>NC_142566.1:7490000-8115000 GCF_041283825.1 Pyrus communis
TAGTCCAGTGGCGAAGCTTACAATAGTACGAGTCTTACTTGCACTTGCAGCCAACAAAGACTGGAATCTGTGGCAGATGGATGTGAAGAATGCTTTTCTTCATGGAGAGCTGGATCGGGAGATCTACATGATCCAACCAATGGGATTTCAGAACCAATATCATCTTGAATATGTGTGTAAACTGCGGAAAGCACTCTACGGATTGAAACAAGCACCCAGGGCGTGGTATGGTAAGATTGCTGAATTTCTAACACAAAGTGGTTATTCAGTAACACCTGCAGATTCCAGCTTGTTTGTCAAAACCAATGAAGGAAAGCTAGCTATTGTGCTAGTGTATATGGATGACTTAATCATAACCGGTGATGATGAGGCAGAAATTCTTCAGACGAAAGAGAATTTATCAGTCCGTTTCCAGATGAAGGAACTTGGTCAACTCAAGCATTTCCTTGGTCTAGAGGTTGATCGCACACAAGAAGGAATATTTCTCTGTCAACAGAAGTATTCCAAAGATTTATTGAAGAGGTTCGGAATGCTCGAATGCAAGCTGATCTCTACGCCGATAGAGCCAAATGTCAAAATGAGTGCACATGAAGGAAAAGATTTGGAAGATGCGACGATGTATCGACAATTGGTAGGTAGTATGATCTACTTAACCTTGACTCGACCTGACATTTCTTATGCAGTTGGTGTGATGAGTCGGTACATGCAAAATCCAAAGAAGCCTCACTTGGAAGCAGTTCGACGAATACTGAGATATGTGAAGAGTACAATTGACTATGGTCTTTTGTTCAAGAAAGGTGAAGACTGCAAGTTAGTTGGTTACTGTGATGCTGATTATGCGGGAGATCATGACACCAGGAGATCAACAACTGGGTATGTGTTTAAACTTGGTTCTGGAACCATCTCTTGGTGTAGCAAGAGACAGCCAACGGTATCTTTGTCAACCACAGAAGCAGAGTATAGAGCAGCAGCAATGGCAGCTCAAGAGAATGCATGGCTGGTACAGTTGATGAGTGATCTACATCAACCAGTAGATTATCCAGTACCATTGTACTGTGATAACCAATCGGCCATTCGCTTGGCGGAAAATCCAGTCTTTCATGCAAGAACTAAACATGTGGAAGTGCACTACCACTTTATCAGAGAAAAGATTCTGCAAGAAGAGATTGAGATGAGACAGGTCAAGACGAATGATCAAGTTGCGGACTTGTTCACAAAAAGTTTGAGTACAGGCAAGCTCGAAATTTTTCGCTGTTTACTCAGCACAGTGCAAAGAATGAGAGCTGAAATTGAGGGGGAGTGTTGAGAATCAATGTCAAAATTAGGTATGGTTGAGTGGAAAGTTAGGCAATGTTAGGTATGGTTGAGTGGAAAAAATTAGGTGCAATTAATGGGTTTTGTGGGGTAATAAATAATCTTAGTTTAATTAAGTGTGTGGTGTAGTTTCATTTGGTTTGCTATAAATACCCAAGTCCCCAAGCATTGTATATCATCCAAGGAAAAACAAAGCCTAGAGCTAAATAAGAAAAGCTTTGCTAATTAGTTTGTTTTGTGAGCTTTCTTTAAGAGTGTGCTCTATTTTCTTCTTCTTGGGATCATTAGAGTTATCTTGGATACTCTTCTTATTCAACGATGGAACATTCCCTGAAAGAGAGTTCAAACTCATATTTAGTTGATACAAGTTATGAAGCTTTCCAACATCTGGCGGAATGTGACCTGAAAGTCGGTTCCCAGACAGCCAAAGGGTCTCCAACTTAACCAAATTTCCAAACCCATTCGGTATACTTCCTACTAATTTATTTTCACTCATGCCCATTTGTAAAATAGAAGAAGATAAGTTGGCTATACATTGAGGCAAGGCACCCCCGAAATTGTTAAAGTGAATTGCTAACATTTCTAAACCGGTGGCATTAGTCAAATCGCAAAGAAAGCTCAAATCGCCAACTCCCCCACTTCCAAGATTGTTATCAGCAAGAACTATCCACCCAAGCCTACGTAAATTTTCTAACGAAGGGACTTTTCCATGTAGTTTGTTTCTTTCCATTGCAAGATGATACAGATTTGAAGCGTTAGAAATTGAAACAGGAATAGGTC
Source organism: Pyrus communis (assembly GCF_041283825.1). NCBI lineage: Eukaryota > Viridiplantae > Streptophyta > Magnoliopsida > Rosales > Rosaceae > Pyrus > Pyrus communis. The sequence continues at coordinate 7,492,095 of NC_142566.1, forward strand.
CGCTAAATTGGTTGTTGCCAACAGAAAAATGTTTGAGGCTTGGAAAGGCAATACCTAAGTTTGAGGGCAAAGTCCCCTGGATTTTGTTCACTGACACGGCAAAGGTTGTGATAGAAGAGAGATTGAAGATTGAGGGGGGGGATCGTTCCGGACAGGTCATTTGCGTCGAAAGAAAGGAACGTAAGATTGGTCATTTGGCCAAATATATCTGGAATACTCCCATATAAATTGTTAGCAGCTGCAGAAATAAGTTCAAGTGATGATATGTTGGAAAAGGAGTTGGGAAAATTTCCTGTGAGCTGGTTGTCATGAAATGCAAAAGCTGTTAGCTTGGACAAGGTGCCAAGCTCCTTAGGAATGTTTCCTACGAGAAAATTAAAATCAAGAGACATTCTTAGGAGTTGAGAGCACCTGGATAAGTTGGAGGGTATTTCACCACTCAGTGAATTATTCTGCAATAGTAAATGTTGCAATCTGCGCAGACGGCCAAAATCTGGAGGTATTTGATTGCTGAAGCTGTTGTTGGGGAGGCGAATCCGTCTCAAGAAACTCAAGTTTCCGACATGGGGTGATATAGAGCCCGAAAGTTTCGAGGACCGCAGGTCCAACCTCGTGACCCTCTGGTGACGACGACCGCATGAAACTCCATACCAATGGCAGAAGTGGATGGTTTCGTTCCACGAAGTCATGACTCCAAAAGGGTCATTGGTTATGCTAGCCTTGAACTCTAGCAAGGCCAGTCGATCTGTCTCGTTTCCCCTCAGTCTCAAACCAAGGCAGGAGTGAATAACAAGAGCATGCATACAAAAATATGAGAAAAACATAGTTGGAAAGAACCTGTAAAGCTCCATGGTATCAGTTTGTGCGAACTTAATTTGGTGGCAAGAGATATGAGGGGAGAGCGCAATTTATAAGCAGCAGCAGGCATGGAGAATACATAACTTTGAGTACGAGCTGGTTTATTCAAAGTTCTACAAATGCATGCACAACTGAATAAGGACTTATGGGATAAAAAATTAGTTTTGTTTTCATATTGTACTTCTTCGTTGGAAATAATGCGAAAAAAAAAGAAAAAGAAAAAAATTAAGGCTGATATGGGGGTTTTTGCTTCTTTTTAATTAACTTTGGTTTTTATTAGTCTTTGAAATAACTAATTGGCCTCAAGTTTGAATTTCGATCCTCCACAATTTAGATAGATTAATTAGAATTTCGTTCTGATAAAAAAAATTCAAATGTAGTGCTCATTCATTTTAACTTCAATGCAATACACATTCATTTTGGAAGAAATTCAAATGTAGTACACATTCATTTTAACTTCAATGCAATACACATTCATTTTAACTTCCAAGTGGTACATTCACTACTTTGATCATATCGAATGGTCATAATTACTTTTTATTCGTAAGTAGAATATATGTTAGAGAAGTTAGTCGAAACTATCATTTTTCAAAGGCTTGATTGATTATTAGTTCCGTGGTGATAGGGTAATTGGAAAATAACCTATGTGGTAAAAAAATTAGAATTTAAACCCTAGTTGTGAAATCTTTTAGAATTTAGGCTCAAAATTGAAAATGTCGTCAACTCTTCGTTAATTATTAGCACATGAAACTCAAATGTGAGACTAAAAATATAAAGTTAGTCTCACATTTAAGCATCACGTGCTAACAATTAACTTAAAGTTCTGTTTTAGCATAATATGTGTAGCTCACGTGCTAATAATTATGGAAGAGTTGACAAAATTTTCAATTTTGGCCATAAATCTGAACAGACTTCACCACAAGGGCTTAAATCTTAATTTTTTTTTACCACAAGGACTATTCTTCCAACTACCCTATCACCACGGGAATTAATAATCCAATCACGCGATTTTCAAATCTATATTGCTGATATTGCTAGTGATAGTGTTGATATTTATGTAATCACAATACAAACAATATGTTATTCATCTTTAATTCAACCAATTAAGAAATTGGAATATGATTTATGATCCTTAATTTTAGCCAACTTCTCTATTTGTTAAGTAAGCTGATGTGAATTTAGAATTGAAGGAAAAAAAAAAAAAAAAAAAACAGTTAATCCCTCTTATACTTTTCTTTGAAAATGAATTAGTTTGAAAAAGGCACCAACTTCGTACGATGTGAAAACAAGGAGGAACATGAGAGCATTTTTGCTTATCACCATAAACTATAATGTATACTCATCAAGAACCTAATCATCTATCATGTGTCATTTCACGTAACCTTGCTCAATTTTTTTTTTAAATTAAAAAACAAACATTTAATGTAAAAGTAAATCAAAATCACATAAAAGAACACGTTTTAAATAATTAGATATATAGTGAACATACAACATATTTTCTGGTGGTGAGTAAAAACGCTCCGAGGAACATGCAACTTCCCAACTTTTAATTATTTGTTGGTGGGTGGAAAATTCAATTGAGATCGGTATGCTTTGCATTTGTCGAGCATGACTCTGTATCTAGTCCCTCCCAACTTCCTAAGTTAGAAAAGTATATGCTACTCGTCTCTCTAAAACCTTTGACACGCCAAGATCATTGCAACCCCACATTAGGGGCATTCGTTCTCCAACGTAGACTCTCAAACCTTCTTGGGAGCTGGGTGGTCACTTCCTCTCGTAGACAAAACCAAGGGGAAGATATGTAGATTGACCCCATGAAACAATCTGCTTCAGCTAAGTTACGACCTTTTCCTTCATGGTTTTTGAAGTAACGGAATTTGTGCAAATGTGTTTATAAACGAGAGTAAACTGTCGATCTCCTTTTGAACTTTCACCTAACTTTCGATTTACCACCTAAACTTTTAAATTGAAAAATCAAGGACTTAAAACTAATTTTTTGGCTAATTTTCCCTACCGTTAGTCTTTCATTCATTCCATCTAAATTTATGTTAAATAAAAATACATGCGTAACATGTGAGGGCTGTATGATCGTTTCGTTCTTTAAAATAATTGAAAAACCTAAACTTTTAAAATGTTAACCTGTGCAAATTTGTATGATTCTATAAATTTTGTGTATACAGGTATAACAAAGTGACGTTTTTGTTCTCAAAAGAGAGTAACATGGTGTGCACATAGAATTATCGTTAATTTGGATGAAATCTATAATAAAAAACCTAGCAATTGGGGGGAAATCAGCAAAAAAATAAATAAAAATTAGTTTAAGTCCTTGATTTTCCAATTTAAAAGTTTAGGGGATAAATTAAAAGTTCGACGAAAATTCAAGAGAAAAATCGGGAGTTTACTTTTATAAACAAACAATAACCAATGTACACAAATCGTTCCTTCCCCGCCATCCTTACGAAACGGCCTCCATCTTTACGAGATGCCCTCTACGTCCAATTTTGCATCATTATTTTCGGATTATCATAGCTTGCATTTCACAAAGGAGGTTAAATACAGATGGTGCCATCCACACACCTCTTTTTACCTTCAGCACACTTCTGTCAATTTTCAATCATTGGAGCGAATGAATTAAAGAAGATCAAATGACAGAAATTAATGCAAAAAAGTGTTGTCTACAAATTTGAGTTGAATATATAGTTTTGCGAATTGAGAGACACCACAAGGAAAAACATCCTGACAACGAAAAGTCTCATGAAACAATCATGTAAACCATTGTACCTACTCGGAGCTGAAACTTTATTCGACTACGGCCAATAATTCACTCTCTTTGCAGAAGCAATGCCTCCCATCTACTCCCAAATCCACCTGAAACCAAATTTTGAAGACAATGTCAATTCATTGTGTAAGCATCAATATGCAGCCATTACATGGATCACAGCAGAACATTTCCACAACAGACTTCGGTTTACAACGAATATATTACGTCTCTACTCCGTTCCATATTTTACAGTCAGCCGTTATTGGCTTACACAGCAAGGCGTGGCAATTTTCTGTCAGCTGTGCTCAACACTAAAATTGTGCATGTAAAGAACTAGAAACTAAAGACACTTGAGCTTTACCTAGAAAACTAATGAAAGAAAGGTGGCCCGGCAACATGGGTGTGGAGGGGGAGCGGGAAATTGAAGACCACTAATAATGCTAGACAGCCGGGATTAGGTTAACAGTGTCATGGAATAAAGTCACAGGAAAACCAAAAGATAAGTGGAATAACTCAACATGAACTTATTCTATTTACCTCATATGCATTTATGTCCGAAAAAAGAACCTGCAAAATGAATAAGCATTTCCATTATGATGACATGTTAAGCACCTAACTCGCTACTTCTAAATAACAGAAAACTTCAGTTGGTCAGAAACTTAATGCTTAGTTTAAAAAACCAACATTAATTCACACCAGAAAATTGTTATCATTATTTGGGAACCTTTTAATTACTCACCTTCTTTCCAGCCTTCACTTCCCCAACGTCAGCACCAACAGAAAGAATCTGAGAATAACAATGCTTGTAAATTATCCTGAGATTCAACTACTTACTTCAAAATAAAGAACAGGAAACATGCAAAAAAGAAAGTGTAGGCATACTTCTCCCATAAGATAGCGTTCAAATTTAACAGCTGACTTGGGCAGCAAAACTCCTCCAGCTGATTTCTGTGGCACAGGAAAAGTAAACAATGAAGTCTGTTTTAAAACCAACTGCTTTCAAGGCAACTAAATGCCAGCAATTAACATGAAATCTGTTTTGAGGTATTCTATGAGACAAACATATTAAATGCTAACCAAAAATACAAACCATTTTCATTTTGAAAGCATCTCATGCGAACTTGGATATAGAAGACTAAACCTAAACCCTTAAATTCCAAAGGTTATACCTAATTACAATGCCTCTAATGCGAAATTGGCTTTTAAACCTGATCTAGTTCAAGATTGTTAGTATAGTTTGCACTTTGGAACCCTACTGAAGGTTTACTCCTGGTCGATCTCAAGATCCTCGGTCAAGTTTGACACCTATTATCAAACTACTTGAATTTGAACATCCAGGAGTCACACGTAAAAAAGAATACACTGAACCCAAGTGTCACTAGTATGAATCAACCTAATACAATCCGAGACATATCCTGCAAGAATATAAAACTAAGACAGGGGACCTAATTAGGAGATACTATCCCATAAAAAGCTATTGCTTAACTGAAAATCTTTTGATTAAAGTTAGAAAGAAGACCTACAAGACCGCAAAGAAGAATTATACTATAAATATGTCTTCAAGCCATGAAAAAATCATTCAAATGGCACTCTTTTGCCTGAAACCAGGTACCATTCCACTGTTAAGTTTCCTCCAATGGCACTCTTCCCATTTCACAGGCCCTCATACAATAGCTTAACTTCATAGAAAATTTCTACATAGTACATACACAAGGATAACATACAACAATCATGATAACATAGGATCGATTATATCTACACTATTTAACATAATGTGTTATTGAATGCACCATGGTATGATATCACAATGATATGACAAGTGGAAGGATACTGTAGAGATGATATACAAATATAATCATTTTTTTAGTCTTTTTAGGGTGATCTTCACCACATAAACATGAAATGAACCAACAAAAACATACATATTTATATTTAAAAGGAAATTATTAAGCCATTTGACAATGTTACGGATCTTCAAAATGCTCAAATACTCAACTAAATAGTCATTGACACAGATGTTTCGGAATCTGACTAATAAAAGATAATCGCATAAAGTTGCCACTCCAGACTTCCAAACACAATGGTAAGACCAAAAGCCAGCATACCTGAGGGAGCTCCTCGAGACGAATAAGCACTCTGTCAGCTTGCGGAACCACCTGCCACCCACAAATCACCACCACAAAAATCAAAAACTCCGATAATGCAATTTGTCGCCAAAATAAAAGAAGACATCAAACATTAAAATGTGCAGAACCCCAACAAACCTTGGTGGGTTCCCATTTCGTGGCAATTGCGTCGACTCTCAAAGAGTTCCTCCGCAGACCTGAGAGCGAAACCCATCTCACAATTCATCAAAATCAACAACATTTCATAATAAATAAAAAATTAAAAAAAAAAGTACAGAAATTTAACAGAGAAACGAGAAACTAAGAAAAGGGTTTGGAAATGAAGTATATTCAACACACCTGGGAGTAGCTTCTGGCTGTTGGACAGAGAAGCAATGTTGGGTTTGTACAGCAAAGGGGTTGGTAGTGTGACGAAAGTGGAAGCCATGGCAGAGCTCTAACAAAGGTAAAGGGGTTTTAGAGGAGCTGCAGAGAGAGTGAAGAAATGCTGGGGTTGGAAGAAGTGGCGGAGATATCTTAAACCCTGGTGCCTGGTGGTGTGAGATAAGGAGAGAGTCGCTGAACCGGCAGAGTTCTAGATGGTTCGGCTCCCCGACGTTTTCTGTTGTTGCGTTGTGTGTGCTACCAAAACTGAGATGAGTTGGGTCTGCTGCAATGTTTGTTTAAAGCCCGTTTATGATTTCTTGGGCTGGGCTAGTTAACTTTTTTGTGGGCAATAGAAGCGTATCAAACTTTGTTCCGTAATGCAAAAAGTGGTCCGACCCGACAGTCACCAAGTCACTTTCGAGAGAGAGGACTTAGATGGTTTGGGTACACTGTTACGGTTACATCCATTTAAGAACAAATGTCATATGGAATTAGATTAACACATGAAATTGTCTTGTTGGACTAAGACGTTACTTAGGCTTAATATCATTCCATCTAAGTTGTTATCCAAGTTCGGAGGTTGTACTGTCAGGTTCGACAGTTTCCAAATTGATTTGAGAATCTTCATGTTGGGAGTTTAGCATCAACGATTTGGGCTCGGCATCCATCAGGTCGGTCTAAATGTCACCTAGATGAACCTGACGGTCACCGAGTTAGGTCAAAATAACGTCGAACCGAACCCAAGTGGTCACCTAATTGGGTTGCGTGATGACGCGATCATCGACTCTTGTCTTTCTAACAAATGGTTTGGTGTTGCTACAGCTGGCCCAAAAGCCTCTCTCCCGTTCGTTAATCCATCACCCAATTCCAATTTTTCTTTTTTGTCAAACGATAGATTTTGTTAAATTAGATGTTATATTAGCTACCAACAAAGTTCAAATTCACGCTAACATACAAGAACTCAACTTCTGTGATAAAGGGCCACTAGCCCAATTCCAATCTTTTCAATCTCATCATGCAAGAACTCAACTTCTCCGACAAAGGACCACTAGCCCAATTCCAATCTTTTCAATTCCTCTGCATTTTTCTAAACCAAAGGAAATCCACGCACAGAACACACAACGGCTACAAGGGTCCACCACCACCCATCTTTTTGTCCGTAAACTCTGCAACACTTCATCAGTATTCAAGCACTTTCCTCCCCACACTTTTTTCCCCTTTCCTCCTCTCGGAAAATCTCTCTGCTTTCTCACTCACATTTTCCCACCAGCCAAACACATCTATCCCGTATTTTCCATGAACATATAATCAATACCCTTCTCATATTATTCTCTACTTTCCTTTCTCTCTCCTTTTTCTTAGTAAAGCAAAACCCAAATTTTTCTCACAAGAGAGAGATTATGGTGAAGAAGCAGCTTTTTTGCTGGGGGTGCCTCATAATCTTGAGTCATCTATTACTAGCACCTTTTGTTTGCTCCAAAAACCACGGTACTATTACTATTAATCTCAACTTGCAGATTGTTTTTTATCTTTCCTCTAAAATTATAACTTGTTTGAGCTTTTACGTTTTACAGCTAGGAACTGTGCTGAAATTTCCTAGCTAGGGTTGACTAGTTCCCTCAAATGGTGGTCGTAAAGATGACCACATTTTTAATCAATACTTTTAGTATTGTGTAGTATTGTCCGCGTGTTTGGCGTAAGAAAATGCACGCATGAGGGGACGTGTTGAGAGTGTGAATTCCTCCACATCAGGAAAGTAAAGTGGTTGGATTCTAACATTGTAATAATTATCAGCGTGTTTTGTGCACTTTGGCCATAGATGAAGGGCTAATTAGCTTATCTCATGAATATTTGCATGACTAAAGATTAAGAATACCATAGCCTCCATTAGTTTTTTACTATATTCTCAAATATTAATCCATCCAAAATCCGCAATGTCAAAACCAATTCATCGGTCTCAATCTTACTGTTGTTCACCAGGGTACTCTTTTTCCCTTTCACAATTATTACCAAAATGCAGAGACCAGAATCCCAACCAATTGTTCATCAGGATACTCTTGTTCATCAGGGTACTTGTAGGACTTCTTTGGTGAGAGTTGGAAAGAGTGGCGTCGTTGCTGACTTTGTCCCATCCGGCATATGATTCCTGAACTGTCAGATCAATGTAATTGGATTAACTTAGAAAACGTGGTCATCATTTTGGACTACTTGTTTGTTAAGAATGTATCGTATTTTGGAGATAGTGATTGTATTTTGTATGACCACATATGTTGATTTCGTGACATTGAGTGCGGTTTGTCCTTCAGGAAACCCTGCAAATGAACTTGTTGAGATAATCAACAACAACCGAACAGCTCATAAACTTCCAAAACTAAATGACAGTCCTGGACTCGGGTGCATTGCCCTGCAATATGCTGAGTTGTGCAAGGGAAACTGCACTAGCAACAACACCGTGAACTGTAAACCATCTGAAGATGACTTTACCCAAGTTTTTGCCCCGAATTGTGGTGTGGAACTACCCACTTTCGACACCATAACTGCTCGTATTGTGGGTTGCCAATCCAAGTATCTTGAGCCCTCACTAGTGTTTGCACATGTTCTTGTTCAAGACAACAAGGCATTATCAATTCTGAGAAATAAATCACATACTGAGGTGGGAGTAGGAATGGTTCGAGTTCACAAAGGGCCATTCTTCTGGAGTGTTCTCTTTAGCAGTGGGAAGACAAACTCCACGTTTGTACTAGAAAATCGCAGTGAATGGATCCATCAGAAGAAAGTTGCTACAATGGAAGCAGCTTACCATGTAGTGCAAGTCAAAGGAATGATACCTCTCTGCTGAGCAATGTTAAGATCATCGTTTTTCTATGTGCTGTTTATCTTTTGCAACAGTTGAATGTCAATTTGTGATTCATTACCACTCTGAGATATTTCAGTAGAGAATGCCCAAAAATTTTGTTACAGATTGACTTGAGAAGAGCGTGATATGCAGACAGACAGACCAAAAACTTTGGATTCCAATTTATTTCTTTGCTTTTTTCTCCTTTGATTCTTGTTAGGTTCTTCCTTCATGAATTTTATTGGTATAAAACATTGGCACTCTCTAAATAGGTTGTCCTGGTGATTGAACAGTCACATTTTATCTGTGTATTGTGACTTTGCAAAACTGATATCGTCTCCTTTGTACGATACAAAGTGAGAGTTAAAGCTACCCTATACAATGGGTTAGACATAAGAAATATCACTCAAACGTAGTACTAGTTTCACCCTCATAGTGTACTGTTCATTTTAATCAAGACTATGTTTCCTGGACAGAAAAAGAGTGGCATTGTTCAAAGTTGAGTATGGGCCTGACATCTAAACTCTTAACAAGACTTCAGCACAGGTTGTGATTTGGGCCTCTTATTATTCCGGTGGGTACTCACTACTCAGTTTAAACTGAAATTCGACATTAAGGAGCACCCAACAATCATTTCATAGGTACTCAAAACTCTTCTTGTCTTGACATTCTTCTTCAACTCAGTACGTCTTTTGTTCAAATTCTCCCTCATTTTCCCTACTGTAGATTAGTGTTAAATTTTCAAATTTTTGTGAATTACACTACTCAAGTTGGATAATACTTGCTTCTCTTACAGGGGAATGCACATATCTCACTCTTTACGAATAACGTATTTTCATTGTATAAACTTTATTATTGGAACCGTGCAATTTCTAAATCTTTATTTGAAGATCATTCCTACATAATAATCATTGAATCATAGATCGTTTGGTCATTCAAATGTTAATGGACGGTCCATCATGAATATATACTTTGGTACTCGCATTGTCAATTTGTTTCATACATTTGAATGCATAAAACAATCTCCGATTTGATTTATTTTTTATATATAGGGTTATATAGGGTTAATCTTCAATGAAGATTAAGAAGTTGAACAGTTCAAATTGTAAAATTTATATAGTAAATATACGTCAGTCGCAAAAGGTGAGATTAGGATGCAACGAGGTGGATTGGGTTCGGATGTGCCATCCTCATAGCTGAACCCAAAATTGGAGAATCCCAAACGGGGATTCCCATAACCAAACTCGTCAGGTTACGGATTTCCCATTGAGTAACGGTTTTACCCATTATAATATTTCTTTCACATGAAAAAAAAAAAAAAAAAAGTTTCTATTACACTTGCAAAACTTCATCTGATTAATGAGTGATTCTTAAACAAACAAGAAAGACACTTTAGAGTATCTCTAGATGAAGGAGATGTCAAAATTCTACGTGGACTATTTTGACAAAAAGGTTGGTTTCTGGTTTCAAAGGAGATGCAAAAATCCTACATTAATTAATGTAAAAAAAATTTTGTTTTATTTTAAAAATGGGCCCACATATTTTTTTTATTTTTCTTCACTTATTGATTATTTTATTATTAAATTATGGGCCCACTTGATTTTATAAATAACCAAAACAAAATTTTAATTTGACATCTCAATTGGAATAAAAGAGTTTACAAAATGTTATTTTGCCACACCATTATAAAAATGAAATTTGACATCTCTAGAGATGGTTTTATAAGCATCATATGCATAATATAAACTATTTTTCAAATCCAAATCTAGAAAGTATAACAACCCCCAATACTCAGCATTTCTTAAAAAGTTCATGATAATCCAAAAGGATACTAAAAAATGAAAACGGGTCAGTTTCAGATACGGATTTGGGGCAATACCCCAATAAAAATAACCGAACCCGAAACTAGACAATTTACCTAATTCTTATCCATAACTTTGAAATAACCGAAATTAGATCCTCAAAGTTGAACTGTTCGGGTTGGTTACATGCGGGGATTGGGTTTGACTGGTTAAGTTGTCATCCCTAATTGATATATGTGCATTTTCTCATGGGGAGATGCAAGTCTTAACCAATCAAGTAAATGAAAAATAAAATACTTTCAAACATTTGCATATGGAAAAATATAAAAAAATGGGCGCACGACCTGATATGAGATGAGAGACAACAATGGTTGGCCGCTAACTTGCGGTTTTTAGGAAATTGTTGTTAATACTTTAAAAATAGTAATTATGCACTTCTTTCTTCTTTATTATTTGGGAAATGATAAACACGCAATTTTTTTTAGTCTTACACATTCTTATTTAATTTTGTACGTTGTTTGCATTTGAATTATTCAATCCGATACCTAGAAATAAAATATTTGTGTGTTAGAGGCTAAAAAAAAAAAAGAAAACCGACTCCTTAAGCTAAAACGGGTAAAGTGGGAGTGTAAAAAGCTAGATAAGAGTAGAGAATGACTTTTTAAAGTACTAACAAGCTCTCCATTTTTCTGTTGACTGCTTTAGGTATACAAATATAAATTACATGATATAAACTATGAACACTGAGCTATACCTATGCAATTTTGTAACTATTATATTTTTTGTGTCCATGTATTATGGTAAACAACTACTCCTGTTCAATAATTTGATTGATAAGTTCATTTTGCGTATAAAGTGGAATGAATATTCATGCTTCTTCAAGAAACAAAATAAGGGTCCGATATTTCCACATTTTCGTGGATATTATAGAGACAAGTGTCTTGAGATGAATTGACTTTTGGGTAAAAATATGATTTAGTTGTAGAGCTCACTCCACGTCAAATTTCAACGATCAAAACTGTCTATTTTGTAAGTTTTGATTCATAGATTACCTTTCCAAAAATTCAATGTAATCCAAAACCATTGCCTATTTAATTATCACAATGAATTTCATTGTTTGTTATGGAACAAAATGTTCATCAATTTCTTTGAATTCAGTTATATGTCTCAAATACTTACAATTTGGCTAATATTTTACAAGGATAATCTATGAGATCTAACTTGAAAAATAGACGATTCAGATCGTTAAAGTTCGATGTGGTAGAAGTCCCACAACTAATATCCATTTAAAAATAAATGAGAATCCTTTCCTTTAAATGCCTCTTATATATGCATGTGTGTGTTTATTTATGAATGTCACTAAAGTTGTAAATGAAAACATATATGCATGGTAGCAAATGTATGACAAGGATGATGACTCTGAATTCAAGCCAACATAGAGAAAGTTCATGAATCAGGATCCCCCGAGGACCCAAAAAGACAACGACATATAAGATTATAGACTCCCCTTTTCTTTTTTATCGAACTCGAACAACAAATTCGGTACCACATTACCATATCAGCCGATTCATTGCATGACTTAATCTAAATCAGCTCACCCCTTCGGTGTAAATATATTGTTAAATTCAAATATGGTTGTGCATAGCCACTTAGTATTACGGTTTACTAATATTTCTTTCATTTGTAAATGAGATGTTTTAAGTTCGATTTTCGTTAAAAGAAAATTTAAACCACATTATTGCTTGCTTATTATAAGCTAAACCCATCCTCAAGTCTATTAGTTATCGACTAGCTGTTCGTTTGATGGTAATTTTCGTTTAAAAATACTTTAACTGATGAGAAACAGATTGGGGATATTTGTTTTTCACTGATCAAGAAAATTAGGTTATACATAATTTAGGGAAAAAAAAAAAGAAAAAAAAAGGAAGGTTGTACATAATGCGTATAATTAATTTCAGCGGCATAAAAAGTAGATAAATAATATATTTGAAAGGGCAGTCCAAATTCGATTCAAGAACACCCTAAATTGGTTCGTCATACATCCCCGACAAATATAACAAACCTTCAAGAACCAACCACTTAAAAAGTTATTTTATTTTGAAAAGAACTTATATGACATGCAAACACAATTAATATGTTATTTGGTGTCAGTACATCGTCATGTGCCGAAAAAAAAAAAAAAAAAAACCTATATATATGTTGTTGCATTATTAGTGTAGGAAGCATTTTTACTCACTATCATAAATCATAGTATATGTTCATCATACTCCTAATTAATTTACACGTATCCTTTCACCTAACCTTGGTTAATTTTTTTTTAAAATTAAAAAATTAACATTAAAAAAGTAACACTCAATATGAAATTTAACTAGAGTTAGGTGAAAGGACATGTATCAATTGATTAGGTGAACAATAAGCGTACACCATAGTTATAATAGTGAACAAAAATGCTCCCATTAGTATCAAACGTCATAGTGACAATATACTCGTATTTTACAAGTCCTTATCCTAATTTGGGCCGTTTTATTAGTCTTCCTTCTTACACTATTTACTTATGTCTCTTCATCATTCAATTTTTGAGTCCAAGATATATAGAAAATGTGATCATATTTATGATGAAATCAACCACCAATTAGAAAAATGAGCTAATTAATGTACATTAAACATCTTATCTACCACCTCAGGGCTACGAGTACACAAACTTAACTAAATCTCAGGTCATAGAGAATATCATATTTATGATGAAATCAACCACTCATCCACCAAGAGCTTTAATAATACAATCTTAGGCACAACTAAAGTCTGGCCATATATGATCTAACGGTCCCATATATAGTGGACCTAAAACACTCACCTAGGACACACATGCATATTTGGCCATCAATAGTGCTTCAATTAAATTTCAATCACCGCGCACCGGATTCTATTTGGAGGTTACAAGTAATAAAAATAGTAAAAAGTAAAAACTAACGTGAATCATGTCTTGATATTCTAACCACATCAAGTGGTCCAGTCCAGTAGAAATATGGTAGATTTTCAAGTCAGGTTGCTCCTTAGTTTTAGATTCGAGGCACGAAGCTGGTAAGAACATATGTGATTCTTTGGTTGAGAGCATTTGGATGACATGTATCATTTGAATGTGGTTAGGGGTGTTCTGAAACATCTTTAGCCTTTTCAGACCCCACTGAAAATTACTCTTACCCTTCGCAACGTGGGATACCTCAAGCCTCGGTAGGAAAAAAAAAAAAAAAAAACACACACACACACACACACACATATATCTTGATATTCCATTTCCCATTTAGTATTTAAATTGAGGTTTATAAACTAAAAATTTCATTCATAATTCAAGAGTATATCAATAACATCTATAATATAAGGGTCTGTTTGATATTCTACTAAATTTTTTTTTTTATAATTCTTAAAAACAACTTGGATGAACTTCTCTTAATAATAATTTTTATTACAATCCAAAAACTTGTTTATCATATAACCTGGAAACTATTTTAAATCTTAAAACGTTGAAAACTTAGTTTGTTACCAACAGACAGAACAACCATCCCCACCTCAAAGAGTTGCGTCGTCATTACCACCAAGACCCAAGATCTTGGATACTTGATATGTAACTCTGAATTTCACGTCACACTATGAATCTTGTTGTTTTCAAGTGGGTTTTGTTCACATATGACGGAGAGTTGCTAATTTCACGTCATACTTGAACGTAAGCTTTGATGTTAGCGGGGTCGGGGCTTTGGCTGATAATCGCTAGTAATCTCAAATTTTAGGCTAGTTTTTGAGTTATTTTTTAGTTCAGGTTTTGCAAAATAGACTTACCAAACAAAGATTTGAGTTAGGAATTGAAAATAGTATTTGAGTTAAAAAAAAAATTGAACTCAAATAGAGTACCAAACAGGCTCTAAGGGTTTTTTCCAAACACAGCTACAAAAAGCCAATACAAACCCAACAAGCCGTTCTCTCCTCTCTCTCCCTCCTTCCTCTTACCAAACCCTCAATCTACAAATTCAATAGCCGTCGGCCCCTTACTCTGGCTGGGGACCGGTGGCAACCCCTCTCACCATTTTCTAGCATTCCTCCTTTATCTTCTCATGGATTGTTGCATATCTACTTTTCGTCATAGTATTTTCGTTGATAAGTGCCTTCATGGTGAGGTTATTCGTGAATATTTAATTTTTTGTTGGTTGTTATTGAGTCCTATTGGGTCTACTTTGTTGGAATCGGTATCTTCGTTGATGGTGTTGCCCACAAAATTCATGTTGGTTTGGACACTAGTTGTTTCGTTGTTAGTTCCTCTTTAGAGTTGGGGTTGCACATTGTTAAAGAGTGTCCTCATGTTCATTATATTCAATGTTTTGTGCATAGAAGTTCTCATATGCTAATTCACAAAGTGCTTGACCTTTTCATTAGGGGAATGAAGTTTCTTAGGCTTTAAGTGCCATCTTAGTCCCGCAATTTTGAGTGTGGTTGATTTCAAGACTTGGATACATATATTATTCTCATGCATATCTCGCCCTTAAATCCACCAATCCAGTGGCAATTAGTTTGACCAAGTTGGTCATTTATGTTTTATTAAAGTTTCTTTGGATTAAGGACCTTTTGGTTGTGTTGAGGCCTTAAAATGTCATTAGTAAGCCCAATCAAGTCCCAAAGCCTAATTGTCATACAAGTTCCAAGCCAAGTCCAAACACATGCACTGGTATGAAATTTAGAAAGAAAATTTTTCACAATCATACCATGCTACAGTATTAAACTGGACATTTGTATAAATCACGCCATGCTCATGCCAATCCATGCATATTCATCACACCGAGTTTTGTCACGCTAACCACTATTCACGCTAAAGTAATCCCAAGCCACATCCCCAGGGCTTGCCAAGTGAATTGTGGTGTTGATGGTTACAAAAGTTTATCGGGCCTGTGCGGAGTCAAGATTATGGAAGACCTTCGGCTGCTTGGAGCCCAAAGATCCAAGCCCATAATCTTTGAAGTCTAAGCGAGTAAGCTTGAGAGAGAACAAACCCAATTTCCTTATTTCCCTAGCAAGCCAACCAATATAGTTATGAAGGAACCAAGTCCCAAGCCTTAAGTTCACGTGATAATCCAACCAGACATGCATTTAATGAAGACAAAGGCATACTTTCCCTTCCTAACTCACACTGAAGAACGAGCATGAAAGTCAGGAAACGTGTTACCAGAAGTAACGCATGTGGAAGCTGACTCGAGAAAATAGCACCTTGGGAAGGAGGCGCAGCGCAGTCTTCATGAGCGCAACAATGCTCAGCTGTCTTACACTTAAAAAAAAGGTTGCAGCTACGCCATGAGAAAGAAAGAGGATAATTTAGCCACAACTAAAGATTCCTTAGGAAGCCTAGAAAGGAACCATTCACCTATAAAAGGGAGGTTAGAAACCTTAGAAAAGTGATCCAAGAGGGAGGATAGACAATGGAACCCAGAAAGAGATGAGATACAATGTTAGGAGAGGCTGAAGGATTGTGCTGCACCAAGCTAGGAAGATGACTCCCTAAGTGCAAACAACCTTAAAACTCAGGAGGATTCACCCCTGCATCCCTAGTGTTTTTTTATAACCTTTTTCTGAGCATCCCAGCCCTTAGAAGCCTTGTTATCATCCTAGGAAGCCCAAATTACCCAACCTAGAATATCACACAACCATGCAAACTCTTTGTCTCATGATAAACTAACAAACTTCTAGCTTCCACACCATGCCTCACTTGAGCAAGCCATTATTTGCTTAATCGTGTTGTCTTTGAGTCATTGATTCAACCGGGGTATTTCCTAAGATGTGCTACTTCTTTCGAGATATTCCGTGATTTGGTAGGAAAGCAAACCAAGGAAGGCCAGAGGACATTTGCAAAGCCCAAATCCACTTTGACCTAAAATTCTCCCAAGATGTTGTTATCTCGAATGTGCTCTTTTATATATGTAACAATTGTTAATATTATATTAAAATCACTACCTCTTTATTTAAACAAAAAAGAGATGTCATTGGCACTTCAAAAAGGTCAATTTGCCATCCTCTTTAGTGTATTTTTACTTCTTAGTAGGATTATTTTTAGCTACGCCTCCTGGACTCTATTTTGATCTCACTTTGTCCCCTGTAAAAAAACCACCACTTAACTCCCTGAAACTCAAAATTCGTTCCACTTTGACTTGTGGACTATTTCTTCTCTCTAAAACTTAAAGGTCACCTCCTGAAACATATGTGAGACCAACCCTCAATAAGACTATTATGCCCCGATCTCGACATACACCCAGGATCGACACATGACGTCACCAAAACTCGTATCCCAAACTTATTCCGCCTCCAGAATATGGCAAATTACAACTCCAAAATCGAACTTCGTAGTGATTTTTCGTATACTTTATGGCTGCATCTAACCTACTCGTTAGACTGCCTACGTACTCTTAATAGGGATCAAACCATTCGTAGTTCGTCATACACTACACTCGAACAATTATCAATTCACTTTATCTTCAATGTGATACATCCACAGCATGTAACATACCAAATAACCAACGAAGCACAATATTAATCTCAAGCTACCTTGATCAACTAAAATAATCATAATAACAACAATCATATTCAACGTCATTCCATAATCCCATAAATTAAACAATTCATGAATTAACGATGCATGATCTTAGCATTTAACTACGTTAATAACGTATCATTTATGAATCTAATTAAAGAACCCAATATAATTCCTGATAGGAGCATATTCATGCGACTTAAATGGCTTGTTCTCGTGCATTTACGTTATGTTTCTTTAGTTATTTTAGTACTTTAAGCTATTTTCGTGTGTTTATGAGTTCTAAGGGCAAAGTATGCAAAAGGATGCCTTTTGGAGCCTTTTGGAGCAAATTAGAGATTGGAATGGATATCATATGCTTGGAGCCAAAAGGGTGGACGAAATTGAAGACTTGAAGTAGGAAAGTTAAATCCTAAAAAGACCTCATGTTTGAGCATCATTGAAAACTCCTACGCATTTTAGAACACAAAAACAACATTCCTAGCAACCTTAGGATATTGTCGTGTGTTTCCTTGTGTCTCCCTTCCTTGCCATGCAAGGAAGGGCTTTGTTCCCTATTTTAAATACTTAAACACTACCACTTATCATTCACCACATATCATTCACCACTTATCATATCATACATTCATTTATCACTTATCATAATCATTCACTTATCACTTAACATATCATACACTTATCACTTATCACTCATAATCACCTACAACATCCACCTACTTCACCTACAACATCCACCTACTTCACCTACAAATGACATAGCCATATGTTCCCTCCACTACTCCTATAAATACCCTTGCATTCATTCATTCAATACACATCTCATTTTCATACACAACACACCACAAACACTTCCATCTTCTCCCTAGCCGTGAGTCTCTCCATTTTCTGCACCATTCCCTTCCCTTTCTTCTCCATTTCTTCCATTTCCATAATCCCCCAATCCATTCAACACACCAACAACATCCCTTAGTCCTTGTGCTACAACGAAGACGAAGAGAAGAGGGCCTAAACGTTCATACAATTCACGTTTGAGTTGTTGGAATGTTTACGCGTTTCTTTGATTTCAATGTTTAAATTCAATTCTCTTTGTTTTGTAATATGAGGAATGGAAGAGAAGAGTGCCTAAACGTTCATACAATTCAAGTTTGAGTTGTTGGAATGTTTAGGTGTTTCTTTGATTTCAAAGTTATGAGGAACTAAACCCTTTTTGGCTAGGGGTGATTTCAATACCATGATTATTTATGTGATATGAATTGATGAATTCCGGTTATGAACTCTTGATTCGTGAATGCAATTGGCTTAACTATTTGATGATTAACTTATTTGTGTTTGTTGATTGAGGGTCGACACTTAATTAGCATGCATGAATATGTGGCTAAAGTTTAAGAAGGTTTCACATAATCGTTACTAACTTATACTTGAAAGTAGTGAAGGTCGCTTGTCACGATCGCGTTAAGTTTAATTCTTAGCATGAGTAACATGATGTCATAGTTGCAAATGCTTTGTCAATGCTTATGGTTTTCATTATTCTTAATGATCTTCGATTGTATCTCTATTATGATGACATGTAGGGAACTTTTGAGAATGTTTTGGGTTGTCGAATGATGCCATCCAATCCAATAATATAAGGAAAATCTGAGGGTTAACTAGTGATGTCACGGTTAATTTGGGGCATTGTCGTTCATAATTCAATGAAGGAATAACTGGAAATTGATTCATATGCATAAATATCATGTGTAGAGAAAGAACCCTTAGCTAGCTTCCCATCCATTCATTTCCGTCAAATCCATATTTACAATTTGTTTTGTTTCCAAGTATTCATTTTAGTTTAAATTCGTCCAAATCCAATTCCCCCCTATTTCGTTGAAGTCTTAGTCTTAATCTTTCTTATTTTTAGTTTTGCTTTCTTCGAGCATTAAATAGTGTTTTATATTGTGTTTTTATGTTTTTAAGTCAATTTAGAAGGTTTTAGCAAGCCCTCCTAATCCCCGGTCTAGAACGATCCCTACTTATACTTATACTACAAATCGACAAAAAGAGGGTTTAATTTGTGTGCGTATAATTCTCGCATCAAAATTTTGGCGCCGTTGCCGGGGATTAGCAACTTTGCTAATCCCTTGGTTCTTTTCTTTTTTTTGGTTTAGTTGTTTTCGTTTTAGTTTCTAACTTAGTGTTGTTTTCTTTGTTTGTTGTTACTTTTGATATTTGATTTAGTTCTCTTTCTTTGATTTTAGGTACTAGAGAAGTAAGATATGGATTTTGCTAGCATTCAAGCTCAATTGGCAAATCTTACTTCTAAATTGTTGCTGTATGCCGAAAGGACCACAATGCAGAGTGTCCCTACATTTGGTGCTTCATATAGGCAAGGATTTCAAGCCAATCAATGTCCACAAAGAGATTGGAGGGATCATTCAAACTCTATATGGTGGGAAGATCAACAAGTTCAACGTGAAGTATATTGGCAACCATATGAGGAGTTCTATTCAAGACCTATGCAGCCACCACAACTTCATATGCAATATGCTCAATTAAATTCAAGTTCGCCAATAGATTATATTCAAATTCTTAATGAAATAAATTCTTTGGCGCAGGGGTCACAAAATCAAGCCAAGGAGGCTCAACAAGAAGCATATTGGCAACCATATGAGGAGTTCAATACAACACCTATGCAGCCACCACAACCTCCCCCACAACAATTCCAATCAAGTTCAAGTATGTCCATGGATAATGATAAAAATTTTCAATTACTAACCTCTTTGACGCAGGACGAACAAAATCAAGACAAGAAGTTGGGTAAATTGGACGAGCAATTTGGGCAGATTATGGAGTTCATGAAACAAATTCAAGAGCAAAGTGAACTTTCCAACTCAACTATTGAAAACTCGAAGGAAGATTTTGAAATCCATAATGCTATCACTTTGGGAAGTGCTATGGAGGTTGGAGCTGACCTAAAAATGTCCAAACATAGCCTAGAAGTGGATGAAGAGCTGCTAATTGAGGAGGAGGAAGAAGACATGCACACGGCAAGGGTAGAACAACCCTTGCCGCAGCCCCCTAAGCCCTCTAAACCACCCACCACCAGTAAGGACGTCCTAATTCCATGTTATTCTGATGTTATTCCACCCAATGTCCCTTTTCCTAGCAGGTTTTTGATTCCCAACCAAGAAGAGAGTAAAAAGGACATCGTGGAAGCCTTCCCAAAGGAGCAAAATGCTATTCAAATTCTTGGTGCAACACAGCAAGTTTTAGATGGTGTTGAATTCTTCAAAGGACTTTGTACACCAAGAAGAATGATTCAAGAGAAGGTAGTGGCTGGAGAAGATGTAGAAGGCATCAAAGAGGACATATTTGAAACCACAATTCCCAAGGAAGTTGGATTTTATGACACGGGACAAGTCATAACTTTCGAAGGGGTGTTTATTCTGGAGTTCATTTTGGAGCACACAGGTAAGCCGCCTCCCCGAATTTCAATTTTCTTTTATACTAACATGTGGTTAATGATTCAGGCACCCAATCTGGAATTTAAACTATTACCGGATCATTTCAAGTATCACCGCCCATTCAAAGATAAATTCCATGCCGTTTGATTTTATTTATGTAAAAAAAAAAAAAAAGATACTAAACATGGAGAAAGGTGGAGCCTTCACAAAGGATGTTTACGTGAAGCCCCACTACGAGGCGTCGAAGCGGAAGGCATCGGAGCGGAAGGCATCGGAGCGGAATGCATCGGAGCAGAAGACATAGGAGCAGAAGGCATCGGAGCTGGAGGCATCGAAGATAGAGCATTTGAGGCCTCAATACTTGGCCAAACGCTGGATGATCCAGGAAAAAGGTGCCTCTGGAGGAAAGACGAAAACCTTTGACGGTCACTTTGAATCCGACCTTCAGACTCTTGCAGTTCATCAAGCTTCCTCTTCATGCCCGACGAATAGTTATTTGCAAGCACATGCAAACTTCTATTCTCGTACTTAAGCTGTTGGATCTCTTGCTTAAGACTTTCCACCTCTGCCATCAATGATTCCACCTGACGGGAGCGGGCAAGCAGGCGTTGGCCCATGTTGGACACAGAACTCGCACACTGAACACTAAGTGCGAGGGACTCTTGAACGGCCAACTCATCGGACCGTCCTGACAGCAGCCTACTATCTTTCGGAGTGAGGAGGTTCCTAGCTACTATTGTAGCTGTTGTGGCGTCCCGCATCACGGAGTCTTCACCTGTGAGAGGACCGTTAGAAGAAAAGAAAGAAGGGCGCCATACGTTACCTTGACGCGGTGCGCCCGTATCACTACTAAGGCTCAATTCCAAGCTAAGGTTCGATGAGTTTGCCATTTTTCAAAAGTGTTCAAAGAGAAGGGATGGAGTTAATTCTCAAAGGGCCGGAGTCGATTTTCAAGAATGGGAATTCTTCAGAGTGTGTTTGTTGTGGTGATCGATAGCTCTATAAAAGCCAAGGCGACGCGTCCACCGATTCAAGAAGCCGGAATTTCCGGCGTAATTTAGGCGACGCTTTCTCGGCTTTTCAGAAGGCGCGTTCAACTTTGTCAAAAGATTTCTTCTTTTCAGACAACACGTGGAGGCCATCATCGCAACTACACATCTTTAGCCGACAAGCGCAAAGTTCAGCGACGCTTTCTCTGCTTTTCAGAAAACGCGTGCAGCTTTGTCAAAAGGAGCCGCATACGCACTACTACGTGTCGTTCAGAAAGCAAAGGGGCGTCGTTCAGAAATCGAAGGGGCGCCTGCTCAGAAATCGAAGAGGCGTCACTATTTCAAAAAGCCGGATTTGCGGGATCAAAACGTCTGTCGACAAGGGTAAAAGAACAGTACCACCACTTGCTATTATCTCTATATATGTCGACCTTCGTTTTTATGGCAAGGAAAACCTGAAGAAAATGTCCAACTCTCCCTCACCTCTGAGGGCGCACTCCCAGCAAAGCCTCTTGAAATACTCAATTTTTTCTCCCCCAAAGAAGATACCAGAAACCTGGAGTACAAATGAGGCAGAAGGAAACGGTCGATCGAAGCATGTGGAGACAACCACAACAAATACATATGCTGCTTCATTCGCCGTTTCTTCAAAAGCAAAGGTATCTCATATCAAAAAGGTCTAAAGCAAAAGTATCTCATATCATGCTCTTTCCCTGTCCTTTTCTTTGTCCTTGTTCTTACTCGCATGGCAAAGTGAAAGAAGCAATCAGCCGGCACTTGGAGTCAGTATTCCGATCTGGAGCCAACTGCCTGGAATCTGTTCCTGATTGCTTACCTAGCGTTGCTCTCGAGTAGTCATCTTCAACGGTTGATACACTTCCGGAGAAGGGACCACTTCTGCAAAGGGGAGCGAGTAAGGCAAGTGAAAATGATACATTGAAGCATGTGGAGACAAACATAGGCTGAGTTATCCTCCAACCCTTTTCAATACGAATTGGAAAGATTGAACAAAGAAACAGACCAAAGGAGTAAGCTCAGACCTTCGGGGAAGACCAAAAGAATCCTGCTGCCCAGATCAAGAGTAGCACAAAGGAAAATCAATGATGGGCGGCAACCAGTTCGAGAGTAAGCCTATGGAATCATCCAGATCAAGCCTCAATGCAATCAACAAAGAGAAGACGGAATTTACACTCCATAACCAGATTTGCGTCCCTAAACTCTTCTCTTTGTTAATTACATTCTGCCATGTTTAAATGTTTTTTGTGTGTTTACTTATGTTTTGTGTGAATCTATGCTTAAAACATTGAGGACAATGTTTGATTTAAGTGTGGGGGGGGTAACTAAGTATATTTAATGCAAATTCGTGGGATTTTATCACCCATAACTTCAAATGTTGTTCCTTGCTGTTTTAAGGTGTTTTTAAGTTGTTTTAGAGTGTTTTAGTATGTTTTGTTTTTATAACTCCGAAAATCACATAAAAATTTGAAAAACATGTTTTAAAAAAAAAAAGCCTAAAAAGAGTGTTTTGAGTTGTTTTTGTGTGTTTGTGTCTTAGGGTACCTTCCAACACAATGATAAGGATTTGGTTTATAGTTGCATGATTGTTAAAAAGAGTTATAAACATAGATGAAAGTTTGATTTACTCTTGGTATATGCTTGGTTATGGTTATAATGTATGACTTCACATGCAATCATAAAAGAAAAATTCGTTTTTTTTGTAACATGCTTGAAGGAAGGAACTCAAACAAACGCTACATCCCTGTGAGACTCGAGCCATTACCTTCTTTGGAGAGTTATTTTCTGTGATTCTTTGTTTTCTAAAGTTGTTGCATGATCTCATTATTCCTTGCTTGGTTGCTACTTAGAATGCAATTGTATCATGATAGAACTAAATGCTAGAACTTATATCCGTTTCATTCAAAGCATGATATTGATTGCATAACATACAATAAGATGAAGTTGTTAGTCAAGCCAAAGCCAAAAAGCCTATCCCTTTTCACATGTATTGTAGGATTACCCCTTTTGAGCCTTTTCAAGCTTATTTTCTTTGTTAACCCCTTGTTCTTAAAGGATAGTGAAGCATGACTTAGAATGAACTCCTTTTGATCAATATACTGCAGAAAATAAGTGTGGGGGAAGATAATAGGGCACGGCCAAAGAATGAAATAAAGAAAAAAAAAATTGTTGAAAAGAAAGAAAAAAAAAAAAAAAAAAGAGTTGAAAAATAAGTGAGAATGATCTCACAAGCATTGGTTATTGAAGGAAGGGTCCGAAAGAGTGAATTTGACCCTAGTTGTTGCATGAATCTTCCCTTGTGTTTAAAAGTTGATTTCTGCCATTAAAAGTGAGTTTAAGTGTCAATTTCATTACTTCGCTTCCTATTACTTTAAGAACCTTTGTTTTACTTTACCTTTCTTTGTTAAACCATTACCCTTAGCCCCGTTACAACCCTCAACTTCTATCTTGATGTTATGTATTCAATATGTGGAGTTTGGAATTGATATGAGCTTATGGAATCACTGGTTCTCATTCTAAGTAGTAGCATTCCATTCATGAGATCATATTCATGTCATTATCGTAAATCCAGAAAATGCTTTCTTTATTATAACATATGTGAGTGTTAGAATTCATATTTACATCAATCTTCTCACATATAACTAGTGTAGGGTGTGTAGTCAGAAAATCTGTGTGAAAAACGAGTGCATATCTTGTAAGGATTTGAGCAAATTCTCTAAAAGCATGTTACTACTTTCGAAATGTGTTTTAAATGCTTAATTGTGAACTAGTATGTGGTGACTATGATTAAGAATGTACTTAACTGTAAAGATGGCTAAAAATCTATGGGACTAATGATTTTTAACTTGTCATGTGCATTGGAAATCTGAGACGATTGTTGGAAGGTGTAGGTTGTGTTTTGTTCGTTTTGTTTTGTTTTTGGTTTCTTTTGTTTTGTTTTGCTCGAGGACTAGCAAAAGCTAAGTGTGGGGGTATTTGATAGGAGCATATTCATGCGACTTAAATGGCTTGTTCTCGTGCATTTACGTTATGTTTCTTTAGTTATTTTAGTACTTTAAGCTATTTTCGTGTGTTTATGAGTTCTAAGGGCAAAGTATGCAAAAGGATGCCTTTTGGAGCCTTTTGGAGCAAATTAGAGATTGGAATGGATATCATATGCTTGGAGCCAAAAGGGTGGACGAAATTGAAGACTTGAAGTAGGAAAGTTAAATCCTAAAAAAACCTCATGTTTGAGCATCATTGAAAACTCCTACGCATTTTAGAACACAAAAACAACATTCCTAGCAACCTTAGGATATTGTCGTGTGTTTCCTTGTGTCTCCCTTCCTTGCCATGCAAGGAAGGGCTTTGTTCCCTATTTTAAATACTTAAACACTACCACTTATCATTCACCACATATCATTCACCACTTATCATATCATACATTCATTTATCACTTATCATAATCATTCACTTATCACTTAACATATCATACACTTATCACTTATCACTCATAATCACCTACAACATCCACCTACTTCACCTACAACATCCACCTACTTCACCTACAAATGACATAGCCATATGTTCCCTCCACTACTCCTATAAATACCCTTGCATTCATTCATTCAATACACATCTCATTTTCATACACAACACACCACAAACACTTCCATCTTCTCCCTAGCCGTGAGTCTCTCCATTTTCTGCACCATTCCCTTCCCTTTCTTCTCCATTTCTTCCATTTCCATAATCCCCCAATCCATTCAACACACCAACAACATCCCTTAGTCCTTGTGCTACAACGAAGACGAAGAGAAGAGGGCCTAAACGTTCATACAATTCACGTTTGAGTTGTTGGAATGTTTACGCGTTTCTTTGATTTCAATGTTTAAATTCAATTCTCTTTGTTTTGTAATATGAGGAATGGAAGAGAAGAGTGCCTAAACGTTCATACAATTCAAGTTTGAGTTGTTGGAATGTTTAGGTGTTTCTTTGATTTCAAAGTTATGAGGAACTAAACCCTTTTTGGCTAGGGGTGATTTCAATACCATGATTATTTATGTGATATGAATTGATGAATTCCGGTTATGAACTCTTGATTCGTGAATGCAATTGGCTTAACTATTTGATGATTAACTTATTTGTGTTTGTTGATTGAGGGTCGACACTTAATTAGCATGCATGAATATGTGGCTAAAGTTTAAGAAGGTTTCACATAATCGTTACTAACTTATACTTGAAAGTAGTGAAGGTCGCTTGTCACGATCGCGTTAAGTTTAATTCTTAGCATGAGTAACATGATGTCATAGTTGCAAATGCTTTGTCAATGCTTATGGTTTTCATTATTCTTAATGATCTTCGATTGTATCTCTATTATGATGACATGTAGGGAACTTTTGAGAATGTTTTGGGTTGTCGAATGATGCCATCCAATCCAATAATATAAGGAAAATCTGAGGGTTAACTAGTGATGTCACGGTTAATTTGGGGCATTGTCGTTCATAATTCAATGAAGGAATAACTGGAAATTGATTCATATGCATAAATATCATGTGTAGAGAAAGAACCCTTATCTAGCTTCCCATCCATTCATTTCCGTCAAATCCATATTTACAATTTGTTTTGTTTCCAAGTATTCATTTTAGTTTAAATTCGTCCAAATCCAATTCCCCCCTATTTCGTTGAAGTCTTAGTCTTAATCTTTCTTATTTTTAGTTTTGCTTTCTTCGAGCATTAAATAGTGTTTTATATTGTGTTTTTATGTTTTTAAGTCAATTTAGAAGGTTTTAGCAAGCCCTCCTAATCCCCGGTCTAGAACGATCCCTACTTATACTTATACTACAAATCGACAAAAAGAGGGTTTAATTTGTGTGCGTATAATTCTCGCATCAATTCCCTAATTGGATTATAAGTAATAAACATGGTAAATCTAATTTATATTCACAAGGTCTAGTATGGGTAATTCTCATTCACTTGAATCTAGGGTTTTAGACTAACCTTATGGAAATGAGCAAGAGCAATGATTTCGGACCACTCAACGGAATCCAAAATATCAAGGGGTTTCTCGTAATCTACCCAGACCTGTCACATGTAAAATCAATGCCTACATCATGGAAATGGTACATTGGCAAATCAGACACTCGAATAAGCTATGAAGCTCGGGCGAGTGACAATAATATAAGTATGTGATATTCAATAAAAACAAACCATTGATCATAATCTATAAACATCAAGTATAAAATCATGCTTTATGAAATGATAATCAAGTCGCTGAAAACTCCAAAGGAGTCACCCATACATCCAACGGCTTTTCAAATTCAAACCACAAGATTCTCAAGAACCATCGTTTATATGTACATTAAAGACTAAGGCTAAAGGGACGTAGTTCGACCGAAGCCTGCATATGTAACCAAACAGGACGTGGCCCTTTATCACGGATTAACCAAGTAGAACCACCCTTGCAGTAACCAAGTAGGCAGTGACCCTCTATCGCGGATTAACCAAGCAGAGTCATTCCTATGCATTTGTTAGGCAGTGATTACCTATCGCGAATTAACCAAGCAGGACCATGGTCCCCTATCGTGGATTAACCGAGCAGGACCAAGATAACCAACTAGGTAGTGACCCCCTATTGCGGATTAACCAAGCAGATTCACACCTACGAAACTATTAGGCAGTGATCAACTATCGCGAATTAACCAAGCATGATCACTCCTAAGTATGTATGGCCATAAGGATCGTCTATTGCGGATTAACCAAGCACGATCCATAAATAATATGGTCCCCTATCGCGGATTAACCAAGCAAGACCACTAGTGACCCCCTATCGTGGATTAACCAAGTGGGGTCATGGTCCCCTACTAGCCCTCAATTTAACAAACGTTTCAATGTGCAATTCAAATCACTTTTTCACAAATATTACCAATCCATGAATCAATTCACATTTAATAAAAATAGATTGATGGCCAATTATAAAAGAATCACATTTAACAGAAAACACATTTATAAAACCAAGTCACATTTTAACAGAAAACACATTTATAAAACCAAGTCATATCCACAAATGATATTAATATAAAGAATCGGGTAATCACCATATCACATATATTAAAGTCACTCACCGAGATAAGCCCGCACATCCTCACTATGCTTCTATTAGTATTAATTTTAGTTTTATAAACGACGCGAGACACGTTGACCAATAGTCAACTCTTGATTGACGGTGGTGCCCACACCGTACGTAATTCAATCTAAAAGATCCGCACATCGAATTTTGGATCCGTAACTTCCAAAGATCCACATTATGCTTCTAAAATAACATGCTAAAATTTTATCACAATCCAACGGTCGGATCTCCGCCAATTAATAGGATTAGGTGGCGGTCAACAATTTATTTTACAAACTTAGAAATCCAATTCGGGAAGATCCATACGTCAAATTCCCAACCCGTCAATTCCTATGGTCCTCAGATATTATGTACTATTACGTATTAAAGTTTGGTCACGACCCAACGGTCAGATCATCGATTCCTATATTGACCAAGTAACGTATCGTAGTGAATTTAGGTTCAAACGATCAACCTACGTCATACGAATATCAAAATTGAATTCAAGATGTCTAATTTAGCCTAAAATAGCACCGATGGCCCTCTGGCCCTGCGCCACCTCAGGTGGCGGTCGGTTGCCCCAACTCGCCGGAAAAATTCAATTATTTCTAAAAAATTCTCAAATTTACAGAATGAAGATCTCAGTGAGTAGAGAAAACTTTATACCTGAGGCTAAGTCCAATTTGGCTGGGAAAAGCCTCAAATCGCCTTAAACCCACCGGAACCCTATGAGTGTCCTCGATTCGACTCCATAACAGCTCCGACGTCCCAAACAATGCATGGGCTTTGTTCCTGAGGTTGAGAGGAGTCTATTGGTGGTGGTGGTGGTCGGAGTTGCATTCAAATTTGGGTGGTTCGCCACCATGAGCTCGTCACACCCCGTGCAAGTGTTCACCATTCAGAGCCAATTTTCCTCCAATTTAAGGTGGAATGGGTAGAGGGGATGATGGGAAATGAATTCCAGGTGGTGAGGCACTTTAACTCTCCAGAAAATTGGCTTGGAGGCCATCGGATTTATGGCTTCCATCGGTTGGGTCGTACGGGTCATAAGACCCAGTGTTCCCCTCTTCTTTATTTTTTCTCTCCTTTCCCCCTCATTTTCTTATTGGTTGCTCCCTCCTTTCTTGTTTTTGATTGGTCCTCCCTCTAACCCTTACTTCTGATTGGCCACCAAAGCACATACCTCATTCGATTTTTCCCTCAAAGTGGAGAAATTTTTAGTTGTGACGGAAACATGAATGGTACATCACGTGTTTTTATGTAAGGGGTGAAAATTTTTAATTTTTAAGTTATTAACCTTTTAACACACATAACCCACTATTTCTATAGGAACACGTGTTGTACCACCTCGTGTGATGGTCACACTAAAAATCTCTCCTCAAAGTGGGAGTTTAAATAATTTCTAAAATCTATAGTTTAGTGACACAACTTCAAACGTCTGTAACTATACCGTTATAATTCAGACTCGCAAACGGCTTTCGCCTATGTGTTCATGGTTTTGAGATCTATTCAAAAATATAAATTATGACCTCGAAAGGTCTACGGATTTTAAATAATTAATTTCCAAACTTCAAACTTTGTAACTAGTTTAATTAAAATCTAAATTCAAACAAATTATAATAAATTCTCGAGAAATAATATAAAATCTCAATAATACAAATACGTAGATTATAAAAGTGAAATCTAGGAACGGGATTTCACAAAGACTATGCCACATGTGGAATAAATTTGATTATAAATCTCCATTATGCATTCACATCCAACAATCAGAGAACATTACATTAAAAGAAATTGAAGAGATGACAAAATAAAAAATAAATTGATTCGCTTGGCGCACCCAAATCAAATCTGCATAAGAAATTAACAGATTTAAGGCAATGTGGAGCAAATTTTAAGTTTTAAAGAGATGACTTTCAAGTTTCAGAGAGCAAAATGAAATTAAAATCGAGTTCTAAGGGGTTAAGTGGAGCGAATGTTGAGTTTCAAAAAGTAAAATGATGATTTTTAAGTTATAGAAAGCAAAATGAAATTAAAACTAAATTGGAAGACGCGTAGCTAAAAATAAGTCTTTTAATATCTTACATATAAAAATTTAAAATGCAAATTAAACTTTTTGTGTTGAAAAGACTGGTGGGTAATGAATGCCCACATTACATTGGTAGAAGTTTTCCAACATTGGCAGAAGTTTTCAATGCCCATGTAGAGTAAAATTGAATTTGTAAATGCATGGAGGTTGTATTGTCAAAGGAAGTGTTGTAAACTTCAATGTGCAGTTAATGCATCAGTTTGGAGTTGCACTATAAATAGAGCACTCCGTATGCTTTCAGGTTACAGGAAAAATATAAAAGAAGAGAACGAGAGAAAAGATCAGTAACATCATCTATTCCTCTGTCTTTTATTTGTTATCCTGTTGTGCTATAGTTTTAGTGTGACATTTTCTATCTATCTCGCACCTACCATTAAAAAGGTTATCTCTCTAACTTTGACCTATTTATAACACTTTATCAGCACGAGTCTCTAAATATCATTATTCTCTCATTTCTCTTCGCAGGACGAAAGAAAGAAAAAATGTTTCCCCTAAGGTTTTTACTGTTCATCATCTTCCTCTGCCTCAACTGCGCGATGTACTCTCGCGACGAACTGTTTGCTCCATGCCTGCTCTTAGTTCTCAATCTAACGGTTACATACATCTTTGATTACTTGTTTGGTGTAGAGATTGATTACCAACCCAGTATTTATTTATGCAATCCAAGATGGTGCGGTACAATCGCCTATCTTGAACTGCAAATTTATTCTTACTGCGATCCAAGATAGTGCGGTATCATCACCTATCTTAGACTGCAAATCTAATTTTACTGCAAATTTTAGGTGGAGCGGTATAATCGCACACCCTATCCTGCATATTTAAATTTGCCTACTGTTTAATTTCACTGCAATTTTAGGTGGTGCGGTACAATCGCCCACTCTGCTATGTGATTGATGTTTTCCTTCCTAGTGCTAAAATATGTTTAGTATAATGGCACAAGTAAGGGTGTCGAATCCACAGGGACTAATTAGACCTATACAATTACTTGTTTTGCAAGAACTCTATAAGAGAAATAAAACTAATCAATTTAGGCAGATTTGTTGTTGTAACTTGAAAGCACAAGAAAATGAAGTAGACACAAATAAATAAATCAACAACTAATAAAATGAGATAGCACAAATGGAGATGAAGCTAGGGATTCGGTTTCACCATTGCTAAGCCAAGTCCATGCTTGTTCAGTCAGATTATACTCATCCATCTACCTATTTCTTAGGTTTGTTTCACTTAGATATGATCAACCATATGATGTGTGGACTTGATCAAATGTTCCTAATCATGAACCTAAGTGTGATGTGCAACTTTGGTCCCTAATCAAGAACATGACACGCACAAGAAACTTTCATAAAACCAAAGGAAACACTCGGCAGGTTGTTTACAAAGCATTCCCTTCATTCATTCACATATCCACCAAGAGTATGCATGATGTGTGCTTTACTCTTGGCTAAACAACCTGTGGTTAAATCAAATGGTAATCAAACATTAAAATCAACACACAAAGTCACAATTAAATCAGAGAATGAAACACGAAATAGATGGATCAACTGAGCATTCTGAAATAACTACATGGCAATCTTGCAAGGCTACATCGAATCCCTAGAAAGAAATTAGTTACACTTCATGTTTACAGAATGTTTGATATAAAAATATACAACATGAATGAACATAGAATTAAGGAGAAAGAACCCTTGAAGCAAAACTGATGTCGAAATCCCTCAAGAGTTGCCTTCGGTGTGGTGCTCCAAGTGTGTTGTAAATGAAGGTGGAGCGGCTAAGGTTGAATGGTTTCTGCAAATGGGAGAGTGTATGGAATGAAGCCGAGAAGAAGTTGTGTAGAAATGGAAGGGGATTTGCGGCAAAGGGGGAAGATTAGATGTGTTTATGGTATCTTGTGTATGAAAATGAGATGTATTTTTGTGTATGAATGCATGGGTTTTTATAGGGGGAATGGGAGAATATGTGGATGATTGTTTAAGAGTGAATGTGGCTGTTATGATTGAGAATGCATGTGGATGAAATAATGATGGAAAAACAGCTAGGTTGTTGGTGGAAAGGCAAGGGAATACACGGCAAGGTGTGTGGAAATGCATGTGAATGCTGTTTTGGTGCTGAAAATGCATGTGAGTGCATGTTTTGGTGCTGGAAATGCAAAAGGGAGGTGGAAAGGCAATGGGAGTGCACGTCATTGAGTTGTTGTTGGTGTGTGAATGCATGTGTTGAATGATTAAAGTGCATGTGGGTGAATATGTGGCTGAAATGATGAAGTAGGAAAGTGGAAATGCATGTGAAATGCTGGAAAGGGATTGGGAATGCACGGCATTGAGTTATTGTTGGTGTGTGAATGCATGTGTTGAATTGGTGGTGCAATGATGAAAGAGTAAGTGCATGTGTGTGTGAATGGTGGTAGCTAGGGTGAATTATGATGAATGCATGTGGAATAAAGATGGAGAAGGTGGTGTAATGATGAAGTGGAATGGCTGAAAATGCAAAGGGGAGTGCAAGGCACGGCAATGAGTGTTTCTTAATGGTTTTGGGGTTGTGATGCATGTGAATGCATGTGGCTAAGGGTTGTTGATTGGGCTAGAGGTTTTGCATGGCTCAAAGGATTGTTTGATTGGGCTAGGCACTTTGTTTTATGTCCAAAGTGCATACAAGGCTTTCAAATTCGTCCAACACTTTGGCTCCAAGCATATGCCATCCATTCCAAGCCCAATTTTGCTCCAAAATGCTCCAAAATGCATCTTTTTGCTTCCTTAGCCATATGAACCTAAAAACACACGAAAATGGCTTAAACTACTAAAACAACTATGAATTAACAACATAGATGCACAAAAACAAGCTAAGTAAGTCGCCTAAATATGCTCCTATCACTATGCGTATTTAATTTTCCTGCTACTTGAGTGGTGCGGAATAATCGCCCATTCTATGTTACAATGAGAATGGTGTGGTACAATCGTCCTCCTCATTCACCCTGAAAATCTCGAGCCAGAAGTTTCGAATGCTTATCATTTAGGCCTGAAGATCAAAATGAAAAATTTGTAAGAACCAGAAGTTCTAACATCATATTCTTCCAGGAATATATATTATTGTAAGTTCTTACACATCTCATTTTCTTTCAGAAAAGAAAATGGCAAACTTGGCTAAGCTTGAATTTGCTGCCCTGGATATTACCAGGAAGAATTACCTAACTTGGGTACTGGATACCAAGATCCATCTGGAAGCAGGGAATCTTGGAGATACCATCAGGGAAGAGAGCAGCTCATCCTCTCAAGATCAGGCAAAGGCCATGATTTTCATTCGCCGCCATCTTGATGAGACGTTAAAAAGCGAGTACTTAACGGTTGAAGACCCGTTAGCTCTCTAGAATGCCTTGAGAAATAGATACAATCACCAAACAACGGTGATTCTTCCAAGGGCCCACTACGAGTGGACTCACTTGAGGATCCAAGACTTCAAGTCTGTGGCAAAGTACAATTCTGTGTTGTTTAGAATTACCTCTCAGATGAAGCTCTGTAGGGATATTATTACTGAGGAACATATGCTGGAAAAGACTCTCAACACATTTCATGCCTCCAACGTACTCCTGCAGTAGCAGTATAGAGCGCGAAGCTACACTGAGTACAACCAGCTGATATCTGTGCTCTTAGTAGTTGAACAGAACAATGAGCTCCTGATGAAAAACCATCATTCCCGACCTACTGGATCTGCACCATTCCTAGAAGTGAATGCTGCTTCCCTCGAATTGAACACCACATCCTCTGATGGTGATAATCATAAATGAGGATGTGGCCACAAGCGAGGTCGATGGAATATGAAAGGCAAGAACCATGGAGTTCAGTTTCACAACCAGGTTCCGAGGCATAATTTAGGCCCGAGCTTCAAAAATGTGAATCGCCACAAAGGCAAAGCTTATATAAACAATGCTCCCAGGAACTCTGAAGGAGCCTGTCATAGGTGTGGTGGCAATGGGCATTGGGCACATATTTGTCGTACCCCAAAATATCTAGTGGATCTGTATCAAGCTTCCCTTAAGGAGAAGGATGTCGAGACCAATTTTCTCGACCAGGCTAGACCAATGGATATACGTGATCCAGTGTTTGACTTATCAGGGCAGTTGAACACAACCCACCTAGATGTTCCAGACTTTATTATGGAAAGGGAAAATGAAGTATACGGTCCGATTGAATCATTGATGTACTTTTATTATGCTGAACTTGTAGTATTTCAAATTCAATAAAAGTGGCATGTAAATTTCTTATTATAACTTGCTTTTAACTTTGATTCTCTTACTCAGATAGTATGGATAAAAAATGTGGTTATTCTCAAAACATGAGAAATGACGGAGATATTTGTCTTGCAGACAGCACAACCACACATATAATACTTCGTGATCGAAAGTATTTCTCAAGCTTAATACTTACAAGAGTAGGGGTAACAACAATATCAGGACCTTCAGATGTAATTCAAGGTTCAGGGAAAGGCCAGATTATGTTACCAAATGGAACAATATTGTCCATATAGAATGCATTGTATGTTACTTGATTTACTAGAAATTTGTTGAGTTTCAAAGACATACGTTTAAATGGATACCACATTGAAACGAAAAGTGCAGAAAATGTGGAGTATCTATGCATTACCTCCAATGATACCTAGAAGCGTATATTGGAGAAGTTGCGTGGTATGTCAAGTGGATTGTATTATACATACATAAGGACAATTGAATCACATACTGTCATGAACCAAAAATTCATTAATTCAAAAGTTTACATGTTTTGGCATGACCGTCTGGGTCATCCAGGATCTACCATGATGCGTAGGAACATTACCAACTCTAATGGAGATCCATTAGTGAGCAGACACATTGCTATCTCAAATGATAACCCTTGCAAAGCTTATTCTCAAGGGAAGTTGGTAATTAGACCATCACAACTAAAGGTTGATGCTGAATCCCCATCATTTTTGCAAAGAATTCAAGGGGATATTTGTGGGCCTATTCAACCATGATGTGGACCATTTCGATATTTTATGGTTTTGGTTGATACATCTACCCGATGGTCACATGTTTGTCTCTTGTCTACTCGGAATATAGCCTTTGCGAGACTTCTTGCTCAAATAATTAAGTTACGAGCACAGTTCCTAGATTATCCCATTAAGTCAATCCGACTTGATAATGCTGGTGAATTTACGTCTCAAACATTTGATGATTATTGCATGACATTGGGCATTGATGTTGAACACCCTGTTCCTCATGTCCATACTCAAAATGGTTTAGCAGAAGCATTGATCAAGCGGCTTCAGTTAATAGCTCGCACTCTGCTTATGAAAACCAAATTGCCAGTCTTTGCATGGGGACATGCCATCTTACATGCTGCATCATTGGTTCGATTGAGACCTATAGCCAACCATCAATACTCTTCAGTACAACTCGTGTTTGGACATCAACCAAACATTTCACATTTACGAATTTTTAGTTTTGCTGTTTATGTGCCTATTGCACCGCCGCAACGCATTAAAATGGGACCTCAGCGTAGATTGGGAATTTACGTGGGTTTTAATTCACCATCTATTATTAGATATTTGGAACCCTTGACAGGTGATATGTTTACAGCTTGTTTTGCTGATTGTCACTTTGATGAGACAGTCTTCCCGTCGTTAGGGGGAGAAAAGACCGTTCTAGAAGAACGGAAAGAGCTGACATGAGTTGTTCCCACCTTGCCTCATTTTGATCCTCGCAGCATTCAATGTGAAAATGAAGTGAGAAGGATCGTTCATCTTCAAAGCATTGCCAATCAAATGCCAGATGCATTTAATGATGCTATGAAAGTGACAAAATCATATATACCAGCTGCAAATGCACCTGCAAGAATTGATGTCCCTGTTGGACAAAATAAAGTGGCAGCGAATGATTCATCTGGTGCATGCCTGAAGCGTGGTAGACCCCCAGGTTCAAAAGATTCAGCCCCTCGAAAGAGAAAGTCGAGGGCACAACTGAATCCAAATGAAATCATTCAGGAAGAGAAAATGAATGATAAATCCATAAATCATGATTCTGGACTTCCAGAAAAAGAAAATGTCCTTGATGAGACATATGTCCCTAAAGAGACAGAAGTACATGAAAGCAAAGAAATCTCCATAAATTATGCATTTACAAATGAATTGTGGGATCAGAATGAAATAATCATCGATGATATGTTCGCATTCGCAGTAGCCACTGAAATCATCTTAAGTGATGATATTGAGCCCCGCTCTGTTGATGAATGCAAACAGAGACATGATTGGTCTAAGTGGAAAGATGCAATCTAAGCAGAATTAAATTCCTTGGAAAGGCGGAATGTTTTTGGACCAGTAGTCCAAACCCCACTTAGTGTAAGCCCTGTGGGTTACAAATGGGTATTCATAAGAAAACGTAATGAGAAAAACGAGATCGCAAGATACAAAGTACGACTCGTTGCACAAGGCTTTTCTTAAAGACCTGGAATTGATTATGAGGAGACATACTCTCCTGTAATGGATGCAATTACGTTCTATTACTTAATAAGTTTAAAGGTTTCAGAAAGATTTGACATGCGACTTATGGATGTCATCATTACGTATCTATATGGAGAATTAGATACTGACATCTATATGAGAGTCCCAGAAGGACTTAAGTTGCCTGAAACAAGTAACAAACCACGAGGTATGCTCTCGATCAAATTAAGGTGATCATTGTATGGGTTGAAACAATTTGGACGAATGTGGTATAATCGTCTCAGTGAGTATTTGATTAAAGAATGGTATATCAACAATGTCATTTGCCCTTGTGTGTTCATTAAGAAATCCAATTCTGGATTCGCTATAGTGGCAGTATATGTTGATGATATGAATCTAGTTGGAACTCCTGAAGTGCTCAATAAAACTGCTGAATATCTGAAAAGCGAATTTGAAATGAAAGACCTTGCAAAAACAAAATATTGTCTCGGTCTGCAAATCGAGCATTGTGATAGTGGAATTTTGGTCCACCAATCAGCTTACATTGAAAAAATTCTGAAGCGATTTGGTATAGACAAGGCTTATCCAGTCAGCACGCCAATGGTCGTTCGTTCTTTGGACATTAAGAAAGATCTATTCCGTCCAAAAGAAAATGATGAATTGGTCCTTGGTCCAAAAGTACCATATTTGAGTGTAGTAGGTGCTTTGTTGTATTTAGCACAATGTACTCGACCAGATATAGCTTTTTCAGTTAACTTGTTAGCAAGGTATAGCTTTGCTCCAACAATTTGCCATTGGAAGGGTATCAAATATGTATTGCGATACCTTCGTGGGACAATAGACATGGGTCTCTTCTACTCAAAGAACTCCACAAATGACCAGGTCCTTGTTAGATATGCAGATGCTGGTTTCCTCTCTGATCCGCATAAAGCCCGCTTACAAACTGGATATGTGTTTAAGAATGAAGATACAGCAATCTCATAGCGCTCACCCAAGCAAACATTAGTTGCTACATCTTCAAATCATTCAGAAATACTTGCTCTACATGAAGCGAGTCGTGAATGTTCTTGGTTAAGATCAATGATCCATCATATCCGGAATTCACGTGGTATAACTTCAAAGACAGACAATCCAACTGTCATCCATGAAGATAATGCAGCCTGTGTTGCCCAAATGAAGAAAGGATTCGTCAAGGGTGATAAGACTAAACACATATCTCCAAAGTTTTTTAGTGCACATGAGCTTCAGAAGGCTAAAGTTATTGAAATCAGAC
Organism: Pyrus communis; assembly: GCF_041283825.1. NCBI lineage: Eukaryota > Viridiplantae > Streptophyta > Magnoliopsida > Rosales > Rosaceae > Pyrus > Pyrus communis. The sequence continues at coordinate 7,529,765 of NC_142566.1, forward strand.
AAATCCGTTCAAATGAAATTTGGCAGACTTGTTCACCAAATATCTACCAAAGTGCACATTTCAGAAGTTAGTGCAAAGCATCAGATTACGTCGACTTACCAAACAGCTAAATTTGGAGAATGCAGAATCAGTGAGAGATACATATCTGGGGGAGCATCCATGATACATGCTTGTTGTACTCTTTTTCCTTCGATTAGGATTTTTCCCATTGGGTTTTTCCTATCAAGGTTTTAACGAGGCAACATAAGCATACTTGACACTATATCAACGATCCAGGAAAAGTTGTACTCTTTTTCCTTCGCTGTGGTTTTTTCCCACTGGGTTTTTCCAAGCAAGGTTTTAACGAGACAACTCATGTTGATATGTGGGCATCCAAGGGGGAGTGTTGAAAAGATTGGTGGGTAATGAATGCCCACAGTACATTGGTAGAAGTTTTCCAACATTGACAGAAGTTTTCAATGCTCATGCAGAGTAAAATTGAATTTGTAAATGCGTGGAGGTTGTATTGTCAAAGGAAGTGTTGTAAACTTCAACGTGCAGTTAATGCATCAGTTTGGAGTTGCTCTATAAATAGAGCACTCCGTATGCTTTTAGGTTACAGGAAAAATATAAAAGAAGAGAACGAGAGAAAAGATCAGTAACATCATCTATTTCTCTGTCTTTTATTTGTTATCCTTTTGTGCTATAATTTTAGTGTGACATTTTCTATCTACCTTGCACCTACCATGAAAAATGTTATCTCTCTAACTTTGACATATTTATAACATTTTGGAATGTACTTAAACAATTCAAAAAACCCAAAAAGGTAAAACAAGCCGAGTAACTTCACACCTTGGAAAATACACATATTTGGTAGGAATTTGAGTCCAAGTGACGGGATGCGAAAAGAACAGGAATGAAGGCTACAAGTGTCCACACTCGGGAAGTTGTTCCGAAGCTTTTGTAAAAACGTTATCCAGTTTTGTTTTGTCGTCACTGTGGGGGTTTGTTGTGCCGTTGGTTGTTTTAGTCAAGGTCAGTCGAGCCATATTTGCTGTCGCACGCTGACGCATCAGCCTGGACGCCAAAAACGACAACAAATTAGAACTTGACTTTGCTTAATTAGGGTCGTCAATTCTTATATATTATTACTTTAACTTACAAGTAAACAAAGATTTGGATGTGTACTCCACGTAACCAAATAATCAAACACCTAATCTATCCATGCTACATCAGCCATTACATTACATGGAAGTTTAGTGTAAATTTCTATGCAATTTCTTGATTAATTTACCACTTTATTTAATTAATAGTCTTATCATTGACTGATTAATTAAAGAAAATGATATATTAATCCCTCATGCTGTTCTTATCTTGGTTTTATTATCTCTCTGTGATGAGTGATAGATGGTGTATAGCTTTTAATTCATTGCATCATCCGTTACTCATTTCATGTAACCCGAAATTTCCAAATTTTACTATAACCCATCTTTTATCTATCGATGTGCCCTTGTTAATCTAAAAAATTTAAATAAAAATAATTTCTCCACACTTTTTTTTAACATAATTTTGTTTATTTATTTCGTATTATGTTTTGATTTATTCTATGCAAAACAACATATTTAAGAGCTATGCATAGTTCTGTTTATTTAGGAAAATTGTTAGGTAAACTATTTTTTAAAATCAAATTTGTAAACTTGTGATGTATCATAAATAATAAATAAATACGTAATCAAACACTTATGTTCACCTTATGTCTTCTCTTTTTGTCAAATTAGGCACGTTGTTCGGGGCTATTAATATTTTGTCACATTAGAAAAACCATCATATACACTTGTTTGGCCATTGTTTCGCAAATTAAAGTCATGAGAATGCATTAGATCTCGTTTCTGCATTTGGTAAAGTTATTGTGGGATAAACATATACCTCATGACTCAGCCCGAACTAGGAAATCCCTTACGTATGATGCAAGGTGGATATTGTTCCATCGTTGAGAGATTTCTTTATGAATAATATAAATCGAAGTGACACATGGGTGTGAACCTCCCACAAATTAGGGATTTTTTTCCGACTACTTTGAAAACTTTTAATGCATTTCTTTGTACAAACTTATGTTTATTACATGAATATTGTTGGGAAAATTGAACTAGAATGAAACCTAATGCATTTCTTGTTTTAGGAATGAGCATAACATTTTATTTCAAAAGAGAACTTTCCGAAGAATCTGAATGAAACAGACTCGTTATAGAATTTCACCCTCATACTTCATTCTTCATATAACTTGGGGGATGTATTCAATTGGGATTTTGAGAAATTTTAATTCTTTTAATAAATTTAGGGGTATTCAATCAGGATTTTAAGTGATTATCTGAAATTCAATGTGTATTCAATATGTAAGATCCCACATCGTCCAGAGGTGAGGAATATGTAAGCCTTATATGTATATTCCCATCTCTACCTAGCACGAGGCCTTTTGGGAGCTCACTGGCTTCGGAGTTCATCGAAATTCCGATGTTAAGCGAGTTCGCGCGAGAGCAATCCCAGGATGGGTGACCCACTGGGAAGTTCTTGTGTGAGTTCTTAGAAACAAAACCGTGATGGTGTGGTCGGGGCCCATATCACGCTACGGTGGAGTCGAGCCCAGGATGTGGTGGGGGCCTGGGCCGCAATGTGACACAATAAGGATTTTAAAATAGTTTATTAAAATCCTTAGAAATCCAGGTGTATTCAATTAGAATTCTTTATAACATTCTAGGTGTATTCAATTAGAATTAGAATTTATTTGAAAAAGTTGAGGAATTAGAGGGAATTAGAGGGATTTTGTAGTGTATTTTAAGCATCCACAAATCTCACCTCTCCTCATGAGATTTTTAGAGAATTGAATCAAAATTTTACTTGGAATCTCTATAAATCAATTAAACTCCATAAAAAACCCATGGATTTATAAATTTCCAATTGAATACACCCCCTCATATTCAAGAAGAAGATGTTATAGGAATCGACTTTTGAAAACTATTATTAGCACTCAAACGATGTTTGTTATTTTAAGCCCGATTCAATACAAAATTTTCTTTTATTTTCATGTATTAAAATCTAAGATGATTTTTTTCGAAGTATCAATAACAACTCTTTAATTTTTTTTTCCCTCCAACTAGTTATACATAAAGAGCCACTTAGTATTACAGTCTAATGATATTTTTCTTTACTTGGAAGTAAGAGGTCTTAGGTTCGATTCTCGTCAAAAGCGTATTTGAACCATATTATTGCTAGCTTATTGTGAGACTTAGCTCATTTACTTACCCTTTAATATAGATAATATCGTTTGTTAAATAAAAAAAAATTATACACTGAGTGGGTTCTATATGGAGTTGAGAATCCATGGATAAGATAGGAAAAAAAGAATTGAATTCTAAAGCTTTTCAAAATACAGAGCTACTACAACTTAAGAAAAGGAATAACAATGAGACATTTGTCATGTAGTCGAGCATGCATGGTCGTCATTGAAGACTTGAATCCTAGGACAGAATTCATCTTCATCCGCTGTAATTTGACTGTGTTAACATCCCAACCCAAACATTCCTTATAAATGGCTTTTTTTTTTCTTCCAACTTCTTGGCCATTGTCATACAATATAATTTTTGAGATTCTAAAATGTGCAAAGGAGTACAAGAGAGTGGCTTCTGCCAGTCACCAATTCTCATTCCTTCAGGTGGAATTGTGTCTTTTGAATCATTAGCACTATGTTTGGGTGAAGAAATTTAAGATTACTAAGGAATTTAAAAATGACGAAAATTGAAATGGCGAAATTTTATTTTCTAGAATTTGTAAATTTTCTTGTTTGGTTAACCTAAAATAACAATGGAATTGAATACGGAATTTGTTATTTTTAAACTCTCAATCATAGAAATTGAGAAATGACACCTATTTACATGGAATTTGAACTTGGGATTTGGTGGTCCCAAATTCCAAGTTTTTTTTCCACGCGGAAATTCTAAATTTCTATATTTATGAATCCAAACAAGAGAATTGGTGCCTGTCAATTTATAAATTCCAACTTTTACCAAAATTCCATGTTTATTTCCCTCATCCAAATATAGTGTAATCGATAGAGAATCAATGCAGTCTCTGAGGTATTGAAGAGGGGAAGTCATCTTTTCTTAAATGACTTGAGAACAAGGATACTGAGATAATGCTTCCAAAGTTTGGAGAGGCGGAGCGAGTGTGAGGTTGATTCTGGAACTTTGACTAGGGTACAAATTAACGGTTGAGATTGAATAATAAGTTATCATTCAATCTCGGTCGTTTATTATAATTAGAAACGGATCAGTCTGAAACCCTTTTTTTTCTAAGTGTATGAACTCGGTCTGTCCTGTAAATAACATTGGTCCACCCCGTCCCACCGCGCCCCGTTTTCCAACACCTCCTTTTCCAAAGAATAATGCTATTTCATCGGGAAGATAATTATAACTTTTTTTTTAATTTTTTTTTTTATCAAAAACAATTGTATATTTTATATTTCAGAAACATGCATGCCAAGAGTGTGAAACAAGCAATTCCATACCAGAGAGAGAGAGATATGGATTCGAGGTGTTCCGTAATATACTATGAGTTAATGGATAGTGCTATACTTAATTAGATGTAGGACAATTGTGTATAATGTATACTATTATTATTAAAAAGAATAATACAAGTTCAATTGGTTAAAAATATTTATCATGGTAGCTGAGAGAATTTTTTTAGCGTGCATGGCCTAATAGATTAAGTGTCCAAATACAAATGGTTTATAGCTCAGTTAGTTAAGAACATTTACCTTTACTTCTGAAAAATCTCTCGCACCCAAAGTCTTTTGTTCGATCTTCCCTTTGCATTTGAAAAATCTCTCACGTGAAGTCTTTTGTTTGATTTTCCCTCCCGGTAGTTTTATGAACATCCTATTATTAATCCCATTTTCTTTTATTAAAATGAGTAATGCTATCGTTATGCTGTTACATTTAATAAAATATAGTAGCATAGTTTTATGAACAGTATTTGCATCATTCTATATCAGAAAGCACAGCACTTGATGTAATTAATATGATATGTTTTCCATTTTCTACTTTCTTATTAATTTTCAAAGTACCCAAAAGAATTTATGGTAATAATAACAAAGTACCAAAAATAATGTCAAATACTAATTTAATTAGTCCATTAGCGCAGTGATTAAACTACGAATACGAACATGCTCCATCAGATCTATCAATGATCAACTAGTACCAGAAAAACTGATCTAAGGATCTGGGTCATACGGAGGGGATAAAAACAAGTACGCGTGTCCAGTGGTTGGAAAAGTATCCGGCGTCGTTTTGTTGCTACCTCGTCCAACTTTTATTATAGTAGCTCCTCTCAGATCGAATGGTTGAGATTCCAAGTACCATGTAAGTAATTGGCTTTAGTCGGTTTTTTCTTTTTGGGTGAACTTTATTTGGCAAAGAAAAGAAATATGCAATTGTTGAAATTCATAAAATTAAAAAAAAAATTAAAAAAAAACACGTGGCGCATAAGTACACGGAGAGTACCGGTTACTCAATAGATTTAGACAAAATCAAATTGAGACCTACTAAGCTAAAACACAGAGTTTTTTAACTTTTGTGTGGGGTGTTTTGCAAATGGATGTGGGTCTCACGCTCTCACCTAATTTTTCTCATAGCTAGAATTTTTTTCATTCCTAAAATTAGAAAGAATAATACTTGGCTCACAATACTTTCCTTGCATCTGAGTTCTAGCGTTCTAATCTCTCCTCATTAATCGCTTGTATCAAAACAAAAGGAGGGTCATCTATTGAAGATAATTAATCGCAATTGACGCTTTTTGGCGGTGATGATAAGTTATTATGATTATGCACCATAATGCAGATTCGATCCTCACTAATTTTCCTGATGGAGACTTCCTCCTTCTAACAACTAACAGTTTCTCACTAACACTATTGTTCGCAAAAAAAAAAAAAAAATTGAAGATAATTAAACATAATAGGGGGTGTACCTCTCCTAATCTAATGTAATGTTATGTAATAAAACCTTTTAAATGTGGAAAATTTAATCTTGAGTGAAACTTCCATATGGGTTTGACTAACCCTTCATGGTAATTAGTTAATGATTATAAATTTATAATAATAACTAGTAAAAGTCAAATTTAATTAGAAAAATAAAAAGAAATGAATTGAGAAAAATGGCAGACCAAAACTTTGGGTAACCATCCCAGTTAAAATAATCCAATGAAAAAACCAACAAGTAAACACCCACACAAAGCCATTTTTTTTTTTTTTTTAGTTCGGCTAAGTCACACATTTAAGTAATTTAATTTGATATCGAATTTGTCATTCATAATATTTAAATTTAAAATCTCTTACTTACAAGTCAAGAGAAATATCACAAAATCGTAGTATAAGCCGCCATACAAAAGCCAAATTATCAAGTCAAATTTCCCACTTTCTTATCTCAACGGAGGGGCACAATCGTAACTTCAGGGACAACAAGAGGGGGATTATGTAATTTCAGAACCTTCGTCCTACGTCTAATCTCTCTCTTCATAAAACCTGCGCGCATTTACTCTCGAGTGCCAGAATTCAATTCCACACCAGACCAGCACCTCCACCTCCATCTCCGCCATAATCAAATTCCCTCCACGTCACGTGTTAGGCACGTGCCATCTCCCTCCCAATCCCCGCTATTTTCCCTCTTTCCGAAATAAAAACCGAAAACAAACAAGGAATTTATTCACTCTCTCTCTCTCTCTCTCTCTCTCTCTCTCTAAAATGTCGGAAACAGTAGCAGCACCGCCGCCGCCGCTGCCAATACTACCTCACCGCCAATCCTCCTCCTCCTCCTTCAAAACCCTAACCCCGAGCCTCTTCATCATCATTGTCATCCTCACAGCCACACTCGTCGCCTCAATCTGCCTCTGTCTCATCCTCCGCCACCTCAACCGCCGATGTATCCGTCGCCTTGCGCCCTCCCCCGCCGTCTCATCCTCCGATTCTCGCCGCATATCCACTCGCCGAGTCAATCCGGTGACCTTGCCCGCCCTCCCTCTCTTCACCTTCTCCTCCATCACTCGCCGATCCTCCACCACCATATCCGCCGACTGCGCAGTCTGCCTGTCGAAATTCGAGCCCAGCGACGAGCTCCGTCTCCTCCCACTCTGCTGCCACGCCTTCCACACCGTCTGTATCGACACGTGGCTCCAGTCGCAGCAGACTTGCCCGTTATGTCGCTCCTCGATCGCCGCTTCCGACGCCGAGCTCATGACTCTCGCCTCCTCCAATGACGGCGCAGCCACCACAAACGGCGGTAGCTTCCGCCTCGAAATCGGAAACGTCAGCCGCCGCAACAACAACCAGACGACGACGACGACGGCGGCTTCCTCCAATCGGCACTCCTACTCCGTCGGCTCCTTCGATTACATCGTGGACGAGGAGGCGTCGGAAGTGGAAGTGAGGCTGAGCAATGCTGAGCGAGAGAAAGACGAAGTCATCTTGCCGGTGACAGAGCCGGAGCCACCGATTCAGCCGCCGTTCCTCGCCTCGGAGGTCGGCTCAGGGAGGTCGAGCTGGCTCAAGGACTACATTGATCGGCTGTCCAGCACCCTCTCGTCCCGAGACATCTCATTTCGGAGCTCTGGACGATTCTTTACCGGAAGCAGCCGTCGGAGCGAGGTGTCCGTAGCCGGCGATTGGAGCTTGGAAACAGAGCGCGTCGGAGAAGAGATATCGGAGATGTTCCGGTGGCTTGCAGGGGTATGAATTGGTAAATTCGTATGTGTATATAAGCTAGAAGCATATGGTGGAGTAGAGTTTTACACAAATTTTTTGCGGTGGAGTAATATTTTTTTTTTTTTTTTACTGTTCTTGGTAATAAATGGTGCAGTTCAGAGTTAGATCATACGGTCATACATCTTTTAATGAAAAGAACCCAACACTTGTGAGCTATGTCCTTTCACACATTCTACTTGTGATTATAGTATTGAGCAAGAAAGTATGATTCGAACTGATGCAAGTATGATTATGTGTTAATATCTTTTATGTTACAATAATGTCATGCATATTTTAATTGTTATGATTAAGAACGATGGTGATTTAAATTCAAATGCAACGGGATAGACACACTGATCTAACCTGAGTCGGGAATTATGAGTTGATATTTGTGTGATTATTCTTGCATTGCTCTTCACTCTTCTTGTTGTTTAACATTTTGACTTTGGTCCTCTTTGCGAATTGTTTGTATGTACTTTATTGGGATTGAATGTACAAAAGAAAAAAAGGGCAAACCAAAACAGCAAAAGAAACTTAGCATTTGTTTCTTACTTGTTTTAGAATTCTTGCTTTATACTTGCTTGACATTTGTCACCCAAAAAAGAACAAATGAATTGACAAGTAAATTTGTGAAACCAAATAGCTAGGCCGAAAGAGAGTTTGGGTCCAATTTCCATGGATTCTGAGGATAGGCAATGAGTGTTTTGAAAGCTTTGTGGGTTGGTTTTGCTTCTTCCCATCCTTTTATGTGCAAAACTAAAATCTTCCCCACCCTATTCACAGGAAACTATCCAAATGATTGTGGACCATCTGGGATTGGATCTTTTGTGCTAAATTATTGAGAGTTGTGGTTTTATTTATTTATTGTGGATTTATCAAAATTGGGTGGTCCAAATGCAAGCTCCTTGACTGGTTGATCTAATAAGAAACTTTTAACTGTCATACATGAGGTTGGTTGTATGAGACTATGAGTGAGGAGGTTGTAACTTTACACTAGTTTTGACTTGTACATTTGTTTATGTATGGATACAAAAGATATTGGTTTTAATATCTTAGTTCATTCTAGGGTCTTGATTTTTAATTTGTTTTGAGTGACAAAGACTTGATTTTTATTGATGCGACTTTAATCGTATAATATACATACTCAAAATTATCATACACTGAAAAACTCCGTTGTTTAGCTCTAGAAAATTTAGGAATCTCAAGTAGTATTTCGAATAAGTAATGCAATTTAGTAATTTCAAAATGATCAAGATATATATAGTGTTGACTCCTACTTCTCAATTTTGTTTCACAGAGATTATACATTATTTTATGATTTGGATTCTTGTTGCTTTGAGAAATCTTCGAATTTAATCCGTAAAGTTACCCGAAACGATCGCATATCCGCTGACTCATTCATTAGTTTGTGTTGTGCTACGAGAAGGATAGCTCAGCAACCTTCTACCTCACTCCACCCACTTTCTAATTCGAGCAGAAGGCAAAGGCTTTAAGTTATGAATTCATGTCGTTGAAATGACTATTTAATTCTAGGTTGAAACTTGAAAGGCCTTATTCAAGTTACAAGAATAGAAAAGAAAAATTCTTCTTAAATTTCTTTTTGTGAAAAGAAATGAAAGGAATAAATGTGTTTACGAGGTTTTTGGTTAACTAACGAAGAAAACAAAGTGATTTCCCCATGACAATGATTTGTTTGGGGGTATTTTTGTTTACTTATAACTGATTTTATCATAAGCATTTAATTAGAAGTATATTCAACTTTTAATTTTTTATGTCAAACTCTGTCAAAAAACGCTTTTAGTTTTCTGTAACTCCCAAAATGTCTTGACAAACTTTAAGCGAAATACAACTGCCAGATACAATTTAGTCTTCAATTTAAAAGTTACATTTTCTAAGACCTGTTTGATAACTAGTTTGTTTTGATTATCAAGTAGATTCTTAATAAGGATAATGCTTGTGTCCTCCATGGGGACTTACCTGTCCCACCACTCATGATTAAGGAACTTTTACCATTCAGACATTATAATTGAAATCAATCATTCTCTTTATCATCATTTAAATATCATATCTACAGGGCTTTTTAGCCAAAATGGTCAACATTTGCATAACTCATCACTTTAGTTCATGAGATTTGAAATCAATAGAAGTGGTCTAAGAGTTTGTCCACCATCAATCATTTTGGTTATTCCTTGAAAAATTATGTTAAATAAAGATTAAATGACAAAAATATGCTCAATGTAATAAACAATGGGCCAAAATGATTTGACAAAAATGAGGTATTTTTATTGTTTTATCATTATTTAATGGAGATTTTTCGAGGAATAACTAAAATGATTGATAGTGGACAAACTTATGGACTACTTCTATTGATTTCAAATCTCACGGACTTAAGTGAGGAGTTATGCAAATCTCAGAGACCATTTTGACTAAAAAACCTATCTGCAAAAAATCTTTTAATTTGGAGATTTAGCTATCCATACGTGTTAAACCAATCAACAATTTTGGTAATAAGTAGCATCCTTATGATGAACCGTCCATTTATTTTATGCATATGAATGATTAAAAGATCTCCAAATTGAATAATTTTTACATATATGATTTGTAGATGATGATAAGGAAAATAAACGGTTCCGATTATAATGTTCGCACAGTAAATGTTCATTAATTATAAGTGGGGGAACAAATAAGTCTTCCATGAGGAGACACAAACATTATCCTTTTAATAATAGTCATTTTATGTCAACGAGCCATGACCATCAAATGAGTATAGAATTTTTTTTTTCCTTATGCAAGTAATGATTGGGGGGAAGAGGGGACGGGGGTGTGAATCGATAAATGCAAGTATGTTAATTATTTGAGTTACAAACCTTAATACACAATGAACTTTTAGTAATATTAGTCGTCGGATTCAAATATATATGACAGTAAAAAATTGTCTCGGGTTAGCTTTAAACTCTGACACCCTTAAGCACAACAATTTTGTGAACAATCTGATGTAATACTAAACTTTCTTAATTTTTATTTTGTCAAACTATAAATTTATTAGATTAGATGTTAGATTAGGGAGTCGACAAAATTTGAACTCAAGGACAACACTCCTCTCCACTACTGTGGTGGTGGAGGGCCACTTGCAAACTTTCTTAAATATTGGGATAACTAACAAGTTTAGGAGTAATTACAAATTAAGAAGAGAACTTAAAGATTACTCCAAGTATATATGCTAAGATATAACTTTTTGATCAACTAGATGACCGTACAATTATATTAATGAAAGAAATTAAAAATATGTGTTTCAGACTTTTGGTCGCCACCCTACTTTCACTGTTTCATTAATCTATCAAGGAGCTTAATCCGAAAGCAAACAAGGATGAAAGGTACTGCACTGGTCCGATTGCTTTCGCAGAACTCAGGTTTTGGCAGTGTGTGAAGAGGAATTAAAGCATATAGTCTTGAGAATTTCCTCAGGCTGTTAGAAATTTATAGCACAAATAACTAAGATTGTCGTGTATAGTTTTGGGCTGCTATGTGCAGACTTAAGTTTAGTTAAGTTGGTTAAATTATGGTGTGTGTACGCTCTGTTCTCTTTAATAAAATTTGAATCCCCATTTTGGTAGTATAGATGAATTTACTGAAATTCTTCATAAATATTATATCTCTGAATACTCCATTTAAGTTATAAGCTCATCATTTACTTATATCATAATACTTGAGTTAGTTACACTGTGTGACAATGTTATAGTACATACAATAATTGGTCCTAATTGCGGGGATGAAATTCTGGATATAAAGGCAATAATGAAAATCTATGCTCAGTCGTTGCTGGTCAATTAACATTCAGGTTATTGAGAGAGAGAGAGAGAGAGAGAGAGAGAGAGAGGGGGGGGGGGGGTAAGAGAGAGTAATTGAAATCAGGTGTATTGCACCCTCCAGGGCAGCATAACATTAAAGTTTTGGAGATTGAAAGCCTGCAACCACCACATTTAATCCAACATTTATATGCTGTAGAAGCTCTGTCCATCCGGACCTGGGCATGGAATAGAAAATATGAGCTTAAAGGGGTGAAAAGTTAAAATATATGATATAGCAACTGTGTCCACAAATAAAATATGGAAATAATAGTCCTGTCCTTACTTTCACTGTCTATATATATCTTTGCTTGAATGGCACTCCTGGCATGGTAAGGCATAATTCTCAAAACCATGATGTTGCCCTAAAGGGGATATATATCAAATGAGAAGGTTCTGCAACTGTCATACGTTTAGAAATTGTTTCATGTCTCTGAAAGTCTAGCTTTTGATATCCCTTCGTATAGGTAAAACAAAAACCTTGTGTATAAAGCTACCCCTTAATAATATATATATATATATATATATATATATTTGAGAAATTTTTAGGCCCAACAAAAGGCATTGATGGTATTAGCAGTAAACCTTCCACCTAAAACTTGTATATTATTTTGTTATATCTCTGAATACGAAAATATATATGTGCAACGGGAGTAATTTTTGCAATTCCATTTTCACCTCTTGCACTCCCCTCTTTTTCTAGCCAGTTAAATTGAATAAATTGAAGAGCGGTAAATTGATAAAATTAAACAGACTAGTGCATAATGATCAAACGGAAGAGCGGAAATCACTTACCCTGTTTGCAAATTAAACCACCTGCCGAGGCAGTTATTGTTGAATTTACATGCACCCTTTTCTGTGGCCCTGTGGGTGTTTATTCGCTTCAGGAAGAATGATTATCCGCAGGATAGTTGCATGAATGCTTCACATTTCAGTCATCAAGCTAGGATGAATCACACAGCAAGTATGCATGGAAGCTAGCCAGCCTGCTGGACTGGATGCACAGAAAGACCTTCCCGGAACTCGTTCGCTTGCAAACAAGACCACCATGCATGCATGTAGCCTTTTCTGAAAGCTGTAACAACATTATATGCAAGTGAAAACTGGAATTACAACAAAATATGTCACGACTTGTGAAGAAGTCTGTAAAACTTACTAAGACTAAGTCCAAGAAACAAACCCTCGCCGATGTTTCCGGACAAAACAATTTGTAGATTTTGCAAGCAATAAGTGGTTCCTTAAGGCTCCTGCTTACCATACTTATAGTAAAGAGCTGTGGTAGTTAACATTCAAGGGGGTTTGGAAGAATACTTTTCTAGTGGGGAAAATGGGATCCGGCGAACAACTTACTTTTTCGCACTTGGTTTACTAGCTGATTACAGTGCATAATCTGAGATTACGGCATTCAGGAGTACGGGACATTTGCAATGAATGGTTTGATGAAATATGGATGATATAATAAGTGCACATCATGCTGCTAGCTAAAGAGTTGTGGAACATTTATACTATGAAATAATAATAAAGTTTGACATGGTTTGATATTTTTGAAATTGACTGATTAGATTAGGGTTCTGTAATAAGAAATAGCCTGCATGTATGAGGTAGTCGCGATCAGCTTTGTTAAATTAGTGTTTATTTCTAATGGTTTATCTATCAGAGAGGCATATAAAAAGGGGTTTAGTTGTTGCTGATTGTTTTCTGTAGAGTAGATCGAGCAGCGATCGATAACAAGCATCGCGCATACACAAGGACTTCAGGCTTTCTTGTTGCGTTGACAAAGGTGGTACAAGAAATCCCACGACACATAACACGAGAAGAGGAAAAGAGGAAACAAAAAGGCCTTCCAAGGAGTGAAAGATAAGAATGGTGCTGCCAAACATGAAACAGCAGTTCAGCAAATCACAGATATTGGTTGGAGTTGCAAATACTAGATACACACACATCCTAATACGAGAAGCCTCATCATCTTCCAAGTGAATTGCTCTGCACACATGGAATACATGTTAGAATCAGAGCTATACAACTACACAACCAAGACTAACAAGATTTGAGACAAATATTCTGAAAAGTTTCGAAGATGAAATCAGAGGGAGAAGAAACACACAGAGCATAACTCTGAAACAACTATCATTGTATTTCTTACTGAGCAGTGTTGCTCGAAGAGTCACTTAACTGATAGAAGAGAGAGAGAGAGACATATCCTCAATTCAATCTCAACCAACCATTACAACCTATCTTAAGATCAAGACACTTGTCAAATGATAAGCCCTATGAGACTTAATAAACACATCACAGTTTTACACAATAGCTCAGCCTATGAGCTGAGACATAAGACACATGACAAACTTGTAATGTTTTCTAATCAGCTCAACAACTTACATACTAACACTCCCCTTTAAGTTGTGAACTGATTTCACTCCAAGGAGATTTCTCAAGTAAGTGAACTGCTCCCTTGCCAATGCTTTTGTAAAGATATCTGCTATTTGTTCCTTAGTAGGACAGTAAATCAAATCAATTACTCCTTGCTGCAATGCTTCCTTTATGAAGTGATATCGTCTGTTTATATGCTTGGTCTTCTGATGAAAGATAGGATTCTTGGTGATGGCTATGGCTGATGTATTGTCACAATTCATTGGTGTTGCAACTGTTTGCATTTCACCAAAATCCTCTAGAACAAATCTCAACCAAGTAGCCTGTGCTGTTGCTTCAGAAGCACTGATATACTCTGCTTCGGCTGTGGATAATGCAACACATTGCTGCTTGACTGAAGACCAAGAGAAAATCCCATTTCCAAAAGTAAAAGCATACCCGGATGTGCTTTTCATATCATCCTCTGAGCCACTCCAGTCACTGTCACAGTATCCTATTAAGAGTGTTCCTTCACCTTTCTTGTATTCCAAACCAAAATCAAGAGTTCCTTGAACATATCTCAATACTTTCTTTGCTGTTCCATAGTGCTTGTTAGTGGGACAATGCATAAACCGAGCTAAGAGACAGGCAGCATACATTATATCAGGTCTAGTTGCTGTGAGATACAGCAGACTACCTACAATCTGTCTATACTGAGCTTCATCTGCATTTCCACTTCCATCTTCTTTTCTCAGTTTATCACTTGGAACCAAAGGAGTATTCACTGGTTTACAATTCTGTAATCCGAATTTCTTCAGAAGAGATAAGGCATAATTCCTCTGATGAATGAAGATACACTCCTCAGTTTGGATCACTCCCATTCCAAGAAAGTGGTGTAAAAGACCAAGATCTGTCATCTCATACTTATGCATCATCTCAGCTTTGAAAACATCCATTAATTCTTGACAATTTCCAGTATATATAATATCATCAACATAGATGGATACTATGATCAAATCTGTGTCCCCCTTGTACTTGGTGTACAAAGTTGCCTCATTGATGCTTTTCTTAAATCCACACAACATAAGATATGAATCTATTTCACCATACCAGGCCCTAGGTGCCTGTTTTAGACCATACAAGGCTTTATGTAATCTGTAAACCTTTTCTTCCTCTCCTTGCACCACAAATCCATCTGGTTGTTCAACATATACTTCCTCTTCTAATACTCCATTCAGAAAAGCTGACTTCACATCTAATTGAAATAACTTCCATTTATTCTTTGCTGCCAGTGCAATTAAAGTTCTAACAGTGTCTAATCTTGCAACAGGTGCAAAAGTCTCATTAAAATCAATTCCAGGCTTTTGTGCATAGCCTTTTGCAACAAGTCTAGCCTTGTTCTTTTGCACTGTTCCATCCAAATTTAGTTTTGTTTTATACGCCCATTTTACCCCAATAACAGGCTTATTTGAGGGTCTTCTCACCAACTCCCATGTCTGATTTTTCTCAATCATATTCATTTCATCCTTCATTGCCTTTTTCCAGCCTTCATTGCCTTTTTCCAAGCTTCATCCTGTGCAGCTTCATCAAAGGATTCAGGTTCAACAATGCATAAGTGACATCTCTCATAGATCTCACTCAAGTTCCTATACCTCAGTGGAGTATTATCATACTGAGGTGAGACCAGTGAGCTACTTGATTCACCAATAGCAGTAACTGGAGAACTTCCAGCTTGAATTTGAGACCCATCAGATCCTTCTTATTCATGAAATTCAGACAACTCATCAATTCTGTCCAACTCTGAAGATCCAACTGCAGATAAAGGAATACAAACTTCCTTGACTTTGTGTTTCTCCCAGTCCCATCTACCATTCTCATCAAAAATTACATCCCTAGATAACAAGACCTTTTGAGTTAAAGGATTCAGTACCCTATACCCCTTTTCACAGGTACCATATCCAATGAAAACACCCATAACACTTGTTTCTTCTAATTTGTGTCTTAGATTCCCTGGAATAAGAGAATAACAAACTGAACCAAACACTTTCAAGTGTTTAACCCCAGATTTTCTTCCACTAAATTTCTCAAAAGGTGTAGTATTCTTCACTGCTTTTGTAGGACTCCTGTTTAGCAGATAAACAGATGTGTTTACTGCTTCACACCAAAGATTGTATGGAAGTTCTTTCTCAAAAATCATGCATTTTGCCATCTCCACAATTGTCCTGTTTTTCCTTTCTGCTACTCCATTTTGCTGTGGAGAGTATGCAATTGTGAGCTGTCTTTCTATCCCCAAATCTTCACAGAATTTTCCAAACTCATTTGAGTTGAACTCTCCTCCTCTATCTATTCTTAGCTTCTTTACATGGTATCCACTTTGAAGCTCAACCATGGCTTTAAATTTCTTAAACACATAGAAAGCCTCTGATTTATTTCTCAAGAAATATACCCAGCACATTCTTGAATAATCATCTATGAAGGTAATAAAGTATCGATTTCCACTCAAACTTGATGTTTGCATGGGACCACACACATCTGAGTGTATTAGCTCAAGTGGTTCCTTTGCTCTCCACATTGATTCTTTGGGAAATGGTTCCCTGTGATTTTTCCCCAGTGCACAACTTTGACATACAGTTTCACTGTCTTGAATTTCAGGCAGCCCCAAAACCATCTCTTGACTCTGTAACAGTTTGAGACTTCTGAAATTTAGATGCCCAAACCTCTTGTGCCAAATTCTAACACACTCCTGCACATTTGTCCTCAATGCAAGCTCCTTGTTTGTGTTGAGGATTAAAGGAAAACATCTATTTCCTTTCTGCTTCACACTGACCACCAGGTTTTGTAAAGATCTATCATCGAACACATCCACTTTATAATCTCCAAATAAAAGAAAGTAACCGTGCTCAGTCATTTGTCCTACACTTAACAAATTTTCTGCAAGACCAGGTACAAGCATAACTTCTTTTATATATCTTCTACCCTTTATTGTTTCAATGATCAGTGTTCCCTTCCCTTCAACTTCAACCAAAACTCCAGTGCCAACTTGGACTTTTGCTTTCACTTTCCTATCAATATCAACAAGTAGATCTTCTCTGGATGTCATATGGTTACGACATCCACTATCTATATACCATTCATCACTTATCTTCCTCACTTCTCTGGAATGATTTGCATAAAACAAATTTCTAGTTTCTTCAACCTGATTAGAAAAGTTCACATGCTGCACAGCCTTGTTCATATTACAATACCTTGCAATATGCCCAATTTTGTTGCACTTGTGACACTTGACTTTGTTTTTAAGCCAACACTCTCCATAGTGAAGTTTATCACAGAATTTACACTTATCCCCAGTGTTGTTTGCCTCATTCTTCACAGTAAATCCACTCTTATTACTCCAATCACCCTTGTTACTCCATTGTTTCTCTTTTGGCTTAAAATTCTTGTGATATTTGTTACTGTTTGGCTGACCACTGAACCTATTAGACTTCGGAACAAATTTCAAACTAGCAAATGCTTTCTCCATACTACTCTCTCCATGTCTATCCAACCTTTGTTCATACCCCTTCAAGATAGCTACAACATCCTGTGCATCTATGGTGTCTAAATCCTTAGTATTCTCTATCACAGCTGCAATACTATCATAGGACTTAGGTAAACTGATTAATAATTTCTGAACAACTCTTTGATTACTCAAGTCTTCACCATAGCTCTTCATTTGATTAATCAGATCAAACAATTTAGCAATATACACAGAAAGAGATTCACTATCATTCATGCGAGTATATTCAAAATCTCGCCTAAGACCTTGGAGTTTCACGGATCTTACTTGTTTATCACCAACGAACTCTTGTTTCAGAATGTCCCACGTAGCCTTCGCACTTTCCTGAGATGCGATCCTCGGGAAAATTTGATCCGAAACTGCACCTTGAATAATACCCAGTGCTCTAGCATCCTTAACGACATTCTCACGCAGCAGCTTCCTCTCCGCCTCTGTGAGTTCCTCCTCCTTCGCCGGAGCTCTGTACCCATTCTCCACCATATTCCACAGCTCATACGAGCGAAATATGGTCTTCATTTTGATTTGCCAGAAATCAAAATTCTCGCCATTGAAAACTGGAGCCCGAAGGTCTCATCCTCCAGATCCAGCTATACTAGACACTCAAATCACTGCAATAAGCTTTTGCTGTGAATCCGAGCTCACCCACTCGTAGAAACAACGCCCAGAAGTTTAGATCGAACTCGGCTCTGAGGCCATGTTAGAATCAGAGCTATACAACTACACAACCAAGACTAACAAGATTTGAGACAAATATTATGAAAAGTTTCGAAGATGAAATCAGAGGGAGAAGAAACACACAGAGCATAACTCTGAAACAACTATCATTGTATTTCTTACTGAGCAGTGTTGCTCGAAGAGTCACTTAACTGATAGAAGAGAGAGAGAGAGACATATCCTCAATTCAATCTCAACCAACCATTACAACCTATCTTAAGATCAAGACACTTGTCAAATGATAAGCCCTATGAGACTTAATAAACACATCACAGTTTTACACAATAGCTCAACCTATGAGCTGAGACATAACACACATGACAAACTTGTAATGTTTTCTAATCAGCTCAACAACTTACATACTAACAATACAAGTGTAGTATATATCCATCAACAAATCCATATATATTTGTATACATGCTTGTTTATGTATCATTTCACTTTATATACATTGTTGGCTAATTCTCTATATAAACTTAAAAAAGTGGTTCTGTGGTTGTCTAACTTCAAAACTTCAAAATTCAGTTTCCCACTTTTGTGTTGATTTGCAAAGTGCAGGATGAGACTGCACCGTACTGGACCTATCTATACTTGGATGAGGAATTTGCATGTAACAAAGGATTTAGATTAAACTAGTTAGAAATGAACCACAAAAAGAATTAGTGGAGGAGGGATTTGAAATAGTATAAAGCAGCTGGTAAAGCATGCATTCAATATCACAACACAATAATCCCTTAGGTTATTATAAAAATCATCCTACCGCAATTTAGCAAATAACAATTTTCTTAACTTTATTAAATCCGTTAGTCAACCTAACACAGATTATATAATCCAATCTAAGTTACCAATAAATATCTTAGTCAACACTTCGGTTTACTTTATGTTATTGTTGTGTCGAGTGAGCATGACTATGTGCACATATCTATTTACGAGTTAAGAGGTACATGTAGCATGTGCATGTAAGTGAGATATGTGACAAGTAATAAAGGACTTTCAACACAAGAAGTTTTTGGCTAGAAAAACCACATCTGGGTTAAAAAACCGGGAACTCTCCACTAAGTCCAATCCTCTAGTACAAATAAGGTTCTTACAAAGTACCACGCAAAGCTCGATTCCTAGACCTAGTCTATAGAGCAACTTTATCTTTGTGCAACCTTACTTTGCACGAGATGAGGATCCCTTTGGTCACACAAGGAGGCAGCTCCAACCTTGAATAACTTGACTTCAAATTTAATGCAAAACCATGAAGACAATGCAACCCTATTCTACAATGATTAGGTGTTTAATGCATGAAAATGGTTTTGCAACTAGGGTGTTCTAAAATGAAGAACAAAGAGGAAGGTGAAGCCGTAAATCTTTTTCCCCTCTATCTAGGAAAATACATATGAAAACCCCCAAAAACAAAACGAACTAGCTAGGGATCTTAATCCCAAAAGCATTAGTTTGTTTTTCAACCAACATAGACACGTATCAAGCTATAAAACAATATGAAAAGATCAAGAATGAGGAACAAACATTCGGAAAAAGGTGTTAATCATCCCATGTGGGCAGGTCTTAAATTGCATGCCCAACTTGTTAGAAATTCATGCGCAAAACTAATAATACAACTAAGCTAGCCAGAATGAAATAGGAATGAAGACATGAAATGCACATGCATGAACAAACTTTTTGAAGTGAGATGTTTCACAACCTTAAATGTTTGTTCCCAGCAGAACAACCCATAATCAGAGTATAGCCTAAAGCAAGATTATGCATGTGGTACAATTACAATATTTGCCAATAAAAGCCAAACATAAAATTCTAGACTTCACATCCTCAACTACCTTTCCACCTCCTCTTCATCCCCATCATTCTCAACCCATTAGAACGATGGTGATTGTACAACCGGGTTGAAAAACCCATCGAAAAGATTCGATTTGAGAGAGAGAAAGGTGATGAATCAATCAATCTGATCACTGCAATTTCTGCGAGGAGGAGGTCTGCAGATGATGGTCTTAAATGACTGAATTCAAGCTCAACTTCTGCTATTAAAGCCCTACACCAATTTTGGAAAGTTGCGATTTTTATTGTGGGAGGAGGGTGTGGAGTCCGGGTGATTTTTTTTGAAACTTTTCAGATATTATGACAAGTTGGAGTTAATGACGACAACATAATGATCAATTTAATGCCTTAAGGATGAGATAATGATGATATAATACAACATAATGATCAATTTTCTAATTTTTTTTTAGTATTATGACAACTAGTTAGAGCGAATGATGACATAATGATGAAATAATGACGACATAATAATAAATTTTGGCTGATATTCAATGAACCAAAATTAGTGGGCATTGCAGCTTGTGTTTTACAAAATAGGCTTTTTAGAATTTGATTGGAAATGGTTATCTGTTACAATCAAATCCTCAAAAAACAAAGTGATTATAAACAAATTCTACTCGTTTGGTATTGAGGATTTGATTGGAACAGATAACCATTTAACTTCAAGTTACTGAATGAGGTAGAGGAGAGTGATTTCTCATTTAAGAGACTTAGTGGGGGGTGTAGTCAAATTAATATTTGATAGGATTTTAATAGACTTTAAAATTAGGTCTAGTCAACGAGAATTTTAAACATTTTGAAATCATGATGTAGTCAATTTAGGATTTAAGAAGAATTTAAGAATACATGCAAATCCAAGAGTAGTCAATTAAGATTTTAGAAAAGTCCACACAATTCTAGACGAGGTGAAAATATCAAAGATTTGCTAGGATTTTAATGAGTGACGGGTTATGATGGATTTAAAGGTAGATGGTATAAGCACCAAATGCCACAAAAAATCCAACAGTCCCCCCTCTAATTTCTTTTCACGCCCCATAAGCTCAGACATAGAACCTGCCAACCTCTTCGTCTTCCTCATTTTCAGAACATATCTCATCATCCTATTCGACTTCATCTTCTTCATCATCCATCATGGCTTTGTAAAACTTTAAGAACTAGGGATTCTCACTTCAATTGCATACCCTCTCAATGATGGGTTGCATGTATTTATTAATACATCAAGGGTTTGAAAACCCTATTTACAAGGCTCATTTGAAATTAAAAAAACACAAGTTATCTGAATGTACAAACGTTGAAACCATAAAACAAAGATTTGAAAAGAGTCATAAACCTAGCCTACTTCTTCGTGGATTAGTGTTGAGGTTGATCACAACCTGAAACGGTTATAATTAAAACTGAAGGAGGCCACAAGAAGCTTGGAAACTAGCAGCTTGAAAGTCAAAGACGACAACCCTTTGGTAAAAAGATCAGCAATTTGATCTTGTGAGCAAATAAAATTCACAAGTGCTTTGTTCTTGTGAGAAATTAGATTACAAGCAAATGCTTCGTTCTTGTGAAAAATTAGATTAGAAGCAAGTGTAATTGAAGAAGCATTATCACACCAGATTGTTGGCCTGACAAGTTGCAAATGCAAGTCCTTGAACAATGATCTTAACCACTATAGTTCAGCAGCTGTATAGACAAGTTGCCTATATTCAACTTCTGTACTTGACTAAGAAACAATCTTCTCCCTCTTCGAACTCCAAGACACCAAATTAGAACCCAAACAAATGCACAAAAAACCACGTGTTGAATGTCTTGTATTCCGATTTCCAGCATAGTAAACATTTGAGTAAGCCCTGAGTTGTGCACCACAGGCTTATACACAAGCCCATGATTATATGCAGCCTTTAAATAACAGAGTATCTTTTTCACTGCCATCCAATGTGTATTCTTTGGAGAATGGGAACTGAAATACCTGATTGAAGGCATAAGAGACGTTCGGTTTATGACATACCAACTACACTTTCGTACATTTCAGGAAATCATGTGGTTCACCATTATATGTGCTGAGCTTTTGGCCATAGGGAAAATGAGTAGAAATCGGTTTTGCATCCATACACTTCGTACGTTTGAGCAAATTCAATGCCTATTTGGCATGGTTCAAATGCATTTGATGCCCAAAATATTTTTCAACGCCTAAAGATTGATTGAGAGGACCCAAGTCCTTCATTGAAATCAAAGTCCCCAACTTCTTGATTAGTCGAAACATTTGTCGAGGGTTGTTTCCTGTCAAGAGTGTCATCCACATAGATTAAGAGAATCAAATAGAAAAACAAACAAGCTGTAATCACAAGTGCATTCCTAAAACCCTAATTTAAGCAAAAATTCAAAGAATCTTTGAAACCAAGCCCTCAATGCTTGTTCTAATCTATAAATACTCCAACGTAGTTTACAAACATGATTAGGATATTGCTTGTCAATGAAACCTGCTGGTGGTTGCATATACACATCCTCATTGAGAAACCATGCAAGAATGAATTATATACATCTAGTTGCCTCACATGCCAATTTTTCGAAACTGCAAGACTTAGAACAAGTCGTATGGTTATGTGCTTTAGTACAGGACTGAAGGTCTTTGTATAATCAATGTCAGGCTTCTGGTGAAACCCAGTGACGACTAACCTGGCTTTATGTCTCTCCATTAAGCCATCTGCACACCTTCTGATTTTAAACAACCATTTATTTGGAAGCGGATTCTTCCATGGATGATAGGCAATGAATTTTCAGGTTCCACAACATTGCAAGACGTTGAATTCTTGAAACATGGCGTCCCTCCACTCTTAAAGTTTCATAGCTTTTCTAAAACAAGTTGGTTCAATTGGAGACTAATCAGTAGAAAATGCAGTGCATATTATGGGTTAGGTTTTTGAATTCCAGACTTCGAACGAGTGGTCATACGATGCAAAAAAAAAAACTAGATCTTGGTGAGAGGAACCATTATCAATATTTCGTACTGGCACAGGTGAAGTTATAGGTTATGTACTGCTTCTTGCTTATTTAAGGCCAGAGCAGGTTCACTATGCGTGAGTAACAATGTAAGAGTTGTTGAAGTGTTTGGTTGTGAAGTTATAGGTAAGGACAAAGCATTGTCTTTTATGGGATGACTTTGGTTGGCATTCTAGGTGGTGGATGTGGATGAAAATTTCTTCCTCCTTCTTGGATAAAATTGTATCTACAAAACAATTAACACCTTAGGGTCAAGGCCAAGAGCTTTACACGCCCACGATGAATGGGGGGCTTTGGCCGAAGAACCTCCGATGCCAAAATTAGAATTTAGCTAGAGAGAAAAATGTTTAGAGAGTTTTTGGAATTTTTGCAAGAGTGTGAACCTAGGTTTTTAGAGAAAAGTGGGTCATATTTATAGGGCATGGCCGGTCCTCTTTGGAGAAAGAGTGGCCGGCCCTTTGTGTGTTTTTTGGGTGTTATTTGGTGATTTAATTAGCAATTAATATATTGATTAGGAATAAATATATTAATTGGCTAATTAACATAATAAAAGGAATGTTGTTGGGAGGTTATGTAATTTATGTGGAATATTTTGTAGTTATGGAATGATAGCTTAGCTAAAAAAGGGAAAAAGAGGTAAAAAATATATGGAATGAGACAGGTTTTGGGAGCTACCTTGTAAGAGGGGTTTGATGAGATGGATTTTGAATTGTTACCTTTCGTGGGCATTTTTGATTTGGTTGAAGGATGATTGTTCGTTGCTCGCGCGTAGGAAACCCGTTGCACCTCAAGGGTATTTTTGTCCTCTCTTGTCCAGAAACCCACGTGTTGCCTTATGATTATTTTTAGTTCCATAAATGCCCCCACACCTGTTGGGTTGTTCGCGAAAAAGGGCAATAGGTGTAGAGATTTTCTTGCCTTAGGAAACTTTGAATTGTTTCCTACTTTGATGATGATTCTCTCTTTTAATAGGAAATTAGATCATTTTAGGAAAAGGAAATAAATTTCTCTCAAAGCCTATTAAACCAACTTTGGAGAGCAATTTACTTTACCCTACAAGAGAGAGAGATAGAGCTTAGAGGATATTTGTTCCCCCTCCTCTAACAATCTTCTACACTTTCCCGTGAAAATGATCGTCTTTCGTTGCTTGCTTCGTCTTCTCGTTTCTTCTAGGTAAGAAAATTTTAATTTCCTTGTCTTCATAATTTTTTTGGAAGCCTCGGGGCTTGAAATTTGGCTTGACGGAAGTTGAGGATTTGTGAAAGAGTGGCTTGGGAGGCCACGACAAGGTTGTGTTGTGTGGACCTTCATATATCTTTGGGCGCTAGGGGCGTTGGCGTGAGGAAAAATAAGCCAGGCCCCACGACCTGGCAGTTTTGCTGGGCTTCTACGGCTTGTTTCCTTTTTTTTTTTTTTTTTTGTTTTTGGAACAACCCTCTAATGAATCTTCCTTGTACTTTTTGTAAAATTCCTTCAAGTATGTCTTCCTCGAGCCATAAGAATGATGATGGTGTGCTGCCATTGTATCGTCAAGGCGGGTCTTTAAGCAAGATTGGCTACTTCAAAGCTGCTCACTTCAAGAATAGCTCCGATGATTTGTTTAGAGACTTTCTTGAGGCATATTGGCGTGTTATTCCATCGGGAGTGTGTGTGAAGCGAGTTAAGGATGGTAGTAGCCAGGAACCATGCAGTGGAACTCAGAGAGCCATCAAGTTCCACCCTTACTATTTTGTGTTAGGGTTTACTTTTCCTATTCCGCGTTTCTTCCAAGAAGTGCTCTGCTCCATGAGATGTGCCCCCGCCCAATGTTCTTCGATCGCGATCTGTGTGATGGTGGGATTCCATAATCTAAGCCAATTCTTTGACTTAGATCTAATCGTTAACGAATTTTGGTACTTCTTTGACATAGGTCACATTGAAGGAGTTGGGCAGCTGCGATCTCGCCATAGGCTTTTTGATAACTCAAGCAAGGGAGATCATGACTAGGTCAAGGAGACTTTAGAGATAAGTGGAGAATGGGAGTCTGATTCTTCCCCCAAGCTGCGTGTACCAACGGTCTTCATATCTGGTAAGCAGTTTGCTTAATCTTCCCTGCTGCTTTGCTTTAGTGCCAAGCTACTCTTCAATTTTCTTATTGTCTTCTGCTGTTTTTGCAGAGGAATTCAGCTCCACTCCTAAGGCTTGTCTAAACATGAGAAAAATGCATATTGTTCCGGGTAACTCTTCCGAGTATCGTGAATGACGTTGGCTGCTTAGTCATCTTCGTAGGGAGAAAGATGGGTTACCCTCGAGAAAGGAGATAGAGCGAATCAAAGCTGAGGCGTTGACTCGTTCTATCACCGTGGTAGAGCCTGCTACAAATGAAGGTGGGAAAAAGAGACATTCCTCGCCTACCCAGGAGACACATGCTGAGAAGAAAATAAAGACTTTTTCCACTGCTCGTGAAGGTTCACCGGCTGTTCCCAAGCTTGTGATTAACTTGACTTCCTCTAAGGGCGAGAAAGAAAGAATTGCTAGATTTGTGCCGGTAACGCCTATTGCTCCGAAGGCTGCTAGCTTGATTGCTAAAAGGATTACCCAACGCAGAAGTTTAGCGTTCGTCTGGCTCACCTTTGGAGAGGCTTGCTACTATGAAGAATGACAAGGTGCCTCTGCCTGCTAATGTGGTGCCAAAACCTACTTTTTTCGCTGCTGTGACTAACTCGCCTGCTGAGAAGAAGGAAATTGCTTATGCAGGCAGGCTTAAAGAATCCATCACGACTGTTTATGGGGAAGTTGCTGAGATTTGCGCGCTTTTGAAGCCAGATCTACTTGAAGACACGGATATATATGCCAAGTTTATTGATGGCGTTAAAGAGATTGTTAGTCCAAGCCTTTTTGCAAAGAACACATCCGAGTATAGGAAGATTGCTCTACTAGCCATGATGCAGAAAACAACGATTCTGGCAGCCGAGAGTCTATGTTCCTTGACCAAGAGGATACCAAGGCTGCTAAAGAATTGGCAATAACTATGGCTGCCGAAACTTACTCTTCGGTAAAAAAAAATCAAGAAATTGGAATCTAAGCTTACTACTTTGAAGGGATCTAATATTTTTGCCCCCACTTCTCTGCAGCTCAGATTCAAGATCTTGAGCATTCCATCTCTAAATTCCACTCCACTGCTTATGCAAAGGATGAAGAACTGATCACTGCTTACAACCAGGTGATCCACTTCAAAAAGGTTGTTGATAGGCTTGAGTCTCAAGTGTTGGAGCTTCAAAGTGCTTTGAAGATCAACGACAATCTGAAAAAGGAAGTTGAGGAGTTGCAGCGGGTTCGTGCTTTCCTGCTTGAGGAAAATGAGTAGTTGAAGGGTGAAAAAGCTGGGTTCAAGGCTTCGCTTACTCAGAGCCAAGCCGATTTCTACAAGCTGGGTTATGTAGATCATCTCTATAGGCGACCGTCTGGTTTTGATTTTTCCGGTAAAGACTTCGAGACCTTCTCTATTTCTCCAGAAGATTACTCATCTTTACTTTTGAGTCTTCTATCAGTGAAGTAGTTGGAGAAGTTGGTGCCCAGGTTGGGGCAGCCGAGGGTAAAGCGCCGGATGATGCCGTTGCTGAGAACATCAAAGCTGCTGAAGGTGTGGCGACAGAGTAATCGTGAGATGTCCAAGCTATTGAAGAGTAGTCTTCTAGGTAGCCTTTAGGATTTTCTTTGTTTTCCTTTGTTGCTTTTGCTTGAACTCATTTGGTTTTTACTAGTTGTTTATCAGTTTTGCTAGAAAATTTAATAAACTTGTTTCCTTCGCTCTTCTCCATCTTCGCTTGTTTAGTTCACGCCCTAACCTCTAGACTTTATAGACCAGTGGCAGGCGTGCTACTTTTTTATAAGCAGACAGGCCCGCGTAGCCTACGCAGCCGTAGGTGTTGGTGTAGAACTTTTTGCAAAGTTGTTAGCCATATGGTTGATAGCCAGATGTCTTACTACAAAAGCAGACAAGTCCGCGTAACCACTAAGCTGTTAACCTTGGCTTCCTTAAATTCCGTAGGTTATGTAACAAGTATCATAACACTTTAGGACTTGGTGTAAATTGTTCCGCGATTGGTAGAGGTGAAGTTTATCAACTATGTAGCATGTCGGCAGTGGATAAAACTTCGTATACACACGCTAGCTTGTTTAACCTTTCCCAAGGATGTGCAGTTTATACAAGTCTAACGTGGCTTCATTGCTTGAAGGGCAAGCCCTAGGCAATCTTTCAAAAAACCGTAGGCTACCTTAGTGCACTCAGTAGCAGCTTTAGGTTTCCAAGGCAACTGCCCGTAGGGTGTACTACGTAATGTGCCCTCTCTGCCTTTAGGGCCTGGTTCCCCACAGATTAGGCCAAGAGACTCAAAATCCTTCAGTTAGCTAAGCCTTGAAAAAGACCATTGTGGCTACTTCTAGGAATCCGGACGCAAGCCATCATGCATCTAGTTATACTAGGGTAGTCAGCCTCATCCATGTCTGGATATTCGGAGTGTTGAGTTTATCCTCCTACTTTGAGAGTATGGTTGATCTCTCGGGGGGCGTGCAATTCCTGCAGTGAGTCCCAAAAAGGGTGCTATCTTTTTTTGAAGTGCAGAAGAGATAAGTTGTTGTAGACATGTAGTCGAGCCAAGTTGCAAATTACTTTTGAATTCTTCATTGAAAAATGGATAAAATGAACAAATAACTTAGCTGTAAAAGACTGCATGACAACTGGATAGTCCTTGGCTTACGAGGTGGTGCTCGTTAAGCTACTTGAGTCTTCGGGTCTTGATATAGTGGGAAGTCACACATGGTATTTCCTCAAATTGTAGGTGTTCCATTGCTTCTCGATCTCTTTGTCATTCATGGTAGTGAAGGTGTAGCTACCTTTGCCGCCTACTCTGCTGATCTTATACGAACCTTCCTAGATGGGATCCATCTTTTTCGAGCCTTTTCTGCGGGCAGTGATGGAGGCCTTTCTTAGGACTAGATCCCTAGGTTGGAATTGCCGGATCTTGGCCCTTTTATTGTAGCTAAACATAAGCTACTGCTGGTAGGCTGCAATGCGGATGATGGTTTGCTCGCGCCTCTCCTCTGCCAAATCTAAGTTTCTGGCCATCTCTTTGCTGTTCTGCTCAATGCTTCGTAGTAAAGTGCTGATGCTTGGCACGATGATGTTGGGAGGAATGATTGCTTCTAAACCAAATGCCAAAGAGAAAGGCGTCTAACCGGTTGCTCATCTTTTGGTGGTGTGATATGCCCATAAACATTCGGGGAGTTCATCTGGCCATTTTCCCTTTTTTTTGGTGAAGGATTTCTTAAGGCAGTCAAGGATCGTCTTGTTAGATGCTTCAGCCTGCCCATTACCTTGGGGATATCTTTGCGTGGACATGTGTTGCTTGATGCTATACTTTTGGAAGAACTTCACCAAATATTTTCCCACAAATTGTGGGCCGTTGTCGGTGACGATAGACTGAGGGATGCCAAATCGGCAAATGATGTTCCTTCATATGAAGCGCTCTATGTTTGTCTAAGTCGTGGTCGTCATGGGTTCTGCTTCTACCCATTTGGTGAAGTAGTCGGTTGCCACGATCATCATGCATCTGCCCCCAGTAGCAGGTGGCATAGGCCCTACCAAGTCGATCACTCACTGCATGAATGACCAATGACTCGTCTGTGGGTGTAGCTCGCTAGCAGGTAGTACTGGTACCAGTTTATGGCGTTGGTAACAGTCGCACTTTTGTACTAACTCCTTAGCATCTTGGTGCATGGTAGGCCAGTAGTAGCTTACGTTATGAGCCTTCTGTGCTAAGGATCGGCCTCTGGTGTGATTCCCATAAGTGCCTTTGTGGATTGAGTTTAGAACCTTCAAGGCATCGGGAGGTGTTAGGCAGCTAAGATGCGGTCCGGTGTAGGATCTTCAAACGAGAATGTCGTTCCACATATAGTAGCATGCTGTCTTGATTTAGAGCTTCCTTAACTCCAATCTTTCGGTGGGTAGTGTGCCGTTGACCAAGTAGTCTATAATAGAACTTTGCTAGTAGGGAGTTACACTAACCTGTGACACTTCGGCTATCAGCTTCATTTCTACAATTGGCTTGTCTAGATATTCCACCGGAATGAAGCATTTAAATTGGTGGTCGAAAGCAGAGCCTAAACCGGCTAACGCATGTGCAAGGGTGTTGTCTGCTCGCGGAACTTGAGTGAAAGTGTAAGTTTAAAATGCCTCAAGCTACTGGCGTACTTTCTTTAGGTATTGCGCCATCCTTGGATGTTTTGCCATGTATTCCCCAGTAGCCTGGCTGGTGATTAGTTAGGAATCATAATGAATTACGAGTTTCTTCACCGCCAAGTCTTTTGCTATTTGGAGGCCTGTTAGTAGGGTCTTGTACTCTGCTTCGTTATTGGATACTTTGAAGCCTAGAGTGATCGCCTACTCGAGTATTGAGCCGTCTGGGGTAACAAGGACCACGTCTGCCCTCGAGTCTTTGTAGTTGGATGCACCGTCAACATGTAAATGCCAGAAATCTTCTCTTGGGGATGTAAGCATGGCTAAGGTGTGTTCAGCTGCTTCTAGAGTATTGATAGGCTGCTTTGTTGCATCGCCTAGGTTAGGTGCGAATTCTGCTATGAAGTCTGCTAAGGCTTGGGCTTTTATCGTTGTACGAGGTCGGAAAACTAAACCATATTGGCCAAGTTCCAATGCCCATTTCATCACTCGTTGGCAAGCGTCTGGACCATGTAAGATTGATCGTAGAGGATACTGTGTCATGACAATGATTGTATGAGCTTGAAAGTATGGTCTGAGCTTCCGAGCCTTAACAACTAATGCCAAAATCAATTTTTTGATCTTTGGATATCTTGTTTTCGCATCGAGAAGAGTTTTAGAAGTGTAAAATACCAGCAGTTGGGCCCCTAGCTCTTCTCGTATGAGGGCAGAGCTCACTACTACTCAGAGACTGCCAGATAAATGTATAAATCTTCTACTACTTTCGGCTTGGATAGTAAGGGAGGTGATGTGAGATACTTCTTCAAGTCTTGGAAAGCTTTTTCACACTCTTCATCCCATTTGTTTCGTTGTGCCCTCTTGATAGCTTTGAAAAAAAGCTTGCATCGATCGGTGGACCGTGAGAAGAAGCAGTTGAGGGCAGTTGCTCGTCCGGTCAAGCTTTGGATCTCCTTCAAGGTAGTTGGAGACTTCATCTCTAAGATTACTCGGATTTGCTTGGGATGTGCTTCAATTCCTTATTGAGTTACTAAGTACCCTAAGAATTGGCCTGAAGATACTTAAACGTGCATTTGGTAGGGTTGAGCTTTATCTTGAACTTTCTAAGGATATTGAAAGTTTCTGCTAAGTTGCGAATGTGGTCTGACCGCTGCTTGCCCTTTACCATGATATCATCGACATAGACATCCATGGTTACCCCAATTTGCTTCTTGAACATCATATTTACTAGCCTTTGGTAAGTGGCTCCCGCGTTCTTAAGGCTAAAGGGCATAATCTTGTAGTAGTAGATGCCTCGCTCTATCACGAACGTGATTTTCTCCTTGTCGGGCTCATACATGGCTATTTGGTTGTAGCCGGAGTATACGTTTAAAAAGCTAAGCAGCTGGTTCCCAGAAGTTGAATCTACTAATAGATCAATCATGGGGACAGGATAATGGTCTTTTGGGCATGCTTTGTTGAGGTCGGTGTAGTTTACATAAACCTTCCATTTGCCCTTCTCTTTTTTCATGACTAGTACGACATTGGCAAGCCATGCTGAGTTTGCTACCTCTTCTATGAATTCGGCCTCCAATAGCTTGTCAATTTCTGCCTCGATGATCGTTACTCGCTCGGGTGCGAAATGTCTTCTCTTTTAGATCACTGCTTTGGCAGTGGGGTCGACGTGCAGCTTATGGCAGGCCACCTCGAGGTTAATGCCAGACATGTCAGATGGTGACCATGCAAAGACGTTTCAGTTTTCTCTAAGGAAAGTCGTGAGTTCTTCTTTCTCAATTAGGCTTAGACGTGAGCCAATTGTAGTCGTCTTTTCGGGCTGTTGGGGATCAAGAATAATGTCTTCAGCATATTCTTCGGGTTTCCATCCTATCTCGTCGCTTTGGGCGCCATCTTCTCGATCCACTTGCTATAATTGCTATTTGGTAGCCTCTTTGTCCTTTTGGACTTTGGTAGCCTCTACGGGGGTAAAGGTCTTCTTCTTTGTTTTTTTCAACATTTACACAGTGCATCGTTGGGATGAGGCCTGGTCAGACTTGATCTTTCCAACTCCTCATCCCGGGATGCGAAATTGGATTTTTTGATACTTGATGGAAGTGATGGCATCTAGCTTGATTAACCAAGGTCTCCTAAGAATCCTATTGTAGGGAGATGGGTCACTTACGATTGCGAACATTTGCTTTGAGATGACTGGCGGTGTTTTCACGTCAAGTGTGATGTAGCCGATGACAGTTGAGGTGTGTCCGTTGAATCCGGTAAGTACCTCTGCTTAGCGTATGATTGTGCTTTCCAGGCCCATCTTTTGAATGACTAATAGTTGTAGTAGGTTGACTGCACTTCCATTGTCAACCATCATCCTGTCAGCTATAGCATAAGCTAGTTAAATAGATACCACTAGTGCATCGTTGTGCGGGAAATCGATATCTTTTGCATCCTGCTCAGTGAAGCCAATAATAGGTCCAGGTTGGGCATCGACTGCTTGTACTTGTGAGATTAGTAAGGCCCGCTGTATCTTCCTCTTTTTGGAGTTATTAGTGGCCCCCAAATGCTCAGATTCGGTGAAAATGTTATTGATTCGAATCATCTTGGTTGGCGGTTCCTTATCATCGTCTGCATTCCTTTTTAGAGGCGCAGCTGGCTTGTCCAAGTATTTATCGACTTTACCTTCTTTCACGAGCTTCTCTAAGTAGTTATTCCAAGTGTAGTAATTGTCGGTTATGTGACCAGGACCTTAGTGGAATGTGCAATACTTGGTATGGTCCAACTTGGAAGTATCTCCTTTTAATTGTTTCGGCAGCTTGAACCACGACTCTTTCTTGATATTGATGTGAAATATGCTAACACTCAAATTAAAACCCTATGATTGTAGTATATGAAAGTAGGGATCGTTTTAGACCGGGGATTAGAAGGGATGCTAATCTACTCTAAACTGACTTAAAAACATAAAACAAAACTTAAAAACACTTAACTAGACTTATATGACTCAAAACAAACTAAAAAGACTCAAAACAGCACAAAACAATCAAATAGACTCAAACTAGACACTAAAGGATGATTTGGACGAAAATTACTTTTAACTTGACTCAAAACACTTAAAAACACAAGTTTGGACAAATTCTAACTAAAAGACACAACCAAGTAAAGGGGGATTGGAATTTGGACGAAATTAAGACTTAAAACAAAAACTTTGTATAAAACACTTTGTAAAAACGAATTTAGGTGAATTAAATGGGTGAAAGGCTAGTTAGAGGGTCCTTCTCCACACATGATGTATGCATATAAACTAATTTCCAGTTATTTTTCCTTTAGACTATGAATGACAACACCCCAAGTTTATTGCATCGCACAACTAACCATCAGATTTTCCTTATTTCATTGAATTAGATGGAATACGCATCGCAACCAAATTATCCTTCTCAAGTTCCCTATATGAAATGCATGATAGAGATACATGTCAAAAGTCATTAAGTTCTATGAAAATCATAAGCATTGACAAGGCATTCATCACTATGAAACGCATGAGACTTATACCAAGGATTTACTTAACGCGATTGTGACTAGCAACCTCCACTACTTATGAATATAAGCAAATAACTAGTACGTGAGACCCCCTTATACTCTAGCATCAAATTCATGCATGCAAATTAAGTGTCGACCCCCAACCCACATACATAAACAAGTTTCAATAACTTCGATAAGCAAATCATATTCATGCCTTAAAAAACAATAACTGGATGGAATCAATTCATAAAAAACATATAATCATGGCTTCGAATTCACCTCCAACTAAAAAGAAATTAGTTCCACATGTTTGCAAAACAAAGATAATTAAACTTAAACATTAAAAACAAAGATATAATACACTTAGAAACACTTCAGGTGGCTCCTCCTTCCTTCCTTGCTGCCAACAATGGGGATTTGTGTGAATTTAGGCTCTTGAGGTGTGGTGGATGGTGTGGTGTGAATTTGTGGTAGAGGGTGGTGTAGGGTGAATTGTGGTGTTTGACGGCTGAAAGTATGAATGAATGAATGAGTGAATGGATGGATTAAATGGTGAGACATTGGCTGTTTATATAGGCTAATTATGCGCACTAGGTGAAGGACAAGGATTGCACAATCCCATGGAAAAAGGGTTAAGTCTTTGTAGAAACCAAAAGGGAAAGGGATAGGAAATTTTCACCAGAAATTAAGGGCTTCTAGAAACTAGGTATTTTTTGGCAGAATTTAGACTTCTAGAAGGGGTAAAGGGTAGATTTCTGGACCTACATGGATAAGGACTCATGATATAGGTGTGGAAGAAGGATGCAACTCCAAAACCTACAAGGAATGGTCCACATGCAGCAAACAAATGGATAAGGCTTCTAAAAACTGAAATAGGTGTTTAAATGTGTAATTAATCTCCTCTAATTAGCTAGATTTAAGTCCTAACCTAATTTGGATAGGATAGGATAGGATAGGATAATGTTAGAGTTAGGAAAGGATAAGGTTGGTTAGGATAGGATAAGATAAGGTTGGATAAGGTTCCTTATTTCTTGCTATTTCCTTATCTTCTTTGCATTAAGACTTCATCCACCAGATTTGTAGCCTTTCCTAGCCCTTCTTGACTTCAATTTCATCCATCCTCTATGCTCCATGTTTAAGTTATCCAATACATGCCCAAAACTGCTCCATTTAGCTTCAAAATGCCCTTTCTTGCTCCTTTTGCCATTAGGACCTAAAAACATACGAAAATAGCTTAAAAGACTAAAATAAATAGTAATTAACTCACTAAATGCAAGGAAACAACATAACTAAGTAGCATAAATATGCTCCTATCAGATATCACGAAGGATTTGATGGATCGAAATTGAGAACTTAGAATAGTTTTTGGTTATCGGGCCTTCTTTAGTTGTGGGTTGGTCCCTACGCTGGGCCTCCTGCCTGCCCTTGCTAGACGGCTTCCTGTCCTCATTCCTTTGAGCAGTTGCCGACTCTTTCTTCTTTCATGATCATTTCTTCGAACAGTGGGCGGTCTGTTGGGAGCTCTTTTTGGAAGGCTGCACTTGCTATCGAGTCATCACATTCGACGATCTTTGCCTTCTCCGCTTTGAACCTCTTCACGTAGTCGTGGAGTGACTCCTTTGGGTTTTTCTTTATGTTGAACAAGTGATCAGACTTTTTCTTGATCGAGTGGTAAGATGAATATTCTTTGGTGAAAACCAAAGAAAGATCATCAAAATTCTAGATGGGTCATGGTGGCAAGGTGTGAAACCAATCTTGTGCCTCGCATTGTAGAGTAGTGGCAAATATTTTGCACATATGGGCATCATTGTTCCGATAAAAGACCATCGCACTTCGGTAGTGCTTCAAGTACCTTTCTAGATCTCTATCTCCTTTGAAAGATGTGAAGTGCGGCATGCTAAACTTGCGTGGAGGCTCTGCCTGCTTAATCTCGTTTGTGAAAGGTGACCTGCTTATGTTGGTCATATCCCGCCTTAGTGCTTCATCAGCCATTTCGTTGCGTCGGAAATCACCCAACCGTTCATTGAAAAGTCTTTCTACCCCTTATTGGATTTTCCTTTGTTGTGTTAGTTGAGCTTTTGGCTGCCCCAAGTCTTGACCAACTGGTCCAGGCTGCCCTTCTACATGTTCGGCTCATCTATGCCTCGGTTGCGGTATATGAGATAGATTCCTAGCAGGCGAGGGGTTTCTTCGCAAGTTGTTGGTTGAACTTGAACCGGATTAAGTGATTGTTTCTCTCCATTTTTCATGCTGCCTGCTCCGATGTGATGCGGATAATGTTGCTTGTGGACTTAACCGCGAATGAATGATTTTCCTAGAAGGCTGCTCATGTTGATTGTTGGAGTGTGGCCCCAACTGTGAATGTATACTTGTCTGTGGGCCTAGTCGGGATCGCACGCTCCTCCGCCTGCTAAGAAAGGAGTATACGCTGTCTCGAGGACCCAATCGGGAGTGTACATTGCCTGAATGCTCGATTTGTGGTTGGTTGAGTGGCTGCTTGCCAGGACGCTACTTGAGAGGTTCATCGTCTGCCCTTGTCCTACTTCGGGACACCTTATCTGGGGCACGTTGGATTTCGGTACGTTGCAATAACTGGTTCACCAAGGTCGTTTGCTGTGCGAGGGCTCGTCAACTTTATAACTTATCAAGACAAGTTTTGTTCTCCATTTTGGTTGGAATACCTTGGAAGAAATGCGTTTCCTTGAACATCGGAAGTGTGGTTCTAGGCACGAGATTTGAGTGAGGAAATATCAAATCTGTAGAAGAATGTGGTGAAAATGCTCCCAGTTCGATCGTTGGTCCGAAAATTTGGAGTCGGCATGGTTGAACTAATCTTAGATCGATTTGGGCTGCTTGGAAGGCCATGAAAGCAGACTAGGCCGCGGGAGCAAGCTAGACCACGAGAGTAGGCTGCTTGGCATGTGGCACACGTGGGTGTGAGGCTAAGGCTCAGCTTGGCAACACGTTGGGCTCGCGTTGGGCTTAGAGTAATATGGCTTGGGCTGTGGTTTTGGTGTCGTGGGCCTTAGTTGGCATGCCTTGAGCTTACTTAGATGGCACGGCTCGGGTCGTGGTTGTAGGGCCATGAACCTCGTCGCGGGTGGTGGCTGTGGTGGCCACCGCGGTGGTTGCCATGGTGGAGCCCTGTAGCGGTGGTGCCACTCCACTTATGATCACATTTAGCCTCATGGATCGCCGCGGTCCCATTTCTTGAATATTGGAATTTTCAATTGTGGAATTTTCTAAATTTCTAGCCATTGTATTTCTCTTTTACGTTTTATCAAATAATCTTTGCAAATAAAAAATTCTAATAATAAGAACGTACAAAAAATATACAAATGGATAAGAAAAAATAGAGAAAAACCTTTTATGCGAGAGTCTTCTACGAGTGTGTGTACTTCAACACTCAAAGAAAGAAAGCACCAATTTGTGGATGCAAATTTCTTCCACCTTCTTCTTGGACAAAATTGGCACCTACAAAACAATTAACACCTTAGGATCAAGGCTAAGAGCTTCGCGCGCCCACGATGAATGGGGGGGCTTTGGCCGAAGAACCTCCGATGCCAAAGTTAGAATTTAGAGAGAAAAGTGTTTAGATAGTTTTTGAAATTTTTGCAAGAGTATGAACCTAGGTTTTTAGAGAAAAGTGGGTCATATTTATAGGGCGTGGCTGGTCGTCTTTGGAGAAAGAGTGGTCGACCCTTTATGTGTTTTTTGGGTGTTATTTGGTGATTTAAGTAGCAATTAATATATTGATTAGGAATAAATATATTAATTGGCTAATTAACATAATAAAAGGAATGTTTTTGGGAGGTTATGTAATTTATGTGGAATATTTTGTAGTTATGGAATGATAGCTTAGCTAAAAAGGGAAAAAGAGGTAAAAAAATATATGGAATGAGACAGGTTTTGGGAGCTACCTTGTAAGAGGGGTTTGATGAGATGGATTTTGAATTGTTACCTTTCGTGGGCATTTTTTACTTGGTTGAAGGATGATTGCCCGCTGCTTGCGCCTAGGAAACCCGTTGCACCTTAAGGGTATTTTTGTCCTTTCTTGTCTCAAAATCTACGTGTTAGCTTCTGATTATTTTTGGTTCCACAGTGGAGGTAGTTGTATTTGGTAGAAACAATGACTCTAAGCGCTGGATAAGGTTAAGATTTGTAGGAGGCATTATAGGAAAGTAAATAACATAACATATCAGAAGAATTGAAATATCTATGGTGCTGACAATTTCTTGAGGAAATGTGAGTTCCTTAAATGGAAATGAGACAAATAAATTCATTTCGTGGACAAATCCAAACATTTGTACCCTTGACGATTCAAAGAATACCCTAAAAACACACAAGATTTTGGCGTTGGTTAAAGTTTATTTTGTGCATAAGGCAATAACCACGAAAAACATTGACAACCAAATACTTTAAATGTTTCATAATGGGGTAATTTGTGAAGTAATTTCTCATATAGCGACTCATTTGATGAAACTCAAGTTTGCATCTTGTTAATTAAAAAAGTGGCTGTTGAACAACCATCAAGTTTAACCTATGGGCATTACTCTTGTACTCACCTTTTCATCATTTTGAAGGGTTTTTATTGAAGTATTAACATATTTTCTACCGTATCCTTAAGTTTAACAAATGTTTCAAAAACTTTAGACTTATTTTTCATGGATATGTCCATAAATTTCTAGAATAATCATCTACAAATAGCACATAATAACAAAAACCTTCAATTGAAATAATTGGAGAACATTAAACATCCAAATGTAAAATTTGCAGAGGGAATTGAGAAACAGACTCTAAAGCACTAAATGGTAACTTGGTGCTTAATGAAGCCACGATAGTTAGCACCACCACCATGAATGGACAGAGAAGGACCACGTCCACCACCACAAAATCGTCCGCAACGACTTCTTGCAACCACAAAAGCATTTGCATGAGTCGTCTCCACAAGAGGAGCAGCTTGCTCCGCAATCATTCTCTCCTTAATCAATAAGAAGCCTCCAGGGTAGGATATGTGATTGGAATATCTTGTGCTTGAGATGCATTCACTGTCATCTCGAACGCAGGTCCAAGATTGTTCAAGATGATATGTACTAATTGTCACACCCAGATCTCGACCTACGTCCAAAATCGACACGTGACATCATCAAGTAACCTTTATCTAACATACCCCGCCTCTGGGATATGTACATAACATAATTCATGATTCGAATTGAATGGTAATTTTTGTAAACTTTATGGCTATATCTAACCTCGTTAGATTACTTACGTACCCTAAACGGGGATCAAGCCATTCGTAGTTCGTCATTTCACTACACTCGAATATTCATCATATAAATCCCTATGTCTCAACAATATACCACAATGCATATCATGCAATATTACAAAGAACAACGACGAAGCACAATTATATTCTCTAGTCATATTGATCCACAAGTCTAATCATAATGCCAACAATCACAACAACATCATCCAATAATCTCACCAAACAATAACACGTACAATACATCGAAATGCAGGGCTAGTGTGACACAGTTCGGTCGAAGCCTACAACTCTGTAGATGAACTCGAATCTAAGGAACGAACAAGTTAAATGATGCTATTTTGGATCACTGAACGAAATCCATCAACATCAGGTTTCAGACCATTCAACGGAACCAAAACACCAAGTAAGAGGAATTCCGGACCATCACTCAACGGAATCCAAACCAGGATATGATTCCAGACAATCACTTAACGGAATCGCGGAGTGGAGCAGGAAGGATTTCGGACCATCACTCAACGAAATCTAAACCAGGATACGATTCTGGACCATCACTCAAAGGAATCGCAGAGCGGAGTAGAAGGGATTTTGAACCATCACTCAACGGAATCCGAGTGGATATGATTCCGGACCATCACTCAATGGAATCGCAGAGTACAATGCATACCAACCAATCAATGATTCAAGACATGAATCAAGTTACTCAAGTTATATAGGCTCAATGAAACGAGAAATGAAATAATGAAACGAAGGGTGAAGCACGTTTCGAAGGAACAAACCCCATGACAATGGCTTAACGGTCCACCACTAGCCCTCACATTTCATCACATCAATCCAATCATACAAAACAAACCATATTTCCAATATGCACGTCAAATCACACTTTATAAAACTACATTGATGGCTAAATATAAAAATGAACAATTTATAAGAAATTGTTATAAATAAGCAAAAGTTAGAGAAATAACCTTTGCTAAGAGCGAAAGCGAAGTGGGTGCAAATATTACACTGTTTAATTTTTTTTTTAATACTA
Source organism: Pyrus communis (assembly GCF_041283825.1). Taxonomy (NCBI): domain Eukaryota; kingdom Viridiplantae; phylum Streptophyta; class Magnoliopsida; order Rosales; family Rosaceae; genus Pyrus; species Pyrus communis. The sequence goes on from NC_142566.1 coordinate 7,568,808, forward strand.
CCACAAAATTATTGCAAGTGTGAAAATAAGAGATACTAAAAGTAGTATATTTCTTTCCTTTCTCTTTTTGGTGTTCGTCAACTTTGAACAATCGAAGTGCTTTATTTATAGAGCCACTTCAAAGGAAACTTACAAAAAGGTTACTATTTAGCATATGAGTCTTTACTATACACATGTGGGTAAACAAACCCACTATTTACAACACTCCCCCTTGGATGCCCACATATCAACATCAGTTGCCTCGTTAAAACCTTGCTTAGAAAACCCACTGGGAAAAAACCACAGCGAAGGAAAAAGAGTACAACTTTACCCAGATTGTTGATATGGTGTTAAGCATACTTACGTTGCCTCGTTAAAACCTTGATAGGAAAAAACCCAGTGGGAAAAAATCCTAATCGAAGGAAAAAGAGTACAACATGCATGTGTCATGGATGCTCCCCCTGAATTGTATCTCCCTCTGATTCCGCATTCTTCAAATTGGTAAGTCGACGTAATCCGATTCCCTACACTAACTTCTGAAATGTGCACTTTGGTAGAGACTTGGTGAATAAGTCTGCCAAATTTTCATTGGAACGGATTTGTATGACTTCAATAACTTTAGCCTTCTGAAGTTCATGTGCACAGAAAAATCTTGGAGATATATGTTTAGTCTTATCACCCTTGATGAATCCTTCCTGCATTTGGGCAATACAGGATGCATTATCTTCATGGATGACAGTTAGAGTGTCTGTTTTTGAAGGTAGACCACATGAATTCCGAATGTGATGGATCATTGATCTTAACCAAGAACATTCACGACTTACTTCATGCAAAGCAATTATTTTTTAGTGATTGGAAGATGTAGCAACTAATGTTTGCTTTATTGAGCGCCATGAAATTGCAATCTCTCCATTATTGAACACATATCCAGTTTGTGAGCAAGCTTTGTGCGGTTCAGAGAGGAAACCAGCATCTACATATCCAACAAGGATCTGGTTATTTGTCGACTTGTCTGAGTAGAAGAGACCTATGTCTGTTGTCCCACGAAGGTATCGTATAACATCTTTGACTCCCTTCCAATGATGAATTGTTGAAGCAGAGCTATATCTTGCTAACAAGTTGACTGAAAAAGCTATATCTAGTCTAGTACATTGTGCTAAATACAATAAAGCACATATTGCACTCAAATATGATACTTCTGGACCAAGGACCAGTTCATCATCTTCTTTTGGACAGAATAGATCTTTCTTAATGTCCAAAGAACAAACGACCATTGGGGTGCTAAGTGGATAAGCCTTGTCTATGCCAAATCGCTTTAGTATTTTTTCAATGTAAGCTGATTGATGGACCAAAATTCCATTAACACAATGCTCGATTTGCAGGCCGAGATAATATTTTGTTTTCCCAAGGTCTTTCATTTCAAATTCGCTTTTTAGATATTCAGCAGTTTTATTGAGCTCTTCAGAGGTTCCAACTAGGTTCATATCATTGACATATATTGCCACTATAGCAAATCCAGTATTTGATTTCTTAATTAATAGACAAGGGCAGATGACATTGTTGGCATATTTTTCTTTAATCAAATACTCACTTAGACGATTGTACCACATTTGTCCAGATTGTTTCAGCCCATATAATGATCACCTTAATTTAATTAAGAACATACCTCGTGGTTTATTAGTTGCTTCAGGCAACTTAAGTCATTCTGGGACTTTCATATATATGTCAGTATCTAATTCTCCATATAGATACACAGTGATGACATCCATAAGTCACATGTCAAGTTTTTCTAAAACCACCAAACTTATTAAGTAACAGAACGTAATTGCATCAATTACAGGAGATTATGTATCTTCATAATCAATTCTAGGTCTTTGTGAAAAACCTTATGCAACGAGTCTTGCTTTGTATCTTGCAATCTCATTTTTCTCGTTGCGTTTCCTTGTGAATACCCATTTGTAATCCACAGGGTTTACACCAGGCAGGGTTTGGACTACTGGCCCAAAAACACTTCGCCTTTCCAAGGAATTTAATTCTGCTTGGATTGCATCTTTCCACTTAGGCCAATCATGTCTCTGTTTGTATTCATCAATAGAGCAGGGCTCAATGTCATCGCTTAATATAATTTTAGTGGCTATTGCAAATGCAAACATGTCGTCGATGATTATTTCATTTCGATCCCACAATTCATTAGTACGTGCATAATTTATGGATATTTCTTTGCTTTCATGTACTTCTGTCTCTTCAGGGACATGTGTCTCATCAAGGACACTTTCTTTTTCTGGAAGTACAAAATCATGAATTGTGGATTTATCATTCATTTTTTTTTCCTGAATGATTTCACTTGGGTTCAACTATACCCTCATCTTTCTCTTTCGAGGGGCTGAATCTTTTGAACCTGGGGTCTACCACGTTTCAGGCGTGCACTAGATGAATCATTTGCTGCCACTTTATTTTGTCCAACAGGGACATCAATTTTTGCAGATGCATTTGCAGCTAGTATATGTGACTTTGTCACTTTCGAAGCATCATTAAATGCATTTGGCATTTGGTTAGCAATACTTTGAAGGTGAATGATCATTTTCACTTCATTTTCACATTGCATGCTTCGAGGATCAAAATTAGACAAGGTGGGAACAACCTATGTCAGCTCTTGCCGTTCTTCTGGAACTGTATTTTCTCCCTCTAACGACGAGAAGACTGTCTCATCAAAGTGACAATCAGTAAAACGAGCTGTAAACATATCACCTCTCAAGGGTTCCAAATATCTAATGATAAATGGTGAATCAAAACCCACATAAATTCCCAGTCTGCGTTGAGGTCCCATTTTAGTGCGTTGTACCAAAAACTCGTAAATGTGAAATGTTTGGCAAACGCCCAAACACGAGTTGTATTGATGAATATTGGTGGTTGGCTATGGGTCTCAATCTAACTAATGATGCAGTATGTAATATGGCATGTCCCTATGCAGATACTGGCAATTTTGTTTTCATAAGTAGAGTGCGGGCTATTAATTGAAGCCGCTTGATAAATACCTCTGCTAAACCATTTTGAGTATGGACATGAGGAACAGGATGTTCAACATCAATGCCCATTGCCATACAGTAATCATCAAAGGTTTGAGACGTAAATTCACCAACGTTATCAAGTCGGATTGACATAATGGGATGATCTGGGAACTGTTCTCGCAACTTAATTATCTAAGCAAGAAGTCTCGCAAAAGCTACATTTCGAGTAGACAGCAGGCAAACATATGACCATCGGGTAGATGCATCAATCAAAACCATAAAATATCGAAATGGTCCACAAGGTGGTTGAATAGGCCCACAAATATCCCCTTAGATCCTTTGCAAAAATAATGGAGATTCAGCATCAACTTTTAGTTGTGATGGTTTAATTACCAACTTCCCTTGGGAACAAGCCTTGCAAGAGTTATCATTTAAGACAGCAATGTGTCTGTTCAATAATAGATGTCCATTAGAGTTGGTAATGATCCTATGCATCATGGTGGATCCTGGATGACCCAGATGGTCATGCCAAAGCATATAAACTTTTGAGTTCATGAACTTCTAGTTCATGACAATATATGCCTCAATTGTCTTTATGTATGTATAATATAATCCACTTGATAAACCATGCAACTTCTCCAATATACGCTTCTGGGTATCATTGGAGGTAATGCATAGATATTCCACATTTTCTGCACTTTTTGTTTTAATATGGTATCCATTTAGACGTACGTCTTTAAAACTCAACAAATTTCGAGTAGATCGAGTAGCATACAAGGCATTATGTATGGACAATATTGTTTCATTTGGTAACATGATCTGGGCTTTTCCTGAGCCTTCAATTACATCTGATGGCCTTGATATTGTTGTTACATTTACTTTTGCAAGTACCAAGTTTGAGAAATATTTTCGATCTCGAAGTATTGAATGCGTGGTTGCACTGTCTGCAACACAAAGGTCTCCGCCATTGCTCTTGTTTTGAAAATAACCATAATTTTTATCCATACTCTTTGAGTAATGGAAATTACAGTTAAAAGCAGTTTATTCATACTGGAATACTACTTTTATTGAATTGAAAATGCGAGCATTAAACCACAAGTACAAATAACAAGAGTACATTAAATATAAATGATTCAATCGGACTCATAAACTTCATTCCCTCTTTCAATAATAAAGTTTGAAACATCCAGGTGGGTTGTGTTCAACTGTCCTAATAAATATGTCACTGGATCAGGTATATCAATCGATTTAGCCTGGTCGAGGAAATTGGTCTCGACACCCTTCTCCTTGAGGGAGGCTTGATACAGATCCACCAGATGTTTTGCAGTACGATAGGTATGCGCCCAGTGCCCATTGCCACCATACCTATGGCAAACTCCTTCAGGATTTCTAGGAGTGTTCATATGAGCTTTGCCTTTCTAGTGATTTGCACTCTTAAAGCTCGGGCCTGTATTATGCCTTGGAACCTGGACACTATGGTTCTTGCCTTTCCCATTCCACCGGCCTCGCTTGTGGCCATGTCCTTGTTTGTAATTATTGCCATGAGAGGATGTGGTATTCCCTTCAAGGGAATCAACATTCACTTTTAGGAATGGTGCAGATCCAGTAGGCCGAGACTGATGATTCTTTATCAGAAGCTCATTGTTTTATTCAGCCACGAAGAGTACAGATATCAACTGGTTGTACTCAGTAAAGCCTCTTTCTCTATACTGCTGCTGCAGGAGCACGTTGGAGGCATGAAAAGTGCTGAAAGTCTTTTCCAGCATATATTCCTCAATGATCGTTTCTCCACAGAGCTTCAACTGGGAAGTAATTCTGAATATAGCAGAATTGTACTCAGCAACCGTCTTGAAATCCTAGATCCTTAGGTGAGTCCACTCATAACGAGCCCTTGGAAGAATCACCGTCTTCTGGTGATTGTATCTATTTTTCAGTGCCTTCTAGAGGGTTAATGGATCTTCAACCGTGAGGTACTCGCTCTTCAGTCCCTCATCAAGGTGGCGACAGATAAAGATCATGGCCTTCGCCCGATCTTGAGAGGATGCATTGTTATCCTCCTTAATGGTTTCCCCAAGATTTCCTACCTCCAGATGGATCTTAGCATCCATTACCCAGGTAACGTAGTTCTTTCCATTAATATCCAGGGCAACAAAATCAAGCTTTGCCAAGTTCGCCATTTTCTTATTTGAAAGAAAATTGAGGTGTGTAAGAACTTGCAATAATATGTATTCTAGAGGAATATTTTGTTAGAACTTCTGGTTCTTACAAATTTTTCATTTTGATCTTCAGGCCAAAATGATAAGTACTCGAAACTTCAGGCTCGAGATTTACATGATTAATGAGAAAGGCAATTATACTGCACCATTCTCATCGGAACAAGCATAGGATGGGCGATTATTTCGCACCACTTTAAACAGCAGGAGAATTTAAATATAGCAGGATGGATGATTATACCGCACCACCTAAAATTACGATAAAATTTAAATATGCAGAGCAGGGTGAGTGATTATTCCACACCACTTAAAATTGCAATAAAATTTAAATATGCAGGATAGGATGGGCAATTATACCGCTTCACCTAAAATTTGCAGTAAAATTAAATCTACAGTCCAAGATAGGTGATGATACCGCACCATCTTTGATTGCATAAATAAACATTGGGTTAGTAGTCAATAGCTACACCAAACAAGAAATCAAAGATATAAGTAACTGTTATGTTAAGAACTAAAAGCAAGCATGGTGCAAACAGTTCTTCGTGAGGGTATATCCAATAGTTGAGGCAGAGGAAGAAGAAGAATGGTAAAATTCTTAGAGGAAACATTTTTTCTTTTCTTTTCTTTTGGCGAAGAGAAATGAGAAATGGTAAGAGACTCGTGCTGATAACGTGTTATAAATAGGCAAAAGTTAGAGAAATAACCTTTGCTAAGAGCAAGGGCGAAGCAGGTGCAAATATTACACTGTTTAGTTTTTTTTAATACTACCACAAAATTATTGCAAGTGTGAAAATAAAAGATACTGAAAGTAGTATATTTCTTTCCTTTCTCTTTTTGGTGTTCGTCAACTTTGAACAATCGAAGTGCTCTATTTATAGAGCCACTTCAAGGAAACTTACAAAAAGGGTTACTATTTAGCATATGAGTCTTTACTATATATATGTGGGCAAACATACCCACTATTTACAACAGAAACATAATTATAAAACCATTTCATATCCACATATATTAAAGTCACTCACATTTCATCATATCATACCATCTATGCAAATCAACCACCTTTCAAATATGCACATCAAATCACATATCACAATCATCATCAGTACACAAGCCAAATCATGTTTAATAAACATAGGTCTATGTCTAAATATATATATATATATATATGTGTGTGTGTGTGTGTGTATATATATAATTATAATCACATTTCAATAGAAATCACATTATAAAACCAAGTCACATTCATAGATGATAGCAATATAAGAAATCAAGGTAATAACCATATCATATGTGTTCAAGTCACTCTTCAACCAATGTAGGCCCACTAGACTTCACTTAAGTCTCCCGTAGTACTAATTTTAGTATTTAGAACGTTTCGAGACATGTTGACCAAAAGTCAACTCTCGGTCAAAGGTAGGGTCCACAATTCTACATAATTCGATCTGGAAGATCCGCACATTGGATTTTGGATCCGTTACTTTCTAAAGTCCACATTATGCTTCTAAAATAATATACTAAAATTTCATTGCGATCCGACAGTTGGATCTCTGCTAATTACAAATTCAAGTGGAGGCCAACGTTTGATTTTACAAACTTAGAAATTCAATTCGGGAAGATCCGTAAGTAAGATCCCCAATCTGTAAGTTTCTATGGTCCTTAAATATTATCTATTATAAGGTTTTAAAGTTTGGTAACGATCTAACGGTCGGATCGTCGATTCATATTTTGATCAAGTAATGAATCATAGTGAAATTAGGTTCAAAAAATCAATCCACGTCATACGAATATCAAATACAAAGTCAAGACATCTAATTGAACTTAGAAATGCATCATCGGCCCACTGGCCACGCGCCGCCGTGAGTGGCGGTTTCAGGCACAAGGAAATCCAATTTTTTACTAACTCCAAAAATTACCAAATTTTTCTACTAACTCCAAAAATTACCAAATTTTTCATAAATGTAGATCTCAATGAGTAGAGCAAGTTTCATAACTGTGACCAAGTCCAATTTGGCCAGGAAAAGCCCTAAATTCACTCAAACCTGCCAGAAACCCTAAGATAGGTGTTATTCGATTCGACTTCCTCGATGTTCCAACACCTCTACAACTGATTGGGTCTTGTTCCTGGATCTAAGGGAGTTGATTAAGGGTGGTGGTGGGTGGTGAAACTTGCCGTTGAACACCTCTGATCACCCGCACGGTTTTTACACGATTTTTTACTTAAAACCCCACGATCTTGAGTGAAAGTGGTAGAGGGGATGTTGTAGAAGAGATTGCAGATGTTGGATGGTGGTGATTCGACAGAAGAAATGGTGAAAATCACCAAAGTGGGTCGGTTTGGGTGTGGGAGTGCCCAACGACACCAGCCAAGGGAAGGTTGGGAGCTTCCCTCTCTTTTTCTTTTTCTTTTTCTTTTTTTTTTCTCCCTTTTTTCTCATTGGTTGCCTCCCCTCCCTCCATTTGTCTGATTGGATCCAATTTTAGTCATTCCTGGTAGGGCCAAATTCCCACAAAGTGGAAGTTTATTTAACTTAAAATCTAAAGTTTAGTAAAACGACTTCAAAGGTCCATAACTATACTGTTATAATCCGTACTTGCAAACAGTTTTCGACGATGGGCTCGTACTTTTGAGATCTATTTGAAAATATAAATGGTGACCTCGAAAGGTCTACAAATTTTAGATAATTAATTTTCAAACTTCAAACTTCGTAACTAGTTTAATTAAATCTAAATTCAAATAAATTAATATAATTTCTTGAAAAATAATATAAAATCTCAATAATACAAATACGTAGATTACAACAGTGAAATCTAGGAGATTTCACACTAATTCATCATTGTTCACATGTTTTTCAGCTAACACAAGATTGTCAACAGTATCATTCATGCGATCTAGATGATCAGCCACATAGAGATCACCGTTCTTTGTTTGTAAAAGTTCATTTCGCAGGAACAAAATCTGATTCTAGGAAGTAGAGACATACCCTTGCTCAAGAGCTCACAAGTCGTGCATTTGCTTGTAACCACAGACAAGATAGACACTTAAGTAATCGTTAATCTTGACGAGGATGATTTGATCATGTTGTACCCAAGCAATGTAGCTAGGATCCACATCAGTATTTCTAGGTAAATTCTTTTTTTTTGGGGGGGGGGGGGGTGGCCTCTGTTGTACCATTGACATACGCCATGAAGTCTCTACTCTCAAGCATGGACATGATTCGAGCCAACCATAAAGGATGGTTGGTCCTGTCCAATTTGATGTTCACCACAATCGTCATTGAAGATGATAAGGGTTCACAGGAAGCAATGTTGGGGGAGTGGTGTTGTTTACATTGGTAACAAGCTTACCCCTCTCATTTTTATGCATCAAAACTAGTTTTGAAGGGCATAGTTTCTCCTTGTTCGATTTCTCGATATCATTCCTTAACTTCTCCATATTCTCAAAACCAGTGCACTCACTGCTGCTTGAAATGTCTTAAAATCCTTCATCCACCACGTGAACACATCAGTTTTTAGGGCTAGAACTGTCTCAAAATCCTCTCTTAATTTCCCCATTGTAAAACCCACCTCAATCTCCTTGGGTAATTTTTTCGAACATGTTATGTGCTCTGTATGTTTCCAAAAGTTGGTTTATTTTCTCATTATTTTCTTGTACAAGTAACCATAATGCTCGTATTTTTCTTCCTTGTTAGGATCAATTCACTTAGTCCAGTTGAGCTCTCAACAACATAAGGGTTCCTGTTTGTTGGGTATGGCACGAGTACTCAGGATCTTACATGTTGGAAGCAAATTTCTAAGTGCCAATGGCCTATTTGTGTAGTGGAACATATCCAATCATCTAGTGTAAATTATACTTATGTGTATATGCACCTGCACTTGCACATACACATGCACAAACCAAACTAGGGATCTCTAATACATGCTTGCTTCTTGTTGTTTGGATTTTCCTTAACATCTTTTGATTGAGTTCTTATAAGTCTATTACATTGTTTCACCGATGTCTTCCATACGTATATGTTAACAGGATTTTCAACAATGAAATCACTGAACCTTTTATGCGGTTAGTCATCTAAACATATGAAAAGGTTGAATTCTTTCAACATCGTGATGGTAGTCCATTCGACCTAGTGCTTATTGCTTAATTCATTATAGTATGCTTCATTCTCCATCGCAACTGACAAGTTACCCTTATATAAATATACCTTATATATGCATTTTGGAATGGTGTTAATCGAAATTTGTTAGGGTTGTATTTGTTTCTGGTGGGCTCGATAAGGATTTCATTATAGATTAGGGAGAGAAGGTTAAACATGCTCTTAATTCCATAATAAGATTTAGGTTATATTTGCCATTGGAAATTTTTCTTATGCATCATATGAATTAACTAACGGGTTGAGTAATTGTAATTTTATATTTGCTTATTATGCACATTTTCTTAACATTGATGGAATGGGAACCGCCTAAACCTGGGAGGAGATCAAATATACTTCCCCAGTTTTGAAAGAGGAGGTAGAAAGGGAAGAATATCCTGACAAGGAAAACCCAGAAGACCAAGGGTAGCAGTAGTTATGCATAAAACAAAAGTTTGCGGAGCATATCATTGTATGTACTACTGCTTGTGCGTTTCAAGCTTTGCCAAGTAGTGGATGAGAGTACATTTGGAGGAAGAAGGGTATGAATAGAGTTCAAGCAATTTTTTTTTTTCTTCCGGAAAAATACTCTTGAGTGTATTGTTATTGCTAGACATGTATAGATTGTATTGCCTTTTTGTTAAGCAAATACAAATCTTGGTTAATCAAAGTGTGAGATTTTTGCATTATGTCATATTATATTTGTGAAAGAAAGGGTTGTATATATATATTTATGTTCATATTCCTTTAAAATTGTGCAATGTAAAAACAATTTATTTTATATTGTAGGAATCCTTACAAATCCATAGAAATCCATGAAAGAAGTCTGTACAAATCCATTACTATAATCTAAAATAGATATTTCAATTGCACTTTTCATCTTGCACATGAAATGGGCCTCGATCTTGAATTAAAAACGGTCGTGCCATTGGATTGGGGATTTGATTCTATTTATGAAGTTGCATTGGAAACCTAAATCAAGGGGTGGTTGTCGATGATTGAGAGATTGAGAGGGATGGGTGTTTGATTGTGAAAGGAATTCAAACAGAGAGAGAAGGAAGGGGTTAGGGTCGATTTTGTTTCCTCAAATCATGGGTGGTTATTGGTGAGTGTGAGATTATGTGAAAGGGAGTCACACACACAGAGAAGGAAGACACAGGTTATTCTCTGTTCTTTCCTATTTCATTTCGTTGCCAAACAAAACTTCAGCTCGGAGAAAAAAACTTTTGTTCCAACTTTTCATCGACGAACCCAAAACATCACCATTTTCATCTCCTTGATTTACGACTGATTTTCAACGAAGAACTCACCCACTGATTTGTGACGGTTTTCCTAATGAGTTTCTCGATGATTTTTCCTACTGTCGACGTCTAGGTTGGTCTCGAACAATTCAGCATCACCTTATGTACCTTCTAGACTTATTGGATATGAAGATCATATTCGAATTTGTGATTCATATAATTAGGTTTTATTAAAATTTTCATTAAAATTTGTGAGTTCTGAATCGTTTTTATGAGTGTTGATTTCTAATTGCATGTCTAAAATTCGTTTAGAATTTGGCTGTTTCTTCAATTCCATCATCACAACTTCATCTAAAATGTTTTGCATGTATAAGATTCGTGTTTATGGAGGTCAATGCAACTCTAGGTGGCGTTTTGGATCGTGTCATTGATGTAGAAGATGAGAAATATTAAGGATTTTCAGACTAGTATGTAACCAAGTGCCTAGGACCAGCTTACCTGTTATCTCCAATTAGTTGTTTGGAGACTCATTCACTACTTGATGCAAATATATTGTCTTAGGAACCAATCAAATGAACAAAATTCTTAAACCTTTTTGGTGGGTTTTTTGTTAGTTGTTTTAAGATCTAAAATATTGTCCTTTGGTTTAAAAATCACTTCGGTAGACCTTATGAATTGTTCACCATTGTATGTATACATAACCACTTAGAATGATATCACAAATTGTTATTAAAAACCCAACATATTTTACGGTAGCTATCCCTGAGTGGGATGCTAACTTACGTATCAAGGTTGATGACAATGTGCGCATAAATCTTGGTTAACAAAGGCCTTGCAGACATAGGCAAGGTATGAACAGAGGCCTTGTAGATAGAGGTGAGATGTGAACCCCAGACATGACTTGATTGAAAAGGAGTTTACGTGATTTTGTGGAATAAGAAAGCGTCTTCACATTGTAAGCTTAATACGAATTTGAGTTTTTATCGCTTATCTTGAAAGACCAAACAACATCTTGATAATTTGAATAGTTGTTGAAGGGGTTTACCATTGCATGTTTTGATTTATTGGCAAGATGTGAACTGTTTATATTTTGGTGCAGGGGCATAGGGAAGTGGATTTTGAAGTTATGAAAGGGTCAGGTGATACCGCTTCAAACAATTCTGAATTAGAAGACATAACTAAAAAGGGTAATTTTATAATTCATTTGATTACATTCTAGTGTTATGATTACATGTTAAATTTGATGTTTTTTTCCTTTCAAATGTGCGTGTATTTTAGGTAAGAGAACCAAAGAAAGCAGACGCAATGTTCCACTAAAGAATTATGTGGCATATGCATTGTTGATCACACTTTACAGGTAATTTGGAATTTGCTTAACTAAGTGTGCACTCATTACATTTGTAATTGAATGTATTTTGTCTAACTTTTGGAAGTAGGAGTTAATGATACATTTTTCTTCAGGGGAACTAAAAATAGGAATGAATTTATGTGTAAGCTTATTGATGTAGCTGAAGAAATTGGACTTTCTCATGTGCCAATTATGCATGATGTTGATTCATTATATTAGTTCCGTAAGTTGTTTTTCATTTATGTTTCATACAGATGCATGTAATGTTGTGAGACCTGATTTGTTCTTAGGCCAGAGAATGGAAAGGGAAAACCTGGACACTTTGTAACTTCTGCAAGGGAATGGTATAGTGGATGGTCCTGCATAATGACATTAATAAACAAGGGACTAGTTGTGAAATCTAATCTAGCAAAGCATGGTTTTTGCTTTGTTTTTTGGTATTTTGTATTTTGTTAAGCTGATTCCACAGCACCTAGTTATATAACCCATGCTTCTCCAGTCTCCACTAATTGTTTTTGTTTTAGACAATTCTTTTTGTTCGATTATACTTCTGTTTATTTCCACAGAATGGAGATTATAATAGTAGAGATCATTAACCTCATTTGAGTTTTGAGTTTTCAAGAGATGAATTTTTATGTTACCAATTTTGTTTGATTTTGTTGGGGGACTTTTAGGTCGAGATGGACTTGGGCTTTGAAAATGTCCTATTGTCTCCCTTGGTTCGGTTTCTTACCAAATTTCAGAATATCTTGAAAGAATTGGCACGCCTTAGGAAACATCTCGGCTGGATCAATGACTCGAAGATAGTATGATTAAGCAAATAATGGCTTACCTAAGTGAGGCATGGTGTGGAAGCTAGAAGTTCATCAGTTTAGCGTGTTGAGAGAGCGAGAGTTGGCATGGTTGCACGGTGTTCTAGGTTGGATAATTTGAGTTTTCTAGGTTCTAAAGAGGTTTTCCCTTACTGAAAGGGTTGAAGAAAGTTTGAGGGAAAACTCTAAGGTTGCTGAAAAATGGTTATGCATCTCTCTCCCAAACATTTGAACCTCTGTGTTATTTTGGGTTAAGTTTTTGGATCTCCTTTAATGACTTTTAACTCCCTTTTTTGTATGTGAATGATTCATTTCTAGGGTTCCTAATGAATCCCTAATTGTGGCTTGGTCTTCTCTTCTATTTTTCCTAACCTAACTATAACACTCCTTTTTGGTGTAAGACAACTAAACACAGGCGCTCATGTGAAGACTGTTTTGCACCTCCTTCCTGAGGCGCTACTTTTCGGAGTCAATTTTTCACATGCGTTACTTTTGGTAACACGTCTCATGGCTTTCATGCGTTGGTTTTTGCGTGAGCTATGAAGGGAAAGTCTGCTCCTCTTTTCATTAAATGCATGTCTTGCTGAGCTTTCACGTGACTCTAAGGCTTAAGGTTTGGTTCCTCCCTAAATAAGTTGGTTAGCTTACTAGGGAAAGGAAGAAATTAGGCTTACCCTCTCAGACTTACCCACATGGCATACAAAGGTTATGGGCTTGGATTTTTGGGCTCCCAAGCAATCCAAAGTCTTCCACAATCTTGATCCCACGTAGGTATAATGAACTTTCTTAATCATTCACACCATAATTCACTTGACAAGCCCCAAGCATATGACTTGGGCTTATCTTAGCATGAATAGTGATTAGCGTGATAAAGCTTGGCTTGACCAATATGCATGAGTTTGCACGAGTGTGGCGTGATTTATACAAATGTGTGGCTTGATTAACTTAGCATGATATGATTACGAATATAACTCCTTCTCGATTCTGCACTTTTGCATGTATTTGGGCTCGGCTTGAGGTTTGTAAAACAATTGCACCTTGAGACTTGGTTATATGTGACATTTTAAGGCCTTAGCAGTTTTAACGCATGATTGAACATGTGTAGAGTCAGGAGATGAAAGAGAGGAAGACTTACTTCATGTTAGCTCCTTTTACTATATATATCCTTATACTTTCAACTAAATGAAATTGTTATAAGATTTTGTAAGGTTACATGTTAGTTCTCTATATAACTTGCAAATTTTTTCTCATTTTCCAATAGATTTGTTGCTAATAGCCTATTGTAATTACTATGTTTTCCATTTCCCAATAGGTTCATTCACTTTAATTTCTATATGGTTTGTCCACTATTGTACAAGCTCAGTTGTCTTTAATACTTATTATACAAAGTAGTTCATTAGTTTGTCACTTAATAAGTATAGCCGTAAATTCAATAAATGTGAGAATCACACAATGTAGATGAAGAGCGTTATCTTTCATAAAAAAAATTGTTTATCTTTCCCAATAAATCTAGAATTGGAGTCTTGCGGATGTTATCCTTATGTAGTTTAGGGTAGGCTTGCTGTTCTATCTGAAGTTTAAATATTAATCCAATAAAAAAAAGTTTGAATGTTAATCTTAAGTTGAATTGCTGAATCCTTTTTCTCATTTTCTTCTGAAACACTCAAATCTTCATTTTTACATTCTTTTCTAACCCTGTCTCAAGGTTATATTCCCTTCAATTTTCTCTTTTCAAACACCGAATCTCATCCTCCAAGGCTACATACTAAAGTAAGTACAGACTAAAGAAACATGCTCGGACTTTCTTTTTTACTTTTTTTGTTATGTTATTGAACAATTGACATAATAGAAATGAAACTTCTTAGATTCTTTAACAGTTTGGAGATCTGTTGAGTCAATGCTAGGAAATTATGATACTATTGTCTCTTGCCCCTATTAATTGTCACTTAGTGTATCTCAGAAAGGTTGGAATCAATATTTACTTTATTACTTTAGTAATTGTTAAATGTAAATCTCATAATGGTTAAAATTTTCAAGATCAGACAATATAGTAAGGTTTAATTACAACATCTGGAATTGCTTGCTATAGTTTTTGAAATTATTGATTAATTTTGGTCTTAATTTTTATAGAACACCTGAATTGCCTGCTATTGTTTTGGTTATCATTTATTGGGATTTGAAATGTCATTTGATTCAAAGTTTGCTCGTTTGTACAAAATAAATTAGAAGAACTTCAGGTTTGCTTTCAATTAGTTTCCTATATTGAGTGCAAATGCACTGCTAATATACTTGAATTGATTCTGAGTTGGTATTTTTCTGGAGTTGTTTTACACAAGAATTTCCCCTTCCTTTGGATTGAGATTTTTGTCAACTTTTTTCTGTACTTCACGATATATGTTTTGGAATGGTGCAATTTTCCTGATGGTTCCATATTCTATGTTGTCTTCAATGCACCATAAAAATTATTCTATGGCTGCTGCCATTTGCATATGATTCGTTAAGGTGTCCCATCATCACCAATTTATGTGACTTTTTGTTAAAATGGTTCATGCACTGCATTACAGTTTCAAAACCTATAGCAGCGCACAGACAGTTTTCTAGTAGAAATCTATTACCTCGAGTGGCCATAATTATTTCATAGTATTCTATCTCCTATCTCGAGTGGCCAGAATTATTTCATTTGTTCAGTCAACACGTCTTAATGTATACAAAAAAGGCCGCATAGAGTTGTAATCTATAAAACATTTTCCTCTTTTACTTGTATTTTTTTATTTTAAATAATTAATATCTACATCAAATCTATCTAAACTACATGTTAATATAAATCTACTTATAAGTTGTTCTTTCCTTCTAAGAATTTTCCTAAATCTCCTTGGCTTCCACTTTGGAAGCTGCATATACCACCAAAATTAAAGGTCTTTGCTTGGTTGGTCATCCGTGATAATTGTAGAGCAAGAAAGACAAGATTGCCCTCATTAAATAGGTATGCTTCTTAGATACTCCCACGCGTAGCTCAACACCCTTGAAGGTCCATGCAATTGAATATGACTATCAACAACTCACTAGCCTATGGCAAGAAAAAGTCAAAACATTAAAAATAAGAATTAATTATCAAATCCTATCTTTAATACATTCCTAATTAAAGATTGACTTCATTCAAGTAAGTAATCCCTATTTAAATTAATTAGCGATATTTGCATATTATCTCAAGATATTATTTCTGATTTAATATCTTTAAAATATTCTCTCCATAAACCTTGGCCAATAGGGTGCCATCATGTGTAGGGTAAAACCCTTAACACCATGACCGGCCTTTTCCCCTGATATATACCTTCATCTCTACCGAATTTCGGTAAGCTTTTGCTACCTATAAATACTCTAAACACTCCTTTCAAAGAAACTAAATTAGGCATTGGAGATCTATTGGCTTAACCTCCTGTCACACCCCAAATTTGAAAATAAGGATGATAATCAAATTATGGCATGAATAGTATCTTAAGATGAAAAAAAAATTAAATATTACAACAAAAGTATGATGGAACCAGAGCCATCTAAAAGTTCATTTAGATGTGTTTATTTAATACATGTTGAGTTTAAATAGTTCCACTCTTACCACACACTCTTAAGATACTAAGACACTTTATTTTAATTACAACTAGGAACCAACACACATATGATATAGCTATTCATTTAGAGACAGGTCATCATCATGTTCCTCCATACTAGTACCTGCAATAGCTAATAGGGTGTGAGCATTTCATGCCCAATAGGAACCATATACCATTCAAGTTCATTTATCACAGTTAATCAAAGTGCCATGCATTAAACAATATGGCAAAATACAAATGATATGACAAAGAAATATTGATGAACTCACTCCCTTCTAATCCCGCTAACTTATATTTATGGCATCCAAACCCGTACGTCCCATACCATGATTATACCACCTGGTTCCGAACACCATAGAATATAAGTTAACTCCCATTCCTCCCTTAACCCCGAATTTTATTAGTAGTTTCAGTTTCATTAATATGGGCCCTTCCCCCGACTCTTGAACATATATATAATCTTCCAACACTTTGTTTAACCAAAACTTTACACAACCCAAAACTTGATTTTGTTTCATGTAATGCAACCTAAGCATTTCAATTTCACAGATACAATTGTAAACCTCAACATATTTAATCCAGCAATTTTACATAGCTCAACCATTCATCAAAACATATCAACATTTAACATAGTCGATATATAAAATACATCGGAAAAGAAACTATCAACCCATAACGCAACCATGACAATCAAATGATTCAACTTCATCCAAGCATTTTATTACTACTGTAGTAGATATAATTACTAATATCACAAAGATTAAACATGATATAGAACTATCATCGGGAAATAGAGCCCCTACCTCAAGTCCAGCTAACTAGAATACCTCTCTAAGCCTCCGAAGTGTCCGGAGTCACTCCAAAGCCAAATGAAGATTCAATTTCAGCCTATCAAAAGTTTACCCAAATGTACCCCTGTCACAACCTCATGATGAACCAAGCTTAAGTCCCCATATTTTGACCCCATTTTCATCCCTCAAAACTCCATGGAAAATGATGAAATTACTTGGATTTTAAAGCTTAACAAACCTAGTTTCTAATCTAATAAGAGTTTCTCAAAACGGATTTAAGAGAAGAAAATAATCAAGCTCCAAAGTTGAGTTCACAAACAGTTTTTCTGCAGAAAATCTGCAGATTTCTAGATTTTTTTTCACATTTTCAAATCATATTTTTCCATAGAAGATCTCAACCAAAATCGATGAAATAAATTGGGCTTTGTTCCTTGGCATGTCTAATTTCAAATATATAAGAAGACTTTTTAAAAAGGTGTAGTGGATTGAGAGAAAACAAGAGCCAAAGTGAGGCTCACGAAATGCAGTTTTCTAGAAATCAAAGTTGCAGTGGTAAGAAAATAGAAAATTAACTAATTTGAGCTAACCTTTTGTACCAATTAAAGAACACACCAGGCACCTTCTCAGCTCCTCTATTTTTCGTTTTCCTACTTTTCCCTTTCCAAAAACTCTCGCTCTCCTCGAGTTTTTCGGTGAGGGTTAGAAATACTCTCTCTAACCCCATCATTGCATTCTCTGTTTTAGAATGCTTACTCACCCATCTAGACTACCCACATCACCCCCAAAATTAATGAACAGGATCAGATTCTCATGGCTCCCCACCGTGTGATGGTTGGGAAGAAGAATAAGAGTTTAGGATGTCTACACATTAGCTCATCCTTTGTCTGTTGGGTGTTTTTTTTTTTTTTTTTTTTTTTTTTTTTTTTTTTTTTCCTATTTAATATTTAAAAGCTAAAATAATTTTACTACTATCACACACACACACACACACACACTTTCCAAGTGTTACACCTCCCCATCTTATGGGCATGTGAGGCTTAGATTTTTTTTATCAAAGGTGTTGATTGTTTTGCAAGTGCATTTTCCTCAAAGCAAGAGACATCGGAAATTTGCATTGACAATAATATTCTAACTAACCAACAAAGATTTAAGAAGAATATGACTTTAGATACTAGTTGTCCTATACGCGCATGGTGGTCTTGTTGAAAATTTAATTCACCTTTAATGGGAGTGCTCTAAAGCTAAGGTTGTTTGGAACTTTGAAATTCGTTGAAGGTTCCTAGTAATATTCGTTCTACTTTCAATTTAGACCTGAAAGGATAGATTGCTGCTAACATACATTGTAAAACTCTTAGTCACTGAGGGTTGGAATGGTATAATCTTTTTTAGTTTGCGTGCTGGCATATTTGGAAGTGGAGAAACTATATTGTCTTCAATCCATCCTATCAAACTCCCCTTGACCTTATGAATATTATTTTGAAATATGCTTAGGAGTGGACTGATGCTAATAAGGTTAGTCATTCTAAGCCCTTCAGAATTCTTGAAAAATTGGCTTGGTTTCTCCAAATGAGGAATGGTTGAAATTGAATATTGATGGTTCTTGCTAAGGGAAAAACCATGCTATCAGTTTGGGAGTGCTTAGAGATCATCAAGGCTTTTGGATCAGAGGTTTTTTAGCTAATATGGGAGTAGGAGCAGTCCTTGAAGCTAAGTTGTGGGGTCTCCTTTTAGGTTTGAAAATGGTTTTGGATAAGGGTGCTAGAAGAATATTTGTGGAATCTAACTCTAATGTTTTAGTGTCACTCGGCAAATGTACTAGGCATGAGTTGCATCCCTTAGCTTCTTTGTTATATGGTTGTAATCACTTGATTTCTCAATTTGATCAATGTGATTTAAGTCATTTATAGGGAAAGGAATATGGTGGCTGATGGTTTGCCAAAGTTGAGTTTTTCTTTGGACCTGGGCTATGTTATGTTGGGTGACCCTTATCCTTTACTCGTTGGTTTGCTTCTAGATGATATTTTCGGAGTTGCTAGGACTCGAGCTATTTGTGTAAACCTTTAGGCTAAAGTTCTTCCTTGTTTAGAGGTTTTGCTTGGGCTTTGGGCCCCTTTGTAGCAAAAATAAAATAAAAAATATAACTATGTTTGTCAAACAAAAACAAATGAAATTACTATTATACATAATTGAAAAGAAATATTAGAAAAGAAAAAGCTATAGGCATAAGTTTGCACAAACATGTTTTTGTTTGTTTTTCTTTTTTCATCACCCACATATAACTATAGTACTCCTCCATTTTCTCTATCTCACTTCCTACTTTTTCCTTTTTTTAATTGAAGGAGGATTCTCAACCCTCCTATTTCCATCCCCTCCTCTCACACATTAGTTTTTATCTAATTATCTCTATAAAAAAATCAATACAAAATGTTAACGTGGCTTAACCGTGACAGTTCAAATAGGAAGAGATGGAAGGGTAGAGAGATTAGGAGGGTAGAAAATCATACTCCTTTTTAATTTGATTCCAATTTCTTGTTTAGATTGTCATATTTTTAACATGCACATTGTGTGAGACTTTTATTTAGTCTAAATTGTAGGAAGGGCAATGATTGAATTCAGGATGTAATGCATTAAAGAGAAAACCCATTTCTACTAGTTGTTGGGGGGAAGGGGAGGTGGGGGTTTGTGTTGAATGCTATGATGGGCTTATTTTGTAAGGAGGCTAGCCGAAACCTTCACGTCCTCCGTTTCTGAGCTAGCGAGGACTAGACCCAAAGCATCCTGAAGGAAAAGCAAGTCCTAGTGAATGCTTTGTTGTTCTTTTGAGCAGCTTTTGAGGTGCTTGGCCTAGTGATATGTTTAGTGCTTCTAACGCTGATGAATTACTTCTAGTGTTGATGAGGTGCTTCATGTGGTAATTGAAGCTCTTCCTACGGTTGTTGAAGTTATTCCAATGACTGTGAATGCTTTTCTAGACAGTCAAATGTTTCCCTAGTAGACGAAGTGTTTTCCTCGGTGTTGAAGAAGTTTTTCCCTTACCGTTGATGAAGTGTTTCCCTAGCTAACGAAGTGTTTCCCTTGCTGATAAAGTGTTTCCTTCGGCCCTGTCAAAGTGTTTCCTTTGGCGCTGTCAAAGTGCTTCCCTCACTACTTTCGGTGGCTTTGAGGAGTATTTTTTAAACTAACAAACACTAGGAACGAGTGATAATCTTATAAGTTACGACTTGCACGAATGATGTATGGTGTGAAAGCTAAAAACCACTAGTTTGGCATGAAAGAGAGATTATTCTTGGATGTATAGTTTTGAAGTAGCTAATCTAAGGTTTCTAATGGTTTGGTGGTTTTGTAGGAGCTAAGGAAGCTTATTGGAAGGCTCAGGATGAAAGGAAAGATTGTCCCTAAAGAACTAAGGTTTTCTACACTAGACAAAGCTTGCTATGTTTAATGCATTCTTGCCCTTGTCATTCTTCTTCCCTTTGCATAGTTGTGTCTTTAGAGCATATTGATTCCTTATATTTATATAGTAGTGATCATTCCAAGCTCTAGCTGGGAAATCTCTTGGTTTCTTCTCCTCTTCCAAATCAGCTAAGTCTTTCATTCACCTTTCCATTGCTGTAGCTACAAGTTTCCTTTTAGGTGCACATTGCCCAGAGTATCTTATTTCCCAGACCAAGTCCCATAACACCTTTCATGGACCAAGTCCACAACACCTTTCTTAGACTAAGTCCCACATCATGACTATCTTTGGTAGCGCTCCTCCATGCTTTCTCTCATCTTTTTCCTATGTGAGCTTGGAAAGTAAAGTTTTTTTTTTTTTTTTTTGTTTTTTTGCACAATGAAAGGGGCCATGACTTTAGGTAAACATGTGATTTGGTTAGCTTGACTTTGGGTTTTGGAAACATATGTGAGCTTGGAAAGGAAATTTTTTTTTTTTCTGCACAATAAAATGGGCACGTGACTCTAGGTAAACATGTGATTTGGTTAGCTCGACTTTGGGTTTTGGTTGTTTCCTAAGTATCCTAGTTAGTTTGCAAGGGAAGGGGTAAGGATAAATTTGTTTTCACTTAAGCCTTCCCACGTGAAACCAAAATCAAGGGGTTAGAATTTTGGTGCTCCCAAGTGGCCCAAAAGTCTTCCAAAATTTTAATTTTACATAAGTCTAGTAAACTTTATAACCATCCACAAAACGAACCACTCGACAAGACCCATTACATGACTTGGGCGCATTTAAGCATGTCACATGCTTAGCGTGACTCAAATTGATGTATTAACATTATAATAAGGCTTGACATGATAAATATGCATGATTTGCATGGACTTGACGTCTAATAGACTATTGTTTTATTGGTGTGATATGATCGTAATTTGCACACTCTTCATTTCATGTTTCATATGAATTTAAGTTAGACTTGTAACCCTTCCACAATAATCGGCCTTTGAGACATGATTGAGCTTGTAAGTTGGACCCTAACACCACTAGTTTAGAACAATCCAGGCACTGTCAGAAATTTAATCCTAGCCGTTCAGAACTATCCTATGGCTAATAGTGTACCACTTATTAGCGTATTTAAACAAATCAATTTTACATAGCCGTAGGATGATTTTCAAGGGCCAAGATGAAATACCTTGTATTGTATTATACAGATAGGTTCATACACGACCCAAATTCCTTTTACTTATCCCTCAATCAAACATTTTCAAGTAAAAGACGAAAAAAATCGGCCTCTCAAATTCTTTTACTTGTATCTTTCTCTCTCCGAACGCTCTCTCTCTCTCCTCCGCCTGTTTCTCCATCTCTCTCTAAATTCTCAATTATTCACAAGGTACGCTTAAGTTTATCTCTTTTAGGGTTCTCTGTTTGCTGTATCATACATTAAGAAATCTGATCGGCTTTCAATTTGGGGCTTTTGCGCTGTTTCGAATTTCGATTCGGGAATTAGAGATTGGGTTTGTTTGCTAACGATCTACGTGTTTAATTTTGTACTTATTAATATGATTTTGTGACCTCTGATTCTTTCACTCGGCTGCTCTTTTGTTATGTTCCCATGAAAACTAAGATTTAGGGTTTCAGGCCTGTGATTGTTCATATTTGAAGCGATTATTTTGGTACTTCAGTTGATTTTTGTAATGGGTTTTAGTTGTGATTGTATTTCTAATGGAACTGGGCTTGTTTTTAGCTTAATTTTATGTTTGCTTTTGAATTTGGGGCTATGAGTTTCTAGGATTTATTTTTGGGTTTTTTTTTTTTTTGCTAATTTTTTAAGGAATTTAGATTAGATTAATTCAGTTCCTTAGGGGATATGTTTGGACTAGAGGAGGGACGGACTGACCAGTGTGTGAGATATATCCTTGGAAACGAAAGGGATGAAGGGCGTTTGTATGGCTCAGATTTTGGTTTTTTTTCTGTGCCCCTTTAATATGTTGAAGTAAAACAGTAAAACTAAAATGATTATGTAATGTGTTTGCTTCATTAGTCATGATCTTATCGTCGTGTAGTATTTCAGGTTGCTTTCGTCGTACGAGGACTTTGCTAGCGGTTTCATTTCTACTTGAACTTTACAATGGTAAGCCATTTCTTCTTCCCAGATCTAAAACTCTAATCTTTCAACAGTTTTTGTCGACCCTGAATTGTTATGTTTTATGTGGAATTTATTGAATTTCAGGAAGGAGGAGGCGATTTGGATACCCAAATAGAGAAGTTGCTGAATGTAGAGAAGCAAATGAGGCTTGCTGGTGATGTAGCGGGAACCAAGAAGGCGGCCACTGACATTCTTGAACTCTGCTTTAAAGCGGGTGCTTGGAAGACTCTCAATGATCAGATTGTTGTATTATCCAAACGTCGTGGTCAGCTCAAGCAGGTAAACTTTAGTAACTCTTAGATTCTTTGGCATCTTTGTTTGTGATTGTGTATTTTTAAGTTTGTGAATGAAACCATCCAATTAAAATATTGAGTCTTTGTTTAAATGGTACTAGTACAGTGCTCAATTAGTTACTGTTGTCCCTTACATTAATTTTTTGTGCTTTGAGCATTTATTTGGTTTTTTTTTTTTTTTTTTTAAAAGAAATAGAGTTTTGATCATGTATTTACATATCTATGTAGCTATCTTTGTCTTATGAGTTGTATATATACATATATTTGGCCTAAATGGTGCCTGAAATTGACATAACTCCTCACTTGGGTCCCTGACATTGAAAATCGATAGAAGTGAGTCCCTGAGTTTGTCCACTGTCAATCATTTTGGTCGTTCCGTGAAAAATCCCTGTTAAATTGAAAAGCAAGTGGAGGGGTTGATTGTACAAAAATGCCCTCAATTTAACGGAGGTTTTTCACGGAAGGACCAAAATGATTGACATGCACCAATTCCCTTGTTTGGATTGGATTCTTAGACATAGAAATTTAGAATTTATGCGTGGAAAAAAACTTGGAATTTGGGACCTCCAATTCCCAAGTTTAAATTCCATGTAAATAGTTGTCATTTCCAAATTTCCATGAGTGAGTTTAAAATAAAAAATACATAATAACTCAACAATGAGTGGCCACCCTCAATTTAATGGAGGTTTTTCACGGAAGGACCAAAATGATTGACATGCACCAATTCCCTTGTTTGGATTCATAGACATAGAAATTTAGAATTTATGCGTGGAAAAAAAAACTTGAAATTTGGGACCTCCAATTCCCAAGTTTAAATTACATGTAAATAGTTGTCATTTCCAAATTTCCTTGAGTGAGAGTTTAAAATAAAAATTACATAATAACTCAACAATGAGTGGCTACCCTCAATTTAATGGAGGTTTTTCATGGAAGGACCAAAATGATTGACATGCACCAATTCCCTTGTTTGGATTCATAGACATAGAATTTATGCGTGGAAAAAAAAAACTTGGAATTTGGGACTTCCAATTCCCAAGTTTAAATTCCATGTAAATAGTTGTCATTTTCAAATTTCCTTGAGTGAGAGTTTAAAATAAAAGATACATAATAACTCAACAATGAGTGGCCACTACCACCACATGTCACCACATCATCACCATCACTACTGCCGCCACCACCACATGCCGTTGTCTCCCACGCTCCTGCCGCCACCACTACCCACCGTCATCACCACCGTCTCCACCACCTCTACTAGCACATTTCCTAACTACTGTCTCTCATTATATATTATTGACTCTATACACATTTAACTCCGTATTTAAATTCCATTGTTCTTTTAGGTTAACCAAACAAGAAAATTCACAAATTCTAGATAATAAAATTCTGTCATTTCAATTTCTGTTATTTATACATCCTTAGTATTCTTAAGTTTTCTCATCCAAACGCAATTGAAGTGTTACTGGTATCTATTTTCCTTTCAGAGGAACAAATTCACTGCTGTGGTTGGGATATCTATGATTGTGGGTTTTTTTTTTTTTTTATTTAATTCAGAAGCAAAAACTAAAATATAAAAAATTCATTATATATATATGTATGTATGTATTTGTTTTTGTGAATATATATCTTTCATCATTTCTTGGTTGGAGAATATTGAATATTGGTTTTATTGCTGAAGACTGCTTTCCAATGCACATTTATCTGTGTTTGTCTTGGTCATAATTAAGTATTATTGGCATATCCTATATTAGTCACTTTCTGTGATAATATGTGTTCCAAGTTACAATTGATTGCATTCCCAGAAGTAATGTTCTTTTATTGTTATTGCTCATTCGGTTGTTTGTTTCCATGCAGGCTGTGACTGCAATGGTCCAGCAAGCAATGCAATATATTGATCAGACACCAGATATTGAAACTCGTGTAGAGCTTATTAAAACACTGAATAATGTTTCTGCTGGGAAGGTAAACTTATAGTAAAAAGCTTCAATTTCCTCCAGTTCAAATTATGCAATTTCAACTTAAATAATTTTTTGTTTAAAATTCTCATGAACACTGTTATTCTTTAGATATATGTTGAAATTGAGAGAGCCCGGTTAATCAAGAGACTTGCAAAGATTAAGGAAGAGCAAGGGCTTATTGCTGAAGCTGCTGATTTGATGCAAGAAATTGCGGTCAGTATGGAATTATTATCTTCCCTCTCCCTCCATGCTCTCTAGAGAAAAAAAAAAAAAAAAAAAAAAAAAAGGAAGGACAATGCATTTTTTAGCACTCATTTTTAATCGTTAATCTTTGCAGGTGGAAACTTTTGGCGCCATGGCAAAAACTGAGAAGATTGCTTTCATTCTTGAACAAGTATGGGTCTAATTCTTTTCAGATTACTCTTTATATTCACTACTCATTCATTAGTCACAACTTTTTATGTCTTAGTTCTGGTTCTCATTATGAGGCATGCTGCATTTATTTTTTTTTTGCAGGTTCGGTTGTGTTTAGACCGTCAAGATTATGTTCGTGCTCAAATACTCTCGAGGAAGATCAGTCCAAGAGTTTTTGATATTGATGCTTCAAAAGAAAAGAAAAAACCAAAAGAAGGTGACAATGTTGTTGAAGAAGCTCCTGCTGATATACCATCGCTCTTGGAGTTGAAGCGGATCTACTATGAATTAATGATACGGTATTGAGTGTTTTTATCCTATTCTATGTTTTTGTTCTGTATTTGTTTAAATGTTTATATTATCTTCACACGGTTTGCTATGGCTTGACTACCACTTTAGATTTTTTGAGGCTATATGATACACTTGACTCGTACATTTGTAGGCTTGTATTCAGACAAACATCTTAATATGCATGAAATTACATATCACGTGAATATCATGTACATATTGAAATGCTGTTATTAGGTAGTATTTGATTTACTATTTTGCCACTTGGGAATCTGTATGAGATTCCTTCTGTGTTTTTAAGTGCAAATGGGTATGGGTTCACCTGTTTCGTAGCTATTCAAAACCAATCAAATGAGGTTTTGCATTCCCAAAAAAAAGAGGTGGATCTCCCATTCCCTGATTGTCTTGATATTTAATTATATTGATGAATATGCCCTTATAGGTGTACTTTGTATTGGTGCTTTGGTATATAAGCAGTTCCATCCTAGTATTTTCAAGCACAAAGATGTGAATATTGGATTGCATGGGTTTCTAGGAACCCATTGCAATGAATAAGCATGGAGTTCCTAGAGTCTGATTTGGCCAAAACACTAGCTTCGTTCAATTTCTGACATTGTTCCATTCTAATGTTGTTTTCTGGCATGGCTCCATACAAACCACAACAGTTTTAAAGAACGAAATATCTGACGTGATGAATAATTTAAGTGTTTTTTTTTTTTTTGGTTTGTTCATAAGATTAGGTATGAGGTCCATGAATCCATGATTCTCGTTTTTAGTTTCAGATTAGAAGCTGAATGGCTTCCACATAATTATGTGAATTGTTTCTGTCTAAATAAATAAATTGCTGTTGGCAGCATTATACCTTGGATAACATATCAAAAATATCTAGCAACAAGTGGATGGCACTCTTTTGTTTTTGGAATTGGAAAAGCCTTTTTTTGTCAGACTCCTATCATCCCTTGTGTTGCATAATTTAGGGCATCCCGTGACTCAGAATTGAGAATCGCACATGATCACAACTAGTTGAATTCTACGTGATGGTTGTAAACCTTTTGACATGTAATGGATCGCTGATGTTCTCTTATTGCCTTTGTAGGTATTATTCTCACAACAATGATTACCTTGAGATTTGCCGTTGCTACAAGGCGATATACGATATTCCTTCTGTTAAGGAGAATTCAGCTCAGTGGATACCGGTAAAATTCACATGTATATACAATTATTAAGAATTATATCCTTTGAATTTAATTGAGCTTTTCTGATACTTTTATTCAGTTTTATATATATATTATATCCTTTGAATTTAATTGAGCTTTTGTGACACTTCTATTCATTTAGGTCTGAAGGAAAATCCCTTTAAATATTAATTGAGCTTTTGTGACACTCTATTCATTTAGGTCTTGAGGAAAATCCCTTTGAATTAAATTGAGCTTTTGTGACACTTTTATTCATTTAGGTCTTGAGGAAGATCTGTTGGTACTTGGTTCTGGCTCCATATGATCCAATGCAGTCAAGCCTTCTCAATTCCATCCTGGAGGATAAGAATCTTTCTGAACTTCCATATTTTAGGTATATTCAACAATAGCATATTAGCATCTGTTGCTCATCTCCCTTTGTGGGTTCGCATTTAACATATGCTCTTCTATGACTTATGATGTCTGCCTTTGTTATTATGCTGTAGGTTGTTGTTGAAACAGGTGGTAACTATGGAAGTCATACAATGGAACACTCTTTGGAATACATACAAGGATGAGTTTGAGAGCGAGAAGAACATGCTTGGAGGCTCTTTGGGTGACAAAGCAGCTGAAGATCTGAGACAGAGAATTATTGAACATGTAGAGTTTCCCCTACATTGCAATTTGCTCTTTATAACTGTTCAATTAGTAATTTGTTTCTGACATGTGTTACTGTTTTTTCAGAACATACTTGTTGTTTCCAAGAACTACTCAAGAATTACCTTGAAGCGACTTGCAGAGCTGCTGTGTCTGAGTATACAGGTTTGTTAATGCTCAATTGCATTTAGTATTAAATCTTTATTACGATGAATGATTTTTTTCAGATTAGCTACAACAGGCTTGAATATAATCAGTTTCAATTAGAATCTCTTCTAATTTCCAAGACAACCCCACTGGAAGCCAGATTTACACATTACAGCCTGTTGTGGTGAAGTATCACGCCTTAGTTTTAAAACATTTTGGTGTGATTTGCTTTCGGTTATAAGTCTCATGGCTCTTGTGCTGTGTGTCCTTCCCCACAGTAGTTTATCCATTTCTCTGCATCACTCTATATTCTGTCTGCACTCTTTTCTTGCTTTTATTGTGATTTTTAGTTAATCTCTACATTTCCTTACGTGTGTGATGTTTAAAGTCATAGGTAATCCTGATTAATTGTGATGTGTTGATGTTTGGTTTCTCTTTTGTTTTATTTATTGACAAAAAAGTCTGAAATGTATTAATGTATCATTGTATATGTAACATATTTATATATGATAACAGAGTTATCTGGATAATCTGACTGTTTAGGATGCCGTAGCTGGACTTATTTGAAATATTTGATTTTTCTTTTTGATTCTAGTTTTATATATAGCTTTGCCCCCGTCCTATGCAGGAAGCTGAGAAGCATCTGTCCGATATGGTTGTGTCCAAGGCACTTGTGGCCAAGATTGACAGGCCAGTAGGAATAGTCTGTTTCCAAACTGCGAAGGATAGCAACAACATTCTGAATTCGTGGGCTATGAACTTGGAGAAACTGCTTGATCTTGTCGAGAAGAGCTGTCACCAAATACACAAAGAAACCATGGTACACAAGGCTTCTCTGAAGGCTTGAGAAGACTCAGTATCACAAAATTTCAGGTTTCAGGTAGAATTCTTCTGCGCGTGGCTTGCTTTAAAATGGGTTTAAAACAAAAATGGATAATATAAAATGATGCCCCTTAAACCATTCTTGCAGGTAGGCGCAAATCTTTGTTTCGCGGACTAAAACAACTTTCAGATTCAAGCATTTGGATTAAATCTTTGTTTTGAACTGGGGCTGATCAGGCATGCGTAACATGTTTGTTTTGTTTGCGTTATGCTTGTTAAAACTAAAAGATTGTTGTAAGCTACGAGCACTTAGTTTGCTAGTAGGTAATGAAAGCAAAACATTGATGGTATCTGTTTTTTGCATTCGAAAGAGAAATTGAGTGTTTCACTTCACTTGTTTATGCTCTTTGGCTTTGTTAAGATTCATTGTGTGCTACATACATGGTTGCTGCAGAATATCTCCATTAGAATTGTGCTTTCAGAGTGTTTTGGGTAATGTTTTTAACGTGATTGTTTCATATCGATAACATTGCCAGAACGTCTTAGGTTTATGTTTCTTTTATCCTTGACAACGTGCTCCGCCCGCCCTTCGGGTGGCAGGAGCTGCGGGCAAGTGCTTGGTAACCCAACGGTCCAGTGAACCGGCGCGGGGCAGTCCAAGGACCTATGGAAGTTGGGGTTCGTCCCCGGTCAATGTTGGATCAAATAATAGGGCACCATAGCATTGACCTCTTTTTTAAAAAAATCAATACAATAGGGGAAATATCGTATACCTCTAGATCCGGACCTGGCAAAAAAATAAAAACGGAGGCCAAAGTTTTTAGTGGTTTTAGTTTTTAACTTAATTTGTTTTAGTTTTTACTTTTTAGCAAGCCTACACCAAAATCAGTTTTGATGGATCTTTAGGAAATGAATGTTGCCATTAGGTTTTTATCCGGGACCATTTTAAAACCCCTATTGCTACAAGGGATCGCAATGTGGGAACAAATACAATTTCTGGGTGAGCACAGTGCGGAGCGGTTTTAGGGTAAAATTGAAACCGAAATTTTTTTTGGTTTGGTTTGACCATGTGCAGCGAAATGAAATCGAACCAATCGGCTTTGGTTTGGTTCAATTTCAAATGGTTTTGTTTCGGTTTGGGCCTACTTATAGGGCCATTAAAAATTGGACTTGCTTGATAGGGTTGTTCCGGTTTGGGGTTTCCAATTTAATTCTTTTATTTAAAGTTTTTCTTTTTCAATTTGTTTTGGGCCCCAAATGTGATAGAAGAATTTAATTTTTTTATTTTTTATTTTTTTTTTGGTCGAACAATGGATCTTGTTAGATTAGTCATTGACGGGATTTGAACTCACGACATCATGCAAAGGCTCAACATTTTTCCACCACTATGGTAAATGACCACTTGCATGAGAGAAGAATAATTTACAATATCTAAAACCAAAATTGATAACCACACTAACCCAAATGCCTAATTGGCCAATCAATTTTTTTTATATATATATTTTATGTGGCTCGGCTCGATTCTACATATTAGGAACCGATACCAAATTGTTATTTTAACTTTCAGTTCGATTTCAAAACTACAAAATCAAACCATTATGTGCAGTCCGGTTTGGATCGTGTTTTGGCTTTAATTTTCGGCTTGATCGTCGGAGAGCATTTGACTTGCACACCCCTCGGTTCTAGCCTTACTCACGGTTGTGAATTCTTTTATAGGTAAACAAATTCGAGCATCCACACCACTCATGGTGGTGCGCGTATTTGGTTCCAGTAATCGGTGGTTTTATTGAGAGGAACTAAAAACCTTTCGACCAAATCACTCTATACTACTATGACTGCAGCAATGTCCCCACGGTGTAATTGCACCAACGAGGATGCTCCACCCATGGATAGAATTTGGAGAGTCTGCTACAGATTTACGCGACTGTCGACAAGTTCCGAAATGTCTCACAAAAAAAAAAGCACGCAAGAATCATTGACCTCGGGAAGCACATGAAGGCCCTAAAGGAAGACATCTCCAATTTTATAGAACCCGTAGCAGAAGCAATGCCTATTCAGACCACAACAAGAATTGTTGTTCTGTACTCACGAGCGAAGAGTTGACGCTATGCTCCTGAGGCTTCACGAAAGAAGCCCAAGAGAGCTCAAGAATCCTTGAAATTCTAAGACCTAGCCGAAGGTCCCACACTCAATGTCAACTGCATTTATGGGGAGTAAGAGTACCTGGGGAAGATCCACAAGGATACAAAGGTGGCATGCAAGAAGCCCAAGATGGTGGCAACTATTAGCAAACCACTTCCAATCGACTCCAATATCCTAACGTTTTCCGATCAGGATTTGGAGAACGTCCACTCACCCCACGATGACGCTCGTCATCAAGGTCTAAATTTCAAACGCAATGGTTAGCCGCATTGCAATCTCCAATAGCTCACGGACGTGCACAAATCGGAGTTGGCAGCCCTTCATGAAGCCCATAATAAGGGATACAACCTTGGATACCTTTCAAGTTAAGCACGTGCGAGACCACTGGGTGGTTGGGATATCTACAAGACCTACGAAGAAATCAACAACACCAACTTCCCTGTGCCATAGGACTTGTTGAATGAGATGTCAGATTTAAGTAAACTTATTATATATTGTATAAATAGTTATCTATTTTTTTCTTTCTAAATGAGATACATTAGTTCATTATATATTGTGTAAAATAATGCCCGTTTATACTTGAAAAATACATAATTACATTAAGATACATAAATTGCAAAGTAAAATGACATATAGAATATGAAGTATTAGAATATAATGAAAACATGGAGAACAAACATATCATGTAGGTTCTTCTAAGTATTCAGCTAGTCTTTTACAATTTATTGAAAATAAAATAAAATGCAAAATAAAAGTTACCTATTTTCTGTCTAAATAAGAGTTACGACCCAAGCGGGTGCCTAGGCGAGTCTAGGTAGGCATTTAGACATGTCTAGACAGGCAAGACGAGCGCCTAGGCGGTATAAGCGGTTGCCTAAACTGTCTAACGAGTGCACAAACAAATCTAAACGCCATTTCTTAATTTTCAAACATTATGGATTAATCAAGTGTTGAACGGCCGTCTACCACCTAGGGCCTAAGAGCCGCTAAACGGAAATTTTTAAAACAGTGGCTAAAAGCGATAGCCAATCCATAATTCTACACGCCTTCAAATTCCTGGTTTTTCCCTTTCTTTTCCCCTCAAAACTTTACAATTCCCGCAACTCGCTTTCCACGGAATTTTCAACTCCATGGAAGCTCAAACCGCCCCGAAACTTCAAAACCCTCCGAAACCCCGCAACCCCATCACAGAGGTATGGTGGTTCTTTGCCATCTCCGCCTGCGTAAAGCTGCTTCTGATCCCAGCCTACAAAAGCACAGACTTTGAGGTCCACCGCCACTGGCTAGGCATAACCCACTCTCTCCCTCTCTCCCAATGGTACTCCGACGAGACGAGCATTTGGACCCTCGACTACCCGCCATTCTTCGCCTACTTCGAGCGATTCCTTTCCGTTTTCGCCAATCTCATCGACCCACAAATCGTTCACCTCCAAAAGGGCTTGAACTACAGCTCAAACACAGTGCTTTACTTCCAAAGAATCTCTGTAATCTTATCGGATTTGTGCCTTTTGTATGGGGTTTTTCGATTGACTAGGAATTCGGTTTCGATGAAGCAAAAGATGATCTGGGTATTGGTGATTTGGTCGCCAATGCTTGTGATTGTGGACCATTTGCATTTCCAGTACAATGGGTTTTTGCTTGGGATTTTATTGATTTCGCTTTCGTGTTTGGAGGAAGGGAGGGACTTGATGGGTGGGCTTATTTTTGCTGTGCTATTGTGCTTCAAGCATTTGTTTGCGGTCGCGGCGCCCGTTTATTTTGTTTACTTGTTGAGGCATTATTGCTGGAAAGGATTGGTGAGGGGTTTCTGGCGGCTTTCGGTTTTGGGGGCTGTTGTTGTGGCTGTTTTTGCATTGGCATATGCCCCATTTGTGTATCATGGGCAGGTAATCTCTCCGGCTCTGGCTTTTTGTTTTTGAAATGGTTCTTTGCAATCTTCATATTAGTCTACACTACTGCTAAGAAACCTCATATTTATTCTGGTCTTTGCTTGTGACTTGTCGCTCAAACAATGAATAGCTCGGTGGTTTTTCCCTTCAAATGGAATTTTGAGGAGAGCTGAATATTTGTTAATACTTTGCAAACAAATAGTAAGGGACTTCTTAGGTTTGGCACCTCTTTGTACTGTTTTTTGTGTATCTTACTATTGGAAGATGAAGATCATCTGAAATATTATCTTCTTTTGTTAACTTGATTAATCGATAATATTGCATTACCATAACCCACAGAGTTTCCTAGCAACAGTAACGTTGTATTAGCATTTGTTGTGCGAACCATGAACATAAGGAAAGATACAGATTTTCAGTGACAGAAAACTGACTGGAAAAGCAGATAATATTGCATATCAATTATTATTCTGATTCATATTTTTTGAGAGCTAGTGACTGAAAATTGTTGCACATATTACATTAAGAACTTCACATTGTACAACTTTCTTTTTCTGGGTGGTATGGAAGGAGGGTAATAAGAGGAATTTTTAGGGAGAAAGGGGGAAGGATGTGGATCAGTTGTGGTATAGGTTTCGATTTTGGTATCCCTTTGGTGTTGTTGTCTTCAGAATTTTGATGTGGTTCTTTTGAAGCTAATTTTAATCGTTGAAGTACTATTTTTCGTTTGCTTATTCATCCATTTGTTATGAAAGAATAATTATGAGTATCCTTCTATTTCTTGTAGATTTAGCTTAGAATGATAAGTGGACATATAAAAATAATATGAAAGTTGTTATTTAAGTATCTGTTTCTACAATATTGATGAGCTCCACGAAACTGCTACCCCATTTGGAGCTAATATAGTTCACAGCATTAGCATATGAACCATATGTATCCGTGTCTTGACATTTCTTGGTGATGATTTAGTGTTTAGGGTTTAGTCCTTCCTTCCATGGGATGGAAGGCCTCTTAAGTTTCCCATATTTCTGTTCTATGACCCTTATATCTACAATATGAATTAAACGTAGTTAGTGAGGATAGGGATGAAAATCGAAACTCCTGCCTCAATCGTTTAAACCTCAAAACGTTGATGAAAGAAACTGTGGGAACAAAGGTATTCCACCCAGTCTACTGGTACTCGATGTTTAACAAAATGAAGCAAGGGAATGTACTATGCCAAGATAATTATGCAGTAATGTTGCTCTCTGATCGTTTAATAACAATTTCCATGCATCTTGGACAAGTCATTTAATTTTTCTTGTACCTTTACAGCATATGCCATCAATTTTATTCATGCATCGTAATTTGATTGCTGAACATTACCTTGCAGATGCAACAAGTTATCCACCGCATGTTTCCTTTTGGAAGGGGACTTTGCCATGCCTATTGGGCACCGAATTTTTGGGTGTTCTATATCATACTGGATAAAGTGCTTGCTTTCTTGCTTGGAAGACTTGGATTCAACATTCAAGCACCAGCAGCTTCATTCACTGGTGGGCTAGTTGGGGATTCATCCCCTTTTGCTGTACTACCTCAGGTAATTCTCAATGGTGAACTGGAAGGAGGTGCAATATAATAGGATAACATTTTAGTTTATCAAATCAAATGGGGAAACAAAGCCCCTTGGTTGGATGGTGCTGCTTGTTGACGGTTCACTTGTCTGCACACCGATACAAATTCACTTAAGTATGAATAGGTGGTAGGTTAAGGCTGCTTTGGTTCTTGTAATCAACGCTCTGATTACCTTACGCTCAATAGAACTAGCAAAGAAATTAAGTAATTAAAGACTTCCCAATGCCCAATTCAATTGTTTGCCACTGTTTTTCGGGTGGTCCACCAATCACCCTGAGTCCATGTGTCAGTATTTGACCTTTAGCTTGAGCTTCTGACCGAGCAGAAGGAAGCAGGCTCTTCATACCCTGTATGTTGAGTGCTGTTGATTGATGAGATGAGATATTCTACTTATCAGGCTTAGGACTAGGTTATCTTAACTGATCAAATAAGATAAATACAGATTTTTATTTCTTTCACATGTTTGATGTTTTTGGGACCTAATTTTTTGTAAATTGGTGAAATGGTAGGTCACTCCTGCGACAACCTTTATCCTGGTTCTGATTTCCTTAACCCCTTGTCTCATTAAAGCTTGGAGACATCCACGACCATCGTTGATTACCAGATGGGTAGCCTATGCATATACTTGTGGGTTTATGTTTGGGTGGCACGTTCATGAGAAGGCATCACTCCACTTTGTCATCCCCCTTGCCATTGTTGCAGTGCAGAGTTTGGATAATGCAAGGCATTACTTCTTGATATCAATTGGTATGCTTCTTCTTGCTTTCATTTATTTGCAGAGAAACGAGGGGGGTGTCCTTTACAGATTTGTTTGTGTGGGGGTTAATATGCTTCAGGATTGCGAGCTATTGCCAGATGCTAACTTCACATAAGTTAGCATTACCAACTGAGCTTTATCCTAGACCTGGCGTAAAATGTCAGAAGTTTAACCTAGCTGAAGTAAAACTGAAATGTGTGCATGTTGAAATAGTTGTCCCTAAAATGACTAAATATGTTATGGAACTGTTTTCTTCCTACTTACCCAGGAATATTGAAATTGAAGTCTGTCGTGACAAAATTCAAATGACAACGTTTTAAGGTCTCTAATAATATGTATTGCTGTTTAGAATTTTTTTGAAAAATAAAGTTTCTGCATCGTGATTTCAGCATTATATAGCTCTTTATTTTGCAAATTTTCCCCAAATCACAGGTACTGTTTAGCAACACTTTCGAGTGTAACTAACGGTATTCCAATTTAAGTTTTAATGTGGGTTTTTTTATCTGTACTATTGATCCTTGGCTTCCTACCTATACACTGAAAGTTCTGTGCCTTGTTTCATATGCAGTGTCCTGCTACTCACTGTTCCCACTTCTATATGAAGCCCAGGAGTATCCAATAAAGGTCCTATTGCTGTTACTACACTCCACGCTTATGTGGTTAGGTTTCTCTGCACAATTCACTAACGGGATTGCCCTTGAAACGGCAAACTCTGGAAAGAAAAAAGATGATGATTTTCAATCGAAGAGACGTTCTGTTGGAGCTGCCCAGAAAGGAGGGTTTGTTATTGGGTGGGTTCACTGGAGTTATTTGGTTAGTATGTTGCTGGTTGAGATTTGGGGTCAGTTTTTGCATCCCATCATTTTTGGTGATAAGCTTCCTTTTATACCCCTCATGCTTATCTCAACATACTGTGGAATAGGGGTCATGTACTCTTTCATTTGGCAATTAAAATGGATCCTTGATTCGTGATTGTTCAGGTTTTGACGTTATCTTAATTAATATAGTATTATGAAGTGAATTTTGGGTGGATTCTAATTCCTTTCCTACTAGCTCAAAATATTTTTTGCATATATGCGTATAAAGAGATATAAAGAGAAATTTGGAAAAAGCGTCCGTTTTAGAGGAGTTTTTGGGAGTCTAGCCTGCCAAGTAGTTTGACTTTTTAAACAATCCTTAATGTTAGATTTCTTAAAGTCAATTTTTACGTTCGTTTCCTGGACAATTCAATAGTTTCGGATTATTTAAGAAAAATTAGTTTTCGAGACCCAAAAAGGCTTTTGTCCTCATTTCAAAACTCTTAGAATGATTGTCATTTCATACGTGAAACAGGACTTAATTGACCTTGTACCTTTAATTGGATTTCTCAAGTATAATATTTGTTTGTTGTCGTTAGAGGTGACAAATCAATCTGTTGGGTTTGGAGCAATGAAAACATGGCCGGACACATTTTGTGATAAATATTTTGCCTATTGGACTGGATTTTGGCTTAAAAGAAGGGAAATACCCTAAAAGGGGACACTTTCTTAATCTTGGGACAGAAATCATGCACAAGCCATGTACACTATGCACAAAACCGAAATTATTGAAATACCCACATATAAATCAAGGTTCTAAAAGACGCTAGATGCTAGTCGGGTGGTGGGTTGGTGCCTAGACGGACAAGGCGGATTTAAGTAAATCTATTATATTTCATGTAAATAAGTGTCTGTTTATACTTAAAATATATATAATTTCATCATAAACTACAAAATATAATGACATATTTATTATGAAGTATTGGAACATAATGAAAACATAGGGAACAAACCTATTATGTGTGTTCATTTAAGTATTCAACAAGTCTCTTACAATTTATTGAAAAAAATAAAATTCAAAATGGATGTTATCTATTTGTCCAAGTGAGTTTCAACCAAGGTGGGTGCCTGGGCGGGCTAGGCGGGCACCTCAGTAGGTTTAGGCGCCATTTCTTAATTTTCAAATGCCTAGGCATTAATCGGGGCGGTGACTAGCCGCTCGCCTAAGCAACGCTAGGCGAGGATTTTTAGAACAGTGATATAAATACTAAAAATCATTAGCGCATTGCATCACTGTTCTCATTTGGAAGAGAGGGTTGTTGTGACACGCCCTGACCCCGATATCCCCATATACCAGGGTGGGCATATGTTGGTCGACACCTGAGGGTGACGAAGCCATTTTAACATGCATACAAATAAAAATATGTAGATATAAAGACTTACACCAATGCCGAATCGTGTTCAGAGCATACAACTAACAAAAAAAAAAAAAAACACCAAAGATCTGAACAAAGGAATGAGACATACATTGAAAAGACTCGAGGATACCTATGCAGAAATGCCCTGACACCAGGATCGTATGTGATGTGATAAATAATTGCACTCAAATTAAACTCTCTTATTGACAATTGCAGTAAAGATGTAAGTGGGGATTGTTCTAGGCCGGGGATTAGGAGAGATTGCTAATCTAATAAAAACTAACTCAAGAATACAAAAATAGGCTTGAAAACACTTAAATAAACTCAAAGACTCTTAACTAAACTTATACGACTCAAAACAACACAAAACAATCAAGTTGACTCAAACTAGACTCTAGGACTTAATTTGGACGAAAATAGAATTGGTTTTGACTCAAAACACTCAAAAACACAAATTGGACAGATTCTAGCTATTTAGACACAACAAAGAAAAGGGGATTGGGTTTTTGGACAAATTTAAAGTAAAACAAGTAACTTAAGGACTTAAACAAAGTTTGGACGATTTTGGGGAAAAACTATGGATGATTAGCTAGCTAGAGGATTCTTTTCCACACATGATACATTTGAACACAAATTGATTTCCAGTTGCTTTCTCAATAAACCATGAACCTCAATACCCTAGATTAATCGTGACATCACTAATTAACCCTCAAATTTTCCTTTAGTTATTGGATTGGATGACATCATTCGACAACCCAAAGCATTCTTCAAAAGTTTCCTACATGACATCATAATAGAGATACAATCAAAGATCATTACGTTCTATGAAAATCATAAGCATTGACAAAGCATTCGTAACTATGACATCACGATACTCATGCTAGGAATTTAACTTAACATGATTGTGATAAACAACCTTAACTACTTATGAATAGAAGTTTGTAATGATTATGTGAAACTCCCTTATATTCTAGCATCAAATTCAAGCATGCAAACTAAGTAGGCCTCCTTAATCAACATACAAGAATAAGTTCTCAATCAAACGGTTAAGTAAATTACATTCACAATTTATGAAATCACAACTGGAATTAATCAATTCATATCACAAATATAATCATGGTTTCAAAGCCTTCTCTAGCTAAAACAGGTTTAGCCTCTTATGTTCACAGCAAAACAAAGAAAACTTAAATTAAACATTGAAATAGACTACACCTAAAAACATTCCAACAATCCAACTTGAATGCAAAAACGTCCAAGGCTTTTTCTCCTATTCTTTTTCCTTGCTATGTTGTGGCACAAAGGTTTTAGGGATGATTTTGGATGTGTTTCTGGATTAGGAGTGGATTTGGGTTGGTAAGGGATTGCGGCAAAGTAGAGGAATGATGTATGGATGCGTGGTTGAAGGTATGAATGTATGGGGATGGTGGAGAATGAATATAGGTTGCGGCTATGAGTGGTGAGAGAGATGAATGATGGCTCAATTGTGTTTATGAATGAATATAATGTATCTATGGGTGCGGCAAAGTCTTAGGGAAGATCAATGAGACTTAGCTATTTTGTTCAAGAGCATTGAGGGTCAGAATCTCCTGAAAATAAGTAAGATAGATCAGAAATTAACGGAAATATGAAGGTGACATGCGGCAAGAAAAGGGAAGGAAAGATTAAACCCGAAATTAGGAGGTGCGGCATTGACTAGGATTAAAAAGGAATGTGATCTTGGGACACAAAATAAGGAAGAAACAATCCCTTTGCACGGCAAGGATTTAGAATGTAATAGGAATGTGTTTTAAGGCTGAAATTAGGTAAGGATTTAGGCTACCTTGTGTGGCAAGGAATAAGGAAAAGGAAAGGGGTACGGCAAGGGCTAGAATGGTGCAAGGAAAGTTTAGTTTGTGTCCTAGAATGCATAAGAGACCTTCAATGAAGGTCAAACCAAAATAGGAAACCTTGGCTTAACTTTCTTACTTCAAGTAGGAAACCTTCTTTGATTAGGAATCCTTCTTTGATTAGGAATCCTAACATCTTTAGGTCTTCAATTTCGTCCATTCCTTTTGCTCCAAGCATATGCAATCCATTCCAAGTCCAATTTTGCTCCAAAAGGCTTCAAAATGCACCTTCTTGCTACTTTAGCCATATGGACCTACAAACATACGAAAATAGCTTAAAATACTAAAATAACTATGAACTAACAACATAAATGTAAGAAAACAAGCTAACTAAGTCACCTAAATATGCTCCTATCAGTATGCCTCGCTTCTAACTCCTGAGGGGGTGCAAAAACAAAGGGTAAGTGGACCATAATTTATACTAATACTAATAATATGAAAACCATTTCCTTTCTAAACATAATAACTCCCTATTTTGAAAACACATATTTAGTACTACATAGTAGGATTTTTGAAAACTCTAGCATGCCATGAAAACGTTTGTAAAACCAGTACATATAAACCAGTGCTTAGAAATGATAATATAGCCGTTCGAAGGCAAATCCTTAAATCTCATCAATGATGTACTCTCTCTAAGGGTATCATAGTCGCGCGAAGGCATTAGTTGTCCATCACTCGAAGGTGAAGCTGTACGACATTGGGTTATGCTAGTGAAGAAACATGGTAAGCCCCATCACCCGAAGGTGAAGTTGTACGACTCTGGGTTATGCCAGAAAAGAAACATATAACATCACACACCAAGACTAGCCGTGGCTAGTGAAACTCGGGGTATGACATAAATATCTCACTACTTATTCGCCTGAAGGCAGTTTTTGTCCATCACCCCGAAGGTGAAGCTGTATGACACTAGGTTACGCCAGTAAAGAAACAAGGTAGGCCTCATCATCCAAAGGTGAATCTGTATGACTCTGGGTTACACCAGAGAAGAAAGAAATATATACTTAAATATCCTCAACTGTGTCCTATGGCCATAGATGTCTAATACCCGTGTTGTGTGGATGTGTTGTATGATAACCCACTAGATAAGCACCGAAAATATATCTCAAATCTCATATCAAATCAGCGGAGCTTAAAAGATCAAAGCCTCCTC
Organism: Pyrus communis; assembly: GCF_041283825.1. NCBI lineage: Eukaryota > Viridiplantae > Streptophyta > Magnoliopsida > Rosales > Rosaceae > Pyrus > Pyrus communis. The sequence goes on from NC_142566.1 coordinate 7,608,912, forward strand.
ATCTCATAAATCCGTAGTAAAACATATTCGTAAATCCAATAATTCATATTTGTAATCCATAGAATTTCATATACGAAAATCCAATAATTCGTAACCTTTTGTAAAACGTAAATTCGATAAATCATAATTAATGCATAAAACATAAAATCATGAAATCTTGCTTTTCGTAAATGCAATCCTAATATTTTATAAAAACATGCAAGTTAAGAAGGGGTCCACTTACAAATATTTTGTTGCCCGGGAGCTGCTCGAGTTAACGAGGATGGTGCCATTTCCCACCGATGCACCTAAACACATATAGAGGTCATTTAGTAAAAACTCTACTAAAACATCAGAATTTGGGAATACAGATAGTGGATTTGGATTTGGCACATCGAAAAACATAAGGAGGGACCTCGACTTCCCCTACGCACTGCCACGGGGTGGCGGCCCGGAAAGCCACACCCCATCGCACGAGCCGAGATGGGTCGCCAAAAAAGTCGCCGACGCTGCCGTGTACACAGCAGTAGCGGAGATGCATCTGCTCCAAGCACTGGCCATGACACGCACCCACGCGTAGACCCATTTGTGTCCCACGCACCGACCATGGAACCTGAGCATAAGTCCTAGTCGGGCCGGATCCAAGGTTCAGGGTTGTTGGGTTGGGCCAGGTTAATGTACTGGGTTTGGGCCGGTTTAGGGTTGCGTTCTAAATTGGATTTCTGGGCTGCGGGTCGGGTCGACCTGGTTAAGTTTGTGGGTCGCCAGAACCAATGAAGAATAAGGCAGGAATCGTAGGGGAAGTGGTTAGAATAGTGAAATGATTATTTTGCCCCTCGACTTCAAAGTTTCGTAAAACATTCATCGTAACTCCAAATCTAATTCCGTTTGCGCCCACGTGCTCGTAGTAATAAGTGCTACAAGGATACACCAAGGAAGTGAATCTTATGTGACAAGATAAAGAGATCAACAAAAGTCAACGTTTTTGTCTCGAAGGGCATTTTTGTAAATTCATATATTAAAATTATAAAAATCATAATAATTGGGGACGAGTCGTTACATGTCGAGAGATCTCTAGGTTTCTAGGTTGAGCTTAGATCTCTGAGCTCCAATTTCGAAAAAGGGAAGTCCAAAGAGAGGCAAGAAGAGTGAGTTGGGTTTTGGGTTGACCTCATACCTCTGATTTCGAACAAGGGGATGAGAGAAAGAGGTGAGAAGAGTGAGCTGGGTTTTGTACCATATTTTATATTTTGGCCGGAAAGTTTCATTTTTACCGACGACTAAAGCTTCAGCGGGCATAGTAAGGTAGTGTGTTTAGTTCCAAGTTCCGTCATCAATGATTTATGGAATAAATGAGTTGTTTGTAAGATGAATTAATACTTAGAAGTTAAACTAGGGTTTGTGTTTCATGTTGGGTCGTATAGGTTGTGGAACAAATTTCAAGTTTTGATGTGCTAGAAAACTGGGATGAAACAATTTCTGGTTCAAGTTTCCAATTGCAGAAATTTGTGAAATTTTTTCCATAATGTGCATGTGGTGTGCATAGCCACATCTTAATATGAGAAGCGGGAATGTTCACTAGTTATGATGCACGTATGTTGTGCCCCAGAATTTAGCGAGACTATGACCACAACCTAGTTGGCCTCAACGGAAAACAAAATAAAAAAATGCTGAAAGGACGTTAAGGGTCATGCGTGTCCATAAAATAACGATAACGAGTATCTTGTTTTCCATGTGCACGGTTAAGTGGCGGTTGATTTACATAACAAGATTTTTTAAACTGTTACTATAACCTTATATACATAACAATTATGTTTTAATTGTATCCACTATACCAATACGTTGCCGTTAAAGTTTCTTCCGCTTTGTGCATATCATGTGCATGTACTGTACATATGATGTGCATGTGGTGTGCATATAATGTATATGGTGCGTGTTTACATCTTTGATACTCTTCGCATTGACGCAGTTTACTACTTTTTCCTTTAATTTAGAGGCAAGCCCTGCAAATACAAAAAAAATCAAACAAGTTTAGGAAACAATTTTCTTTGATTCAGTTGGGTTCTTTCCTGCCCATTCAAACTGCAATTTTGAAATTCTTGAAATATTTTAACCCAATCAAATTTGATACCAAATTCAAATTAATGAATCTTTGATTCTTCATATAAAGTTTAGGGTCATTTATCTGATTGCGTCATTTTTCTGGTTTCGAAAAGAGAGCTGTGAGCTATGGGTTTTTGAGTTGAGCTCAGATATGTGAGCATAAGATGTGCATGTCATGTGCATGTCGTGTACATACAATGTATGAGTGAGCTTAATACGAAGAGAGCGAACGAGTATGCAAAACAATTTCATCCATATCCTTCTCCTTCCTTCTTTTCACTTCGGTTTCTCTCTTTTCGCTCAAATTTATCTATTCTCCAAAAGGCAACTAACCTTTAATATGTTTTTTCATTTAATTGCAGCAAAAGCCAAACCCTATTTTAGTGCTTGTAAATTTGGATCGGGAGAGGGAGTAAAGGGAGGGAGAAGACATAAGAAATGAAAACCCACATATAAATAAGAGAAATGATAAAATATAAAAAAAATCAAAATTGAAGGATTTGGGTCTCCTTCAAGAAACACCAAACCAATTACTTCAACTCCAAAAATCCATCAATCAAAAAGCAAAATTAAGCAAACTCAGTTCACAAAACCTACAAATGAAAAGGTAAAAGTCGAAGAAGATGGGTTAGAAAGAGCTCTTGTGCATATTCAAAATAGAGAGAGAGAGAGAGAGAGAGCTTGGATGAAGAAGATGGGTGGGTTAGAGAGAGAGCTCTTGGATGAAGAAGATGGGTGGGTTGGGGTTCTTCGAATTGGATTTGAGCGAGAAAGATTTTCTCTCTCCCCTCTTTGTTTCTCTCTCTACAAGATGGGAAATGAAGGCTGGAATTTTTGGATAACCCATTTATATGAAAAGACAATTTGATCATTTGAAGGTGTAGGAAAAATTCTATTTCTGTCCTATTGTTGTGCATGGAGTGTGCATGCCATGTGCATATTTGAAATATCCTATTTATGTCCCAAGATTAAGAAATTGTCCCATTTTGGGGCATTTCTTTAAAATAAAGCTCCCCACTTGGCCGGATTTTGCCCACCCAACGACTAGGAAAGCCAAGGTAGCGAAAAGATGAGATTGGCAACAATGGTGTACACAAGCGCAAGGAAGGGAGAGGTAAAATCTCTTCTCTACCCAAAATCAACAGCCATTTTTGGCTCTCTTCCTCCATTTCAAACTAATTTGACTCAAATTTCTTCGTCCCAACTTTCTTCCTCAATCCCTTTGGTGCCACCAACGTGAAAACCTACCCACCAACAAACCACACCAACTTTTATACCTCGTTTGCCGAAACAAAAATTCATAGATCCGCCACTGAATGGAATTAGACAAACAAAAGGCTTGAATCTAATTAAAACTACCCAGTCAATAAAATGTTGTCACATTAATCTATACAAATAGCAAGCCTAATAGCGTAAATTTGTAATTATGCATAGAATTAAAGTAATTGTCTGCATGGAAACCCTGAGTTCGACCTATGTTCTACAGGGTACACCCTACCGGCTATAGGTAGGTAATAAATAACAAATGATTTGGGATAATCTAATCTTTACTTATGAGTCCAATGGGCCCAAACTACAAATATCAAAGTCCATTGACAAAGCCCACAACAGTCCTCAACAAAATTCGTACCCATTTCTCCTCCATTCCACAAGCCGAAACGGCAGAGCCATTTCCGAAACACAAACCAAAATCCCCCAGCCTTCCATACTCTGTCTCCGACCCTGCGAAACCCGAGCGACCCCTCACTCCGCCACCATGTTCCGCCGAGCCACCACCCTCTTGACCAGATCCACGATTTCCCTCAGGGCCCGGCCCTTCTCCACCGACGTCGCTGAGACTGCCCCAGCGGATTCGACTTTCACTGACGCCTGGAAGAAAGTGGTCCCGCACATAGACCCCCCCAAGACCCCATTGACCTTCATGAAGCCTCGGCCTGCTACCCCGTCGTCGATCCCCACTAAGCTCACTGTCAACTTTGTGCTCCCTTATGCGTCCGAGCTTTCGGCTAAAGAGGTCAGTTTCGGAGAGATTTGTTGTGGGTTTTCTCAAATATTTGATCTGGTGTTTAATTTGACATTTCTGTGATATGGGTTTGGTATAATTAATGTTGGTTTTACTGGGTTCGGTGTTAATTGTGGTTTTGAGATTGAATTTGTTATCTCTTGTTTGATGTGAACTCATTTGGGTATTCTGTTGTTTTTAGTAGGTCTAGGTGGGTTTGGAGCTAATTCAATATTAATGTCGATTCTTCATAGTACTTACAAAAGATGCCGCCATATTAATATTTTTGTGCTGTTTCTTGTATGAGACTTCTGTGTTTTGAGTTTCTTTGCGAAAGTCTTTTAGTATTTTGTTTCGATGTCAAACTTACACCTAAATCGTGCTGATTATGCTTGTTACATAAAATGTCTTTGCTAGATTGATTTTAAGCATCTATCTGTTTCGGATTTTGAGTGGATGCATTATAGCATTTTCCAATCCTAGTTATCCATGTTTTCACTTTGATCCCTTTTGGTTACTTTTCTGTTGATGGTGTTGGAAGAAAAGAAAATGGAACTTTGAATCCGTAGTGTTCGACTTTCTTGACCAATGAAAGATTTAGACCTGCACTTATTGCTTGGTTTCCATATTTTTTCAAACATTTCTAGTGCTCATATCCCACTTCCTTATTGTATATCACACTTACTTTTGCAATATACTCCATGTTTTCATTCGTTATTGTTGTAAGATGAACTTCATCTCAATTTAGTTTATGTAAGGATGCTTTAAGTGTAGTACATTTTTCTTTCTTACAAGTCATAAGCTGTACTGTGTAAAATAATTCAAATTCACATGTGAACAGATGTGGACATTTTAAGGTCCCTTCTAAAAAATTTGCGGACTTTTCAATCCGAGGAGAAACCAATACTGCTTGTAACGAAAGCTAAAGTTCTGGAAAATGTGTTTTGTTAATGCATTTGATCTAAAGGGCTGGAAACTCTGTTTTGTTAATGCATTTGAAGTTCCCTTTTAAAAAATTTGTGGACTTGAGTACATGGTTGCATACCCAAAAAAATGTCAAGGTCCTGTTGATTTTAAATTGTTAGTTTTCTACCTGTGTGTTTTGTGTAATGCATTTGCTCCTGTGCATAATCTAGGTTACTTCTATTTGAAAACTGAAAATTACATTCCATATTATACGAATGGTGTCATAATTTCCTTTTTACTGCTATGTGAATCTTTTCAAATAGCAAAGGTAAGTACATCATGGCATATTATACTTGTCCAATTTTTTTGTTTTATTTATCCCATTTGGAACTAAAGATGGCTTTGTCCCAGTAAAACCAAATGAATCTCTCTCTTTCTCCACAAATTAAGAAAAAGTTTTTGGTGATGCATTTTGAGATCAACATGCTCTCCCTCCTCAGTTTCATCGGGGTCTTGCATTTATAGCGTTGGACTTGGATAATCATTGAACACCTTCTTTACTATCCTTTTCACTGCCATTTCTGACATTGATAGACGGCACTGAAACTGAACTGAAACTTTCAGCATAACTTGCTTCTGATAGAGTAAATAAATGGAACTAAACACAATGATTAGTTGCATAATTGCATGACTATTTTTAATGTTATCGGAGATTAGTTTCTTGAAGTTGAGTTCCATCTTCTGCAGAGAAAATAAAAAAATGTTATGACTCAAAGTCTCTTGCCAAAGTGGAAATTGATAGAGTTAACAGAATTCGACAATGTTAAATTCAATTTTTTCTTTTGTAAGTGAGGTCACCATGTCTGTTGCCAAACTCTATGACTATTGAGAACAAACTTTTTAGCAGCAACATTATCTGTTGATTGTGTGAACCAGTAATCCAAAGAAGCGATGCCAAGAGTTTTGTTTTGCATTAAAATTGTTTGTATTTGGTTCGATATCCATGGATTTTGTACTATATTCATTAGTTTCTACAATTTATATCTTAACAGGTTGACATGGTAATAATACCAGCGAGCACTGGGCATATGGGTGTTCTTCCTGGACATGTAGCAACAATTGCAGAGTTGAAACCTGGGGTCATGTCGGTACATGAAGGAACTGATGTCACAAAGTATTTTGTCAGCAGTGGTTTTGCATTCGTCCATGCCAACTCTATTGCAGACATAATTGCTGTAGAGGCAGTCCCACTTGACCGTGTCGATGCAAGTCTTGTCCAGAAGGGGCTTGCAGAGTTCAACCAGAAGCTGAACTCAGCGTCGACTGACTTGGAGAAAGCTGAAGCCCAGATTGGAGTCGATGTGCATAGTGCCCTCAACTCTGCGCTCACCGGCTAGTTTTACTGGTACTTGTGTGATGTTGATCGATTCGGTTTTTGTACCCTCTGTCGTATCTTTAAGGTGATGCAATTCGACACTGATTGGTCTCTTGGAGCCAATATTTTCTCCAAAATGTCATTTTGTTTCTCTTGTACTTGTGTGTTGAATGTGGAATTGGTGAACAAATAATACCGGAATTTGATGTTCTTGTTTCATCCAAGAAAACAATGGGAAGTCAATACTTTCTGTTATACAATTCAGCATGTAGAATATAGTTGTTATAAAATCCAAGGGATCCATCCACTTTTCGGGGAGTATGAGACGCAGCAATACCAAGAATATTTCTAGTAGAGCATCTTTCACAATCCTTGGAGATAGAAACGCCAGCTCCGTATCGTAAGTGGGGGTGGCCAAAATACTCATGGGTTTGGATAACCGCGGTTATCCGTCTATTTAAATGGACCGTTATGGTTATTATCTGCGGTTATAACGAGTATCCACCAGTTATGGGTATTACCCGCGATTATAACGGGTATCCATTTACCCATTTAATTTAATATATGTTAAAAGAAAAAAAAAAAAAAAAAACACCATTAATCCATTGACAATCCGATCGAATCGAGCATAAAAGTCAGAACAAAAAGGAAATAATTTGATTGCCAATCGGATTAGTAAGGACTACCGATGGATTAGCATCTAAAGTTCCTCGAACAATGTCCTGTTATATTGAATTAAAATTGCAAAAGCCATATCCTGTTACATCGAATTCAAGTCAAAAACAAATTCATCGACAACAACAAGAGAATCAAGTACCAAGTTTTTGCTTAGTATAAACTATAATCACAAAACACCTGCATAATCCGATTAATCTAAAAAAATTATGACAAAATTTTCTTTTGTCATTTTCAAGTTGTTAAAAAAAAAAAAAAAAAACATGTGGATGGTAAAAAAGGTGTAAATGGGTAAAAAAAAGATAAATGGGTTCAAAAATGGGTAAACGGAAAAATGGTTATGGTTAAATGGGTACACGGCAATGGGTATGGTTAATCGTTTATAAACGGTTATGGGTATGGGTATAACCATTTATGCAATTACCCAACGGTTATGCGGGTATGAACATAAACAGCTATGGGTAAATAATCGCGGTTACCCATCTACCATAACCGTTGCCCATCCATACCTTAGACTTTGGTAGCTTCAAGCTAACAAAGGCACCATATCCTTGATGCACAAGTCGTACAGATATGCCTTGCGCTATCTATTAAGTAGCTTCCAAATGACCCAGTAGTTGTGTCCCTTCATAGAAATCCCCACAAAAGCAACAAGATGCGTGTGGTGAGGAACTTAACTCGCAAATTTTAAAGTGTTGTGGTTGGCGTTGGATTTCATATGTATAAGAAGTTAATCTTGAATCTGCTGCTATAAGGACGTGATGGGGGTAAAACCACCAAAATGATGGTGGTTCCATGCTGTTTTGCCTGTTGCTTCTGCCACTCCTTATGTCCAGCAAGGCCAGCCGGCTTCAATTACCATTGGCATCCTTTTGTTCAGTTTCCTTGTGTCCAGCAAAGTCCTCGGCCCTTCCTTTGAGTACACCATCAGTTTCTTTGCACTGTTCTAGGAAAGTAGCAATAGCAACACACATTAGGTCCTCATATTCCTTGCAATTAGGGTGGGCAAAATGCCCATGGGTTTGGGTACTTGTGGTTACCCATCCATTTAAAGGTTACGGTTATGGGTAACCATTTAGATGAACAAACGGTTATGGGTATAATAATTTATCCATTAAAATTAAATGGGCGGTTATGAGTACTAACCACGGTTATAGCAGGTATCCATAGGTTATGGGTATTACCCGCGGTTATAACGGGTATCCATCGGTTATGGGTAGTATCTACGGTTATAACGGGAATCCATTTACCCATTTAATTTAATATACGTAAAATTTAAAAAAAAAAAATTAATCCATTGACAATTCGATCGAATCGAGCAGAAAAGCCGGAACAAAAAGGAAATAATTTGATTGCCAATCAGATTAGTAAGGATTACCGATGGATTAGCAACTAAATTCTCAATGTTTGATTGCCTTGGCTTTTTAACTAATTATTTGTTGACATGAACAAAGTTAGAAAAACCTCTGAAATTTATCAAAATTGAACCTTGGACATGTAATATTTCTAAATAGAATATCTTTAGAAGGTCTTTTGGCTCATGGTAGCCTTCTTCGATCCCTTACAAAACTTTTCGGTATCAGTTTAACTATTATTTGTTTCTAGTGATGCACGTGGCATTACCAAATGACACATGTCTTGGATAAGAATCTACAACGCACTAGAAAACCCTTATTGACGATCTTTTACTTCGACAACTTGTTCTTTTGTTTTTAACTAAACATTAACTATTATAGAGGATAGTTTGAAACTATTACAATAATTTATGGAATGGTGGGGGTTTGAACCCGAAAGGCATATGTAGAAGCCCAACATTCTAGCCACTAGGATATTGGACGACCTTTGACGACATCTGAAGTTCCTCGAACAATGTTCTGTTATATTGAATTAAAATTGCAAAAGCCATATCCTGCTACATCGAATTCAAGTCAAAAACAAATTCATCAACAACAGCAAGAGAATCAAGTACCAAGTTTTTGCTTAGTATAAACTATAATCACAAAACACGTGCATAATCCAATTAATTTACAAAAATTATAACAAATTTTTCATTTGTAGTTGTTAAAAAAAAAAAAAAAAAAAAACATGTAGACGGTAAAAAAAAGATAAACGGGTTCAAAAACGGATACACGGAAAAATGGTTATGGTTGAATGGGTAAACGGTTAAGGTTAAATAGGTACACGGCAATGGGTATGGTTAACCGTTTATAAACGGTTATGAGTATAGATATAACCGTTTTTGCAATTACCCAACGGGTAAACGGTTATGCAGGTATGAACATAAAATGTTATGGGTAAATAACCGCGGTTATCTGTCTGCCATAATCGTTGCCTAACCATACCTCAGACTTTGGCAGCTTCAAGTTGACAAGGGCACCATATCCTTGATGCACGGGTCGTACAGATATGCCTTGCGCTATCTATTATGCACATCCCATTCATCGTTTCCAAATGACCCAGTGATTGTGTCCCTTCATAGAAATCCCCACAAAAGCAGCTAGATGCCGGTGGTGGGGAACTTAACTCACAAATTTTTAAGTGTTGTGGTCGGCGTTGGATTTCATATGTATAAGAAGTCAGTCTTGAATATGCTGCTATAAGGACGTGATGGGGTAAAACCACCAAAATGATGGTGGTTCCATGTTGTTTCGCCTGTTGCTTTTGCCACTCCTTATGTCCAGCAAGGCCAGCCGACTTCAATTACCATTGGCATTCTTTTGTTCAATTTCCTCGTGTCCAACAGAGTCCTTGGCCCTTCCTTTAGGTACACCATCAGTTTCTTTGCACTGCTCTAGGAAAGTAGCAATAGCAACACGCACTCGGTCCTCGTATTCCTTGCAATTAGGAGTGGGCAAAATACTCATGGGTTTGGGTACCTGCGATTACCTGTCCATTTAAAGTATATGGTTACAATTATGGGTAACCATTTAGATGAACAAATAGTTATAGGTATAATCACTTCTCTGTGAAATTTAAATGGACGGTTATGAGTATTACCCGCGGTTATAACAGGTATCCATCGGTTATGGATATTACCTGCAGTTATAACTGGTATCCATCGATTATAGGTATTATCCACGGTTATAACAGGAATCCATTTACCCTTTTAATTTAATATCTGTAAAATTTAAAAAAAAAAAATCCATTGACAATTCGATCGAATCGAGCAGAAATGTCAGAACAAAAAGGAAATAATTTGGTTGCTAATCGGATTAGTAAGGATTACCGATGGATTAGCAACTAAATTCTCAATGTTTGATTGCCTTGGCTTTTTAATTAATTGTTTGTTGACAAGAACAAAGTCAGGAAAAACCTCTGAAATTTTTCAAAATTGAACCTTGGACATGTAATATTTCCAAATAAAGTCTCCTTAGATGATCTTTTGGTTCATGGTGGCCTTCTTCGGTCGCATACAAAACTTTTTGGTATCAGTTTAGCTATTATTTGTTTCTAGTGATGCACATGGCATTACCAAATGACACATGTCGTGGATAAGAATCTACAACGCAAAAGAAAACCCTTATTGATGATCTTTTACTTCGACAACTTCTTTTGTTTTTAACTAAAGATTAACTAATATAGAGGATAGTTTGAAATTATTACAATAATTTATGGAAGGGCAGGGTTTTGAACCCGAAAGGCATATGTAGAAGCCTAGCATTTTAGCCATTAGGATATTGGACGACCTTTGACAACATCTAAAGTTCCTCGAACAATGTCCTGTTATATTGAATTAAAATTGCAAAAGCCATATCCTGTTACATCGAATTCAAGTCGAAAACAAATTCATCGACAACAACAAGAGAATCAAGTGCCAAGTTTTTGCTTAGTGTAAACTATAATCACAAAACACCTGCATAATCCGATTAATTTAAAAAAATTATGACAAAATTTTCTTTTGTAATTTTCAAGTTGTTAAAAAAAAAAAACATGTAGACGGTAAAAATTGGGTAAATGGGTAAAAAAAGGATAAACGTGTTCAAAAACGGGTAAACAGAAAAATGTTTATGGTTAAATGGACGGCAATGGGTATGGTTAAGTGTTTATAAATGGTTATGGGTATGGGTATAATCGTTTATGCAATTACCCAACGGGTAAACGGTTTGCGAATAAATAATCGCAGTTACCCGTCTGCCATAATCATTGCCCATCCATACCTCAGACTTTGGCAACTTCAAGCTAACAAAGGCACCATATCCTTGATGCACGGGTGGTACAGATATGCCTTGCGCTATCTATTAAGTACATCCGATTCATCGCTTCCAAATGACCCAGTAGTTGTGTCCATTCAATGACATCCCCACAAAAGCAACTAGATGCTGGTGGTGAGGAACTTAACTCGCAAATTTTTAAGTGTTGTGGTCGGCGTCGAATTTCATATGTATAAGAAGTCAGTCTTGAATTTGCTACTATTAGGACGTGATGGGGTAACTACCAAAATGATGGTGGTTCCATGTTGTTTCGCCTGTTGCTTTTGCCACTCCTTATGTCCAGTAATGCCAGCCAGCTTCAGTTACCATTGGGCATCCTTTTGTTTAGTTTCCTCGTGTCCAGCAAAGTCCTCGGCCCTTCCTTTGGGTACATCATCAGTTTCTTTGCACTACTATAGGAAAGTAGCGATAGCAACACGCACTCGGTCCTCGTATTCCTCGCAATTAAAGGTAGGCAAAATACCCATGGGTTTAGGTACCCACGGTTACTCGTCCATTTAAAGTTCATGGTTACAGTTATGGGTAACCGTTTAGACGAACAAACAGTTATGGGTATAATCATTTATCTGTGAAATTTAAATGGGCGGTTATGGGTATTTCCCGTGGTTATAACGGGTATCCATCGGTTATAAGTATTACCCGTGGTTATAACGAGTATCCATCGGTTATGGATATTTATAGAGGGTATCCATCGGTTGTGGATATTACCCGTGGTTATAACGGGTATCCATTTACCCATTTAATCTAATATATGAAAAAATTTAAAAAAAAAAAAAAATTAATCCATTCACAATTCGATCAAATCTAGCAGAAAAGTCGGAACAAAAAGGAAATAATTTGATTGCCGATCGGATTAGTAAGGATTACTGATGGATTAGCAACTAAATTCTCAATGTTTGATTCCTTGGCTTTTTAACTAATTGTTTGTTGACACGAACAAAGTCAGAAAAACCTCTGAAATTTTTCAAAATTGAACCTTGGACATGTAATATTTCCAAGTAGAATCTCCTTAGAATATCTTTTGGTTTATGGTAGCCTTCTTCGGACCCTTACAAAACTTTTGGGTACCAATTTAGCTATTATTTGTTTCCAGTGATTTATGTGGCATTACCAAATGACACATGTCTTGGATAAGAATCTACAACACATTAGAAAACCCTTATTGACAATCTTTTACTTCGACAACTTCTTCTTTTGTTTTTAACTAAACATTAACTATTATAGAGGATAGTTTGAAACTATTAGAATAATTTATGGAAGGGCGGGGTTTTGAACCCGAAATGGATATGTAGAAGCTCAACATTCTAGCCACTAGACCTTTGACGACGTCTAAAGTTGCTCGAAAAATGTCCTGTTATAATGAATTAAAATTATAAAAGCCATATCTTGTTACATCAAATCCAAGTCAAAAACAAATTCATCGACAACAGCAAGAGAATCAAGTACCAAGTTTTTGCTTAATATAAACTATAATCACAAAACACCTGCATAATCCGATTAATTTAAAAAAAAAACTATGACAAATTTTTCATTTGTAATTTTCAAGTTGTTAAAATAAATAAATAAATAACATGTAGACAATAAAAAAGGGGTAAATGGGTAAAAAAAGGATAAACAGGTTCAAAAATGGATAAACGGAAAAAAGGTTATAGTTAAATGGGTACACAACAATGGGTATGGTCAGCCGTTTATAAACGGTTATCGATATGGGTATAACCGTTTATGTAATTACCCAATGGGTAAACGGTTATGCGAGTATGAATATAAACAATTATGGGTAAATAACCTTGGTTACCTGCCTGCCATAACCGATGCCCATCCATACCTCAGACTTTGGCATCTTCAAGCTAACAAAGGCACAATATCCTTGATGCACAGGTCGTACAGATATGCCTTGCGCTATCTATTAAGTACATCTCATTCATCGCTTCCAAAATGACCCAGTAGTTGTGTCCCTTCATAGACATCCCCACAAAAGCAAATAGATGCTGGTGGTGAGGAGCGTAACTCGCAAATTTTTAAGTGTTGTGGTCAGCGTTAGATTTCATATGTATAAGAAGTCAGTCTTGAATATGCTGCTATAAGGACATGATGGGGTAATACCACCAAAATGATGGTGGTTCCATGTTGTTTCGCCTGTTGCTTTTGCCACTCCTTATGTCCAGCAAGGCTAGCCTGCTTCAGTTACCATTGGCATTTTTTGTTTAGTTTCCTTGTGTCCAACAAAGTCCTTGGCCCTTCCTTTGGGTACACCATCAGTTTCTTTGCACTGCTTTAGGAAAGTAGCAATAGCAACACGTACTCGGTCGTCGTATTCCTTGCAATTAGGGATGGGCAAAATACTCATGGGTTTGGGTAGCCGCGATTACCCGTCCATTTAAAGTTCACAGTTACTATTATGGGTAACCGTTTAGACAAACAAACGGTTATGCGTATAATCATTTATTCGTGAAATTTAAATGTGCGGTTATGGGTATTACCCGCGGTTGTAACGAATATCAATCGGTTATGGATATTACCTGCGGGTATCCTTTGTTATGGATATTTATAACGGGTATCCATCGATTGTAGGTATTATCTGTGGTTATAACGGGTATTCATTTACCCATTGAATTTAATATATGTAAAATTAAAAAATAAAAATAAAAAAATTAATCCATTAACAATTCGATCGAATCGAGCAGAAAAGTCGAAGCAAAAAGGAAATAATTTGATTGCCGATCGGATTAGTAAGGATTACCGATGGATTAGCAACTAATTCTCAATGTTTGATTGCCTTGGCTTTTTAGATAATTGTTTGTTGACACGAACAAAGTCAAAAAAACCTCTGAAATTTTTCAAAATTGAACCTTGGACATGTAATATTTCCAAATATAATCTCCTTAGAAGATCTTTTGGCTCATAGTAGCCTTCTTTGATCCCTTACAAAACTTTTCGGTATCAGTTTAGCTATTATTTGTTTCTAGTGATGCACGTGGCATTACCAAATGATACATGTCTTGGATAAGAATCTACAACGCACTAGAAAACCCTTATTGACAATCTTTTACTTCGACAACTTCTTCGTTTGTTTTTAACTAAACATTAACTATTATAGAGGATAGTTGAAACTATTACAATAATTTATGGAAGGGCGGAATTTTGAACCCGGAAGGCATATGTAGAAGCCCAACATTCTAGCCACTAGGATATTGGACGACCTTTGACGACATCTAAAGTTCCTCGAACAATGTCCTGTTATATTGAATTAAAATTGCAAAAGCCATATCCTGTTACATCGAATTCAAGTCAAAAACAAATTTATCGACAACAGCAAGAGAATCAAGTACCAAGTTTTTGCTTAGTATAAACTATAATCACAAAACACCTGCATAATCCGATTAATTTTAAAAAAATATGTCAAAATTTTCTTTTGTAATTTTCAAGTTGTTAAAAAAAAAAACTTGTAGATGGTCAAAAAGGGGTAAATGGGCAAAAAAAGGATAAACGGAAAAATGGTTATGGTTAAATGGGTAAACGGTTATGGTTACATGGGTGCACGGCAATAGGTATGGTTAACCGTCTATAAACGGTTATGGGTATGAGTATAACCGTTTATGCAATTACCCAACGGGTAAATGGTTATATGGGTATGAATATAAACGGTTATGGGTAAATAACCACTGTTACCTGCTAGCCTTAACCGTTGCCCATCCATACCTCAGACTTTGACAGCTTCAAGATAACAAAGGCACCATATCCTTGATGCACATGTCGTACAAATATTGCCTTGTGTTATCTATTAAGTACATCTTATACATCTCTTCCAAATGAGCCAATAGTTGTGTCCCTTCATAGGCATCCCCACAAAAGCAACTAGATGCTGGTGGGGATGAACCAACTAGATGCTGGTGGGGATGAACTTAACTTACAAATTTTTAAGTGTTGTGGTTGGCGTTGGATTTCATATGTATAAGAAGTCAATCTTGAATCTGCTGCTATAAGGACTTGATGGGGTAAAACCACCAAAACAATGGTGGTCAATATTGTTTCGCCTGTTGCTTCTGCCACTCCTTATGTCTAGCAAGGCCAGCCGGCTTCAGTTACCCTTGGCTTCCTTTTGTTCAGTTTCCTTGTGTCCAGCGAAGTCCTTGGCCCTTCCTTTGGGTACATCATTAGTTTCTTTGCACTGCTCTAGGAAAGTAGTGATAGCAACACGCACTCGGTCCTTATATTCCTTGCAATTAGGGATGGGCAAAATACACATGGGTTTGGGTAGCCGCGGTTACCCATCTATTTAAAGTTCACGGTTACGTTTATGGGTAACCGTTTAGATGAACAAACGGTTATGGGTATAATCGTTTATCTATGAAATTTAAATGGGCGGTTATGGGTATTACCCACGATTATAATGGATATCCATCAGTTATAGGTATTACCCACGGTTATAACGGGTATCCATTTACTTATTTAATTTAATATATGTAAAATTTAAAAAAAAAAATTAATACATTGACAATCCGATCAAATCGAGCAGAAAAGTCAGAACAAATAGGAAATAATTTAATTGACGTTTGGATTAGTAAGGATTAGCGACTAAATTCTCAATGTTTGATTGCCTTGGCTTATTAACTAATTGTTTGTTGACACGGACAAAGTCATAAAAACCTTTGATTTTTTTCAAAATTGGACCTTGGACATGTAATATTTCCAAATAGAATCTCCTTAGATGATCTTTTGGCTCATGGTAGCCCTCTTTGATCCTTTACAAAACATTTTGGTATCAGTTTAGCTATTATTTGTTTCTAGTGATTCAAGTGGCATTGCCAAATGATACATGTCTTGGATAAGAATCTACAACGCACTAGAAAACCCTTATTGATGATCTTTTACTTTGACAACTTCTTCTTTTGTTTTTAACTAAACATTAACTATTATAGAAGATAGTTTGAAACTATTACAATAATTTATGGAAGGGCGGAGTTTTGAACCCGGCAGGCATATGTAGAAGCCCAACATTCTAGCCAGTAGTATATTGGACGACCTTTAACAACATCTAAAGTTCCTCGAACAGTGTTCTGTTATATTGAATTAAAGTTGCAAAAGTCATATTCTGTCACTTCGAATTCAGGTCAAAAATAGATTCGTCAACAACAACAAGAGAATCAATTTCCAAGTTTGTGTTTAGTATAAACTATAATCATAAAACACCTGCATAATCTGATTAATTTGAAAAATTTATAACAAATTTTTCTTTTGTAATTTTCAAGTTGTTAAAAAAAAAAAAAAAAAAAAAAAAAAACATGTAGACGCTGAAAAAAGGGGTAAATAGGTAAAAAAAGGATAAACAAGTTCAGAAACGGGTAAACGATTATGGTTAACCATTTATAAACGGTTCTGAGTATGGGTATAACCATTTATGCAATTACACAACAGGTAAATGGTTATACGGGTATGAACATAAATGGTTATGGGTAAATAACTGTGGTTACCCGACAGCCATAACCGTTACCCATCCCTAATCACAAGTAATTTCAGAAATTATTCCAATCTCCTGGACTCAATTGCAAAGTGGTATTCAATCCTAAAATCCCTTTTTTCCTCTTTTGTCCTCTCAAAGTGTCTAGTTTGTCAAGGGATTTGTAGGCAATTATGTGAATTTTGTAAAGGGTGAAAAAGGTAACTTCCTCTTTTAAAACTTTCTCAAAATACCAAGTAATTGTAATTTCACTGCAGGAGGATTATTTTTACTCTAGTAAAACTACTTGTCTACTTGTGCTAAAACTCTCTCATGTTTTGTTATGTATTTTGAATTTGTTATGTTTTATTTTGTATTTGAATCGTTGCAACGACATGAAAGTTTTGTTGCGGGACGGCAAATTTCAAATAATATTTTGGTGGTTCATGAGTTGCTACATTCCATGAAGCAAGGAAATGATGAAGGTATTAATTTTATGGCGATAAAATTGGATATGGCGAAAGCCTGTGATTGAGTTGAATTGCCTTTTCTGAACGCTATGTTGCACAAATTGGGATTTGACGATATATTATGCCAATGGATGATGGAGTGTGTGCAAACCGTTTCATATAGTGTGGTTATTAATGGTGAGGCCATATGATATATCACACCATATAAAGGACTTCGTCAAAGGGACCCTTTATCGCTTTTTCCATTCTTGCGCCGAAGGTTTTTTAGCCCTAATTCAGAATGATGAGAGGGTTGGACGCATTCGGGGGTTGATGGTTAACCATCTTACCGAGCCCCTTTCCCATGTCTTCTTTGTGGATGACTCGGTTCTCTTTTACGAGGCTACAGAAATAGAGGCTACACATGTTAATTGTTTACTCCAACAATATGCCAAGGGGTTTGGGCAATTTATTAATCTGGAGAAGAGTTTAGCCTATTTTAGCTCTAGTTGTTCGCATGTTTTGAAAGTCAGGTTAGCAGAGGTTTTGGGGATTAAATATTAGGAGAGTTTTGGAAAATACTTATGTCTCCAAGCGGATTTTGGGGGTTCAAAAAAGAAAGTGGTCAAAGATGTACAGAATAGGCTAGATGAGAGAATTAATGGATGGGCGGAACAATTTTTGTCGGTTGATGGGAACGAGGTCCTACTTAAAAGTGTGGTTGTTGCTTTACCTAATTATACAATGTCTTGTTTCCAGCTACCCATTCAATTGGCAAAGGAAATTGAACAAGTGATTACACGATTTTGGTGGACGGACCAGAAAACAAAGAAGGGAGTTCACTGGATGGCTTGGAGTAAAGTTGTGAAAGGGAAAGCAATTGGAGGGCTTGGTTTCAAGGAAATTATTTCCTTTAACTTAGCTATGCTTGCGAAGGTTGGGTGGCACATTATTTGTAAACAGGACTCTCTCCTAGCTAAAGTTCTTCAAGCTAAATACTATCCTTCATCGTCTTTTGTGGATGCACCAGTGGGACGAGGTACTTCCTGGGGATGAAAAGGGATTTTGCAGGGGAGAAAAATATTGAAAGGTAGAAGACGATGGAGGGTTGGGGATGGTAGGAACATTCGGATTGTGAAAGACCCCTGGTTGCTTACTTTGCGTACTTTTCTCCTTCTTTCGTGGCACATAGAGATGACAGAAAATGGTTAACGATATTGTGGCCCCAGGAGGTAAATGGAAGAAGGATATTATTGACCATTTATTTTAATAATGAGGAAGCCCGATTATTTTAAGTATGCCTCTTAGTTAATTTGGGTGCCCTTATCGAATTATTTGGTATTATACACGGAATGGGTTGTATTCGGTTAAATCCGGGTATATGGTTGCTTAAGAGATGAATCGAAATGGGGAGCTTGGGCGTAAGGGTGTGGGACAATCAAGTGGGGAACACATCAAGGATCCTATATGGTTGGCATTATGGCATTTGAAGGTTCCTCCTAAGCTTTGCCATTTTATCTAGAAAGGTTGCAAAAATATTTTGTTGCTAGGGAATTGCTCGAGCTAGAGGGGATGGGATCACTTCCAACTGACACACCTAAACACAACTAGAGACCATTTAATAAAATGTACCAAAACGTTAGAATTTGGGAAAACGGACGGCGGATTCCGATTCATCACGTCGAAAAACCTAATGAGGGAGCTCGGGTTCCCCCCATGCGCCGCCGCATAAGCCGCTAGGGGATGGTGGCCTGGAAGGCCACGCGCAGCCACACACATCACAGCTTGTGGCGATTTCCGATGAACGGAAACTACAAATTCCGACCAATTCTAAAATTCACCAAATTTTACATGAATGTAAAGCTCATCAAGGGGAAGAATTTTCGTACCTGGGCCAAAGTGTAATTCGGCTAGGAAGTAGCTTGAAAACGCCTCGATCCACCTAAAACCCCAGAAACGGGTGAACCTCGATTCGTCAAATCTGCAGCTCCACCGTCCTCAAACTT
The DNA here is from genome assembly GCF_041283825.1 of Pyrus communis. Lineage (NCBI taxonomy): Eukaryota > Viridiplantae > Streptophyta > Magnoliopsida > Rosales > Rosaceae > Pyrus > Pyrus communis. Next base: position 7,628,055 of record NC_142566.1, read on the forward strand.
GTTTAGGGTTTGTTCCTGGGCTCAAGAGGAGTTGAACCATGGTGGTGGTCAATGATGGTGCTTGCAGAAACAGCCGATTGCCACCGTGCACCCGCAAAACCCATCGGTGCATTTTACCCAATCTGAGGCCAATTTCCATTGAGTTTTGGGTGCAAATGGAAGAGAGAAGGTTGGGGATTTGTTTCCAAGTGATAATTCGGTGTAATTAGCCTAAATTTGGCCAGAGAAAACATCGGAAACCATTGTTTCCGTTGAGTCAGGTCGTAAAAAGAGAAACAAGCCGAGGGGACTCGGGTTGTCTACCCCTTTCCCTCTCTCATTTCCCTCCCTTCACCTTTCCTGATTGGTCATATCTCTCCCTCCTTTCCCTCCTTTCTCTTCTCTCATTTCCACCACAGCCACACATGTGGCTTCCAGATTGCTGCTTCATCAGATTTGGAGCCTTTTAGATTTATGGTCAAATGACCAATTTGCCCTCAACTTCTTTCGTTTATAACTTTTTTGTTATAACTCTAGATTGCATTCCATTTGCGCCCACGTGTTCGTAACAACGATTACTACAAGGATATGTTAAGGAAATGAATCTTATGTGACACGACAAGACGATCAACAAAAGTCAACATTTTTTCCTTGAAGGGAATTTTCGTAAATTCACACAATAAAATTATAAAAACCGAGATATTTGGAGATGGGTCGTTACAGGAGGCTGTCATGGAAGGTGTTATCTAGGACATTCATCATATTAAGTAGCAATTAAGTTCAGTAGAGTTTCTTTTCACCCCTCGAGCCTATAATGGGGTTGCGCATCTAGTGGCAACTTATGTCACGCGTGTGGGGGCCTACCATATGTGGGACTGCTTTGAACCAGAATGGTTGTTTAATGCTCTAGCTTTTGATGTAAACATTTCAATTTATATCTAATAATATTTCATCTTCGACCAAAAAAATAAAAAATAAAAAAAATAATTTAATGTTGTTTTTTAAGTAACAGAATTCATGCCCCTTCCGAACCGATAAATTTTGAATTTTTATGAATTGCTAAACTCTGCTCTTGTATCCGTGCTTCGTAGCTGCAACATAAGAATTTTAGTATAGGGTTTAATTTTTCTGCATTTTAGTATAGGGTTTAATATTAAAGTTGATTGTACAAAAATTTCACTTTGAATTCCGGATCTCAACATCGCTCATGGTGTTTCACGTCTTTGGATTTAAATTTCCTTTTTAGTTCCAACATAGTGGAAGACAAATTAAAAAGAGTGAGAGATTGCTCAAAGCCTCCAAGACTGAAAGTTAGTCGTTTTCGATGTATTATTATTTGTATTATTTTTCTAATAATACACGTTGCATATTTTATTTTTAATTACAAAGAGAATACATACAAATGATTGAATGCACACATAAGCATTGGACCCCGATAACCAAATAATGTGTTGATATAATGCAAGCTCCTTGATAGTTGATTATTCTTTTCTAATATCCCACTAGAACGATACGTTTCTAATTTAATATCATTAACTCTCAGCAAACAAAAATTATTATTAACCATAATGTTGTACCAATAAATAAAATTAACATTAAAATCATAACTCAAACGCACAGATTCTCCCCAAGAAAGACGAAATAAGAGAACAAAACTCTCAAACATGTCAAATACTTTTAGCGTCAAGTGCTTTGTATTTATATTTACCAAACTACTTATTACAAGTAGTGTAAAAGTTAACCACCATGTCCAACTATTTAGAACAAATAGAATTACTTACTTTCGTCTGGCCGCAAACTAAGTGAATGGTATAGTATATTAGAAAACAATTAAATAAATTATGTTGTGCTATAAAATATCATATCTTTAAAACAGATGTTAAAATGTTCAAATCAGCATTAAAGATGAAAAAAAAAAAAAAAAAAACAGCAACAATACTTTCAACCGAAAAGCCAAATCAAGTATGACATGACATGAATTGGCAGCCCTTGCACTTGTTACCAAAATTGATGGCCCTTCAAAGTAATAATAATAATTGGGTATTAAATACAATTTATTAGTTTTTATTTTGTTTTAAAACATTTATTTTTGCCACTTACTACTACGGTCTAGTGATATTTCTTTTTACTTGCAAGTGAGATGTTTTAGATTTGATTTTTACCAAAGGTGAATTTGAACACAATATTGCTAGTCTATTGTGAGACTAAGCTCATCCCTCCCCCTTAGTGTAGATGACACTGTTTGTTAAAAAAAAAAATCATTTATTATAATAGTTTAATGTAATAAAATAATAGGTTAATTTAATATATCGGGTGAATAACAAATTTTTAAAAGATGTCAAAGTGCCACATAAACTGTCAAATTTAAATTTTACTTTTAAAATTTATTGTCTTCTTTAGAGATGTTCTAAGGAACTTTAGCCACTCAATGAATATTAATTCACCAAAACTCTAGTAAAATCGATTCACTCCATTAGATATCTCCCAAATAACGTCAGTCAGCAACTTACACATTGTTAGAGAAAACAACATGACCCTTCGATAAATTGACTACTCCAATTGTTAGACTGAGATACTTCTATGAGTTTTTTCGATTCCCGAAAGAGTGGTGTGACAACCCGTCCCTAAATTTACGTTTTTATTTATTTTAATCCAAGGAATTGACGAAAATGCCCCTAAAGGCGCGGACTTTGACTTCTGTGAAGCATCGTCTAGAGAAACGTATGACTTATTCCTTTAGCACATTTGTGTAGTACTCGTTGGTATGAACTCGTAGGCGAAAGCCGTTTGCGAGTCCAGATTATAACGGTATAGTTATGGACGTTTGAAATTGATTATTTATATTCTAGATTATAAAGTGTTAGACTCCCACCTTGTGGGAAAACTGACCAATCAAATTAAAGGGTAAGGATCAATCAGAAAAAGGGCAGAATAGAAGCAACCAATCAGAGGAGAGAGAGTGAGAAATATTCTTCCCCATTTCTTCGACTCGTGCACACCACAACCTGCCGGTGACCTGGGTTGTTTCCGGCCAATCTCCACCATTTTTTCAGGCCAACTACACCCATCCATCACCTGCAACCTCTTCCACAACCTCTCCTGTACCATTTCCACCAAAAATCAAGGGTTTTTAAGGCCTAAACCGAGTAGAACTTCACTGGAGAACCTGGAGGTTCTTAACGGCAATTCTGCTGTTCCGGCGAGTTTCACCACCCACCACCACCCTTAATCAACTCCCCTTGGACCCAAGAACAAGACCCAACCAGTGATAGGGGTGTTGGAACACTGGAGAAGTCGAATTGAAGCACGCCCTTTATGGGGTTTATGGCGGTTTGAGGACGATTTGGGGCATTTCTAGGCCAAATTGGACTTAGCCATAGGTATAAAACTTGCTCTACTCATTGAGATCTTCATTTTTGTGAAGTTTGAGAATTTTTAGAAACAGTTGATTTTTCCAGCGAGTCGAAGCGATTGACCACCGTGTACGGTCATTGACCCTATCATCGATCTTTGATTGATGGTTAACTTTTGGTTAATGGGTTTCAAATCATTCTAGAACGTCCTTGGGGATGTATTTTACGTAAGTTACATGTTCTATCAATAAGAATTCTGAGTTGTGAATTGATATTTGTTCTAGGCGACGATTGTTTGTGAAGTCTTGATATTCGTGCCAGGGAGTTGTAGTGCGGATCTCAGGTGAGTGGGTATTTTTCTTTTTATAGTATATACATATACTTTATAGTTTCCATAAATGTTTTTAAATGGTTTTATGCATTTTATGCCATGATTTATTTATTTTAAAAATGCTATATTATGATTGGGTTTTATGCATCATCATGGCATATTCATATGCATTTTACTTGCTTATAATTGTTGTGAATGGTTTGAAATGCTAAGGTATCATGGGATGCACAAGTAAGTCTAGGTAAGGTTACGTGGTGAATTGAAATGGTTGAATGGCATGCTTTTGCATATAGAATGCTCATCATTGCTACACCTCGGTGTTAGTGCTCTCGCCCAGGGCTAGGGCACAACCTTCATGTGTATGTTCACCTCCTGCACCGCACACTAGCCTTGGATCCAACTAGGTGCTAGCCTATCATACAAACTGCATTGGGCAATTCCGACTCGTAGGTGACCCGCACATAGCTTCACGTGATCATAGCACTAGAGCGTTATTTATTACACCTAGCATGTTGTATAGGTTACAGTCAGTAGGTGACTCCGACTCGTGTGTTAGCATATGACTGATGAGCCATATGTGCAGTCGTACATGTCACATCAGCTGACTTCGACTAACATGTTAGTAAAGATTTTTGAGCACATGATCATATCTATATTGCTGTTGAGCTTTTCTGCTGTGACATATTTTTGGACTTACTTTTAACATGCATTTGATTTTCACACTTATACGTAGTATGATATTTTGGAAACTATACGGATTTTACGATGATGGATTATAACGCTTTCAAAAGGTTTTTATTAAAACTTTATTTTCAGGCCCACTCACCCTTGTTTTTTCGTCCCTCCAGGTTTTAGATGTTGAATGATTGTATCGTCGAGGATTCTTAGTGAATCTCAGTATTGGTGGCTACTTCTAAGGGTATAATCCTTATCCACTCTATTGTACTTTACTTATGCTTTGACGTCATGCGTGAAATGTGTTCATTCTCGCTCACTAGCGCACTCTTATATTTAGGTACTTTTAGGTTTAAATTTATTTACATTTTCCACATCACTACACTTTATGGCTTCATCACCTTTCAGATGTTGATCAGCACAGTTCGATTCAGAGTTCTAGTGGACATATCGGTTAGGGTGTGTCAAGTGGACTACGATGGCGATGTCATCCGCTGTTTTTTTCTTTTTTTAAGAATAAAAATATAAATTAATGACACCAATTTATAAGCGAAATGATATAGCAATTGCCACATTCTGCAGCGCGCATTTGCTTAATCACTTGACACAAATGCATTTCTCAATTGATTAGAGAAGCAACCAATGATAAAAACTCACTTTGACAACTCATTCCGTCAGCCACATGCTACGGTCCACGTGGACAGAAACCAAAGGAAAATTGTAGGGCGACCAAATAATTGGAACCCTTCGAGCGTGGGACGATCTCCACCGTCCATTCCCCACCTCCACAATCGTGACCGTTCCAAGAACATGGTGCAAGCAAAATTATGTCTCTTTCCACAGCCACTTGCCACGTAGCAAGTGTGGTAATCGATGTGTTGCGCTGGTAGTTCCTTTCAGGCACACGTGCAACGGGCACAAAAGGAAGGAGCTGCCCGTGGGATACGGTCAGTGGTCGTGGGCCCGGGAGACAAGGACCTAGGAAGTAGAGCCAGCATGATCCTGAGTCAGGTGGGTCCCGCGGCTTCGATGTTTTGGTGGGTGCGGGTCCCCTCGAGTCACCTCCACGGTGTGGTCTTAATTCTGTTGTTGATTTCTTATGGGCTTTTGGGGCCCAGTGATTGCTCCAAATTGCTAGTGGTCCAGGGTGGTGCCATTGTAATTAAGGAAGAATACAAAAGCAATTTCGAAAGAGGATAAAATATTGGATTGTTTTGACATTATTGCCCCAAAGCTTCTACAAATTCTTTTATAACCCACAATTTCTTTTCATTTTTCTTTTCTTGGAGTCTTTACTTTTTCCACTTAGAATTTAGAACTTACCTAGAGGTTATATAACAAATGAGTTACCAAAAATTTTCATGATATGCAATAGTAATAAGTTTGTTTTGTACGCACAAAAGCCCGATTTGTCTCTTGAATGATTACCTAAGTGAAATTTAACTTTATAAACTAGTTTTTTCTTCAAAAAAAAAAAAAAAAAAAAGAAGTTTTTAGGGTAGTTTGGTAGTCGTTCCATCTAGTTATTAGTCAAATTTAAGTTAGTTTATTTGCATTTGCAATGTTTTAGAGGATCTCTACCTCGAATTCTTAAATTAAGTTTGATTAGACCTACACGTTACATGCCTAATCAATAAATTAAAGCGATTTTTAGTAAGATGAAACATAAAATATGAGACGAAACACATGAGACACTTCATGTACAAGTAAAGAAAAGTATCAATGATGGTAGCATCTTCAATAGATTAGATTTTGCTTGGGAGCTAGATACCATATCATATCTACACTTTAAGCTCACATGCACCGTCAATAGTTAATTCTAAAGCATACCTAGAAACAAAGAAACAAAAAGATTCCCACATATTTCCCCAACTCGTGTCCCTTAATACATTGAACTTTTAAATTAATCGTATCTTCTCATTGGTAATAAACCTTGTTAGTCAAATGAGGAACACACAAACACAAGAACCATTAGTAAAATGGCAATTAGTATTAATCTTAGCAAACACAAAAGGAAATGGTACTAATATACTAATTAACGGCCATTTAGTATTACAGTTTAGTGGTATTCCTCTTCACTTGTAAGTGAAAAATCTTAAATTCGATTTTGACCAAATGTGTATTTGAACCCTATTATTACTAGCCCACTGTGAGGCACTAAAACTTAGCACACTCTCTAACCCTGTTAGTTAGATAATATCGTTTATTAAAAGTAAAGAAAAATACACTAATTAACCTCCTCCATTACGATGATCTAGGGGAAGGTAACCTCCAATCCAATTAAGAGGAATACAAAAGTTTATGGATGTACTAAAAATACCCAACATAAAAGGGACCAAATGCTAAAACAGAAAAAAACTAATGTGGCAAAAAGTAAATAAAAGAAAAAGTGGTTTTAAGAAACTGATGCTGGTGCATGCACTGCAGCCAATAGATTGAAACCCATGGAATCTCGAAACCACCATCCACTGTTTTCTTTTTAATCAGTGAGCAAAATTCCAATGCTTCTCAGTCCATAATACCTCTCATCCTCCCCATTGTTTAAAATATTAATATCCATATGTAAATTTATAAAAATATCGACAAATATATTGAATATTATATTGATATCGGTTATTTTCAATGAAAACAAAAATAAAATGAAACTTTAAGAATTGTCAAATATTGATTTGGACGAAATATAAAAATTTATTTGATATTTAACACGTGTAAAAACTATCAACAATATTTATCGATTTTAGTTTAAACATAAGAATTTCACCCCTATTTCCATAACTTTGTCTTATTTTTTGAATATTTCTAAGAAAATATCGACGGTATCGAATAAATCTAAAACATAGATCTCCCAATCAATATCAACGGTTGATTTTACATAACAATCTAGAAGTTGACTCAATCAAAGAACTTGATTGGTTTACACAATTTGTTCACATAGGCCCACAAAGCAGCTTATTCCCCCAAGTCCACTGGAACAAGTCTTTATATAGGCCAGCAGATGCCCCCCTAAATTCGTCCCCCCCACTCATCACCTTCTTGTTATTGGCACCAAAGTTTGCAGCAAGCTCCAAATTTGTAGCAAATTAGCATCCAGTCCCAGTCCAACAATATTTTCTTCCTCTCAGCTCCTCTAATTTTATTTTTTGAAGCATGAGGACTGGTATGTTCTCCTACACCACATATGAAGATCAAACAAATGAGCCTCACTTCCTTGATGCCTGTCATCTTTGTAGAAAACCACTTGGAAACAACTCAGACATCTTCATGTACAGGTAAACTTATAACCTAGTTTGCTAGAGCAGTGTGCTCGTTACATTGCAGTATTCACCACTAGGTTAAATTAGAAAAGTTTAGAATATCGATCCGTCGGTCTTTGTTTACGTGAAGTTTGATTTGCCATGTTCTGATGAGGATTTTTATTTTCACATTTTTCAGGGGTAACACACCATTTTGCAGTAAAGATTGTAGGCAAGAAGAGATAAAGTTCGATGAGAACAAGGAGAAGAGCTGGAAGGTTACTTCCAGCAGAAGAAAGTCGGATCCCAACAAGAACTCCACCCCCAACAAAAATGTACGGACGGGGTCTGTTGCTGTAGCCTGATTGACCTGAGACTCTAGAGATTATTGGTGGAGATTGTTATTAAGCTTTCAGATCACTCCACGTGGCAAGATCATGGTGGATGTGATCAATATGTAAAGGTAGTGGGGAAGGATGAGAGGATGATGGTCGATCGGATAGGATGTAAGGATCCAAATCTCAAGGAAAAGAAGGTAAATAGGAAACTGTGGCCAATGGGATAACATAAAATTAAGGAGAAGAAATCAAGAAAAACCCACCAGAAGAATTTTGTTTTTTTGTTGTGGTTGATGTTTGCAAGTCAGAGAGCATCCTGTTGAAATGGAATGGTGGAAGGGAAGGTTAATTTGTAAAGTTTTGTTAGTGATGGATCATCTTTGTTTACTTCTCAAAGGATGTTGAGACATTGAAAAGTTTATTCAAAGAGATTTTCGTGTGAATTTTGTTTTGTATTTTTATATACAAATAATATTCTGCACTAATTTACGGTTAAAAAAAAATTAAAGAGTTCGAAAACAAGAAGTAGTTGAAATACTAAAATTACTATTTTAATTATGAGGTTAATTCGTAAAAAAACTAATGAAAATGACTTTAAAATTTTGAATTTTAATGATGAAGACAAAATAAAAGGTAAATTAAATAGTATCATGTTTGTTTTTTAAATGTAAAAATGTAATTTTTCGTTAAAGTAAATATTACTGAAAATTTTTTGTTAAAATTCTATCATTTTTGTCATTTTTTATTTTTTATTTTGATGTGAAGTGTCTAATTATGTAACTTTTCCTGCCAAAAAAAAAATAAAAAAAGAAAAAGGGAAATAGAGAAAGAAGGAATGAGTAAGCCTTTCCAGCTTTCATTTCATCTTTGCCGAAAGCATGGATGTCATATCTATCAAAAGAGATTGGAAAGTGAGATTGCGCGTTTCTGGTGGTGCGGAGATAAACAAAATACGGGGAAGCGTTGGTTGCGTGGGGAAAAATGTTAAAAAGGAAGCAGGTCGGTGGATTGGGGAATAGAGGGAGGAAATCATAGTAATGATATTTTAACTTTAATTTAATTAAATTAAAGTAATATTCATTCAACTAAAAATTCATATTAGTTCTTTAATTTCTCAAAACGTGCAGTTATGGTCATTTTCATTAACTCCATCAGAATTTCTGTCAAAACAAATCATGTTGGAAGAATCAGTTCTACAATTTGGTTAAAATTGAAGGATCATTCCTTCAATCGAATTAAAATTAATAGACAATTTCTCCAATGGGTATAAAGTTAAAAGACCATTCTATAATTTTCTCATTCAACCACACGGGGCACGTAATTCATTTAATAGAAGTTTTATAGAAGTTGAAGAAAATAACTATAAATGCATATTTTGATGAGTTAAAAGACTAATGATCATAAATTTTAGTTGAGGGAGAAAAACACTGTTAAAATTTTCTCATGTTTCAATTTGGCTTTCTTGGCCAAAATTGGATGGAGGATGGTGATGTATCCTAATTCTCTGTTGGCAGGAGTGCTCAAAGAGAAATATTATCCGAACTGGACATTTATGGAAGCAAAACTTGGTAGTAGATCCTCGTGGGGCTGGAAGGGTATATATTTCAAGGGAGGAAAATTCTTAAACGGGGGTTATGACGGAGGGTGGGCGATGGGAAAAGTATACGAGTCAAATTAACTCTATACTTTATTTCTTTATGAAAAATTACCAATTTACTTTTAAATGTGTATCGCATGAAAATAATGTGACTTAAATTGACGGAAAATTAAATATATTAGCTTTGCATATAATATTAGAGATGTAATTGGCAGATCTTTATAATTCAAGGACTGATTTTTCCGAAAAAATAGTTTAAGGACCTAATTTTCACTGAGGTGATAATTCAGGGATTAAATTGACAGTTCATCCAAAACATTTTATTTTTAGGAAATGAAAATTCAAGAACCTGAAATTGAATGAATAAGCCAAGCAAATTCCCCTTCCCTGGTTCGATTAAAGGCAGGAAAACACACAGGATAGCATAACAGAACCCACAAAGAATAAAATAAAAACAGACGAGTCTCTAAAGCAGCAAAAGAAAGATGGATTTGGATCCTCTTCGGATCCCCCCTGGGGATCCCGGGGATCAAGGCACAAGGACAGTTCATCAAAGATCGTGCGGCCACAATTAAATGCTTTTTATATTTTTTAAAGTAAAACAATCTCGTTTTACGTAAAAAGCATTTAATTATGATCGCACAATATTTGATGAACGGTTCTTGTGTCTTGATCCCCAGGATCCCCAGGAGGGGATCCGGAGAGGATCCAAATCCAAAGAAAGAGAACACAGAAAGCCCTCTAAATCCACTAACTCACTAAAAAAGTCACAAAAGCATGGGTTGAAACTCAACTAAACAGTACATACATTTCTTATCTCGTTTTGGGGCAAAACTTAGGCTAAAGAAATAGTGGTGAAAAAGAAATGGGCTCAGGAAATGAATTGCGGCTCGGATATCTTGTCTCGTTTTGGGGCAAAAGCCCATTTCTTTTTCACTCTCCCCCAACAATCTCCAGCTGTTCCACTCCTCAAAACGTTCGTCCCTTCGAAACCCACCAAACACGCGACCGAGATTTTGGGTCTCGCAGCTTAACCACTGCAGCTTTCAGGCGAGCTCCAATGTCTGCTGACCTCCGTCGCTTGCACCCTTCTCTCAAGGTACACTATCACTCCTTCAACTCCTCCCGAACCTTAATTACAAGCTCTCAAAGCTTCGATTATTTTACCCAGTTTTTGCCATTTGCTAATAACCCCACTTCCAAATCCTTGTGCTCTGTGAACTCCAATGAAAGGCGCATAGTCACAGTCGGGTTGTCACGGATAATAAAGAACCAACATGGTTATGCTTTAAAGGGTTTTTCCAGACGGTTTTGCCCATTATTTCTTGTAAAAGTTATGAAACTATTAGGTTTTAGGGAAACTGCATTTGGGTTTTTCAAATTAGCCTTTAGAGATGATAGTGAAGGAATTGTGAGGAATTGTTGTATTGCTGCACATTTTTTGGCAGGGGATAATTTGCGGTTTCTAGCTCAGGACGTGCTTTCGTGTGTCATTGCGCGAATCGGGCCAAGTAGGAGTAGAGATTTGGTGGGGTTTATGTGGGCAGGTCATTGTGAGCATGAGTCGGATTTTTCGGTTCTTGATACTCTTATGAGAGGTTTCTTGAATGCCGAAATGGGTTCGGAGGCATTGGAGGTTGTTAGTAGGATGAGGGAGGTGGGGTTGAAGCCGAGTTTGTCAGCAATTGCGATTCTTTTCAGGTTGTTGATTAGAGTTGGTGATTATGGTAGCGTGTGGAAGGTTTTTAGGGATATGCTTCGGAAGGGGCCTCAGCCTTGTAATCATACTTTTAATGCGATGATTCTTGGGTTTTGTAGAAAAGGGTTGCTTAGGGTGGGAGAGAGTTTGTTGCATGTGATGTGGAAATTTCAGTGTGATCCGGATGTTATTACATATAACATTGTGATCAATGCAAATTGTGTGAGGGGACAGACAGATGATGCACTTCATTGGGTGCATTTGATGATTGCAAGGGCCTGTAAACCAAGCACCGTTACATTTAGTACTGTCATAAATGCCTTATGTAAGGAGGGAAATATGTTGGAAGCTAGGAAGCTTTTTGATGGGATCCCAGATATGGATGTTTCTCCAAGTACCACTATATACAATACCATGATGGACGGGTACATTAAAGCAAGGGACATTGGCCAGGCAAACATGATTTATGAAGAAATGAGGAAAAAGGGCATATCTCCTGATGGCATAACATTTAATATCTTGATTGCAGGGCATTACAAGTACGGAAGGGAAGAGGATAGAGACAGGTTGTTAAAGGATTTATCCGTATCAGGGCTGCTTCCAGATTCTTCATTGTATGACATTGTGGTTTCTGGGTTATGTTGGGCAGGTCTGTTGGATGATGCCATTGAATTTTTAGAGGATATGCTAGGAAAAGGATTACCCCTGACTGTGGTTGCTTTCAACTCAATTATTGCAGCTTGTAGCAGAGTAGGGTTAGAACAAAAGGCCTATAAGACCTATAAGTTTATGATTACGTTTGGTGTAACTCCTTCTACTTCTACATGTAGTTCTTTGCTTATGGGTTTATCCAAGAAGGGGAACCTGCAAGATGCGAGAGAGCTTTTGTGTAAGATGATAGAGAAGGGGTTCCCTATAAAAAAAACTGCTTTCACGGTGCTTTTGGATGGGTACTTTCGAGTTGGTGATTTGGATGGGGCTCAAAATTTGTGGAATGAGATGGAAAGAAGAGGGATATGTCCTGATGTTGTTGCCTTCTCAGCATTTATCAATGGACTGTGTAAAGCGGGTCTAGTGGAAGAGGCATATGATATATATCTGGATATGACAAGGAAGGGGTTTGTGCCAAACAATTTTGTCTATAATTCTTTAATTGGCGGGTTTTGCAGCTGTGGGAAGTTGAGTGATGCACTGAAGTTAGAGAGAGAGATGATGCAAAAGGGGCTTCTTCCGGATATCTTTACCACCAATATGATCATTAATGGGTTCTGTAAACAGGGGAGAATGAAGTCAGCAATTGATACATTTATGGACATGTACCGAACTGGGTTAACCCCAGATATAGTCACTTACAATACCTTAATTGGTGGTTATTGTAAAGCATTTGACATGGTCGGAGCAGATGAGTTTTTGTATAAAATGTGTGCCAGTGGATTTGAACCTGATATTACAACCTATAATATACGCATACAGGGTTTTTGTAGCACTCGAAAAATTAGTCGAGCTGTGATGATGCTGGATGAGCTTGTTTCAAGAGGTGTTGCTCCAGACTCAGTCACATACAACACAATGATGAATGGTGCTTGCATTGACATACTGGATCGTGCTATGATTTTAATGGCTAAATTGCTTAAGTTGGCGTTTCTTCCTAATACTGTTACACTTAATGTGTTGTTGTCCCAGTTCTGCAAGCAGGGAATGCCTGAGAAGGCCCTCATGTGGGGTCAGAAGTTGAGTGAGTTTTCCATTTGTTTTGATGAAATTACGTATAAATTATTGGACAGAGCCTATCATAATATGCAAGAAGATTCCGAAAATTCAAGTGGAACAGCTGAAAAAAGCCTCTTCCTGGATTTCCTTATGTACATTACCTACGATTGTTTATGTAGAAATAAACCTTGCAGAGATGCAAGTCAAAATGTTCTTCAATTAATTGAATTTAGCGGCTCCTGAAAGTTGATTAGTTCAACAGTTTTCACTGCAACTATTATGATCTGGGACATTCTGATGTTATAATGAGTGAACCCTTCCGGCCTCAAGTTGATGCCTCTTGTGACAAGTAGCAACAATCAGGAAGAATGAAGAACCATTTGGCTTGATGTGGTTTCAGGGAAGACTGATCACTAAATGAGGAAAGAAAGGCGAGCAAACAAAAAAACAGTCACGACAAAGGAGATGGAAGGGAAATTGGGTTGAGGTTATGAGAACGTAGTTAGGCCTGCCAGTTATGCCATGCAGCGCAAATGTTGGATGAAATGCCGTGCATGCCAACTGCTGGAACTGCTCGATGAAATTTATGGAAAAGGTCATAATGTGCTGGGCACAGTAGGTTTCAGGTAGGGATTTTCAGTTTTCAACAGTAAGGCGAAGCTAATCAAAGAGAATTGCTAACTTCTAGACATAATATGGAAACCGATGTTAACTGTGTCTTAATTTTGTGGTGCAGCTGAACAAGTGTGTTGGTTGAAAACCCACAAGAGATGCAAACCTAGCAAAGCAAATTGAAAGCTCCAACTGGCGGACGCAGAATTTATTTCGCCTCAATTATTCAGATTATAATCTAAAATCCAAAGTCGTAAACCTGGATCGGTAATCTATCCTACTTGAAAACTTAGTATGGCTTTTCCATTTGGGTATTATTCTCGATATGGTCTGAATAATCAAAGGCCGAAGGCTTTAGACTGGTAGGCAAAGTATACATGGTTTGGAACCGGGGGCTCTTTATATGTTAACAAGCCAATTCATGGGTTAATACTTTATTTTGTAAGTGTGGCAGGTACACCCCTCTAGGACCTGTGTAGGACGCCCAGGGAACCACACTCCAAGGGTATTTGTGATGCATATTAGAGAGTTAAGCAGCGAAGAACAAGATCAATGTCTAGTAGGTTTCCGTTGGCAGCTTGGAGGGCTGCATTGTCTCCGAATTCTCTTGGCACTATGCATGATACACACGAGCAACTCTTTCGTCAAGGCCTTGATTCAGTTTGAGTAGAGTTGCTGAGAGGGAGCATCAAAGGATTCGGCTCTTATCGCTGCAGTTTTTCGTATGATCCGTTGGGGCTTCCTTTTCAGAATTCTTGTAATCTCTATGGGGGATGAGTTATGGGGAACTCTTTTCAACGATTTAACTTTCGTAACCTTACGAATGAATGATTTACAAGATTCTATGGTGACAATGCTACCATGAATGATTTGGGGAATTTTGGTACATTTGTGTTGATCTGGAAAGAAGGGCAAAAAAGGAAGAAAAGAAATAGCCTTAGCATATTCTTATTAAATCACCTATACATGGAAAAGACTGATTCTCTGAGAACCAACCTTAGAATCTCTGATGGCTTTAACAACTGTACAAAAATAACCATCCAACTCGAGAAAAAGTTCGATCGACAAGTCAGTTTAGCTCACTTATTTCCTTTTCTGCAGTACTTTTTCCTCATCCCTTGATCTCAGAAACGACCCGAAAACAAGTTACAACTACGCCGGGTGAATTATCCATCACGTCACCTTTGCCCTCTGCATAATCATGAATCTACTTCTACTAGCGCTCCCCACATGCTCGCCTAGTTTGGCCAGGTGAGCCATTCGTCTCTGCCATGACTCTGAGGCCTCCAACTGTCTTGGCTTTGTTACTGAGTCGGCGTGGTCATTCTCAACGGATTCAGGACTTCTCTCGGATGGGATTCCCTCTTCGGAGTCTCGAATAATCTGTTTCAGTTTGTCAACTACCTGACTCATTGTTGGCCGATCTTTTGCGCTCTTTGACAGGCAACTTTCGGCCAGCTTAGCGATCTTTCTTGCCGCAGTGATAGAATACTTGTTTTCCAGCCTGCTATCCATCATCAAGCCAAACTTTTTGCCATCAGGAGGGAACTGTTTCACCCATTCCAGAAGTTTCTGTTCTGTTCTTGGCCTGTTTCTCTCCAATGATCGTCTGCCTGTAAGAATCTCATACAGCACCACACCGAAACTCCAGACATCACTCTTAGTTGTGAGATGACCTGTCTCGATGTAATCTGGAGCAGCGTACCCGTAAGTTCCCACTACCTGATCATGAGAACAAATTCATTAACATTTTTCAATGCAACGTTTGCATAGGTAGGTTAGCATACAAGCTACAAATGCTGGTGAGAAATAAGTGAATGCAATACTTACAGCAGTTGAAACATGAGTATGGCCAACCATTGGCCCCTCCCTAGCAAGCCCGAAGTCTGAAAGCTTCGGTTTAAAGTTCTCATCCAGTAACACATTCGCGCATTTGAAATCTCGATAGATTACCTTCATCAACAGCATAAGAAACATCAGAATAACAACGATTACGAATAAGCCGGAAATGTTGAAAATAGCAAGAAGAAGATACTGTAGTCTGTCTTGCAGAGAATAGAACTAATGGAACAGTTGGCGCAGGGAATGGGGTGCAGAGATGGGGCATAAAAAATCGATGTGGAAGAGGGGTCAATGAAAAATTTCCGGGTTGGCCTTATGCAAAGAAGGGAAGTACATTCTGAAATTCGGATATCCGCCTCACCCCGAGAACCAGAAGTGAGCGTAGATCTTACGAAGGATAAAGTCTGTAATGTGACATGAGCAGATGACTACATATTCAAAATATGCCTGATCCATCCCAACATCACATGAATGATCTGGGAGTTTAAAACAACCGACATGAAACTTCAAGTACATAAGTAGGTTGGTTTGTAAAAACCGATTTTCAATATCGATGTTTAGAGCTAACCTGAACTTCCAATCCTTCGTGCAGATACGCCAATCCTTGAGCTGCTCCAAGTATTATCTGTAACCTTGTCTCCCAAGGTACGGTTGAGTACACCTTGTTGAATAGATGATCTTCTAAACTTCTGTTGGGCATGAATTCATAGACAAGCAGTCGTTGAATCCCTCTTTCTCCATCAACAGCACAGTATCCGATTAGTTTGACAAGATTCGGGTGCTCCACAACACTCAAAAATTGAACTTCTGCCACCCATTGCTTGTGACCCTGCGTGAGAAAGCAGAGAATTATAAGAAATGGTATTTGAAACGAGAAAAAGAATGTAAAGAGATACAATTACTAGGAAGATGCTTAAACTTCCATACCTGTAAGCCATCATTGTTAAGCTTTTTAATGGCGACAATGACTGGATCGCGGCCCTTGTCATCAGCGGGCTTAATTGAACCTTTGTATACGTTCCCAAATCCGCCTTCTCCGATCTTAAGCAGCCTACTGAAGTCGTTTGTTGCCTGCCTGAGCTCCGCGAATGTAAACACCCGCAAATTATGAGCCTTCTCTTCGTACATTTCTGGTATACCGCGGGGTGAATTCGCGGAACAGGTGGACTTAATGACCCTATCGCCGCCATCTGAATAATCCAATTTTGTTTGTTCTTTCAGTTCTGGAGCAGATCTTTGTTCCCTGCTCCTAGCCTTGTCCTTGAAATAGTAGAAGCACTTCATTGTATAGAATCCTACAGCAATTCCCTCTCCCTGCCATTGAATCGTTTGTAGAAAATTAAACATACCACTGAATTCTCACATGAATATAAGAAAGAATCAACATTTTGTTCTTGATAAAAACTTGATTAAAATTCCCAAGTTCTTTAATAACTATGCTGAAATACTAGAACAAAAAAACCAAGAAAATCACAGAGAAAATGTTTACTTAAAAAAATTAAATAATCAAGAATCGTAGTAGAGAAATGCAGTAATTCAATGAAACCATAGATTAAATAAACAGATTAATTATGCAAAACCCTGATGAAAAAAGAGATGAAATCACAAATGGTTGTCAGATTAAAGAGAAGAACAAAAGAGTGAAAACCTAGACCGGAAATCAGGATGGAACAAAAAACCAACTTGCAGAGAAAGCAACAGACAAAAATGGTTACAGAAATCCTGACCCAGATGAGTAAAAACCAAAGAAAGAACAACGAAAGAATGAAAGAACCAAATATCAAACCCTAAATCTCAAAGAAAGTAAATACCTCTGTCAATTATTTCTCCAATATTTTGAAAATGGTTGGGAGGTTGAGAGGGTTGGGAGAGAACCGCACAGATTTCTTTTCTTGCTTGGCTTTCTCTTTCTTTTTTTTTCTGTATGTGAATAATGAAGTAGGTGGTTGGCAAAGCCTTAATGGTTAGGCAATGTAAGAAGAAGAGAATTCAAAGTTTGGATAAAAAGAAGAGAAATCAACCAACTTTTGAAGTTGACAACAATAATATATAGAAGTAGTAGTTGCAGAAGAAACTCACATCTCTCTCTCACACAGCTTGACACGAAACTGAATCTGTCCAAATATCTACGCCATAGATATATAGTCAAACCCAAAAAGAAGAATATGATGAATTCCACCACACCCAACTATGAAATTGGTCAACCTATTCCGAGTCACATGCCCTGGATCTCATCAAGCGAGATTAGACCAGAGTAGTATTAGAATATTGTTGTTATTTTCTCATTTTTTTTTTTTTTTTTGGTCCTTTGCAATTTAAGGAAGAGGGTGGGGATGAGAATGACTTAATGAGAGTATTGTACCATAAAAGCTAACTTGTATTTTTTTATGGTACTTACTTATATTCCTTCAAAGTATATTTATTGTACAAATTAAACAATCAGTTCAATTTTTTAATTTTTACTTAAAAGATCATTTTTACAAAAAGAAAATTATTTGAATAAAAGATCGTTTCATAAATTGAATGCATCAAACAAATTACTGGTTAATTATGAATATTATTTTATACGTACATGGTTGATGTGATCTCTATTTATTTTTTGTGCATATTGTGAAAAGCTAATACCCTTTCACAACTTCACTATTTGACATTTTTCGTTGCGTGGTTGAAGTTTTGGAATAGGGTAATGGCCATGCAGATGCGGAGATACAAAATCATGGAGTTCTCCAAAGTACTATAAAATAGAACAAAGCTTTGCTGCTTAATCAGCAGGAACTCCTGCTTTCATACCATAACAATTTGACAAATGTCCAAAAAAATTGAACAATTAAAATTTGAACTAACAATTTAGACACTTATTAAGTTGTTATTGAGTGAGAGCAGGAGCTCCTGCTTGTTTTTAAGCAACTAAGCTTTGTTCTATAAAATATAATAATTTAACATTTACTTACGTACATATCTTGGGAAAGTATGCAAAGAGACCCATGAGTCTGCTGGGATTGTGACTCGAGGACAAATGAGACCTCAAAAATTGACCAAAATTCATAGTTAAATCGAAGCTCGTGCTTTGGAGTTTATTGGACATCATCTTACTCATGTAACAGATTTTTTCAATGCACATTAAAGATTGTAGCTATGTCACTCCTGTCTCCATTTAAAAATAAACTAATCCTTTGACAAAATTAGATTGAAGGGGAACCCCAGTTGAGATTTTAAAGGATGCAAACAAACAACTTTTGTTTGGAGAAAAGTTACTAGAAGCAGAGTGGTTTTAATGTTACATATCATTTAATATTACAGGTGTTTCAACTATTAAATTTGATTTTCAAAACAATTTAGATTTTATATTTTGAATCTTATTATTTATTTTGCAGATCATTCAGTGCTACATAATATTACATAAAATTCCTTAGAAACACACAATTCTGATAGTATATATCTCCATAATGTAATAAAGTGATCAGTGTAGTTGTTATGTTTCACCTCTGCCTAATAAAAAAACAAGTCTTTATGTTATAGCAACTTCACCCCTAAAAACCCTTAGTCAAGAGTCAATTCAGTCCACCCAAATGAATAGTAATTGACTACAGTGAGTAGTAACTGCCCAAATGCATCTCCACTCATAAACTAAATTGCCTAGTTAATTTGTATTAAAATATTATTATTTTTTAAATAATAAAAAATAATTTTATTTTTAATTTTGGATAGGATTTTTTATCAATATTGTCACGCCACATGTCATTATTTGAAAGTACAATTTTGGTATGTTTATGTAATTTTATTTGGTGTGTTTATGTAATTTTATTTTTTGTGTTTTTTTTAAGTTTATTTGGTATGTTTATGTAATTTTATTTGGTGTTTTTATGTAATTTTTATTTGGTGTGCTTTTGTAGTTTTATTTTGTTTGAATAAACATGCTCTTAGTTTAAGTAAAGTACCAAATTTAATAAATAATAAATTACATAAAGTACTAAAAATAAATACTGAATTACATAAAGTACTAAAAATAAATACGAAATTACATAAAGTTTGAGTATGTAGCTAGTATATGTGGTGCTGGGATCTTTGTTGCTAGGATTTGTGTAGCTAGGACCCCCTCCATTTGTCCCCTCGTTTCTTGCACGCCTTTTTCGCACCACGTCCTTTTTTTCTTATGTCCAAAAATATTTAGAATTCAGAGTCATTCCTTTAAAGGCTTGTTCATAGTGTCACGATCTTGTTGAGCCATCCTTTCTTCTCTAAGCATCTCAATTTCTTGATTAAGTAGTTGTATTTGTCTCTCATTAGCCGCATCATGTCTCTCAATAGTTGCTAAGATTGCTTTCATATTCGCAGCTTTTGCCTCATCTCTAGATGCGTCTTACGCCAAGTTCAGTTCACCATGGCGAGCAAGTTCGTCCATATATTTTGTATAGTCACTCTTGGAAGAACTCCCTTTTTTGCTTTGCCACCTTTTTATCTTGAGGCCTTAGGGACGGACTCCAAATATTTTGTATAGTCACTTTTGGAAGAACTCCTTTTTTTTCTTTGCCGCCTTTTTATCTTGAGGTCTTTGGGACGAACAAGTCGGCTTCGACACTACTTGAGGTGTCCCTTTCGGCACTTCAAATGCATTGCCTTCCTGTTGGTCTGGGTTTGCTTCTGGCCGAGAGTGTAGAGGGATGTCGTGCATGACAACTTTTGGACCGGTTGCCACAATTTTGTATCTGGGACAATCTTTGACAACATTCCAACATTCCCAGCCGTGGATGATTTGTTTTTGTTGTTCGTATTGTACCAAACTTGTGCTTGAAGTGTCTATAAAATGTGGGAGAAGACAATTTTATAATCAAGGTAATTAATGCGGGATAAGACAATATAATATAACATGGTTGTAATACAAATAAAAAAAAATTATTGTCACTTGATCTGCTAAACTTTTGTCACTACTCATATTATTGGCAGCTTGAGAGAGGGCGTTTTTCCAACAAGTAAATGATTGGTTGAGTTTTTTTTCCAACGACCTTGTAGACCTTGAGCACTTCTTGAGCCTTTTCCAAGCTTCTTGCAAAATGATGTGGTAATTTTACTCCAAAGTTCTCGTAACTGTATCTCATTACTCGTAATCGGGTCATGAGTAGCTTGAACCCATCGTTCACACAACGTAACATCTTCGATGAGGGTCCAATTAACCATTTTGTTTGCACACAAAAGCATATGAAACCTTGGATGAAAATTTTGAAATATTAAAATGTGGTGTAGGGTGGAAGATGATGGTTAGGTATTTATAGAAAAAAAAAAAAAAAAATTTAATTTTTTTGCATTTTTTAACAATTTTTATTAAATTAATTAATATGGACCGTTGAATTTCAAAAAGATTGAAATCCAATGCCCAAAATTGGACACGTGGGCAACAGTAAGATTTCTGACATTTTCCAAATTTTTTTTAAAAAAACTTTCGCCCGAAAAACCTGGATCATTGATCTTGAAATCGAACGGTCCAGAGTTTGCCACGTCACTAGCCATTAGATTTCAAATTCAAATTTTTTGATCGTTGGAAATTCAACAGTCCAGAAAACTAGCCATTGGAAAACTAGCTTGGAGGGCTGCATTGTCTCCGAATTCTCTTGGCACTATGCATGATACACACGAGCCAACTCTTTCGTCAAGGCCTTGATTCAGTTTGAGTAGAGTTGCTGAGAGGGAGCATCAAAGGATTCGGCTCTTATGCTGCAGTTTTTCGTATGATCCGTTGGGGCTTCCTTTTCAGAATTCTTGTAATCTCTATGGGGGATGAGTTATGGGGAACTCTTTTCAACGATTTAACTTTCGTAACCTTACGAATGAATGATTTACAAGATTCTAAGGTAACAATGCTACCATGAATGATTTGGGGAATTTTGGTACATTTGTGTTGATCTGGAAAGAAGGGCAAAAAGGGAAGAAAAGAAATAGCCTTAGCATATTCTTATTAAATCACCTATACATGGAAAAGACTGATTCTCTGAGAACCAACCTTAGAATCTCTGATGGCTTTAACTGTTAACTATATATGTACTGTTAGTTAAATTGGTTAAGATTCTGTGATGTAAGATTGTGACAAGTGTCAATATCTTAAGAGTCTTATGTTAGCTTAATAACTAAGCAATATAGTTAGATATATACACAATGTAATCTGTGTTAGAAAGTAATGTGAAAGATAGTAAATACATTTTCTTCTTCTTCTCTGTGTACATGTCTTTCTCCCTCTCTGTTTACATGGTATCTTTCGCCTGAAAAGCTTCGGCTTGAAGGTTTCTCGATCTTGTTCTTCTGCTTCCGCTCACCATTCTGAATCACCGATCTGGTTTGTCTTCTTTTCGGGATCTTGGTTCTTCTCTATGTCTCCGGTTGGGTGCATTTTTTTCTTTGCACACCGAGTGTTTGTTCGAATTCCCCTGAGAAATTTTTCATCTGGGTTTCTTTCTTCTTCGTCTGCGATGGTGACTTCGACTCAACTGCAGATTCTTCAATCTCCTATCACCTCTCTTATCTCCACGATTTCTTCTTCTGTGACTGTCAAACTCGATGATTCCAATTATCTCACTTGGAATTTTCAGATTGAATTGTTGCTTGAAGGCCATGGCCTTATGGGTTTTGTGGATGGCTCTCATCCCTGTCCTGCTCAATTTACTGTGCCTGTTTCAGAAGGTTCATTTCCTCCTTCAAGTGCTGTTTCCTCTTCGACTGAAAGTGATGACTTCAAGATCTGGAAAATGCACGATCGGGCATTGATGCAATTACTTACAGCTACTCTATCTCCTTCAGCAGTCTCTTGTGCAATTGGTAGTTTCAGCGCTCGTGACTTATGGCAGCGGCTTAAAGACCAATTTTCCATTGTCACTCGAGCTACGATCTTTCAGATGAAATCTGAATTACAAAACATCAAGAAAGGTAGTGATTCGATTTCGATCTATTTGCAACGTATTAAAGAAGCTCGTGATTATCTGTTTGCTGCTGGGGTTCAGTTTGATGATGATGACATTGTGATTTTGACTTTGAATGGTCTCTCCTCTGAATATAATACTTTGAGATCAATTGTTCGAGGTCGTGAGAATGTTATCTCCATGAAAGATCTCCGGTCTCAATTACTTGCTGAGGAAGCCATGGTTGAGAACATTCCGATTACACCTTTCTTGTCTGCCATGGTTGCTCGGAATAATGGCACTAGTTCCAAAGCTGAGGATCATTCGAGTAATGTGTCTTATGGTGGTTCTTCTCAGTCTACATTATATTCGTCTGTTCCTTCTGGGTTTAAGCCATCCTATAGTAAGAACAAATACAAAGGGAAATTTCAGTATCATCCTCATTCTCGTTTTGGGAGTTCCAAGACCACTTATGGCCAGTATAATGTGAATTCTGCTCCTGGTATTCTTGGTGCTTCTCCACCACAGCAATAGGCTTTTTCGAGCACTTCTTGTCAAATTTGTGGCAAGTTTGGACATCTCGCTCCTACTTGCAGATTTAGGAATGTTGATAATACAGTTTCTGAGGGTTGTCAAATATGTGGGAAGAAAAATCACATTGCAAAATTCTGTCATTTCAGGAACTCTAATTCCTCTCCTCCAGTTCCGACTGCAATGCATGTTTCTCTGTCACAACATCATCAGTCCAGTGATTCTCTTCAACAAACTTGGCTTACTGACTCTGGAGCATCTTCCCATATGACAGCTGATTTAAGTAATCTATCATTGGCATCTTCATACCCTGCCCATGAAACGATTCAGACTGCGAGTGGGGCAGGTTTATCCATATCTCATATTGGTTCCTCCACTCTTCCTACTTTCTTAAAACCTTTACAACTCAAGTCTGTTCTTTGTGTTCCTAGCATATCTCAGAACCTTTTATCTGTGCATAAACTGTGCTTGGATAATCATTGTAGGCTAATATATGATGCTTCCTGTTTTTGGATCTAGGACAAAGTCACAGGGAGGATTCTCTTTCAAGGCAAATACAGTAATGGATTGTACCCCATACCACTTCCAGCACGGGTTCGACCTATTTCTTCTCAACCTCAAGCTGCCTATCTTGGCTGTCAATTATCTTCTAGTCTCTGGCATAGTCGATTAGGTCACCCGTCTAATTCTGTGATCTTGTTAATGTTGAAGAAGTGTAATCTGTCTGTTATACCTGATTCAGTGTCTGTGATGTGTCATACTTGTCTGGAAGGCAAATTCTGTAAATTGCCCTTTGTTAAGTCTGTGTCAAAATCTTTGCACCCCTTTGAAGTCATTCACAGTGATGTATGGGGTCCTTCTCCTTGTACTTCCATAGATGGTTTTAGGTACTATGTGACATTCATTGATGAATGCACTAGACATTGTTGGTTGTTTCCCCTTCTTAATAAAAGTGATGTGTTCTCCACTTTTGTTGGTTTTTCCAATTTTGTTTTAAATCATTTCTCCACATATATTAAATCATTACAGAGTGATGGTGGAGGGGAATATCTTAGTAAGTCCTTTCAAAATTTTCTGTTGGACAAAGGCATCAAACATCAACTATCCTGCCCTTACACACCCGAGCAAAATGGGTTAGCTGAAAGGAAGCACAGGCATATCATTGAAACAGCTATAACACTTTTGCAAACAGCTTCTTTACCTTCATCTTTCTGGTCTTTTGCAGTCCAAACTGCTGTCTACCTTATCAATCGCATGCCCTCCCCCACTCTTTATCACTTTTGAATTGTTGTTTCATGAGATTCCTGATGTTAATCACCTTCGAATATTTGGTTGTTCAGTCTTTCCTTTACTCAAACCATATAATAGTACAAAGTTACAACCCAAGACCATCAAATGCATTTTTCTCGGATATGCTTCCAACTACAAAAGGTTCATTTGTTATGATCTTGTCCATACCAGGTTTTATATTTCCAGACATGTTATTTTTGATGAGTTCGACTTTCCTTATCCTACCTTGTCTGTTCTCTGTCCTGCATCCATTAAATCCTCATATACATCTGTGAACTCATCTCCATTTATATTTGTTAATGGTGATAGTCATATTGTGTCCCTTCCCACATCTAGCACACCATCTAGCTCACCACCTATGCCTGAGAACATGTCATCCCCATCTTCAAGTGGTTCTTTGCATTCCTTACAATCCATTGTTGCATCCCCAGGCCAACAAGTCTCTTCTTCCTTCCCTGTGGCTCCTGAGGTTCAAACTGAGATGGTCACTGCACCTCATACTGAGACTTCTCATGCTACTGGTGTTGCTATTCAATCTGAATTTCAACCTGACAGATTGTAACCTCTTCTCCCTATTCCCCCTATGAACACTCATTCTATGCAGACAAGAGCAAAAAGTGGTATTTCGAAGAAGAAGGCCTTTCTTTCTGTAGTTCATGATGCTCCATCTGCTGATCTATCTCAAATAGAACCTGCCACCTACAAGTCTGCTCTCAAGTCCCTTGTATGGTTATCTGCTATGCATGAAGAGTTGGCTGCTCTTCAAACACAACATACTTGGTCTTTGGTTCCATTACCTCATAACAAGAATCTGGTAGGTTGCAAGTGGGTCTTCAAGATTAAGAAACATGCTGATGGCTCTATTTCTCGGTACAAAGCAAGGCTTGTTGCTAAAGGTTTCAACCAAGAAGAGGGTATTGACTATGGCGAAACATTTAGCCCTGTTGTCAAGCCTACAACTGTGAGGTTGGTCTTAGCTCTGGCAGCGCACTTTGGATGGTCTTTGCGTCAACTCGATGTGAAGAATGCCTTTCTTCATGGCATTCTTAATGAGGAAGTGTATATTTCTCAACCACCAGGATTCAGTGACCCTTCCAATCCTACCCATGTCTGTTGATTGCATAAGTCTTTGTATGGCTTGAAACAGGCCCCGAGAGCATGGAATGAGAGATTCACTGCTTTTCTTCCTTCTCTGGGATTTCTTTCCACCTATTCTGATCCGTCTTTGTTTGTCAAGCATGATGGACATTCTGTGGTTATTCTTCTTCTTTATGTTGACGATATTATACTCACAGGCAGTGACACTGTTCTTTTTGATGCCGTAATTCATGCTTTGACCAAGGAATTTGATCTTAAAGATCTTGGCCCTCTTCACTACTTCCTTGGGATTCAAATTAAACAGAATGCTTGTGGAATGTTTCTGTCTCAGTCTAAATATGTGTCAGATTTGCTGGCTAAAGCTGACATGGTTCATTCTAAACCATGCTCCACACCGTGCTTACCTTACAACAGGTTATTGAAAGATGATGGACATCCTTTTAATAATCCTTCTCTCTATCGTAGCATTGTGGGTGCACTCCAATACCTCACTTTCACTAGGCCTGATATCTCCTTCTCGATTCATCAGGTTTGTCAGTTCATGCACTGCCCTATGGACTCTCATTTTGCTGCTGTGAAGCGAATTCTGAGATATTTAAAAGGTATTGCAGATCTTGGTATTCAGTTTACCACAGGAGACTTGACACTTCATGCATTTAGTGATGCTGATTGGGCTGGGGATCTTAATGACAGGCGATCTACTACAGGTCTAGTTGTGTTTCTCGGATCAAATCCCATTTCTTGGTCGTCTAAGAAACAAAATACAGTTTCTCGTTCCTCCACTGAAGCTGAATATCGAGCACTCTCCAGTACTTCTGCAGAAATTGATTGGATTAAACAGATTCTTCACTTCCTTAAAGTTGATACTTCTTCTCCAACAACCCTCTATTGTGACAATCTTTCTGCGATATCTCTTGCTTACAATCCTGTAATGCATCAGCGGACCAAACATATTGAGGTCGATGTCCACTTTGTCCGTGAAAGGGTAGCCAAACAGCTTCTGCAAATCCATTTTGTTTCCTCCAATGAACAGTTTGCTGATATTCTTACGAAGGGATTGTCTACTCCTTTATATCAAACACACTGCTACAATCTCCGACTTGGCAAGCCCCCATCTGAGATTGAGGGAGGATGTTAACTATATATGTACTGTTAGTTAAGTTGGTTAAGATTCTGTGATGTAAGATTGTGACAAGTGTCAATATCTTAAGAGTCTTATGTTAGCTTAATAACTAAGCAATATAGTTAGATATATACACAATGTAATCTGTGTTAGAAAGTAATGTGAAAGATAGTAAATACATTTTCTTCTTCTTCTCTGTGTACATGTCTTTCTCCCTCTCTGTTTACATTAACAACTGTACAAAAATAACCATCCAACTCGAGAAAAAGTTCGATCGCCAAGTCAGTTTAGCTCACTTATTTCCTTTTCTGCAGTACTTTTTCCTCATCCCTTGATCTCAGAAACGACCCGAAAACAAGTTACAACTACGCCGGGTGAATTATCCATCACGTCACCTTTGCCCTCTGCATAATCATGAATCTTCTTCTACTAGCGCTCCCCACATGCTCGCCTAGTTTGGCCAGGTGAGCCATTCGTCTCTGCCATGACTCTGAGGCCTCCAACTGTCTTGGCTTTGTTACTGAGTCGGCGTGGTCATTCTCAACGGATTCAGGACTTCTCTCGGATGGGATTCCCTCTTCGGAGTCTTGAATAATCTGTTTCAGTTTGTCAACTACCTGACTCATTGTTGGCCGATCTTTTGCGCTCTTTGACAGGCAACTTTCGGCCAGCTTAGCGATCTTTCTTGCCGCAGTGATAGAATACTTGTTTTCCAGCCTGCTATCCATCATCAAGCCAAACTTTTTGCCATCACGAGGGAACTGTTTCACCCATTCCAGAAGTTTCTGTTCTGTTCTTGGCCTGTTTCTCTCCAATGATCGTCTGCCTGTAAGAATCTCATACAGCACCACCCCGAAACTCCAGACATCACTCTTAGTTGTGAGATGACCTGTCTCGATGTAATCTGGAGCAGCGTACCCGTAAGTTCCCACTACCTGATCATGAGAACAAATTCATTAACATTTTTCAAAGCAACGTTTGCATATGTAGGTTAGTATACAAGCTACAAATGCTGGTGAGAAATAAGTGAATGCAATACTTACTGCAGTTGAAACATGAGTATGGCCAACCATTGGCCCCTCCCTAGCAAGCCCGAAGTCTGAAAGCTTCGGTTTAAAGTTCTCATCCAGTAACACATTCGCGCATTTGAAATCTCGATAGATTACCTTCATCAACAGCATAAGAAACATCAGAATAACAATGATTACGAATAAGCCGGAAATGTTGAAAATAGCAAGAAGAAGATACTGTAGTCTGTCTTGCAGAGAATAGAACTAATGGAACAGTTGGCGCAGGGAATGGAGTGCAGAGATAGGGCATAAAAAATCGATGTGGAAGAGGGGTCAATGAAAAATTTCCGGGTTGGCCTTATGCAAAGAAGGGAAGTACATTCTGAAATTCGGATATCCGCCTCACCCCCAGAACCAGAAGTGAGCGTAGGTCTTACGAAGGATAAAGTCTGTAATGTGACATGAGCAGATGACTAAATATTCAAAATATGCCTGATCCATCCCAACATCACACGAAAGATCTGGGAGTTTAAAACAACCGACATGAAACTTCAAGTACATAAGTAGGTTGGTTTGTAAAAACCGATTTTCAATATCGATGTTTAGAGCTAACCTGAACTTCCAATCCTTCGTGCAGATACGCCAATCCTTGAGCTGCTCCAAGTATTATCTGTAACCTTGTCTCCCAAGGCACGGTTGAGTACACCTTGTTGAATAGATGATCTTCTAAACTTCTGTTGGGCATGAATTCATAGACAAGCAGTCGTTGAATCCCTCTTTCTCCATCAACAGCACAGTATCCGATTAGTTTGACAAGATTCGGGTGCTCCACAACACTCAAAAATTGAACTTCTGCCACCCATTGCTTGTGACCCTGCGTGAGAAAACAGAGAATTATAAGAAATGGTATTTGAAACGAGAAAAAGAATGTAAAGAGATTCAATTACTAGGAAGATGCTTAAACTTCCATACCTGTAAGCCATCATTGTTAAGCTTTTTAATGGCGACAATGACTGGATCGCGGCCCTTGTCATCAGCGGGCTTAATTGAACCTTTGTATACATTCCCAAATCCGCCTTCTCCGATCTTAAGTAGCCTACTGAAGTCGTTTGTTGCCTGCCTGAGCTCCGTGAATGTAAACACCCGCAAATTATGAGCCTTCTCTTCGTACATTTCTGGTATACTGCGGGGTGAATTCACGGAACAGGTGGACTTAATGACCCTATCGCTGCCACCTGAATAATCCGATTTTGTTTGTTCTTTCAGTTCTGGAGCAGATCTTTGTTCCCTGCTCCTAGCCTTGTCCTTGAAATAGTAGAAGCACTTCATTGTATAGAATCCTACAGCAATTCCCTCTGCCTGCCATTGAATCGTTTGTAGAAAATTAAACATACCACTGAATTCTCACATGAATATAAGAAAGAATCAACATTTTGTTCTTGATAAAAACTTGATTAAAATTCCCAAGTTCTTTAATAACTATGCTAAAATACTAGAACAAAAAAACCAAGAAAATCACAGAGAAAATGTTTACTTAAAAAAAATTAAATAATCAAGAATCGTAGTAGAGAAGAGCAGTAATTCAATGAAACCATAGATTAAATAAACAGATTAATTATGCAAAACCCTGATGAAAAAAGAGATGAAATCACAAATGGTTGTCAGATTAAAGAGAAGAACAAAAGAGTGAAAACCTAGACCGGAAATCAGGATGGAACAAAAAACTAACTTGCAGAGAAAGCAACAGACAAAAATGGTTACAGAAATCCTGACCCAGATGAGTAAAAACCAAAGAAAGAACAACGAAAGAATGAAAGAACCAAATATTAAACCCTAAATCTCAAAGAAAGTAAATACCTCTGTCAATTATTTCTCCAATAATTTGAAAAGGGTTGGGAGGTTGAGAGGGTTGGGAGAGAACTGCACAGGTTTCTTTTCTTGCTTGGCTTTCTCTTTCTTTTTTCTGTATGTGAATAAAAAAGTAGGTGGTTGGCAAAGCTTTAATGGTTAGGCAACGTAAGAAGAAGAGAATTCAAAGTTTGGATAAAAAAAAAAGAGAAATCAACTAACTTTTGAAGTTGACAACAATAATATATAGTAGTAGTTCCAGAAGAAACTCACATCTTTCTCTCTCACACAGGTTGACACGAAACTGAACCTGTCCAAATATCTATGCCTAGTCAAACCCAAAAAAAAAAGAATATGATGAATTCCACCACACCCAACTATGGAATTGGTCAAACCTATTCCGATTCATATGCACTGGATCTCATTAAAATTTCAAAATTAAGAGATTAGACGAGAGTAGTATTAGAATATTGTTGTTATTATTATTATTTTTTTCCTTCGCAATTTAAGGAAGAGGGTGGGGATGAGAATGACTTAATGAGAGTATTGTAACATAAAAGCTAACTTGTATTTTTTTTTTATGGTACTTGCTTATATTCCTTCAAAGTATATTTATTATACAAATTATATAATCAAAACCGTTCAATTTTTTAATTTTTACTTAAAGATCATTTTTACAAAAAAAAAAAAAAATTATTTGAATAAAAGATCGTTTCATAATTCAAATACATCAAATAAATAACTGGTTAATTATGAAGATATTATTTTATACGCGCATGGTTGATGTGATCTCTGTTTATTTTTTGTGCATATTGTGAAAAGCTAATACCCTTTCACAACTTTACTATCTGACATTTTTCTTTGGGTGGTTGAAGTTTTGGAATAGGGTAATGGCCATGCGGATGCGGAGATACAAAATCATGGAGTTCTCCAAAGTACTATAAAATAGAACAAAGCTTTGCTGCTTAATAAGCAGGAACTCCTGCTTTCATACAATATCAATTTGACAAATGTTCAAAAAAAATTGAACAATTAGAATTTGAAATAACAATTTAGACACTTATTAAGTTGTTATTGAGTAAGAGCAGGAGCTCCTGCTTGTTTTTAAGCAACTAAGCTTTGTTCTATAAGATATGATAATTTAACATTTACTTACGTACATATCTTGGGAAAGTATGCAAAGAGACCCATGAATCTGCTGGGACAGTGACTCGAGGACAAATGAGACCTCAAAAATTGACCAAAATTCATATTTAAATCGAAGCTCGTGCTTTGGAGTTTATTGGACATCATCTTACTCATGTAACAGATTTTTTCAATGCACATTAAAGATTGTAGCTATGTCACTCCTGTCTCCATTTAAAAATAAACCAATCCTTTGACAAAATTAAATTGAAGGGGAACCCCAGTTGAGATTTTAAAGGATGCAAACAAACAACTTTTGTTTGGAGAAAAGTTACTAGAAGCAGAGTGGTTTTAATGTTACGTATCATTTAATATTACAGATGTTTCAACTGTTAAATTTGATTTTCAAAACGATATAGATTTTATATTTTGAATCTTATTATTTATTTTGCGGATCATTCAGTGCTACATAATATTACATAAAATTCCTTAGAAACACACAATTCTGATAGTATATATCTCCATAATGTAATAAAGTGATCGATATGGTTGTTATGTTTCACCTTTGCCTAATAAAAAAACAAGTCTTTATGTTAGAGCAACTTCACCCCTAAAAACCCTTAATCAAGAGTCAATTCAATCCACCCAAATGAATAGTAATTGACTACAGTGAGTAGTAACTGCCCAAATGCATCTCCACTCCTAAACTGAATTGCCTAGTCAATTCGTATTAAAATATTATTTTTTTAAATAATAAAAAATAATTTTATTTTTAATTTCGGATAGGATTTTTTACTAATATTGTCACGCACGTGTCATTATTTGAAAGTACAATTTTGGTATGTTTATGTAATTTTATTTGGTGTATTTATGTAATTTTATTTTTTTTGTTTTTTTTAAGTTTATTTGGTATGTTTATGTAATTTTATTTGGTGTGTTTATGTAATTTTTATTTGGTGTGTTTTTTTTAGTTCATTTGGTGTGCTTTTGTAGTTTTATTTTGTTTGAATAAACATGCTCTTAGTTTATGTAAAGTACCGAATTTAATAAATAAGAAATTACATAAAGTACTAAAAATAAATACGAAATTACGTAAAGTCTGAGTATGTAGCTAGTATATGTGGTGCTGGGATCTTTGTTGCTAGGATTTGTGTAGCTAGGACCCCCTCCATTTGTCCCCTCGTTTCTTGCACGCATTTTTCGCACCACGTCCTCTTTTTCTTATGTCCAAAAACATTTAGAATTCAGAGTCATTCCTTTTAAAGGCTTGTTCATAGTGTCACGATCTTGTTGAGTCATCCTTTCTTCTCTAAGCATCTCAATTTCTTGATTAAGTAGTTGTCTTTGTCTCTCATTAGCCGCATCATGTCTCTCAGTAGTTGCTAAGATAGCTTGCATATTCGTAGCTTTTGCCTCATCTCTAGATGCGTCCTACGCCAAGTTCAGTTCACCATGGTGAGCAAGTTTGTCCATATATTTTGTATAGTCACTTTTGGAAGAACTCCTTTTTTTTCTTTGCCACCTTTTTATCTTGAGGCCTTAGGGACGGACTCCATATATTTTGTATAGTCACTTTTGGAAGAATTCCTTTTTTTTCTTTGCCGCCTTTTTATCTTGAGGTCTTTGGGACGGACAAGTCGACTCCGACACTACTTTAGGTGTCCCTTTTGGCACTTCAAGTGCATCGCCTTCCTGTTGGTCTGGGTTTGCTTCTGGCCGAGAGTGTAGAGGGATGCCGTGCATGACAACTTTTGGACCAGTTGTCACAATTTTTTATCTGGGACAATTTTTGACAACATTCCAACATTCCCAGCCGTAGATGATTTGTTTTTGTTGTTCGTATTGTACCAAACTTGTCCTTGAAGTGTCTATAAAATGTGGGAGAAGACATTTTTATAATCAAGGTAATTAATGCGGGATAAGACAATATTATATAATGCAGTTGTAATACAAATAAAAAAAAATATTGTCACCTGATCCGCTAAACTTTTGCCACTACTCAGATTATTGGCAGCTTGAGAGAGGGCGTTTTTCCAACAAGTAAATGATTGATTGAGTTTTTTTTCCAACGACCTTGAAGACCTTGAGCACTTCTTGAGCCTTTTCCAGGCTTCTTGCAAAATGATGTGGTATTTTTACTCCAAAGTTCTTGTAACTGCATCTCATTACTCGTAATCAGGTCATGAGTAGCTTGAACCCATCATTCACACAACGTAACATCTTTGATGAGGGTCCAATTAACCATTTTTTTTTGCACAAAAAAGTATATGAAACCTTGGATGAAAGTGTTGAAATATTAAAATGTGGTGTAGGGTGGAAGATGATGGTTAGGTATTTATAGAAAAATAATAATAAATTTTTGTTTTATTTTTTCTGTATTTTTTAACAATTTTTATTAAGTTAATTAATATGGACCGTTGAATTTCAAAAAGATTGAAATCCAACGCCCAAAATTGGACACATGGCCAACAGTAAGATTTCTGACATTTTCCAAATTTTTTTTAAAAAAAAATTCGGCCAAAAAACCTGGATCATTGATCTTGAAATCGAACTGTCCAGAGTTTGCCACATCACAAGCCATTAGATTTCAAATTTAAATTTTTTGACCGTTGGAAATTCAACAGTCCAGAAAACTAGCCATTGGAAATCCAACGGTCATCAATGCGCCACGTGGCCCAAGTCCTGCTTCCCTGTTAGTGCACCTGCAGCGCGGGGCCCTCCTTTACGCTGTCAGGAACACGCTCGTGTTTCCCATGCCCCAGTCTCAAAAAAAATAATCACATGGCTAACGTCAGCTTGGCGTCATGTAGGCCGATTTCTGGGTCAGTCCATTCTAGGCTGGGCTCAAAGCTGGGGGAAAAATGGGTTGTTGCCTAGCTCATTTATGGAGGGGTGGAGTTGCTCTTACAATGTAAGTGAAACATCAATGATATGTGCCAGTTTCAAGGTAAACCAAAAGAGAATAAATTTGGCTCCTCAATACACTACGTGGTCGGTTTATGAAACTTCATACTTATGATTGAAATCGTTCATATTATAAATCACTCTGCAAAGATCACTTTTGCAAAAAATTAACCAAAGATGAGAACATTTAGTGATCGAGCTGTATATTGACAGATAGACGAATTTGGTAAAAGAATTACAAACGGTTTATCTATTTGCTACAATTGATAGACTAAACAACCTTAATTTTAATTGTTTTTGTAGAGAAAATCTTTACAAAGTAATTTATAAATGAACGATTCTAATCATAAACACGAAATTTTATAAATCAACCTGTAACTGAATTTATAAAGAACTCCTCCTCAATCTCAAATAACCAAGTCTTTCTGGATAAAAAAATGTTGGTCAACAATATTAGGTCTTGCTCATGTTACTTTTTATTATTTTATTAGCTTTCATTTTTTATATGTTTCAATGTCTTATATGTGACGCATTAGTGGCTTGTGGGTTGCAGTTTATGAAATAATTGTTCTATTATTGTGGGTAGCTGTAGTAGTTTAGCATTGCCAACTTTTTTCTTCGAACTCTTTGCTTTCTTTCTTTCTCAGTTGAATTGGCCAATTTGGAGAGACACTTTGAGATAATGTCTTGGGAAAGCATAAACTAGGAGCACACTACGTCGCTTCATATGTTACTAGGTATGGAGGTTTTTATAAGGTTATGTATACATGGTTGTTTAATATTACAATTAAGGATGTAAACGTTGATATTAAAATTGAATAAATTAAGTCTTTTTGGGAAGAAAAAAAAGTGTCAATTAGGACCACGCATTGAGACATTGTTTTTCGTATCTTAGATCCAACAACGGGGCAACATTACACATCGAAATGTCCAAAAATGTATTTTCTGTCTTTAAATTAACACACAGAAAACAAAATATTGAAAGACCAAAGAATACAAAACTTTAACTATACAAAAGAAGATACCAACCTAGCTGACCGACTAATATATAATAATATATGATCGTTAGATGATAAATTAGGGCTTTGGTGGCTGGAGGAGACTGTAATGTTTCTGGGAATTTTTTTAGCCTCCGAAAGGATTGACTACCAGCTGGTCCTATTTTATTTATATTTATTTTTTTATTTCTTTTTAAAATAAAGTATCAATTCAATGGATCTTGAGTTGGCGAACATGAAAGAAAGAAATAGGAGGACCTTCCTTAAAGCCCCGTAACAAATTTTTTTTTTTTTTTTAATAAACGATATTATCTACATTAAAGGGAGGGTGGCATGTTTAGTTTCATAATGAGTTAGCAATAATGTAGTTCAAATTCGCTTTTGGCGAGAATAGAATTTTACGGCTTAATTTCTCTGTATTCCACAATTCTGAATAAAAGGTACATACAATCCTTGTTACAAAAGAAAACAAAATAAAGGACACAAAATTCTTCCTAAAACATGACTCTAATAATTACAAAAATATTTACATTCCTTTTTTTTCCTAAATATTGACTTATTCCAATACTCCCCCTCAAGTTGGAGCATAGATATTACTCATGCCCAACTTGACAAGAGAGTCATCGAACTTCCTACTACACACGGCATGGGTAAGAATATTTGCAAGTTGTTCTTCTGAGTTCACAAACGGTATTGACACAATCTTCATCTCCAGCTTTTCTTTGATAAAATGTCTATCAACCTCAACATGCTTAGTCCTGTCATGCTGTATTGGATTCTCAGCAATTTCTCTAGCTGACTTATTATCACAATACAACTTCATTGCCTCCTTCTGTTTAAAACCGAGACTCCAAAGCAATTTTCGTAGCCAAAGATTCTCACACACACCATGTGCCATACCCCTATACTCGGCTTCGGCAAAAGACCGTGATACCACATTCTGCTTCTTGCTCCACCACGTAACCAAATTACCTCCAACAAATGTAAAATACCCAGATGTAGACCTTCTATCAGTCACATCACCTACCCAATCAACATCAATAAATCCCTCAATCCTCATATGTCCATGACATTCATACAAAATTCCTTTACCCAGGGCAGACTTCAAATATGCCAAGATTCTCATTACCACTGCCATATGATCCACACTAGGTGAGTGCATAAATTGACTTACCACACTTACTGCATAGGTAATATCTGGACAAGTGTGAGACAAATAAATCAGCCTCCCCACTAGTCTTTGATATCTACCTCTGTCAACCAGTTCTGGATTTGGATAAATCCCCAAAAAATGTTTCTCTATGATGGGAGTGTCCATAGGTTTACATCATGCCTCCAGAACATATTTACGTTGAGACAAGAAAATACCTCTAGATGACCGAGCGACTTCCACACCAAGAAAATATTTCAAATCTCCCAAATTCTTCATCTCGAACTCGGCTGCAAGGTTTTGTTCTAACTTCATCCTTTCTTCAGAATCATCACCTGTTATTATCATGTCATCCATATAAATAATTAAGGCCATCACTTTACCACTTGTCTGCTTCACAAATAATGTATGATCCGAGTGACGTTGATAATACCCAATCCTCCTCATAACTTGAGTAAATCTACCAAACCATGCATGAGGTGATTGCTTAAGTCCGTAAAGTGACTTTCTCAACCTACATACTCCGGTTTTTCCTCCGACATTGTACCCCAGAGGAAAATCCATATATACCTCATCTTCCAAGTACCCAAGAAGAAAAACATTTTTCACATCAAACTGTTTCAGTGGCCAATTCAAATTTGCAGCTAAAGAAATCAGAACTCGTACTGTATTCATCTTCGCTACTGGAGAATAAGTTTCTTGATAATCAACACCATAAGTTTGAGTATAACCTTTTGCTACTAACCTTGCTTTATACTTGTCTACTGATTCGTCTGCCTTGTACTTGATCGTAAAAACCCATCTACACCTAACCGGTTTCTTGCCCTTAGGTAGCTCCGTTACCTCCCATGTATCATTCTTGTGTAGTGCCATCATTTCTTTATCCATTGTAGTTGCCCATTTAGGATCCTTTAAGGCCTCCTCAACTCGGGTTGATGCTTGGATTGCTTCCACATTATTTACCCAGGCTTGGCGTTCCAATGCAAGGTTCTTACATGACACATAATTTGCTATTGGATACTTTACTTTTCCTTCAGGAGAAAACCTGTCAGGAGGAACACCACGATTTGGAGGCAACTTATACGTACTTACATCATTATTTGGATTAGTTACATGAGTATCTGTAGTACTTACCTCAGGGATATTCAGAGTAGGCACATTGGGTGGCACTCTCGAGCTAGAGAGAGAGGGTGATGTGGGTTCGGCAGTAGGCTGCTAGACTTTTATAGCTTCCTCGACAGGACCTTGCCTAAAGTCTGCACTTGTCTCAGCAGGCAGCAGCTGAAGGCCATATCATTCTCGACAGTTTCTTGTCGAGAGACTGGTTTCCCATTTTCATCTTTGTCGTCAACACATGCTCCCCTTGAACTACATATCACATCTTTTGGTACCTCTAACCACCCAAGATCAACTTGATCACCACTAGTGTTCTCCCCCTGGTGATACGAAGGTGATGGGATCGAAGAATAAAAATACTCTAATTCAGATAAAGTAACATCCATAGTCACATACATATATCGAGTTTCAGGATGATAACACTTATACCCTTTTTGTTGGGAGGCAAACCCAACAAAAAAGCACCGAAGGGCATATGGATCCAATTTGCTACGATGAATCTTGTGAATATGAACATATGCTACACATCCAACACACGAGGAGTAAGGGTATTAGTGGATACTACAGGAACATGTTTCGTCAATACTTGTAAAGGTGTACGGAATTCTACAACCCGAGATGGCATACGGTTTAATCACATACACAACATAGGTAACGGCTTCAGGCCAAAAACATTTAGGCACGGACGCACCAATAAGCAAGGCACAAGCAGTTTCCAAGATATGACGATTCTTTCTCTCAGCAACCCCATTCTATTGCGGAGTATGCAGACAGGTAGTTTGATGAATAATTCTATGATCTTGTAGAAATCAGGATAACTCAGAAGCTATGTATCTCCATCATTGTCAGAACGCAAAACTTTAATATCAGTGGAATACTGAGTTTTAACCATCTCAAAAACCTCACCTTTATTTTTCAACATATACAACCACGTCATACAATTGCAATAATCCACGAAAGTAACAAACCGCCTAATTCCCGAAGTAGTACTAACAGGGGAATGCCCCTACACATCAGAGTGTACTAGTGAAAATGGAGAAGATCTTCTATTCATACTTGGAGGGAATGAAGCACGATGACTTTTGGCTAAAATACATACTTCACATTTCCAATTCTGAGTCTTCAATACCACTAAACAAATCAGATAATATATGTTTCAAATAACCAAACGATGCATGCCCCAAACGACGATGCAGTAACAATACCTTATGTAGATTACTATTACGTGACGAATGAACCAAATGAGCTCTTCCAGGAACCACATCATTCACATAATATAGCCCTTCTCTCTTAGTGCCACGCCCAATGATCTCATTTGTCTGAATATCCTGAAGCAAGCAAAATGAAGGATACATTACTACAATACAATCCAATTGTTCAATGACTTAAGGTATAGACAATAAGTGATGGGACAATGACGGAACCAATAAACAATTATGTAACGGAAGAAAGGGTGTAAGAGACACTGTTCTCGCTCCAACAACAGCAACAGAAGTACCATTGGCAGTTGCCACACACTTTCTATGAGAATCTTTCTTGGACTGAAACAAAGTTCTATCATACGTCATATGATCAGTTGCACCAGAATCTAAAATCCAACAGGTATTGGTCATTGTAATAACAAGCAAAAAAGGACAATCACAGGTACATGACAATCATAGCAACTCATTAATTACGGAACCATAAGTTGTAAGAACAAACAAGCAGCACCCTTTTCTCCTTTTTTTTAATTTTTTAATTTTTTAATTTTTTAATTTTTTATGACCGCGGCAGCGGCAATCCACTAATACGGACAACAATCCACGACACTTGTAGAACAGCAATTGCAGTCAACTTTTGCGATAATCAACAGCAACAATGGCAGGTAATACACACGACGCAACAAAACTAACTCCATCGAAAGATAGTGCAGCAACAATTAGCAGTCCAAAAGCAAACCTCATATGCCAAAAAAAAGGACCATCCATATGCTGCAATCCAACAAGACAAGCAATACCCACTACACGACAAAGATCAATTCACGGCACCACCAGTAGCAATTATACACGGTGCACAATTGCAGAAGCACATCACCAAATATATATATATATATATATATATATATAAAGACTTCATAATTGTGTTTATATAAAATTTAGCCCTTATTTGAATGTTTTGCATTCTTCTCTGGCAGCTTCAACAACAGTAAAATTCTCTTGTTAGAGAGGTTTTGGCAAATACTATTTGGCATGGAAATATATTGGATATTGTGCTTAAGTCAGGTACGTAGTCAATCTGGTCTTGTGGAATTAATCTACATGAATCCAGATTTTAAGCTTAAGCAACATGTATTAAAACTGGCATATGATGTGTTTGAATTAGAATTGAGTTTATCTTCCTTCTCAAACGTATGTATATATGCATAGGCACACATGGCTTCATATAATTTTTGTCTATTTGCTATAATCCACCTATGTCGTGACACTTTCTTAGGTTTCCTATTGGTGTTGATTGCCATCAAGTTAATCACCTGTTCTGTAGTATATGTATATACACATAAAAGCATAATTTGGTATTTAAACATTAGTAATGCATGTACTGGAGATGTTTCCTTAGGAAGAAAAAAAAAATTGGTTGTTCTTACAAGGCTAATGTATGATTTTTAATGCTAATGTTTACTAGTCTCGTACTATGGAAATAAATATATAAAAGGAACCCGTTTGACTTAAAAAAGCATTTAGGTGATATCACAAATTGGCTTTGAATTAAAGTGAATGTATTATTCTTTTGCAACATAAAGTGTTTCTATTTTGAAGAAATTGTCTCCATAATGTTTTCTCATATTATTGACATCCTTAGAGCATCTCCAGTGATGGGCTCCATATGAGGCTGGAAAAGTGGTCGATATAGCCAATTTTAGAGCTCCGAGAAATCTTT
The DNA here is from genome assembly GCF_041283825.1 of Pyrus communis. Lineage (NCBI taxonomy): Eukaryota > Viridiplantae > Streptophyta > Magnoliopsida > Rosales > Rosaceae > Pyrus > Pyrus communis. The sequence continues at coordinate 7,667,417 of NC_142566.1, forward strand.
GGGGCTTTATAAAGAATCACTCCCAATGAGAGGCTATATCTTTCGGGTTCTATATAATGCTATATATATATTTATTTATGTAGTAATTTGATTAAGCGATGATTTTTTTTTTTTTTTTTTTTTTTTTGTGTGTGTTAGCTTTTCTTAAGTTGATTTTTGGATGTGCTATCTTAATTTTTTTTTATTTTTTTATGAACGTTTCAACCTAAAATGTTCAAATTGTGACAAAGTTAGATTTCATCACTTATGAATCGTTCATTGGATTAGATTCCCTTATCTCAATCTCATCCCCTGAAAGAAACAAACCCCCCACTTCGCCCTATGAAATAATTTGATTTTCACGTATAACACAACAATTTACCTAGCACCAATTGGTAAATTAGTATCATACAATTTTGAAAAGAAAAAAAAATTTATTTGAAAATTTCACCCATCAGTATGCCCATAAACGTTAAATCAATTTGAAATTTTAATTCTTATGGAATTTAAAACAATCATTAATTAGCCAAATTGCAAAAAAAATAAGTAAGAAAAAAAAGTCTTCGTCGTGCAAAGTGCCGTTGCGCAAAGGTAGTTGTAAACACGAAAAATTCCTGAAACAAGAAACAAGAATACGTGTACAAAATATATTTTTTGTATTTAATGATTTTGGGGTTACAATCTCTTTGTAATTTGATCCTCTGCTTCTATCTTCGTAGGGTGTAGGTTTGTGGATGAGCTGTTGATCCAAAGGGCCGTTGGGGCTTGATCTAAGGATGAACGGATGATGAACACTTTCTTCAAGGGCCGTCGGGGCTTGATCTTGAATAATGGTTGTGTGGATTTCTTCAAGGGCTTTTGGGCTTGATCTTGAATGAACGGATGATGAACGATGAACACTTTCTTCAAGGGCCGTCGGGGCTTGATCTTGAATAATGGTTGTGTGGATTTCTTCAAGGGCTTTTGGGCTTGATCTTGAAGGTTGATGGATGAACGGATCTTCAAGGCTTTTGGGCTTAATCTTGAAGAACGATTGGATGTGTGAATTTGTTGAGGTTGTTGATCCAAAGGGCCGTTGGGGCTTGATCTTAGGATGAACGGATGATGAACACTTTCTTCAAGGGGCCGTCGGGGCTTGATCTTGAGTTGGTGGAAGTTCTTCAAGGGCCGTTGGGGCTTGACCTTGAAGGAGGATTTGACGAAGAACGAAGAGTGTTTTCTTGATCCTTCAAGATTTGCTTGAGAGCTTTAGAGTTTCAAAGCTTCAAGGTTTTGGTGTGATGTGAATTCCCTTCTTTCTTTCTCTTCTTCCTCCTTCAAAATGAATGCCTTGGCTTCCTATTTATAGAATTCCAAAACTTGATTTTTGGATTTAAATAATCAGATGAAATAAATCATTTCTGCCAGGTATTGACACGTGTCCTATTTGATGACTTTTCCAATTTATTTCGATTTTTCGTTGAGTCACACGCTACATGTAAAATTTATGTGACACGTGAGCGTTGAAATTTTAATTATTGGTCAACATTCATTTCACCGAAATTTTGATGTCTACAGTAGTTTGCGCGACGTTTTGTGTTTTGCATCGCGCAAACATGTTTTTCTACTAGTTCTTGGTGTTCCAATGGACTCAATGGCGGTTCATGGAGATACTTTCAGGTCAGTCATCTTTCTTTAACCATTGTGTTTTAATCGTATAATTATATCAGGCTAACAAGTGGTATCATAGCCCATGTGATTGTATAATTAAAACCAATACAAGCTTAGGCTAGTAGGCAAGAAAGCTGATCAATACAATGTAGTGATAATTCTTGAGCAACTGTATATATTATATTGTCGTTAATTATGACCATATATGAGTCTATTCCCTGTGATCGCATGCCTTGCAACCAATTGCATTGAATATAGCAAGCTGTTGTATGATAATTCATGGTAGTTTCAACTAAAACCATTTTTGCGTGGATTTATAATTAACGATTATACCTTGCTATTGATTTGTGACATGATTTAGACTTGTCCTGTAATATTCTACGGAATTGGAACCTCGTTTGTATGCAACTATTCCTATCGGCTTATTCAAAGGGATGATTACCCTTTAAAGGGAAATTATGCAGTGTTGAGTCATTCAAATGGAAAGAAGGAAAGTAGGTTATGCTTATGCGTACTGCATTTGCACTAAAAGAGGTATGGAACCCATGGCAAGTATGCAATGATTTATTGTAAAAGCTGGTCTTTCTCACAACGGTGGGCGTTGCGGGGATGAAAACCGGGGTGGTCCTGAGTTGTGGGTACTTAGTTATGGGTTAGGTTTTAGGGTTAGTCCACACAGGGACGTGTATATATATATATATATATATATATATATATATATATATATATATAAAGACTTCATAATTGTGTTTATATAAAATTTAGCCCTTATTTGAATGTTTTGCATTCTTCTCTGGCAGCTTCAACAACAGTAAAATTCTCTTGTTAGAGAGGTTTTGGCAAATACTATTTGGCATGGAAATATATTGGATATTGTGCTTAAGTCACGTACGTAGTCAATCTGGTCTTGTGGAATTAATCTACATGAATCCAGATTTTAAGCTTAAGCAACATGTATTAAAACTGGCATATGATGTGTTTGAATTAGAATTGAGTTTATCTTCCTTCTCAAACGTATGTATATATGCATAGGCACACATGGCTTCATATAATTTTTGTCTATTTGCTATAATCCACCTATGTCGTGACACTTTCTTAGGTTTCCTATTGGTGTTGATTGCCATCAAGTTAATCACCTGTTCTGTAGTATATGTATATACACATAAAAGCATAATTTGGTATTTAAACATTAGTAATGCATGTACTGGAGATGTTTCCTTAGGAAGAAAAAAAAATTGGTTGTTCTTACAAGGCTAATGTATGATTTTTAATGCTAATGTTTACTAGTCTCGTACTATGGAAATAAATATATAAAAGGAACCCGTTTGACTTAAAAAAGCATTTAGGTGATATCACAAATTGGCTTTGAATTAAAGTGAATGTATTATTCTTTTGCAACATAAAGTGTTTCTATTTTGAAGAAATTGTCTCCATAATGTTTTCTCATATTATTGACATCCTTAGAGCATCTCCAGTGATGGGCTCCATATGAGGCTGGAAAAGTGGTCGATATAGCCCATTTTAGAGCTCCGAGAAATCTTTGGGGCTCTATAAAGAATCACTCCCAATGAGAGGCTATATCTTTCGGGCTCTATATAGTGCTATATATATATATTTATGTGGTAATTTGATTAAGCGATGAATTTTTTTTTTTTTTTTGTGTGTTAGCTTTTCTTAAGTTGATTTTTGGATGTGCTATCTTAAATTTTTTTTATGAACGTTTCAACCTAAAATGTTCAAATTGTGACAAAGTTAGATTTCATCACTTATGAATCGTTCGTTGGATTAGATTCCCTTATCTCAATCTCATCCCCTAAAAGAAACAAACCCCCCACTTCGCCCTATGAAATAATTTGATTTTCACGTATAACACAACAATTTACCTAGCACCAATTGGTAAATTAGTATCATACAATTTTGAAAAAAAAAAAAAATTATTTGAAAATTTCACCCATCAATATGCCCATAAACGTTAAATCAATTTGAAAATTTTAATTCTTATGGAATTTAAAACAATCATTAATTAGCCAAATTGCAAGAAAAATAAGTAAGAAAAAAAAAAGAATTAAAAAAATAATAAAATGAGAGTATAAGTGTATTCGCAAGTGAAGGGAGAATGATAAAATTTTGATCACATGGGTTACTACTTTTTTGGTGGGACCCATTGTTTTTTGGGGTTAGATGTAGCCCGATTTTATGCTACCCAAGAAAGGAAGTTGCTACTCCCAGTAGTGGATCTAGCCACATTTTCCGACTCATAGGGGATGAAATTTATCGCTAAGGCTAGAAATGTGGTAGCCTCATGGAGGATAAAGCCCCCATTGAGGATGCACTTATGGTGAAAGTGTAGTATTACATTTCTTATACAACTTGTTCTATATACGATTAATCTCTTTCAAGTATGTTGTTAGGTTTCTAGAGATTGATTGAAAATCAAAAGGCAGTCATGAAGAAGATTATTAAACTAATGTCATAGGTTGGCAAGGGAAGATAAAGTTATGTGTTTTAACTAGCATGAAACAATATTGAAGTTTACAATGTGAATTGACTTTTCATGCCAAATTTGATATTTTTCAATTTCATTTACATTTCCATTTCCATTTGCATTTGCATGTAAATAAGGAACACTGGTCTATTTGAGATGCAAATTTCATCTCCTTCTCTGACAAACAACCATACATCTTCTTGTTTTCTTCCCTTGTATATAACAGTCTTTCTAATCTATTTAGAATATCAATTTTCATGCAATATTTTTTTCTCACAATATTCATGTGTACGAGAGCCTATAGGGATGTATATTTGACACAATTATGGCTAGTCATTACTTGCTGTTGTGAATGTAGATGAATTTCCTTGTGTTAAACCCAACATTATAAAAATTACTTGGTCATAACACATATACAGTATAGATTTGTGCACCCTCACTAGTACAAAAACATGTTTGCGCGACGAAAACTTGTGCGACGCAACTAAATGCGTCGCGCAAAGTATGTTTGCGTGACGTTAAACACAAAACGTCGCGCAAATGGCTTTTGCGCGACTGCAGTTTGCGTGACGAAGATAGGCGTCGCGCAAAGGCCATTTGCGCGACGTTTTGTGCGTCCCGCAAGATTTTGGCGCTAAAGCAAGTAAGCTTTACTGCTTTTTCTGTTGACTTTGCGTGACGCAGGGCTACGTGAGTCGCGCAAAACAGCTTTGCGCGACGCACGTGCACTTACGTCGCGCAAAACATCTTTGCGTGACGTATGTGGCGTCACGCAAAAGCGCAAAGCTGTTTTGCACGACGCCACATACGTCACGCAAAGTCAACGACTTTTTTTTTCCTTTACTTAGTCAGTTTGGGTGGTAAAAACTGCAAACTAGTTGCAGCAGCTACCTCTCCCTCCCCCATCTCTGTTCTAAACGTTCTCCAATTCTCTCCGTTCCTTAATCTATTTGTATCCGGTAAGCAATTTGATTTTGTATATGCAACTTTGAATTGAGAATTCAAACTAAAACTACTAAACTTGTTTTGTACAGGATTTTTGTATACAATTATCATTGAAGAACGAATTTGAAGGTATTTTTTTCATATTGCATATGGGATTTTTGTATATGTACCTTTGCTTACTTGCTATGCCCTTTTTTGGTAATGGTGGAGTTTTGTGAGATTGAATTTTGAAGTAATCTTTATTAATTTTACCTATTAAAAGGAGTGAGATTGTAGATATATTGTTGAAGACTTGTTTGGGCTTCATTTGAATACTTTATCGAGGTTAACTTATATATTTACATAGAAGAAATTGTAAGAAATGTTGGTTTCCCCTTGAAATTTCCTTAATTTGTGCTATACGGTTGAATTGAGGGTAAATGCAATGTGTTGCAACTAAGAATTATATAGAAAACCTACAAAAGCCATGATCTTCAAAGCTAATCTTATCATCACTATTAAATTCTCAATGCTAAGACAATAGGTTTTAGTTCAATAATGAGCGGGTTGATTTTTGTGAGCATATGCCATACTTATGTAGATAAACAATGGCTATGATTCTCTTATTAAATCCTTGTAGAAACTCAATATCATCTTCCAATTTTAATACATGTAAGTAATTTAGGATTCATTTTTAGTCTCAATCCTTTGTAAACTTGAAGACAACCAAAACATCTTTCAATAAGATTTTTTAAAACCAATATGTAGCCAAAATACGCTTACACTTGTGTTCATATTCTAACAGTACCTTTATCTCACCACCAAAATTACTCGAGTGTAACTAACTAGAATATGTATATTCGATGATATAATTAGTATAAACAAATAAAAACTAAGGCCATCAACATTATAGTTTACAAGGATTAATATTTTGTATCTATTTTATTTAGTTTCACTAATTATTGTGATTTAATTTATTTGTATGCACATATTTTTGTACATCAATTACAAAATTGTTTTGTGTTGTACGAAGTTAATACAACTTAACTTCGTACACTTTTTTTTTCAAGAAAAGCTTAGTTTCCCGTTTGAGAGTTAGTTGGATTTTGTGCATGGATGCAAAAGCATGCTTGCGGTCCAATTAATTATTGAATTGTCCCATTTTTTGGATAGTTTGGGAATGCATAGTTATGTGTTGTAGTTTGCAGTTCATAGATTAGGTTTCGATAGTGGAAATTTTGGTAACATTTCCTAATGTTCTTCGAGTACACAGTGGATATTATGTATCTACTGCGTGCACTTGAAGAATTGTAAGGAGATGCTGTCGAAATTTGCCCATGTCGAAATTTAATCCATTGGAATCGTAAATTACGGCACATAACTGTGTATTTTTGAATGGGATAGGCCCTTACCGGAGGAATAAGGTGAGAAGACAATAGTTGAAGTTGTTGTACTTTTATTGGGATTGCAGGCAAAATGGACAAACAGTGGATACAGAATCATAATAGATGTGCTATCGAGTACTTGGATGGAATAAATGATTTCATTGAATTCGCAACTAGACACAACCGAGGTTCAACTCATATTCGATGTTCCTGTAGGAAGTGTAACAACTCAATGAGGGAAACATTCGAAAATGTTCGATTTCATTTAGTAAGAAATGGGATGATGGAGACCTATACTACTTGGTATCATCATGGAGAATGATTAGACCAAGCTTCATCTTCATACATGACACGAGTGAAGACTGTTGAATGTAATGTGGATCCTAATGAACAAGTTATGGATATTCTAAATGATGTTTATCCATATGCTACAACCAACACCAATCAGGAAGGGGGAGATGACGGTCGTCCAACCATGGATAGTGAGGCATTCAAAAACTATGAAAAACTATTGAAAAATGCCAAGCAAGAATTATATCCGGGGTGTGAAAACTTTTCGATGCTCACAGCAATTGTGGAGTTGATGCATGGCAAGATCAAGTTTCGTTTGTCAAACAAGTGTTTCGATTACTTTTTAGGAGTTATCAAGAGGATGCTTCCAAAGGACAATTGTTTACCTGAAGATCATAAAAGTGCCCAAAAAGTGTTGAAGGGTCTTGGATTGGGGTATGAAAAAAATTCATGCATGTGTAAATAATTGTATATTGCTCTATAAGGAGAACACACAGTTGGATAAATGCCCTGTATGCAATGTGCCAAGGTTTAAAATGACATCACAAAATAGAAAGACCAAGATTCCACAAAAAGTAATGCGTTATCTTCCATTGAAGCCTAGGTTGCAACGACTGTACATGTCGATGCACACCGCTACCGATATGAGATGGCATAAAGAAGGAAGAGTAAATGACGATGTTATAAGGCATCTTGTAGATGGAGAAGCATGGAAAGAATTCGATCGAATGTACCCTGATTTTGCAGCTGACCCGCGAAACGTCAGATTGGGACTTGCCACCGACGGATTTAATCCGTTTGGGGTTCTAAACCAAATCCACAGCACTTGGCCGGTCGTCGTGTTTCCTTATAATCTGCCGCCTTGGAAGTGCATGAAGAAAGAATACATAATGTTGACTCTATTAATTACTGAAGATCCAGGAAAGTCCATTGATGTTTATTTGCGGCCGTTGGTAGATGAGCTAAAAGATTTATGGGAAAACGGTGTTCGTACATATGATAAGTATACTGGGCAAATGTTCACCATGAGAGCAGCAGTGATGTGGACAGTAAACGATTTTCCCGCGTATGCAATGGTTTCTGGGTGGATGACTAAGGGTTATTTGGCATGTCCAATATGCAAGGAGAACGTAACATCGTCTTGGCATGCGAGAAAAGTTTGTTATCTTGGTCATCGTAGATCGCTCCCTTGGGACAACGAGTGGCGTCAGAACGATAAAGCCTTCCACGGCACAAAAGAGACTCGACCAAGATCAAGAGAATGGTCTGGAGATGAGATTTTGGATCAATTAAACCGTTTGGAATTTGGTCATTTTGGCAAAGGGGTCAGTAAGCCCAGACCAACTACACATCTGAACTGGACACACAAGAGTATGTTATTTGAGCTCCCATACTGGTCAAAGGTAAAATTGAGACACAACCTTGATGTTATGCATATTGAGAAAAATGTGTTTGATACTTTGGTCGGGACAATTCTAGACATTGAAGGAAAAACGAAAGTCACGGTCGAAGCTCGCCTTGATTTGGAACGAATGGGCATTAGGCCATCCTTGTGGATGAAGAAAGTTGGTGGTACATTGAAGAAAGGCCATCCTTTTTTTACAGTTAATCCGAATGGGAAGAAAGAGTTTTTCAACTTTATTTCTTCTGTAAAGTTTCCAGATGGGTATGCTTCCAATATCTCGCGTTACGTGAACGTGAGAGGGTGTAAATTTTCAAACATGAAGAGTCATGATTGTCATGTGATACTCCAACGCCTTCTACCAGTTGGTATTCGACACTTATTGCCTCTTGATGTGGTGAAACCAATCGTGTTGTTGTCTACATTTTTTTCACAATTGACTGCAAGGTGTTTGCGGAAGTCGGATGTTAAACAATTGCAGGACGACATTGTGAACGTCTTATGCAAGTTCGAACAGATATTTCCTCCAGCTTTCTTTACAAGTATGATTCACGTGATGATTCACTTGCCAGATGAGGCATTGCTTGCTGGACCAGTCAATTGCCGATGGATGTATCCAATAGAAAGGTACTTAATTAAGCATATATATATATATAACAGATTAATGATCAACGAACGCTTTGAATAATTTGTAGCATACCTTTTATTTGTGTAGATATCTTGGTGAGTTGAAAAAGTGTGTCCGAAATAGGGCAAAGCCTGAAGGATCACTTGTGGAGGCATGGGTCGCATATGAGTCACTTACTTTTTGTGCAATGTATCTTCAAGATGTTGAGACAGCTTTCAATCGTCCTCAACGCAATAATGACGGTGGTGTCAGAAAAGAGAAACTATATGTTTTTGCCCAAATTGAGCGACCATTCGGCGAGCCTGTAAAAGGCGAATCGTTTACCAAAAAAGACATGGAGGTAGCACATTGGTTCATACTCAACAATTGTGATGAGGTTTTGTCATACCTTGAAGAGCATGAACGGTTGATGAAGCGGGAACATCCTTCACATTTATACGCCAAGAAGCACCGTGAATTGTTTCCTTCGTGGTTTCACGAACATGTAAGTTGTATGTGTTTTGAATTCAGCATATTTTCCAACTTGTTCATGCCCGTCTTCAAATTTGGTTACACTAACAAGTTAACTTTTTGTATATGTTATATTAGATGAACAAATTGAAGGAATTGAATTCACCTTCTTACGATGAAGAATTATATAACTTGGCAAGAGGACCGCTTCATGTTGAATTGTTCTCAGGTTGTCATGTCAACGGGATCAAGTTCTTGGGGGCAACACGTGATGACAAGTCGTCTACTCAAAATAGTGGTGTCTACGTCCTGGGTGCGGGCGACAGTGAAGACATTGATTTTTATGGTAAACTAACTAGTGTGGTACAATTGCTTTACAAAGACAGGTGTCAAGTGATACTGTTTAAGTGTCTTTGGTTTGATACAAACCCACATAACCGAACGAGTGTTAAGCGAGACCATGGTTTACTATCAATAAACACTACCAGACGTTGGTACGATGAAAACCCATACATTTTGGCAACTATGGTGAAAAAAATATTCTTTCTAGACGACCCTAAAGCCGGCAATGGTTGGAAAGTTGTTCAGAAGATTGATCGAAGAGGGCTATATGATATTCCGGAACTAAATCAAGATGACAACGACGACAACATCGCTGACCAACAGTTATCATCTTTGATAAAAATTGGTGAAGAAACACTCCGAGATACTAATGTTGTCCAAGAACCGTTTGAAGTAGCTGGAGTTCCCGAATTCGAAATACCAATAGAGTCAATTTCAATTGACCTTGGTGATCTGCCACGATACAATGCACCAGAAGAGGCAAATGAAGATGAGGATGAATGGAAATCCGAAAATGATAGTAGTGAGGATAGCGAGAGTTATTATTGTAGTTCAGATGAGGATTAATATAAACTTGTAAACCTCTTTCCTCTCGGTTTTTCTTTCCGTAGACCTCTTTTCAGACCTCTTATCCTCTTCCTCTTCCTCTTATCCTATTCCTCTCGGTTTTGCTTAAATTGCAGACTTTCGGTTTTGCTTAAATTACAGACTTTCCTCTCGGTTTTGCTTAAATTGCAGACTTTCCTCTTGCTCAAATTGCAAATCAAATTGCAGGAGTAAAGTCCTGCGTCTCCTCTATCTCTTCCCTCTTGCTCATCTTTCCTCTTCGCAACCTTGATCCCCAAATCTTTAACCCAGACTTGTCTTCCCTCTCTCTTTCCCATAGACTTCTCTCTTCCTTCTCGTTCTAAACGACGGGTAGCCACACGAATCTCGAAGCCGACGGGAATCAAGTCCCAAAATCAAGGTAAGGGTTTGTGATTTGCGATGGGTTTTTGTTATTTAGGGATTAGGGTGAAATTGCAGTTCATTGTAGGGTTTCACTACGATTAGGGTTTGTGATTTTGCTGCACGCGCACTCGATTGTTGATGGGTTAGGATTGAATTTGTATGTTGGGTCGATTGTTGTTGACTTTTACTTCAAGCTTTCCCGGGTTGAGTTAGCACAGAAGGTGTTTGATGGATTGCCCGAGAAGGACACGGTTTTGTGGAATACGATGATATCTGGGTTGGTGAGGAATTGTTATTACGCTGATTCGATACGAGTTTTTGGAGATATGGTTGTGGGTGGGATGGGTTTTGATTCGACGACATTAGCAGCCGTGCTTCCTGCAGTGGCAGAGTTGCAGGAGTATGGTCGTTGTTGTGCTTTTTGTTCTCTTTTTTGTTCTGCTTTTTGTCTTTGTATTTGTTTTACTTTTGAGCTTCTATTTTTCACTGCAACTATGATGTTGTTAGTCTGTCGTGTGTGATGTTATTTCGTTTTGAGCATCGAATTTTAATTGCTTTTTTTTTTTTTTTTTTTTTTTTTTTTTTGTGCTTTTGTGTTCAGCATTTCACAGGTTCTCTCTTGAGGATTTGCACTTGGAGTTCTTACTGTCTTTGTTAGGTAACGGGTTTTTAGACTTTTTACTTTTTATGGAGTTATTTGAGTGCTATGTTTAGTTGTTTTAATTATTTCAGATCATATGTTTCGGTGTTCAGTTGGATGTATTTATTTATTTATTTTTGCTGGTTGGTTTTGCCTCTGTTTAGAAACTATGCTATGGTGATAGTGTGTTTTGTTCTTTCAATTAGTTTTTACGTTATTTTTGTGTAGATTGGTCTGGTTTTCATGTTAAACTTGCAATTTTTATTTCATTGAAATGCAAATGTTCCCGTTTGTTATTGCTCTTGATCTTTCACTTTTTTTTCAAATTAGTTGATTTGGTGTTCTTATATGGTATACATATTTGGGTTTAGATATGTAATTGTATACAATGGGTGTACCTTCATGAAAATATGGCTATTTTTATTGTCGTGGTGGAAGATTTTGGCAACTACGAAAATAGCAATTGGAAGATTGGTATGGATATTAGTCTTTAAGTCTCTAATGACACCACTCATTCCATTTTTTGTTTGTCACTAAATAATCACACATTCATGCGTAAACTAACTAAATGGGAAAATGTTGTAGACTGTTGCTTTTGCTAAATTGGGCCTAAAGAGACATTTTCGTAGCTTTTGGAGTAGCCTTCGAGTGTTTATGTCCGATTATTCATGACCAAGGGATAGGCCTGCACTCGATTCCAGTTGTTACTTAGTTGTTTTAGGCTTTTTCCACTTGCCCCAAAATAAAAAATAAAAAAAAATCCCTGATTGTATATAAACATCAACACATGTTTGTCATGAAGAATTTGATTTTTGTACTTAAACATATACCAGCTGAACCAAAATTTTGTTGTCCTACTCAAAATGGCATTTCATTTGTGTGGTTAATAATGTTTGATATTTTTTCTTTTTGTTTTTGGGGAGGGATGGGGGTGGGGTTTTAATTGATAATCAAGTTTAACGATGATCACAACTTTGACAGAGTGATAAATCATTATTGTTCTTTCATGTTAGATGGAATTCAAGTCGTTTATTCAATAATCGCTGGCCAGGAAAAATTTGCCAAAGTAATGAAATATTTAGAATTGACTAACTTTAGAATTGACTAACTTTAGATAATTGGCATTTTTATTTCTAAGTTGTGATATGTGAAGTAGAATTGACTAACTTTAGATAATTGGCATTTTAATTTGTAAGTTGACTAAGTTGTGATATGTGATATGTGATGTGTGATATGTGAAGTTTTTAGAATTGACTAACTTTAGATAATTGGCATTTTAATTTGTAAGTTGACTAAGTTGTGATATGTGATATGTGATGTGTGATATGTGAAGTTTTTAGAATTGACTAACTTTACATAATTGACTAACTTTAGAATTGACTAACTTTAGAATTGACTAAGTTGTGATGTGTGATATGTGAAGTAGAATTGACTAACTTTAGATAATTGGCATTTTAATTTCAAAGTTGTAGCAGTGTAGTGTGTGTTTCAGTTTCGGCATGTGAAACTTTTCGTTCCATTGTTATGACATTGGTTTAATTAGACCTTTGCCCAATTTCTTTTTGTTATGTATTTCTCATCAAGAACTTGGTGGTTGAACCTTGAAATCCTATATTCCATTAAGCAAATATTATAAAAGCTGAAAAGGTATTCTTTCAGCATTTTGTGTGGCATGCTTTTAAGCCTTTTACCTTCTTTTTAGCGAGAAAAGATTTATGCTTTCGCCTTTTGTTTTCTATTCTTTTGTTAAATTTCTTACTGATAAGTTTTTCTGTCAAATGATGTTGAGTTGAATGTTTTCTTCAAAAAGTGTATAGATGTCGAAGTTGATCACTCGTCGTAGGAGTGTGACCAATGCGCCTCCCGCATTATCAGCATTAATTGCTCCATCCGTGAGTGCTCCATTGATTGGGGAGCCTACACCCCTTACTGAGGCTACTGCTACGGCATCCCAGGTGCCTGTATCATCGACGTCATCAGTGTCGGTTCAGTCGCTCAGTGCACGGCGGCCTCACCGGCACCGCCGCGATTTGGAGCCTTCTGTTCACACTTCCTCATCATCCAGAGTTGAGGATGGGGGCTCCCAGCCAGGTAGTTTTATTTTCCTAATTCTCACTACGTTGTATTTTATTTTCATTTTAAAACTATTATTTTTATGATTGTGAAAATTTGTTGCGGGTTGTGAATTACTGTTATTTTACTTTTTTAAGGTTTTGGGAAATGATATACTATTAGGGGAGGTTTTGCAAAATTTTCTATACAAATTTAAGCTTAGGATTTTCACCATTTAAGTTTTTTTGGATAGCTAAAAAAAAAACCAGGGGGCCTAATCGAATGCTGAAGACGGCACAGAATGTACGTCTGTCTGCCTCCTGGATCAAGATTGCATATGACTCGCGACATCGTGGAGCGGCTACCTCACAGCAACATAGCATCGTCGCTACTAGCTGTGGTTGTGTTATTCGGAATTGTTGTCCTATGCAGTGGGAGACTTGGGCAGAAATTCCTCAGGAGATGAAGATACTGGTGCGAGACAAGTTGTCGGTTAGTATATTAATTTTTGGCCTTTTATCATTTTTTTTAATTATGTTTACAAATATTATAAACCAAAGTATATTATCTTAATATTATTAAATTTCTTACTATTATTTTGTTGTTTTATTTGTAGGTCAATTTTGATTTTAAGGACATATCCCCTGAGGTCATCACCTACTTAGACGAGACCTTCGCAAATCGGTACAAAAATTGGAAGAGCGATCTTCATGCGCATTTTAAGAAATTTAATGCTCCAGAGGTTGCTCGCCTAGAGGGTTGCCCATCCGAGTTGGAGGACCGGCCAGAGGATTGGGAATGGCTTTGCAACCATTTTACGAACCCAAAATTTGTGGTATGTACTTAATATTTTAATAATAATTCATTAAAGTTTTAGTTATTTTTTAAAGCTTTTTAAAATAATTTCTTTCAAATAGTCGCACTAACATGTATATTGTGTGTTTAACAGAAGAAATCTGTTGCTGGCAAGATAGCTCGGGAGTCTAAGACACTTCTCCACCATTCTGGTTCGAAGCCCTTTTCGTATAGGCTTGAGACACGACGTCAGGTAAAAGTATATTAATTTTGAAATTTTATACAATTTATTTTTTATTATTGATTAATAAAATTTTCCTAATGTTTTTTTTTTTTTAGGAGGGTTCTAAGTTCCCAGAGATCAACGTGTTCAAGGACGTTTACGTTCGACCTGGCAATGAGATCGCTGAGCAGCTTCATGTAAGTAGATGTAATTGTTATTATTCTTATATTTATGAATTTGGCAATTTGATGCGAAATATATAAGCACACAAATTAAAACCCTCTTTTGACAATTGTAGTATATGTATAAGTAGGGATCGTTATAAACCGAGGATTAGGAGGGATTGCTAAATCACTTGAAAACTGACTCAAAAACGTAAAACAAAGGTTAAAACACTAAACTAGACTCAAAGAATGCAAAACAAAACACTAAAACACTAAAACAAACCAAAAGACTCAAAACAGCAACAAAACACTCAAAACTGCCTTAAAAACACAATCTGGGCAGTTTTGAACACCTAACACTAATTTGGACGAATTTGGGTTATAACTTGAATCAAAACACTTAGAAACACAAACTAAGACACTTTCTAACTAAATTGAAACACTAAAGTAAAGGGGGATTTAGTTTTGACAAAATTAAAACAAAGAAAACAGATTGTAATGAAAACAGATTGTAAAAACGAATTTGATGAAAATATGGATGGAATGCTAGTTAGAAGGTTCTTCTCTACACATGTCACACTTGCATACAAGATGATTTTTAGTTGGTCTTTCGATGAATCATGAAACTCAACACCCCGAGTTAATTAGGTTCGCTTAAATTAACCTTCAAGTTCTCCTTAAGTTAATGAATTGGATGGGAAAGCGCATACAACAATTCAAAACATTCTCCAAAAGTCCTTTACGTGAAAAGCACAATAAAGATACAATCAAAGATCATTAAGCAACATGAAAACTATAAGTGTTGACGAGGCATTCGTTACTATGATGAGCATGAAACTAGTGCCAAGAATTCATTTAACGCGATCGTTTATAAGCGACCTCCACTACTTGTGAATATAAGTTTGTAACTATTAGGTGAAACTCCCTTATATTCTAGCATCATATTCATGCATGAAAACTAAGTGTGCACTCTCAATAAACATACACGAATAAGTTATCAATCAAGCAGTTAAACAAATTGAATCCACAACTCATGAAATTCCAACTGAAGGTAATCAATTTATATTGCAAGCATATATATGGTTTTGAATCACCCCCTAGCTAACTAGGGGTTTAGCCTCTCATGTTCACAGAAAGAGAAACAAAATTGAAATTAAACATAGAGAACAAAAGATTGATTACACCTAGAACGCCCAACGATTCCACTTTGAATTTCTGCATGTTCAAGCTCCTCTTTTTTCTTCTCCTTGCTGCGGCACAGAGGTCTTAGGGTGATTTTGGATGTGATTTTGGTTTAGGAAGGGATTTAGGATGATAAAGGGTTGCGGCAGAGAGGTGGAAGGTGGCTGCAATGGTGTGTAAGTGTATGGAGGTGTAGAATGGTGGCTGGAATGGATGGAAGGTTGCGGATTGAAGGTGCAAGAATGATGGTGGCTACGGCAATGTATGGAATGATGAAAGAATGATCCTAGGGTGCGGCTTAAGTCCAAGTATTAAAAGGGTTTTCAGAAATTAAAACCCTAACTTATTTTGGTTAACTAAAATTAAGTCAAAGGCTTCTAGAATTAGGAAATCAAATCAGAAACTAAAAGGAAATTGGCTAAAATATGCGGCTAGGGTTTTATTTGAAAGGGGAATGTGTTTAAGTGCAGAAAATAGGAAATAAGGACCCCCCCTTGCACGGCAAGGGAAAAGGAAAGGTTAAGAGGTGCAGCTTAATGCTTTAGGAAAGGTGAAGTGTCCTAAAACTGAAGGGAAAAGGGGTCCCTTGCACGGCAAGGGATGGGGAGAATTGTTCTTCTAGGAATCCTCATGTGAGTAGGAATCCATCTTCAATTAGGAATTCATATTTCTTCAAGTCTTCAACTCATTCATTCCTCTTTTGCTCCAAAAGACTCCAATTTGCATCTTCTTGCACACTTTGGCTTTATAATCTGAAAACACACAAAAGTGACTTTAAACACTAAAATAACTAAAGAAACACAACATAAATGCAAGAGAACAAGCCAATTAAGTCGCATAAATATGCTCCTATCACCTTCACTTGCCTTCTCTGTCCTGTAAGTAGATGTGGCATCTTCTCTTGGAAGTACTTTTCCTTCATCCAGAAGTGGTATCTTTGGTTGGTGTTGATACACAAGGTAATGTATCATTTTCATTTGAAGCTTACTTGTAGTTTCAGGTTTGGTCAAGTGTGATACAAACCATATAATAGGAGTCCCCCAAGTCTCTAAGCGAGGAGATCTACTGAAGGAGGTGACAGACAAGGTAAGCAATCAAGGTTCCAAGCAATCAGTCTCAGATCGGTAGGTTGATCTTGGGTTCCGGCTGATTATACTCATTCTCCCTGTCTCTCATTCAGCAATAAGGATAAAGAGAAGAAACAAGAAGAAGATATGATATGAGCTACTCTTGTTTTTGGAGAAGACGGACGAATCGGCACGTGCTTTGTCGTACTTGACTTTCCACAGGTGTATTCTTGAACTGGGCTAAAGGGTTTTCTGGTTTCCTCCAAAGGAGCGAGTCGACTCTAGAATTCGAGGGTTAAAACAAGTCCGTCAGACCTGGACTATGCTCAATCCTGATGATATGAGATATTTTTGCTGTTTGACAAAGTAGTAGATGTGGTATGGTGAAGCTTTGTTCTTTGACAACGGCGCTAGCAAAAGGCTGTTGAGGTTTCTCGATCTCTTCAATTAGAGCAATGATGCCGAGCTTGGATTTGACTTAGGCTCTTCCGTCTGGATTATGCGGTTCCACAAGAAAAGGCATTATGTTGTAGTGATCTGTTCTAGCTCGCCATTGAACCTTCTGCTTCAATCTTTTGTATAGCAGAAATGGTGCGCAACCTTTGCATTTAAATGGTCCTTCAGAGCACTATTTCTCAGTGACTCATCCATGCTTGGCAGCTTTAGTGTAAAGAGCCAATATCGTACCAACTGTTCTGAGGTATTTGTCGAAGGAATTCATGACCTTGACAACAGTTGAGGATGAGTACTCGAGAGCAATGCTAGGCAAGCGACCAGGCAAAGGTTCTGGGCAATCAGTTCTAGATCGGAAGTTTGATTTCAGGTTCCAACTGATTGCATTCTTTCTCCTTGTTCTGCAGGTAAGAGTAAGGGCAAAGGAAAAGACAGGGAAAAAGAATGATATGGGATACTCTTGCTTTCAACCCTGATGATATGAGATATTCTTGCTCTGATATGGCTGGTTGGCATGGGTATTATCGAAGGAAAAGAAAACGGAGTATTTCAAGAGGCTAGATTGGGAGTGCCATTTCGGATGTGGGGAAGGGTTGAGCATTTTTTTTTGCTTGGCAGGTCTGCTGGCTGTGAAGGATGAAGGTCGACATATATAGGAATTGTCCCAACAGCGAGTGGTAATGCTGTTCCTTTACCCTTCTCGGTCAAAGCAATGTAGTGCTCGCTGCAAGGTTCACGTGTTTTAACTTTGTCAGAGCACCTTGAAAAAGTGGTATGTGGTATCTGAAAAGCTGATGTTGCGTGTGAGAATTGTGGACAAATTTTATCCAATGAAATCCGACTTCTCGAAGTTCAGGGAGCGGTGCCTCTTCGATTTCTGAGCAGGAAATCTTGTTGGGGATATGGTTCTCGAGATTCGGAGAGCGGTGCCTCTTCGATTTCTGGGCAAGCAATCTTGTTGGGAGTGTTTTCTCAGATGTGAAGAAAGGTTGGGCATTTTTGCAAGTCTGCTTTACCATGAAGCACAGAGGTTGACACACATAAGGATTTTCCAATAATCAAGCAGTGGTGCTATTCCTTTATCCTTGTGGGTAATAGTAGGGTAACTGAGCCTTCCACATTTACCTGTCTTAACTTTGTCAGAGTTGGCAAAGTTGTCCTTGGTATCCGAGGAACTGATGTCGCATGTGGAGATTGCTAATAAATTTTAACCCAAGAAATCCGGTTCTTGAAATTTGGAGAGTGGTGTCTCTTCGATTTTTGAATAAGCAGCCCTATTGAAGATCTGGCTTTTTCTTTTATAGGAGCACCAATTAAGTTCAAGGAGTCCGTTCTAAAAGTTATTGCTTGTAGAAAATTTTCCCTTATTTTCATACTTCTGAGACTTACTGTACTTCATTTTTTTCTTCATCTTTTTTGAGAATGTCTGGCCCCTCCGATTATCGTTTGGACTTGAATGTTGTAGAAAAGGTAGCTATATCTCCTCAAGATAACATATGGCGTCCATCCTTCTTATCTCCTACTGGTCCTCTTACTATTAGGGATTCTATGATGAAGAATGATATGACCGCTGCGGTGCTGGTCAAGAATCTTCTTACTCCCAAAGACAACAGACTACTTTCCAAACGATCCGATGAGTTGGCTGTTAAGGATTCTCTGGCTTTCAGTGTTCAATGTGCAGGTTCTGTGTCTAATATGGCCCAACGCCTATTTGCTCGAACCTGCCAAGTTGAATCGTTGGCGGCTGAAGTGATAAGTCTCAAACAGAAGATCAGAGGGCTTAAGCACGAGAATAGACAGTTGCACATGCTCGCACATAGCTATGCTACAACCATGAAGAGAAAGCTTGACCAGTTACAGGAATCCGAAGGTCAGATTTTAAATGATCATCAGAGGTTTGTGAGTTTATTCGAAAGGCATTTGTTGCCTTCGTCCTCTGGGGATATACCACATACTGAAGCTCCAAATTATCAACCTCTAATGCCTCTTCTTTCTGGGGTTCTACCCAGTACTGAGGCTCCAAATAATCACCCTCTGGTGCCTCCTATTTCTGAGACTTTGCCGAGTGTTGAGACTTCTCCTGAGTAGCCTTTGTGAAGGCGCCCTCCTGTTTGTTTGTTTTGATTCATGTGTATGCATGTATTTGTAATTTATCGAAGATATCAATAAATAAGCTTTACTTCATTCAATGTGTTGTGTTAAATACACTAAGGTATCCTTCACTAAGTTCTTTGAATTTTTTATTTTGTTGAAGTTTACATGTTGAAACTTCGTGGGTGAACCCTGTAGGTTGAAGTAGTGCTCCCTTAATTTCTTGAGTGAGGAAAACTTCTTGGTTGGGGATTTGAAAAATCCAAGGCACTGAGTAGTCGCGAAATTTCTGAGTACCAAGGTGTAGTTGTATATGGTAGGAGTCCCCTAAGTCTCCGGTCGAGAGAGTTGACGAGGGAGGTGTCTTGCTAGTAGGCAATTTTCCAAACAAAACTTCACCATTTTCCTTTCTAAATGGTTGCCCAAAATTCATCCTTCATATATATTTGGTATGAAAGTTGTTAGGCCCAAAGAAGGGGAGGCCTAGGCTCATTTCTTTCTTTCTTTCTTTCTTTCTTTTTTTTTTTTTTTTTTTTTTTTTTTTTTTTCTTTTTTTGAATTTTTGAATTTTTTATTTTATTTTATTTTATTTTAATGGGTGAAGCTTTGTGGGTGAAACTTTGGTGTTGAAGCTTGTAGGTGAAGCTTTTGTGTTGAGGCTTTGTAGGTGAAGCTTTTGTGTTGAAACTTTGTAGGTGAAGCTTTTGTGTTGAAGCTTTTGTATTGAAGTTTTGTTGGGCACCATAACTTGATTTTGCTTCACACTATCTTGATCAAGAGTGTGTGAGGTTTTTGAGAATTGTTGTTGCCCTTCACTTGTTGAAGTTGTTGAATTTCCCAATTTCCTCTTCTTTTTTTTTTTTCTTTTTTTTTTTTTTGGGGAAAATTAGAAATTTGAAAATGTGGGAGAGACAACATATACAAATTTTGTGGAAGAGAGACAACATATACAAATTTTGCGTCCACACTGTTGAGCAAGAGATTATGATGCAAGCCACACCTTGTAGTAGTCGAAGGTTTGGATGAACCATATAAATTGAATTTGCTTCGAACAGTCTTGATCAAGAGTGTGTGAAGCTTTCTACGAGTTGTAATGTTTGCATTATTACAGAGGAGAAATGTCTGAAGCAGATGTAAGAGGGCTGAAGAGCTTAATCTTCGTATATCATGCACTAGCCGTTGTTGGCTTGCAATAAGACTTTGTTGGTGACTATAACTCTTGTTAGGCATAAGTGTTCCCCTAGTTGAGTTGTAAAGCTTGAGGGTTTTTGATTATTTATGAATGCTAGGAGTTCACATGTACAAGTTGTACCATTCGTCTTCTGGTTGGTGGAATGAATGGTGAGTTGCTTTCATCACTTGGTTAGTGGTACGAATGTGAGTTCCTTTATCACCTTTCATCATATTTCATCACCTGGTTGGTGGCACGAAGATGAGTTCTTTCTTCACCTGGTTGGTGGTATGAGTGGCAAGTTGCCAAATGATGTTAGAGTACCGGTTGTACATTTCATTACCTGGTTGGTGGCACGAAGATGAGTTCCTTCTTCACTTGGTTGGTGGCATGAGTGGCAAGTTGCCAAATGATGTTAGAGTACCGGTTGTACATTTCATCACCTAGTTGGTGGCATGAAGGAGAGTACGAGTTGTACATTTCATCACCTATTTGGTGGCATGAAAATGAGTTCCTTCTTCACCTGGTTGGTGGCATGAGTGGCAAGTTGCCAAATGATATTAGATTACAGGTTGTACATTTTACCACCTGGTTGGTGGCATGAAGGAGAGTACAGGTTGTACATTTTATCATCTCGTTGATGGCATGAAGATGAGTTCTTTCTTCACATTTCATCACTTGGTTGGTGAGAATAAGGGCACAGTGTCGAGGCACATTGTAGCAAGTGTCAAATGACATAAAGTATGTTGAACTCTTTCGAAGCACAGTTGGCTTATGCATGGATGTGTTGGAATGTATGATGTTTATGTATGAATGTGTTGGAATTTATGATGTTTATGTTGATTGATATGAGTGATGGTTATGAATGTTTTGTTATGCATGAAGGGATCCATGCTTTCGATATGTGAACCATGTTGGTTGTAACACTTAGTATCACATACTTTGTGTCAAAGTACGCATGTTGAAGCTTTGAGTTGGAGTATAGGGGTAGGTCAACGTAGACCAAGTGTTCTAATGCTAGGAATGCAAAAGACTCAGAATAAGTTGTTTGAATTCCCTCTTCTTTAAACATTTGCCGAATGGCTTGTGTGACAAAAGATCTCAAGTGGTTGAGAATCAAAACATTTGTAATATGTATTCCTTCAGTACCCAGTCCTCCACTTTGAAAAAGTGAGGCTTGGCCTCATAGTCATAATAGTCAACGGTATGTTCACTCCTGGTTGTCTTGATACGAACTTTTATCCCTCTTGTTGTAATAGGCTTGCTGAGAGTAAAAATTCTTCCTTTTACCAAGAGACAAATACGTTTGGTGACTTAGCGAGTAACTAAATGAGGCAGGAGATGATGCAATGGGTGTCTGAATGGCCAAGATCTCATCACTTAGTAAAACTTCACTTCCACTTCCCACTTGTTGATAGGGGTTAACCATATGGGGGTTCCCTTGGTATGTCCTTGCTTCAGCGGAGGCGTGGTTGTAAGCCTGTGCCATCACCCCAGAGTAAGTCTTCCAAGTGTTGGCATTGATCATGTACTTGAAGAAACAATCACGTAGGCCTGCTGTGAAGGCTTTGAGGGCGGTCTTGTCATCTACCTCAGCGCAGCGAGAATACTTATGGCTGAAGCGGCCGGCATATTTTTGTAGTGGCTCGTCCGGCTTCTGGCGAATAGTGTATAAGTCATCTGCGGAATGCAAGCGATCTGTCTGGAAGATGTGTTAAGAGATAAACAGTTTCCTCAGTTCCTCAAATGAGTCTACTGTCTCAGGTGGAAGACGACAATACCAATTCAGAGCTCCACCAAAGAAGGTAGAGGGGAAGATAAGGCATCGTTCTTCGTCGGTGTGCATCCGATATACCATGGTGGACTCAAAGAGGTTAAGGTGTTCAATTGGGTTCTCCCTTCCAGTGTAGAGCTGTAAGCCAAGCTTCTGCTTTGTCTTTACTTGGTGGGGGTGTCGAGGATCCTCCTTGTAAGAGGGCCAGGCCTAGGTTGGTTCTAGTCAGGTATTTCGGCCTGACGTTCGGCCTTCAATTTGTTTACTTCCTCAAGGAGTTGTAGGACAAGGGGGTCCTGAGTGGAGTCAGGTACTGCTGAATCCTTCTTCCGTAAGTCTCCATCTCCTCTTGGAAGTAGGAAAGTTTGATCAAGGGCATGAGATTTTTCTTTGGACTCACCGTACTGACTTCCAGGGCAAGCCTGTCGAAACACCCCCGAGTTCCCTGTACCTTCATATTCTTCTAGGACATGTCGCTCATTCCCTAGATTGGCAGTTGGCTTGGGGCATGAGAGATGACTGAATCTTTCAGAAACCCTTGGATCATTGACCTTCGAGCTTATGTGGATGGGGTTCTCTCGACGTTGCCTCAAGAAATCCCGACAGTCGCGATAAACGGCTTTTGATCCTTCTACTTCTTCTGTAAGAAGATGCCTTCCTCCACTTCTCCTGCTTCGGTTCGAAGCAGCTGGGTCGTGAGATGTCTCATGTTGATCAACACCTTGATGAGTAACTCGCTCCCTATTAGGGATTTCCATGTTGAAGGTAGGTGATCCCCCGTGTTGGGGGGCACCCAGGTGGTGGTTGACTTCCTCAAGAACGATGAGTTCGTGTGTTTGAGTATGCCTAGCTTCATGGAGCATCCTGAAGAGCTTCTCATACTGCTCCTGGAAGATCTCATTCTTTATCGCTATCTTGTTGTTCTGAGCCTCTAGCTCATCGACTTTAGCCTGAAGAGCAAACTTCTTTCGTTCCTTCTTTCGTTGCTTCACACTAAGTGCGAGGGGGTGTCGTTCTGCGTGCTGTGGCTTCTTTCACTCCCCATGTTGGAAAAGGGGTGCCTGGTCGAAAGAATGTGTGCGAATGGTGGAAACCAACTTGACAAAGCTGGAGAGAGTAGGAATAAGTGCGATTCCCACAGACGGCGCCAAATGTTGATGCACAAAATCGGCGAGGACTTTGGTATAACAGAAAGTGTGAAGTTTGTGACCTTCGCTAGATTGCTCTGGTCATTAGTGTTGATAAGTATGTAAATGAATAGAGATAGGGAAGCAAACAACACAAGATGTACATGGTTCACCCAGATTGGCTACGTCCACAGAGTAGAGGAGTTCTCATTAGTTGTAAAGGGTTTACACAAATACATAGGTTCAAGCTCTCTTTTAGTGAGTTCTAGTGAATAGTTTAGTACAAATGACATTAGGGATTATTGTGGGGAGAATGATTTCCTTTTATAAAAGAAAGTTTCTAGTTTTGTTCTGACATTGACACGTGTCATGTTGTGATTGGCTTCTGATATCGACACGTGTCGTGCTGTGATTGACTTCTGATACCGACATGTGTCGTGTTGTGATTGGCCTCCTGGTTGGAGGAAAAGTCTTGTGGGTCCTTGACGGTATGCTGTTGACCGGTGCTTAGTAGTTTCAAGATTGGATTTTTAGATTAATTAACATGAATGATGGGTTCTTAAATAACAACTGCAACTGCAAATGACATGACAATTACTATTTTAGTGGAAATCAGAGGACGTTAAAACGTAATGGTTGTTTCTGTAATGTCGAATTGTTTAGAATAAGCTGCAGAGCTACCTACAATTTGTTCATTGATTTAGTCAATGACCCTAATGAAATAAGGTAGGTTCCTTAGATTTTTAAGGCCTATCGTCTGTCATAGGGCATAAGTTTCTAAGAGCTGCACAGCAGATTGGGCAGAGGGAAAGGTAAGGTTGCGGGTCTGCGTGATTAAGATGACTCGTGCCAGCTTGATTCTGTTGGTGATGTTGATTTGCATGACCACAAGGCTTCAAAGTTGCTGCATTATAATTCTGCTTCTGGAATTTTATGCTTCTACTTTTATTGGGCTTAAGTGCGGGTTGATATATTTGAATTTTTAAGTTGGCTTCTGTAGAGATTAGAAGGTTGCTTAACTATCCAAAAAGGAAAATAGAGCATGTAAGCGGCTGTGGATAGCCTATTTCTGGTTTGGTAGGCTTCACATTGTCCAGTATAATTTTCTCTCTACATGCAAGTTGGTGGGTACTGTCTTGTTTCATCACTCTTGCAAGGACTGATTTCTTACGCTCACTTTGGCCAATTTCAGAAGTCCAATGTGGATTCTGGATCTTTTGGTTTCAAGAATGTTCTAGTAGATGCTTGGCTGAGGCCCTTTTGATGCCTTATTGTACATTTTCGATCTTTTGTTTATAAAACAGTAGCTTACATCCCTGTATCCTATGATCTGGGGTCTAACTGAACTAATGAGTCCCTGTAGAGTATTGTGCATTTGTACTGATGTTTAGCTTGTGTGTCATTCCCTTAATGGGCATCATTTTAGCTTGTGTGTCATTTCCTCAGGGATAGATCAACAACGTTTATCCCTCAAATAAAACAATGTCACATAGATATTTGTGTGTGTGGGTACATAACAATGCCATGCCCTGCTTTATTTCTTATTAAATGAACATTTTGTCTTATTAAGTTAGCCATGGCCCTTATAAACAATCCAAGCTCCTGCTGTTTGATTGTTCTGTGAATTGCTGTCATTTGTTCTTGTTTTAATATATATATATATATATATATATATATATATATATATATATATATACAAATCAATAGTTGGTATTGATGGTAAGGAAGGGGGCATCTTCGTCAAATCCTTCAGCTACATGGAATGCCCACAATATATCTATATTTTGTGATGTTTGCATCAAGGAGGTTGAGGCCGAAAATCGTCTGGGCACTCATTTTAACAAAGAAGGATATGCAAATATTAGAGCTAACTTCAAGGCAGAGACAGGGCATGATTATGAAACTGAAAAATAAGTGGGATGCACTTAAAAATGAGTGGAAGTTGTGGAAAGAGTTAGTTGGTAAAGAAACTGGCCTAGGGTGGAATTCGAGCAATGGTACCTTTGATGCCTCTGAGGAGTGGTGAAATAATAAACTTCAGGTTTGTGTATTTATCTTTTAATATGTATTATGATATCATGCAATATGTATTAACGATATTCTTTCTTACTTGTAGATAAACAAAGAATATGGAAAATTGCTAAAAAAGGGCATTAGTCCTAAGATGGAGGACAAGTTAGATAGGATGTTCTCAAATACAGTTGCTACCGGTGAACATGTCTGGGCACCTTCATAACAACATATAGAGGTATTCTGAATGTGATTGTCATTTTGATGACCCCATGGATTATTGTGAAGAGAGCGATAGTAGTGATGATGCTGATGAAGAATACCAAAATTATTAAGTTGAAGCATCACATGAGATAGAAGCATTAAGAAATAGAATAGCGGCAAGTTTAATGAATGCATCTGATTAGACTACTTTCAAGTACATTAACAATATTGTATTAATGAATCCTAGCTATTCAGTCTAAAATATTTCAATTGAAGTAATTTGTCATACTAATTAATATTTAAGATAAAGTTTATAAATATTTTTCTTTTAAAAATAAAGTATATTTATTAATTCACCTTTATTTGTTAAGAAAATGAAATTAATGGCACATCCAGCATTATACTATTTTTGGTCATTTCACATAGTCACAGCTATTTTACATAAAAGTTTACCAAACACTATAATACTGTTTTTTTTTTTTTTTTTTTTTTTTCCAAAAGCACTTTCACAATAGAGTTTATCAAACACTCTGTGACTCTACTGTTTTATTTCACAGCTGCTTATTCTCACAGCACAGCAGAAACAGTTTTCTTTTTCAAAGCATAGTAGTATCAAACCAGCCCTAAAGCTTCCTATTATAATCTTTTAAAATTTTCAGTCTTATCACAAACTTAACAAAAAAAAAATAATAGTCACTTTACCTATTTTTAAAAAGTGGACTATTCCTAATAATAGCTCACAAAATTAGATTTATATTGAATTTACCCTTTCATTTAATTTAGAGTTTTTTTTTTTTTTTTTTGTCATTTAAACATCACTACTAATCTATGTTAAACCCAATTTTTATCCACAGTCCATTCAAATAATTTAAAATTTAACTTTTCTAACAACACCACATGTGTAACCAAATTACACATAAACACCAACACACCACATTCACCAACCCTTAAAACCTCCCAGAAATAACAAATCGTTCAGATCTTAAGAACAAATTGTTTTCTCCTTAATTATCCTATATTGTACCTGCTTGGATTTTCTGCTGCATTGGATGTCCAGATACGAAGCAACAAGCAAGCTTAGTGGTATTTTCCCATTTTCTTTGAACCCATTTGAAATATAAGAAGAGAAAAAGGTGAAACTAAGACCACCTTTTCCCCAGTTCCCAGTTTCTTTGAACCCATTTCCTCATTTCATTGTTTGTCATTTCCTACATAGCAGCGACACTTTTCTTTTTCACTTCTAAAAGAACGTCAAATTTCATAACTTCGTACTCAAATACTGTTTAGATTTATTTCCATGAGCACCAAGTAATTCTGGTTTCTTCTGTCACTTTTATAGGCAGCTTCTTGTTGTATTGCACAAGATTAGTGATGCCAAGATACTTTCCTTTACATGCAATCCTATATTGAAAGAATTAATATGCATATGCATTAAGTTGAATCGTATATCATGTGTTAGATGGCTATCCGCAGATAACTCTCCCTACGAGTGTTGGGAACTCTGTGCCAGTTTAAGGATGCCTTTGGGAAGTCATCAATAGGCCTTCAGACTATCTTAAGAGCAAGTCCACCCCTAAAAAAATAAACTGGCCCAAAGTCTATTTAAACCATCTAAATAAATAGTAATTGACTGCAATGAACAGTAATTAGCCAAGTGCATCTCCATCCAAAAAAATGAGCTGGGCAAGAGTCTAGTCAATTCGTATTAAAATATTATTAATTTTTTATTTATAAAATAATAAAATATTTTTATTTTTAATTTCGAATAGGATTTTTAACCAATCTTATCACGCCACGTGTCATTATCTGAAAGTTTATTCTTTGATCAAATGCAACTTAAAAAAACACACCAAATAAAACTTAACACCAAATAAACTAAAAACTTTATTCTTCGACCACAAGCTCTTTTTAAGTTTCTTCACCTTGTTTCAATCACCACAAGTGCTCAATCAAGTCACTTTGACGGCTTAAGTGCAAGTATGGTCATTGCATTGAAGTGTACCATTCAATAACCAATTGATTGTAAAGTTCATTCCTTTTCAATGGCTCGTGTTGCAAGGGGTCTTCGATGCAGTCATGAGCACAATATATACGTGTTCTGGAATTGTTGATTATGTCCGGCTCATAATCATCGATGACATCATAATCATACTCTTCTTCCACAATCATATTGTGGAGAATGATACAAGTCATCGTGATGGACCAAATAGCCTCTACATCAAACAATATGGCAGCACTCCTGACAATCGCCCAACGAGCTTGCAAGATACCAAAACAACAGTCCACATCCTTCCTACACCCTTTTGGACATGTTGCGAAGTGTTTTTCCTTTTCACATCGACAAAAAAGATGGATGTAGGATTTATATGGACAAAAAAGAAAGCTTTGGTTTAAAGTGATGAAACTATTGAAATGTGGTGTAAGGTGGAAGATGATGGTTAGGTATTTATAAAAAAAAAAATAAAAATAATTTCATTTTATTTTTTCTGTAGTTTTAAATAATTTTTATTAAGTTAATTAATCTGGACCCTTGGATTTCAAAAATATTGAAATTCGACAAGCCAAAATTGGACACGTGGCCAATGGTAAGATTTCTAACATTTTCTCTAAACCTTTTTTGGCCAAAAAAACATAGACCGTTGATCTGGGAATCGAACGGTCCATATTTTACCACGTCACTAGCCGTTAGGTTTGAAATTCAAAATTTTTTTACTCTTGGAAATCCAACAGCCATCGCCGCGCCACATGGCCCTAGTCCCGCATCACATTAGTGTGCCTGCATCACGGGCCCCACCCTTTGATTGTTGTCAGCAACGCGCGCCCACACGCCAGCCGCAAAAAAAGACTCAGCTCATGGCTGACGTCAGATGGGCCGGTTCCTCCCTCAGTCCATTCTAGGCTAGCCTAGAAGCTGGGTTTGACTTTGGGCCAACCTATTAATGGGGTTTTTTTTTTTTTTTTTTGGTGGTTTGGGGGGGGGGGGTGGGGGTGGGCCTGAAAAATGGACTTGGCTTAGCTTATTTGTTAAGGGTTGAAGTGCTGAGATTGGTTGTCCAGGTGTGCCATTGTTGGCTAAGACCAATAGACGAATTGATTATTATTATTTAAGTCATTTGCTTGCACCACCAGTAAATCGAGCTTCATTACCAAGGGACTGTCCATAAAGTGGTTAAATCTATGCTTAAGTTCTTTTCCATGCCTTGTTGACAAGGACTTTATACTTTCCCTATATGGAATGCCTAGATACAACCACAAACTGATCAAAACTGGTCTAAATCAGTTTGCAATCCTCGTGATAAAGTAAAGATAGAAAGTAAGGCAAGTTAACTGAAAACAGTAAAAGATTGAAAGTACAATTAAGTAAATACTTGTTAAATGAAGTTAAGTGCTTGTTAATTTACAACATGAACATAAAGATAAACAAAGTAGCAAATGGGAGGTTTTATAATGAAATGAAATACAAGAAATCAATACTACAGGAAAAGTAGTAGAGCTATAAAGGTAAATGCAAGGAAATAGAAAGGTGCTGAATGTATTGAAAAGATTTCTAAGGAAGTATAAAAGTTGGCTGCGAAGAACAAAGTTGTTTTTTTGTTTGATTTAAGTATCCTTGTATATGTCTATGTGTGGTTGCTATTGGTAAACAAATAATAATTCCAAACAATTATGAAGCAGACACTAAAGTGGCTTGATCCCTTTACACGGTAAGTAGGCAGTCTAACTTAAAAGTTATATGCAGCCATAAGATTAAATAATAATTAAATATTTCATTCATGTTTCGAAATGAGACATTATTGTGCTTCGGTCTAAATACATACTTTTACTAGATTGACAAGAATAAAACTCCTTAGACTATCTTCAACCCTTCGAGTAAAACCTAAAATTTTTAACCCAGAAAATTTAGGTTTTAACCTAGAAACAACTTTTCTGTTCCAACTCTTCTAGCCTAAACTTTTAGCCTCATATTATTAAAGAATGAATCTCACCCGTTAGATTTAAAGGAGATGGAAATCTATGCCATCTAATAGAAATAAAGCAGATGGGATTGCATATGGGTGGCCAACAACCCCATCAGGTTGGGTCCCACTTCCCCTCAAAGTGTCCCTTTTTCCTTGCTTTTTGGCACGTTGACAAGTTTTTAGGGCGTTAACTAGCGCACTTTCTTTTTTTCACAGCATGTCTACGCACATAGTAGGCCAGGATATTTAGCCTAGGCCGGTTTCTTGGCTGGTATTTTAGTTTTTTTGGAGTTCTAGCACTTAACCCAATTTTAGAACAAGGGTTGGAATGAAATTGAAGGGGGGGCAATAGAAGGGAAATTTTATAACTTACTCCAATGATTGGTGTGACAACTCATTCCTAATTTTAAGATTTTACGATTTTATGAATTTTAAAAGAGTGAATTGACGAAAATGCCCCTAAAGGCCAGGGTGTTGACTTCCGTTGACCAGCATATTGGGAGACGTATGAAACATTCTTTTAGCATACCCTTGTAGAACTCATCTCTACAGACACGTGGGCTTTGGAGCTATGATGAAGATTTTACGGAACTACAAAGCGGAAGAGCATTTTAGTAAATTCGCTATTCTAGATATTCAACTTTATTATTTTATTATTTTCTTATTGGATATCTATGTGCTTGGAACCCACCCACGTGGGTCACTAATACCCTTGGTCCCCGTGTCTCCCACTCTCCCGAAATCTCTCATTCTCTTTCTCTCTTGCAATTCAAATCTCCCTCATGTCACTCTTCCAATGGATGATTGCCACCACAATTTTCCTTCTAACCCTTTTAGCCCTCTCTCCTCTTCTGATTCTTCTCTCTAACTCTATCCTCCCTCTGCAACGACTGTGCCAAGACCCGAGCACCACCTCAGTCGCCACCCCGGCAAACTTCTCCACCACCAGCCACCACCATCGTAACGACACTTCCCTTTCTCCCTTGTCGCAAACCCTCATCTCTCTTCCTTTCTCTGTGCTTGCTACACATAAATGCCAACAAGAATCTGGTGAGTCCACAGCATCTCCGACGATGGTAAGTTTGAAAACCACCCCAAAAATTTATGGATCGCATTGTGGTGTGATTTCCAAGTCATTTTATGTACTTTTGGTAATTTTGGCACAGAAACACCTCGGGTATACTTTTCTAGATTTTTCTGGCGAGAGCTCGACTGCTTCGAACAATTTTCTGGCTTACTCCGCCCACGATCAGGTGTTGTAATGGTATATTTCGATTCCTCGTCCTTTAAGCTTCATTTTTTTGTATATTAGGTTGCTAGTTTTGGTTGAGTTTCGAAGCTAGTGGAGCCAGAAACGTT
The DNA here is from genome assembly GCF_041283825.1 of Pyrus communis. NCBI lineage: Eukaryota > Viridiplantae > Streptophyta > Magnoliopsida > Rosales > Rosaceae > Pyrus > Pyrus communis. Next base: position 7,698,175 of record NC_142566.1, read on the forward strand.
CTCGGCTGAATTCTTTTCCAAAAAAAATAAAGAAAAAAAAAAGGGCCTTAAGCCCAGATTCGACCCAAAACCTTTGGCCTAAATCATTAACCTAACCGGCCCAAAGGTTCCAGCCTAGCCCAATTTCCAATTGGGCTGAGAATATTTTAAGAATATTCTTTGGAATATTCTTTAGAATATTTCTTATGTCGATCTTTCAGAAATTTCTTGGAAACCCTTCTAGGCTACTTTCGATGCCCTGAGTCCATTTTTGGCATCCATTTAGTGAAATTCTAAAGTTTTAATGTAGTTGACCACCGGGGCGTCTCAGTTGATTTTTTTTGGGGTTGATCGTCGACCTTCTCGTTGACTTATTACAAAATTTGACGGGGACCCTCCTTAGCGAATTTCGACGCCCTGATTCTAAATTCGCACTCCGTTTTCCCCAATTTAATTGTTTTAGTAGAGTTATACTAATAGGTCCTAATATTATGCTTAGGTGAGATTATTATCGTGACTTCGACTATTCTAGTTCAAATGAGTTCGACTCGATGACATGATCTGTGAGTGGGTCTTTTCTTTTATATAGTATACATATATACTTGTTAGTTTCCATTTATACATTTCATAAATAGTTTTCTACAATACTCTTAGATTAGCGTGAGGTTTATAAGATTTAGTGCATTGATAGAAATTACGACGTTATGCTACATCCTATGGGATGCACAGGTATGCATATTTTTATGGCATTTTAATTACGGCTTTGATTAATATTTTGTTTATTTCTTTAACAGTGCGAATCTTCACATGATTGTAGCACTAGAGCGTATATTATTGTTACACCCAATCTTATTCATGTAAGAATACCTCTACATGAACTCGTGTGTCAGCATGTGTCGATGAGCACCCAATATGATATGTGTGCTTAGGCAAGATTATGTGTTATTGGTTGTTATATGTTCACGTACGCAATATTGTGACGTATGTCAATCTTGTGATTTTGCAGGCTATGGTAGGTATTTTCATACTATACGTAGTATGTATATTTTGGAAACTATACTTATTTTACGGCGAAGGGTTATAACGCTTTCAAAAAAGTTCTTATAAAACTTTGTTTTTAGGCCCACTCACCTTTTTCTTCGCTCCTCTAGGTTTAACAACTGAACTTTCGTATCAACGAGGATTTTTGGCAAATATGGTATTGCAGACTACCTCCGATGGTATAATTCTCAATCTACTCTACTATGCTTTACTTATGCTCTGACATTACATGTGATATGGGTTCATTCCTCACCAACACATTCTTATACTTTGGCACTTTTAGGTTTAAATTTATTCATATTTTCCATATCACTACACTTTATGGCTTCGTCACCCTCCGAGAGTCAGCCAACACAGCTCGATTCGGAGTCCAAGTGGACATTCGGGGTCAGGGTGTGTCAGTTTGGTATCAGAGCATAAGTTTGGGCAGTATTGCGTTCATCACACGCGTGATGTAAGCATTCTTGGTCCTTGAACCTAAGTGTTGAATCTTGCCACTTTGTCGACTACAAAAAACATGTTAGGTGATTCTAAGTTTTGAGTGCCAAGGAAAAATCCCAAATAGAGACAGTTGATAACCCTAAAGTAGGGCTAATGTATCGATAGTTTTGTATCACCAGAGACTTACCACTCAATCCCACCATTATTTTCACGCCATCATTACCAACCATTCCAAGTTAGGAAATCAGAAATAGATTTGATTCTTTGGCAGTACTCGTTAGTATATCACCTATTAGAATTCTTACGAAGTTTACTTTCATCGAGATTTCAGAAATGTCTTAAGAGACAACCTGATGCTAAAATGGTTGCACTCGACGGAAGAACATCCTGGGATAACCACTTTTGGTCCCCAATAACACTAATATTTTGAAACGCACTAGTGATCATTCCGAATCTTCAGGAGGAAGATCAATTTTCGTTTAAGTCCGTCCTAAAGTAGATTACTAGTAAATTCCTTTTTCGGCCTTAGGACATGCCTACCACTACTAGTTTCCAGAAATTCTTGTGGTGCTGTACTCATCATTTCGACGAGCATAAGCACATATGTATGAGTTATTCTACCTATGGTTAGTAGAAATCCTTGAAGTAGTAAGTATTTTCCCAAACTACCTCTTAGGACCAATTCCTTACTAGTTGTCCGACATCATCCAATTGAGCGGGCTTCAATCTGTAATCAATCTATTGTGGCGATACTAATTGACAATATTGTCTGATATCCAGGAACTGTCAACCAATATTCAAGCGGTATACCGGACACATGTGCTAGTATCTGGGAGTGATACCCTTATGCTAGAACGCTAGCTTACAATTTCAGGGTAACAAATAATATCAAAATATCATAAATGTGTTAATTAGCGGTGAGATTGATTAACTGATTAACAGTGACAACTTGAACCGAAGAAATTACAATCGTGGAAACTTAGGAGCAAGTCTTGTTGGAGATCAATAAAGTCATAGTTGTTTAACCTTATCACCTATCTAGGTAAACATATCCTCTCTGACTAGCCACATTTTCGATCACTTCCACAGGTAGACAGTAGAATCGAAGTATGAGTTAATTTCTTACTGTTAGAGTGAATTAAGTATCGAGAAAGCTATGAAGACCTATTAGCACGTGGCGTAGTGAAAGGAAGTAGTATGTTATATTTCAAGGACGTATATCTCTAGCATCATTTCTCAAAATTGTATCTGAGCTATCACCAAATGGTGAAGTGAAGTACACCGTTGATTCACTTTCTTGTACTACATCAATTTTCCTTGTATCTCTCGAACAACTCCTACTTTGTTGAGAGAACTTAGTTACAAAAGCTTACCGTTAGGAATTTACCCAACTAAATGCTTTATCTTGGGAACCTCAAACCTATCCGCGAAGGTGAAATATTGAACCTTAGGATCGTACCTAGTTTAGCAACTCAGTCGATTAAAACCGTTAATATCCATACTTCGAATTGATGGTCTACCCAACCAACCTTGGAACTTGAGTTTTCTTCCATAGCCTGATGAATTCATTGTAGTCTTACAGACGACTTTATCGCCTACTTCAGCAATGAAGTCAAATTTCTAAACACCGATAGTCAGCTTTCTACCAAATTTCTCAAATGTTAGTTTTGTTTAAATTAGTACTTTTCTTGGGAGATGTGATCTCAATAGACAATATTCCTTTCTGTTTCCCAAAAGGTTGTAATGGAAGAAAGTTAAAATTCTCACAAAGTATTGTGAAATATGCAATATTCTTGGTCTTGTCGATTTTATCGATAAACTGTTAACGATTTTTTGACTATAGTGTTTTTCGTCACATATCAACCGAGGAAAGTTAGTTTAGTTGTGATATTGATTATGAATAAAGTTTCTGACAACCGAACTGTTGTCTCACCTCACCTCTGTTTTACACCTTTAGATGACATCAATCATTTTGAAATCCATGATGATGTGTTCTTTGGATGTTTTGGCGGTGTAGAGGTAGCATGGCAGAGTATTGCTTATATTTCCCAACGTGTAGAACCGTTCGAAATGAACCATTATATACATGACCTAGAGTTAATAGTTATCCTCTTCATTCGACAATCGGATGACACTTCTATGCGGAGAAATGTGTCCAAAATTTTTATCAACTTTAGACCTCTCAATTGCATCTTCATTTGAAGGGAACTAAATTTTTGACAGCGATGATGGAAGAACCAAATCAATGCCTACGACTACACTATCATGTATCATCCCGGTTGTGTACGTGTCTACCCTATTGCATTTTGTATCATTTCCGAGGCAGGTAGATTGTTCAGAAGAATCATTTGAACATTGAAATCTAGTTGTGATCATTAATTCTTCAATTACCTAACAAATACTTTGTTGAACAAATTTTACCATTGGTGAATGAATCTTCTGGAAGCTACCATAGTAGCAAGATGTGATGCATTCACTCCAGTTACCTTGTATCCTAGATTTGATGGACTTGTTTTGATCCTTAAATTCTCGAGTGTTATGTTAGCCTTCTCGACATAATTTTTCACTAAATTCGAGAGAAATTCAATCTGAATATGCTCATTATGTTATTGTGAAATGCATTGTTCGAATATATAGTATGTTTGTCACTACTGCATCTTGCCGTGACACGTGGTTCACTTCTAAGCCTTGGGAAGTCTCCTTGAAGGCTATGGGTACAAAGTTGTTGTTAGGTATGAACTATCCGGATCCTTGTGGCATGTTACGTTATCCGTTCTATAGTTTTAGCATGATAGTAGTATACACTTATCTTTGTTAGAGTTGTGTGTAACGACGGTTACACTTTCGGTTTTTTTGTATGGTACCATTTAAGGCATTGTCTAGAGATTTTATGCTTAACACATGATTGACAGAGGAGTATTGAGAATAGGTATTCGAATGAACAAGGTTATGATGTAGCGAAATTATGTGCTATTGACGATGTTGCCCAAGAGGGTAGTGCGTGAGCATAATCGAGGCTTTGATCAGACGACGTATATGTATTTCCCAATGAGGGGCAAGATGGTAATATTGCACCCTCGAGAATTCGTTATTTGCTTATCGAGACAACAGTGAGTTGTCGGTATTGCGGGCTGCAAACCGTAATACCAATAACTTATACATTGAGTTCGTTAAGCAAGTGGACAAGTAGGTCCTTTTACATTAGCATTTTTAGTTATTTATTTATTGTTTTGGCTTGACCTAAGGATACTATACACATACCTTCGGAGTAAGTGATGATATGTTTGCTTAGGTGAAAATTTTCTATTTTCAATTTTGATTTCGAGACAATTATTTTAACTTCACTTTATTGTATATGTTTGTGACGATATGTTACTATATATCGCTTTTTTTTTTTTACTTTATGTTTTCATAAAAGATTGTATATTTCAGTATTGAACTGAAGGAGAAGGACAGTATGAGTTTGGAGGCATGAAAGAGGAATCATTCCACTCCGATCGCAATGGAATGACATTCTCTTTTATGCAACCGCTATAACTTGAATTCTTCTTTATGTATTTTCTATCTATCTATCAGTATTTTATGTATAGCAACTTATTTCAAATTTTGGGGCCCAAATTTATTTTTAAGGTGGGTAGATTGTGACAACCCGTCCCTAATTTCACGATTTTATGAATTTAAAAAGAATGAATTGACGAAAATGCCCCTAGAGGCAAGGGTGTTGACTTCCATTGACGAACGTATTGGGAGACATATGAAACATTCTTTTAGCATACCCTTGTAGAACTCATTTCTACGAACATGTGGGCATAAACAGAATCGAATTTGGAGCTACGATGAAGATTTTACTGAACTACAAAGCGGAAGAACATTTTAGTAAATTCGCTATTCTAGATATTCAACTTTATTATTTTATTATTGGATATTTATGTGCTTGGAACCCACCACGCGGGTCATTTTACTCTTTGTCCTCGTGTCTCCCATTCTCCCTAAATCTATTATTCTCTCTCTTGCATTTCAAAGCTCCCTCATCTTACTCTTCCAATGGATGATTGCCACCTCACTCTTCCTTCTAACCCTCTCAGCTCTTTCTCCTCTCTCGATTATTCTCTCTAACTCTTTCCTCCCTCTCTAAAGGCTACGCTAAGACCCAAGCACCACCTTGGTCGCCACCCCATCGAACTTCTCCACCACCATCGTCACGGCACTTCCCTTTTTCCTTCGTCGCAAACCCTCATCTCTCTTCCTTCCTATGTGCTCGTTGCACATAAACGCCGACGAGAATCTGGTGAGTCCATGGCATCTCTGACGATGGTAAGTTTGAAAACCACCCCAAAAATTTATGGATCGCGTTGTGGTGTGGTTTCCAAGTAATTTTATGGACTTTGGTAATGTTTTGGCACAGAAACACCTTAGGTGTACTTTTCCTGATTTTTCTGGCAAGAGCTCGACCGCTTTGAGCTGTTTTCTAGCTTACTCTGGCCACGACCGGGTGTTATAATGGTATATTTCGATTCCTTATCCTTTAAGCTTCATTTTGGTATATTCGGTTGCTAGTTTTGGTTGAGTTTCGAAGCTAGTGGAGCCGGAAACGTTTCCAGGCCGAATTCTTTTCCAGAATTCGACGACCTGCCGAGAAAGAAGAAGAGGAAAAAAAAAATGCCTTAAGCTCAGATTTGGCCCAAAACCTTTGGCCCAAATCATTAACCCAACCGGCCCAAAGGTTCCAACCCAGCCCAATTTCCAAATGGGCTGAGAATATTCTTGGAATATTCCTTATGTTGATCTTTTGGAAATTTCTCGAAAACCCTTCTAGGCTAATTTCGACGCCTTAAGTCCATTTTTGGCATCCATTTAGTGAAATTCTAAAGTTTTAACGTAGTTGACCTCCATGGTGTCTCGGTTGATTTTTTTTGGGGTTGACCGTCGACCTCGCGTTGACTTTTTACAAAATTTGCCGGGGACCCTCCTTAGCGAATTTTGACGTCCTGATTCCAAATTCGCACTCCATTTTCCCAAATTTAATTGTTTTAGTGGAGTTTTACTAATGGATCCTAATATTATGCTTAGGTGCGATTATTATCTTTGCCTTTGGCTATTCTAGTTCGAACAAGTTCAACTCAACGATGTGATCTGTGAGTGGGTCTTTTCTTTTATATATATAGTGTGTGTGTGTGTGTGTGTGTGTACTTGTTAGTTTCTATTTATACATTTCATAAAGAGTTTTCTACAATACGCTTAGATTAGCGTGAGGTTTATAAGATTTAGCGCATTGATAGAAATTACAATGTTATGCTACATCCTACGGGATGCACAGGTATGCGTACCTTTATGGGATTTTAATTACGGCCTTGATTAATATTTTATTTATTTCTTTTATGTTGATGTGAATTATCGAATTACAGTGGCATGGTTAGATTTATGTTATTTGCTCATCGTTTGTTGCACCAGTGTTAGTGCTCGCCTAGGGCCAGGGCCAGTCTTTCACGTGTATGTTCACATCCATACCGTACGCTTGCCTTGGATCCAAGTAGGTGCCAGTCCTGTCATACATGTTGCAATAGGCAACTCTAACTCGTATGTGACCATGAATAGCGACAATCTTCACCTGATTGTAGCACTAAAGCGTACATTATTGTTACACCCAACCCTGTTCATGTCAGAATACCTATGCATGAACTTGTGTGTCAGCATGTGTCGATGAGTGCCCAATATGATACGTTTGCTTAAGCGAGATTATGTGTTATTGGTTGTTATATGTTCATTTACACAATATTGCGACATATGGCAATCTTGTGATTTTGCAGGCTACAGTAGGTATTTTCATACTATACGTAGTATGTATATTTTGGAAACTATACTTGTTTTACAGCGAGGGGTTATAACGCTTTCAAAAAGGTTTTTTATAAAACTTTATTTTTAGGCCCACTCACCTTTATTTCTCGCCCTTCCAGGTTTAACAACTGAACTTTTGTATCGAAGAGGATTCTTGGCAAATATGGTATTGGAGACTACCTCGAATGGTATAATTCTGAATCCACTCTACCATACTTTACTTATGCTCTGACATCACTTGTGATATGGGTTTATTCTTGCTCACCAATGCACTCTTATACTTAGGCACTTTTAGGTTTAAATTTATTCACATTTTCCACATCACTACACCTTATGGCTTTGTCACCCTTCGGGTGTCGGCCAACACAACTCGATTCGAAGTCTAAGTGGACATTCCGGGTTGGGGTGTGTCAATTGGAATTAGTCTTAGGAAGGAGCAAGCTGAAGATGTGAGTGGATCTTTATTTCCGATATGTCGGTAGTATCAAATATTAAGCAGGCTTAGCTAAATATGGTTTTAATTATGTTTATGGGAAACATATATTTTATGAATTAGAATTAGACCTTAGAGTATATGAATGTATAAATTAGCTTACAGTAGCCATGACTAGTGTATAATCATAGTATTTAATTTACAAGTGTATGATATATACTTAGCTTGTCATTACATTGGTATTACTTTGTAATGACATGATTATACTATTATACTCATCTTGTTATTACTTCGAGATTACTTAGTAATGATGTGATCATATTATCAGTTACACTGGTTACGACTAATGTATGATATTTTATGATATATCACCAGAATCAGTAGGAGTTGCAGTAAGCATATTCAATGTTGAAGCATCTACCCAAAGCTCTGGCACATTCTTACTTGGTACGCTATCTATTCAGCATTATTAGTAGAACTTGTATTTTTCTCTGAACATATTATCATTCAATTATTAGAGGGTCACAGACCTATTAGTTGTGGCCTTTTCGGGGAGGTGTTGAAATTAATATGGTTATTTACTTGTGTTTTAATTTGAGCTTATCTATATTTTATGGGAAGTTAAGCCGGATTTTCGGTCGATTCTAATAGTTGATAAGTTTAGTTACGACTTCATACGTATCATGGCTTCGTCACCTTTCTGGATGATGGCCAACACACTTGACTTCGGTGCCACTAAATATTTGGGTCGAGGTGTGTTAATGATGCCTTGATGTGCAAAGTTACGACGAAGCCTAGATGTACGAAGTCTTTGCCATGACTTTGCTAGGAGAAACTTAGGATTTCCATACTTTGGCCCCCTGGGCTTTTGGCAGTTTTGAGGAACTCGCCATCGTTTTTACAAAGTAGTATTCATCTTATCGAGTTATTAACAAACTATTTAATCACATCTTTAGTCAAGGAGCCTAACAAGTCTATCATGGAGTACATACAACACTTCAAGACCGAGAAGGCCAAGATTGTCAACTACGATGAAACAGTCGCATGGACATCTTTCAAGCGAAGATTGTCAGCAGGTCATTCACCCCGCAGAGACATCGGTTGACAAGTATCATTCGATATAAGGGACTTCAAGTGTAACTGTGTTGGGGTTGAGCATCTAGAATGGCTAGGTGAATGTTCTTTATTTTATTTTCCTTTTCAGTACTTCATTTTGAGGGTCTACGAGTGTTGTATATTGTAAACTTTGTATAAATGTGTGAGACACCTCGTTCAGATTGTATTATATTTACGTACGGAATCTAGTTTTTTATTTTTTTATTTTTTATTTTTTAATTATTGTATTGTTCTATTGCCACGTGTCGATTTCGGATGTATCTCGGATCAAGGCATGACACATGGCACGGGCCATGGGCTATTCGGGCTGCCCATGATATTATTATGGGTAGGGGTGGGTGCGGTGCGGTTTCGAGTGAAACCACAACCGAAACTGAAACTTTTTGCGGTGCGGTTTTGAAGCCAAAACTGAAATGAAACCAAACCATTTGATTCGGTTCGGTGCGGTTTCAAATGGTTTCGGTTTGGTTTTTGAGAAAAAAAATGTACAATTTAAAATATACACCTATTTATGCATAAGACGGTCTTATTTTCCTCATATATTAATTAATGAATATGCAGCAAAATTGCAGCAAAAAAACAGTGGCAAAATTGCAAAATAAATGCAGCAAAAAACAGCAGCATAAAAGATGCAGCAAAACTGCACCAAAACTCAGCTAAACTGCACCAAATATGCACCAAATCTGCACCAAAACAGAACCAAATCTGCACCAAAACTGCACCAAATCTACACTAAGTCGCAGAATTGAAGATGATTTTCAAGAAGATGAGTTAAGGAGATGAAGATGTGTTTCAGCCTTCAGGAGCCGAAGTGCAAAACTAGATTAAAAGTTTAAAATATAACATTTATTTATTTATTTTATTATATGGTGAGGTTTCGATTTCGGTGCAGTTTTGAAAACCCAAAACCGAAATCAAACCGTTTTCTTTGTTGCGGTTCGGTTTTGAAACCAAAAACGTTTCAAAACCGCAAAACCAAACCGTTCGGTGCTGTTCGATTCGATTTATGTTTCGGTTTTGATTTTCAGTTCCAAGTGGCCACCCCTAATTATGGGCCCTCCGAGTCGCCCATAGTACATCTAGCCATCGTGCCATATCCAGTCAAATGGTGGCAGGGTACCGACTCTTTGGAATCTCCTATTAGGGGTTCGACGCAACTGCGTTCTTACCTCATGACTTTTAAATTGTTAGCAAACAAAATTGCAGAGATTGTGCTGAACCATTGAAGATTGCTGGTATGGTCTGCAACCTCACCTCTCAGCTGCCAGCTAGGGTTTTCCCATATAAATATCCAAGTCATTAAGAGAAAATGGTAATCTTCACGTACCACTTAGAACTCTCTCAAATTCTATTTTTCTCTCTACAACTTTTCTGACTTAGGCATCAGAGGTCTTTTGGTTGACACCCTCCCCCCTTTTAGGGGTTTCGCCAATTAGGCTAACGGTGTTTATTCATTTGTAGGTGGAATTTCGTCAAATCTACTGTGTACAAAGTTTTCTACTTGTATAACTTTAGATGATAGTAAAGAGAATAAACTGTTTTGATTATGATGCTCACATGAAGAAGATATGTTAATCATAAATGGAATGATAAGTAGGCACCCACATGAGCAGAACAGAAACATTATCAAGATTAAAAGGACACGAAGATGGAGATAAAGATTAAAAGTTAACAGAAATTGAAGCAGTAAGAATGAAAATAAAAAGCATCTTAAAAAAAGAGAAATTGACTAGTTTTAACTGCAAAAGGATAAATGAACGTCATCAAATTTCTAAAAGAGAAACGGTAGGTAAGAACAAAATTCGACCAAACAAAAAAAAAAAAACCAGAAAAAGAAAAAAACAAAACTCATTAGATGACTTGTGCTTATAATACAAAATTATCGACACTTGGCAAGCAAAATGGCACGTGGGTTCCATGCATTAAGGTTATCTCCAACCCACGTTTAAAATTTCAAAATTTAGTCTCGTATTTTCAACTATTCGGTTATACGTATGAGGTTAGCCAATTTTTTCCTCCAATGGTATGAGACCTATAATTCCCACCCCCACCTTTATAATTTGCTAAACTTTAATATTTCGTTGATTTTTTTTGGCTAATAATTTTGGAATAATTTATGTGCAATCTACCTTGTTTTATTTTACGAATATTTTGATGTAAAAAAAAAATTCAAATTTGGTACAAATGGATGGGTATTTATAGAGTTTTGGTTTTGGATTTGATTAGGATAATTAATAATATTATTTTGGCTGTTAAATTTAAATTTGATCCTTTGGGTTTTTTTTTTTTTTACCGTTAAAAGTGATTACACTAGATTTGAGCCATTGGATTTAAAATTGATTAAACTAATGCAGCTAGGCGCTACACTGGATCAAAACCTAGAGCATGCACTAGCCATTGGATGGCAACGACTATATAATCTGGGCTGTGAGTTGGGTGCACCTGCTCGCAGACAATTTGTCTGCTTAGAACTTTGGCACGGGGCTCACATGGGCTTGTCTCACGTGCAGAAGGAGAAAAGTTGGGGCCCTTGGTCCACTTCAACCTTATCCACCTGGGGTGGGAAGCAATCACAAATTCCCACCCCCCAAACCCAAAATCCTATTTTTCTAAGGTCATTTCCAACCGAAAGAGGGTCAGATAGCTCGTTTTAGCCCTATAGCCCTCCAAGAAATTAATATTTTCATAAACAGAGTAATACCATATTTCTTACTGTCACATCCCCGCCTAAGCCCCCACCACATCCCGGGCTCGACTCCACTGTAGCACGATATTGTCCGCTTTGGGCCCCGACCATGCCCTCACTGTTTTGTTTTTGGGAACTCACACGAGAACTTTCCACGCTACTCGCTTAACTTCAGAGTTCCTTTGGAACCCGAAGCCAGTGAGCTCCTAAAAGGCCTCATGATAAATAGAGGTGGGAATGTACATATAAGGCTTAGAGGATCCACTCCCCTGGGCGATATGGGATGTTACAATCCACCACCCTTAGGGGCCCGACGTCCTCGTCGACAAACTTTCGGCCAGGGATTGGCTCTGATACCAAATTGTCACATCCCGGCCTGAGCCCCTACCACATTCCGGGCTCGACTCCACTGTAGCACGATATTATCCGCTTTGGGCCCCGACCACGCCCTCATGGTTTTGTTTCTAGGAACTCATACGAGAACTTCTCAGTGGGTCACCCATCATAGGATTGCTTTCGCGCGCTACTCGCTTAGCTTCGGAGTGGAACTCGGAAGCCAATGAGCTCCCAAAAGGCCTCGTGCTAAATGGAGGTGGGAATGTACATATAAAGCTTAGAGGATCCACTCCCCTGGGCGATGTGGGATGTTACACTTACATCTCCAACCGAGGGGCCAAAGGGCCATTGGCCAAATATAGCCCTGTGACAAAAAATCATCTCCAACCGAGGGGGCCAAAGGGCCATAGGGCCAAACATAATTTATTATTTTAATTGAATTAATCTGGTTACTTAAATTAAACTACCTCAATAATTTTTCGAGATGGAATGTCAATAATTAAGTTTTATGCTGTTTAATGTTACTTAATGTTGTTTTATGTTGTTAAATGTTTTATTTAATGTTGTTTAAGTTTTATGTTATTTAATGTTGTTTAATATTGTTTAAAGTTGTTTAATGTTACTTAGTGTTATTTAATGTTGTTTAATGGCTTTGGTAGTTATAGGAAAAAAAAAATAGAGTTTTTAAATTAAAAAAAATTGTAAAAAAAAAAAATGAAATTTAACGGCTAGTTGATGTTAACAAGTAGTCATTGGATTCAAATGCTTGGGTTGGCTCGGGGCTAGCTGGCTGGCCCAAAGGGGCCAGCCTGTTGGCCTGATTCCTCTTTTTTGGCCTGGTGGGGCCCACGAGCCCTTTGGCCTAGCTCTCGGTTGGATACGGTTTTCGTGTCATTTCAGTCTATTTTTGGCCCTCTGGCTGGATTGGTTGGATATGGCCTAACCCCTAGAATACACCTCGGGGAGAGGTTTTGGGCCCAAATTTTGGGTTTTTTTTTTAATTGTTTTATTTCTCAACCCTCTTGGAATAGCCTAAGGGAGAGATATGTACAATTTTTTTTGTTAGACTAAGATGCTTCACTAAAACATCATATGAAGTTATAATGGACACCTCAAAACGGTTCATCTGAAACACAAACGTAAATATCAAGACACACAAGCTTCATCAAAAGATATCACTATTTGAACACTATCACGAAACAACAAAAAAAACATAATCACTTGGAGAGATACCAAATTAAAATTCAAGTGAACAATAAAAATGATAAGGTATTGACGAACTACATTTCCTACAAACAATATTATCTACACTAAGGGAGAGGGGGTGCACTTAACCTCACAATGGGCTACCAGTAATGTGGTTCAAATTCGCTTTTAGCAATAATCGAATCTAAGATTTCTCACTTACAAGTGAAGAGGAATACCACTAGACATTTCACTTAAAATTGTATGAGGTTAACTTTTGGCCGAATTGATTGTCAAACTTTCATTAAATTGATCAAGTAGTGTGTGTGTGTGTGTGACATTTATATATGTTAATCTGTAAGTCATATTTACAATATATTGACAAACTAAAACAACTCACTTATAAATAAAAAAAAATATCACAAGATTATATGACTAAGCGGCGGCGACACTAGAAAGTTAAAGGAGCACGACTAATCTTTTTATGTTTTTGTCATTATTTTAGGTTGCTTGGTGAGGTGGGTTACAGAACAGTGTACTCTGTGAGTCTCTAGGGTATATTGAAGGAGAGAGGAAAGAAAAATTGAATGGTGAGAATGAATTGTAAAAAGTAAAAATATTTAAAAAGAGAGGAAATTGAACGGTAATTAAAAAAAGTTGTAATTAAAATAAAATAAAATAAACGAAAAGAGAGGGGCAAAAACGAACAAGACCCATTCGATTTTCTGATTTCCGATCTCCTATAGAACCTACCTTTTGACCGCCTGACGGGTTCAGTTTGTTACCACAAACAATTACCCTCTCTCTCTCTCTCTCTCTCTCTCTCTCTCTCCTCGCTCTCTCTCCCCTCCCCCTTCCCCTTCTCTCCCTTACCAAAAACACCAAAACAACTGTCTCTCTCTCTCTCTCTCTCTCTCTCTCTCTCTCCCTTTTCCTTTCTGTGTTTAAGTTTTTCTCTCATGGTTTCTCAATAAAACCCTTATCTTTCTCCACACTCTCACTCCCCAGGTACTGCAATCAGACCCCGATCACTCTCTTAATCACTCGCTTTACGGTACGATTTTTGGTTAATTAGGTTTGGTTGATTTGATTTGGCGTTTGTGGATCTGCGTGTTTGGTTGCAGAGAAAATTTTGAGGAAAAGTTAATTGGGAATTAATCGTAGGAATATATGTCCTTCAATCAATCAAGGTCGGACAAGAACGAGACGCAGTACCGGAAAACAGGGCGATCGGCTGGCTCTAATCAGCAGCACAGGGGACACTCACCCGCTTACCCTAAGGGCACCGCCGCCTCCGGTGGGCCCGCCCCTTCCATCTCCTCCAACCGCAAGTATGCATATATGCATATATATTTATATATATATATATACATACATATATATATTGTGTATCGTATCTACTTATTTGCATTTGTGTCCCTGCGTAGGGTTTGTTTCTGATCAGTTATACTTCACTTTTAACAATCTCTGCAATTATATTGCTTTGGATTGTGATTTTACGTTTGTGTTCTTTTTATACGTTTCGGAATTTATGAGATGCTGGAAATTAGGGTTTGATGATTTTTATTTTAAATATTCAGTTTTAAGAAGAATAATAACAATGCACAAGGAGGGCAATCCAGGGCAAGTGGTTACATAAGTCCTCAGGATTTCGGTAGTGCTTCTGCACAACGTGGTGGTGTACAAAATGGAGCCCATGTACAGCCCCAATTGCATGGTACAGATTTCAAAATTTCAGTTCTCTTTCAGTCTAAAAATTTATGTGATATTATCGTGATTGTTTTGTAGAGTTTTATGGTTAGTTGAAGGAGTATAGGCGTATGAGATAAATGGGTTCTTTTTTACAATCTGTTTTGCCCATTTTGTTTGATTTTCATTTCTTTGCAATGTTTTCCTGCGATTGATTTAATGTAGGAGGTTCTGATGCACCCATTGCAAGCACAGCTCCCCGGACAGCTGAAGCATCAGCTCCTCAGAGAAGCTCCCGAACTGTTCCAAAGGCTCCAACTTCTCAATCTGCCTCTGTGGCATCTGACACAAGAACACCCACTACACCAGCGAAGCGTAAGTTCACACACTGGACCATGGATTTTGTTGTACTCGCTGTTGGGGAATATCGGCATATTTTCAGTGTTATATAGCAATATTATGATGTCAATGCTAGATTTTCTTGGCAGTGTTCTCCCAAATAGGCAATTTAATAATGATTTTAACGTGCTGATTTATGATATATTGATAAATGCAAGTATTCAGGTTTTAACTTTTTCTGTTGGTTTTAGCCCCAGGAGATGCGACCAAGGGCTTTGCCTTTCAATTTGGGTCTATAAGCCCTGGTTTCATGAATGGGATGCAGGTATTGTTATATGCTATTGCTTGCGAACACTTGATGTAAATTCTGAAATTTATTGTATTTCTATGTGATGAACAAATTTATAGCATGTTTTTAAAAGCGGAAAGGTTGTGTTCCTTGTAGATTCCTGCTCGAACCAGCTCAGCTCCCCCAAATTTGGATGAGCAGAAACGTGATCAGGTTAGCATGTTTTCCTTTTCTCTCATCTTCCTGCTTATTTTTCAATGAATAGTCTGATGGGTTCAACTGCACATGATAGTCTTTGACAGAATATCTGTACGGTACATTTCTTCCTATATGTCCTCTTTGCTAATATAATGAAATAGTATTCTTTGTATTTGTATTTAAATGTTATTTAATTTCAATGAGTAATTCCGCATCCTTGGGCAGTTTTTATGGCTGATTACACTTTTCACTTTTGTTTATTAGTTGTGAAATCATTGTGTCATGTTTGAGCATGTAGGTGCGCTATGATTCTTTTAGAGCTGTGCCTTCAGTGCCAGTCCCTACTGTTCCTAAGCAGCAGTTACCAAGGAAAGATTCAGCTTCCATTGATCAACCTAATGCTACTGAGGTTCATATGGTACCCAAGGTTAAAAAGGATGAGCAAGTCTCACATGCACCCCCTACTAGTCAAACTCAGAAACCTTCTTCTCATCCAATGCCGGGGATGTCCATGTCAATGCCATTTCATCAGCCACAGGTTCCGGTGCAATTTGGTGGCCCCAACCAGCAGATCCAATCTCAGAGTATGATTGCCAGTTCACTTCAAATGCCAATGCCTATGCAATTACCAATTGGTAGTAGTCAAGTACAGCAGCCAGTGTTTGTTCCAGGTCACCAGCCCCATCCAATGCAGCCCCAGGGAATTATACATCAGGGACCAAACCTGACTTTTACCTCCCAAATGGGTCCTCAGATAGGCAACTTGGGGATCAGCATGGCGTCACAATACCCCCAACAACAGGGTGCAAAGTTTGGCGGCCCTCGTAAAACTCCTGTCAAGATTACACATCCAGATACACATGAAGAGTTGAGGCTTGATAAACGGACAGATTCATATTCGGATAGTGGGCCATCAGCCCCCAGGACTCACCCTAATATTCCTCCTCAATCCCAGCCTATACCATCATTTGCACCTCCTCATACTACCAACTATTATGCCAATTCTTACAATCCCAGTTCCCTATATTATCCGGCTCCAAGTTCTCATCCCTTAACTAGTAGTCATATGCCACCCAATTCACAAGCATCGAGGTTCGGCTATCCAGTGAGCCAGGGTTCCCAACCTGTACCTTTCATTAATCCATCATCTCATAATACCTTGCCTGTAAGCAAGTCCGGGTCCCTTGTGCACAATGTGGTGGATCCACCTAACCAGGAACACGTACGTGATGTACATAATATAAGTGCCTCTGTTCCATCAACAACTATTCCTGTTGTAGTTAAACCTCCTGCTGGAACTGTTGGAGAGAAGGCTGTCGACCCATTGCCAAACAGCTCGACTGCTGTTGAAAAAGGTGAATTATTGAAGCCTTTGAGACAATCGGGAGAAGTTATCCAATCTGCAGGTGACCAAAACACCCTCAAATCATTGACAGTGATGGAAAAAGTATCTGCAAGTGGACTTGCTACTGCTTCAGTTGAAAAACAGGTTTCAAATCCTTTGTCCTCTTCTTCAGTTGCTCCAACTGAGGAGTCTGTACCAGTTGTGACCACCACTGAACCCAGAAGAAAGGAAACTCTTAGTCGGTCCAACTCAATTAAAGATCAGCAAAAGAAAACAGGGAAGAAAGGAAATGTTCAACCACAGCTTCAGGTACTTATTTTCAGTACTTTCAGATAACCTTCCATTTTCTTCTCTTTAGTGGTAGCTTTTAAATTTGTGTCATCATTTTACACCCTTGATGACAGGTTGTTGGGCAGTCTAGCTCCACATCAAGTGTTCCGTCTCAGTCTGCAGAACATGGTATACCTTCTAGTAGTGATATTTCTGGAACTGTAGAAGCTAATACAACTCTTGCTCCAGTAAGCAGTGCATCTGTGTCACAGTCAGCGAAGGAACCACTGTCAGATGTTAGTGCTCCTACTGATCGTTCTGAATCAAAGACTGAAGCTATTGGGGAAGGCACTATTCCCATCACCTCTGAAATATCTGGTCCTGGGATGATTGTTGGTACTTCAGATTCTGTTCAACATAGTCAACTAGACAATTCTTTACAACCAGATGAACAAGGACAACTTGACTTGACGGGAGCAGAAAAACAGGCAGAACAAAGTCTGTCTGGAAATTACAAACAGGATACTAAAGGTCATGGTATTTCTGCGGATTCTATTTCCGTAGGACCTCTGGAATCTGCTAAAGTACCTGCGGAGCATTCTGTTGTGAAGGCAACAGCTAAAGAAAGTACAGTTGCAACCTCAGACCCTGCACAAGGAGGGCAGGGCCAATATGAAAGTCTCCATGCAGAATCTGACGGAATGGATGCCTCTTTAAGCAGAAGTGATGGAATGGGTGGCAATGAAGTTTCTTTTTCAAAACCTAGCAAATTAGAGCAGCATTCTGCTTCTGTTCAAACTACCGAACTTTCGGGCAGAACTTCAAAAACTGAAGGTACATGTGAGGAGAATTTTGGTGGTGGTGGGGGAAATATTGAGAATATTGGTAGTGGTGGCGATTCTCTTACGGTGCCAGGCTTCAGGGACAAACATGAACTGAGTAGAACTAAGAGTACTATAGCAAAGGGGAAGAAGAAAAGAAAAGAAGTTCTGTCAAAGGCAGATGCTGCTGGCGTGACCTCTGATCTTTATGGGGCATACAAGAACCCTGAAGAAAAGAAGGGTATTGAAGACACCGAAAGTACTATGACCAGTTTAATTTCAAAGCAGGTAGCTATTGATGCTCCTCAGCAACATGTTTTAGGGAGGGAGAGAGATGCACCTGTTAAAGTTGAGCCTGAGGATTGGGAAGATGCTGCTGACATCTCTACCCCAAAAATGGAAACCTCAGATACTGTAGAGCAGGTCCATGGAGTGGAGGATTCTGACAAAGATGGACATGAACATGGGCCGAATAAATATTCCAGAGATTTCCTTTTGAAGTTTTCTGTGCAATTTACTGAGCTTCCAAAAGGTTTTGAAATTACATCTGAGATAGCAGAGATCTTTAATGCTAATGTGAATACTGCTCCTTATGATTCACTCCATAGTCCGGGAAGAATTATTGACAGGCAAGGAGGGGCTGCAAGACTTGACCGTCGTGGGAGTGGATTGATGGATGATGATAGATGGAATAAGGGAGCTGCTGTCCGAACTGCCCAAGGACCAAATTTTGGTGTATTGAGGAATCCACGTGCACCGGCACCAGGTCAGCAGCATGTTAGAGGGATCCTCCCTGGGCCTGCCCACTCTGTTGGCCATCAGGGAGGGATGCAAAGAAATAATTCTGATGCTGACAGGTGGCAGAGAGCTACGAATTTTCAACCAAAGGGCTTGATGCCATCTCCTCATACTCCATTACAGGTGATGCACAAAGCTGACAGGAAGTATGAGGTGGGTAAAGTGAGTGATGAAGAGCAGGCCAAGCAAAGGCAGTTAAAGGCTATACTAAACAAGTTAACTCCACAAAATTTTGAAAAACTTTTCGAGCAAGTAAAAGCTGTCAATATAGATAATACAACGACTCTAACTGGTGTCATTTCACAGATCTTTGACAAGGCTCTTATGGAGCCTACTTTCTGTGAGATGTATGCAAACTTCTGTTTTTATCTTGCCAGAGAGTTACCTGATTTCAGTGAAGATAATGAAAAGATTACTTTTAAGAGATTGCTTTTGAACAAGTGCCAGGAGGAATTTGAGAGGGGAGAAAGAGAGCAAGAGGAGGCCAATAAGGCTGATGAGGAGGGTCAGGTGAAACAGTCTGAAGAAGAAAGAGAGGAGAAAAGAATTAAAGCGCGAAGACGAATGTTGGGTAATATTAGATTAATTGGGGAGCTTTACAAAAAGAAAATGTTGACCGAGAGAATAATGCACGCATGCATTCAAAAGTTGTTAGGTCAGCAACAGACTCCGGATGAGGAAGATATTGAAGCTTTGTGCAAACTAATGAGCACAATTGGGGAGATGATTGATCATCCGAAGGCCAAGGAGCACATGGATGCATATTTTGAAAGAATGAAAAGCTTATCGAATAACATGAAATTATCTTCTAGAGTTAGGTTCATGTTGAAGGACGCAATTGATTTGAGAAAGAATAAATGGCAGCAGAGGAGGAAAGTTGAAGGACCAAAAAAGATTGAGGAAGTGCACAGAGATGCTGCACAAGAACGGCAGGCACAGTCTAGTAGGCTGGCCCGTGGTCCTGGAATCAACCCATCAGCTAGAAGGGGGCCTCCTATGGAATTCAGTCCAAGAGGATCGACTATGTTATCTTCACCTAATGCCCATATGGGTGGTTTCCGTGGGATGCCTGCTCAGGCTCGTGGTTATGGTAGTCAGGATGTCCGCACAGATGAAAGACATTCTTATGAGAGTAGGACCTTGTCAGTTCCTTTGACTCAAAGACCCATCGGTGATGATTCTATTACTTTGGGTCCCCAGGGTGGTCTTGCCAAAGGAATGTCCATCAGAGGACCACCATCAATGTCAACTGCTCCTTTGGCTGAGATGCCTCCCACTGCTGGAGACTCTAGGAGGATGACTGCTGGTTTGAATGGTTTCAGTTCTCTTTCAGAGCGGACAACATACAATGAAAGGGAGGATCTTGTGCCAAGATATATGCCAGATAGATTTTCAGGTCCAGCTGCTTATGATCAGTCAAGTGCACCAGAGCGTGATTTAAATTTTGGTGGTAGGGACCCTAGGAGTTCAGATCGTAGTTTTGATAAAACTCTTCCAACTTCACCACCCACACGTGCACATGGAGCAGTTTCAACACAAAATGTTCCATCAGAAAATGTGTTGACTGAAGACCGTCTTAGAGATAAGTCTTTGGCAGCAATTAAAGAATTTTACAGGTATATTCTTATTTTTGAGAAAGCAGTCCTTTCTCAGTACTTGTTTTTTTAGGTTAAGAAATAGAAATTGTCTCATGCATGCTTTAGACTGTTCTAATTTCTTTTTTTTTTCTTAGTTCAATGCATCTTTCAGATGTGATAGTTCTCAGCTTGAAAAAAGTCTGCCTAATTTGCTTAATGTGAGTGTATTCAATTCTTGAAAGGAAAATGGGGCATGGTTCTGTGCCTGGGGAATGGATAGGATTTAGGAGCAATGGTTGGTCATCTTCCAATTATTTTGGTCAACTTCAAGTTGCATAAGTAGAATTGGGATTGTTTCTCTGGCATTGAATGGACCCCACAGGTGATGCAGGGAAAAGGAAAAAAAAAAAAAAACAACAACAAAAGTGAAGGAGTTGAGTTAGTTGTGATGGATTTTGTTGTGAGATTACTTGTATACTATGTTATAAAGTGGTAAAGACAATTTGTTCGGAGTCTCAGAAATGTAGCTGGTGTCAGAATATGGGGTCCATGAACCAAGCTCAAGTGGCATGGGATGAGTGAGGTGTGGGCAGAGGTCCTAAGTTCAAATATTTGTGTTAGAAAAGAAAATAAAAGAATGTAGGCCAAAGACAGTGATTTCTATCTATTCTAATGTTCCTCTGGTAACCAACTCATCTTTAATTGTTAGATCTCAGTTGGAAAAATTCACTTCATGTGCAGTTGGCCAGTTGTTTTAGTTGCTGTCTTAGTTAAACCGCATGCTTGAAATTGTTTAAATGTTTATGTTTTTTCACATCTATTGAAAAATATACTGTAGGGTTTCTGTGCATAAGTTACACTGATGTAGAAATAAATAAGTTCGGATTGTTTTAGCATGTAACAGGGTTTTATGGTTTTGAAGATGAAAATCTTTTTATCAATTTTCATGTATGTCTTATTTTTTTAGTGTTATCTGCCCTCTTAATTTTTTGCCGAAATTATTGTTGTGCATTCATGGATATTGAGAAACCTTGGGAAGTTGTTTTGCATGGAGTTGTAGTACAGCATTTGAACTGCTACTTTGGAAACTTGAATGCAGTGAGTGCAATGACAAGTAATGTGATGTCTAAATGTGTTTAGTTTGATCGTGACCAGTCTCCTTTTTTTCCCCCTCTTTCTCCTTACCATATTAAAACAACTCATTCTTGCCCTGATGCATCCACTTGATGTCAGAGTCAGACCTCTGTATGGTGGATGCTCGCAATCTTTGACATTAAGGATTTAATATATATTGTTGATGTTGAACCCTTGGCTTTCCAAGAACTCGTCTTAGATGATGTTGTACATATATGTGGTTTGTCTATTTTAATTATATACTTTCGGAAAAGCAAGCAGAATTGTTCTAGAAGTATGGATCCATTTTGGAATAGGTCTGCAGTGTTTTTATTCTTTTCACGCACCTAATATATGGTTTATGTTGACAATTATAACTGTAGCATTGTCTTTTGATGGGTGGGATGTATTATAGAACTTCTGATATGTTATCTGATAACTCTTGTTAAGATTTTTCATATGCTCTTCCTTAATTTTGTTTCCTTCATATTTTCAGTGCTCGAGATGAGAAAGAGGTTGCTTTATGCATTAAAGAATTGAACTCACCAAGCTTCCATCCGTCAATGATCTCTCTTTGGGTCACAGACTCTTTTGAGAGGAAGGATGCAGAAAGAGATCTCTTGGCAAAGCTTCTAGTCAAGCTTACAAAGACCCATGATGGAACATTGAGTCAATCTCAGCTCATCGAAGGGTAGGGAAAGTTTACGTCTGCATTTGGTTATTGACATTGCTTGTCTTCTCGGTGTTGTGCATTTTTCTATTATTTAATTTCTTACGTTATATCTGCCCAGGTTTGAAACTGTTCTGTCAACCTTAGAGGATGCCGTGAATGATGCTCCGAGAGCACCAGAGTTTCTTGGCCTTATCTTTGCCAAAGTCATTTTAGAAAATGTCGTTTCCCTGAATCAGATTGGCCAATTATTACGTGAAGGTGGAGAGAAGCCAGGGCATCTTCTGGAAGTCGGGTTTGCAGGCAACATTCTTGGGAACGTATTGGAGATTATCATGTCAGAGAAAGGAGATAGCGGTTTGAACGAGATCCGTAAGACCTCCAACTTACAGTTGGAGACTTTTCGGCCCCCAGATCCTCTCAAATCAAGGTTACTAGAGAAATTTATTTAGAGATTAGGGATGCTCGTTGTAATCGTGTTAGAAGGAATTTATCTAATGGGATGGGGAGGGGAGGGGAGGGGAGGGGATGGGATGGGATGGATGGGGGGTAATCATTCTCCATGTTTTAATGTTATTTCTGAACAACATTTACTGCAGTTATGAACGGTTCAATTGAGCATCAAATTTTCTAGCCCCCTTTTAATTGCTCTTTCTGGGTATCTTTGTGATCCTAATTAGTAATTAGTGTGTTTTTCCTTGCAATCATGACTACTTTGTAGATCCGAAAGCTCGATCGATTTCTTCCGTCGGTTTCTGTAAGCTGTGAAAAAGCTGATAGAATATGTCCAGGTTTCAATTCTGTTCGATAAATAGGTTTTGATTCTTTCCAATAAAGTTGATAGTTTGTTCTGCTCAGTAAAGCTTATTGGCATAGGTTTCCATTCTGTCCAATAAAGTTGATCGACTAAGTTTAAAGTCGATTGACTGAGTTTAGGATTAAAATAGGTTCAGTTTTTTATTCCATACAACGCGTGAACACGTGTTCAGTTTTCGATTCCGTGCAAAGCGAGACCAAGGGGCTTTTATGGTTCCTTGATAATGTTCAATTGCCTGAAGGATCCTCTTACTCTTACGTTGCGGCTTTCATTCCGGAAGAAAATATGATGACAATGCTTGGTTCCATTTTCATATGATATGCAGAAACTGTTTATTGTTCAATTTATTTTCCGTCTCGTTACGAAAAGAGAAAATTGCAGTATTAGTCTCTGTACTTGACCCAGTTGGAGCTTTGATGCACAACAATCTTCGTTACCTTCCAACTTCCGTCCAAAATAAAAAGATTTAAGAAGCAATTAAGGGACACAAGTTCTAACGACTAATAACAGTGTAATCTAAAAGGACTCCCTCCACATTGTAACACGTTCGTGATCAATGCTCATGAATTTTTAAATTAAAGACCAAACCACCAATTGGATAGAAATTTCAATAATTTCTTTCATTTTGAATCTTAACTGTTTTAGGCTCCCAAGAGAACTGCAAAACCTTAATAAACAAAAATGTCGAAAAGCCATCGCAAAACACAGTAACTCTAAGCTTCTTTACTTTTTCTTCAAGAAACCAAAATTCTGGTAGAATAACTGTTTCTACAACCTAACGCAAAACAAAGCCCTCAAGTAATCAACCAAAAACACAATACAAGATTTTACTAACCTGTTAAAACGAGAACCGTAACAAGTACACGCACACAAATTCATAATTCACACTTCCATTGTTTCACCACAACAATAAACAAAAGTGTTCATCTATTTATTACTCATCCAAGGATTTGTATCACCCAGAATCCAAACCTAAAATACCTTTTCTTTTCGCAATATAAATATACATGGTAAGCTGCATGTAGACAGAAAAGAATCATAGGGAGAAGGGTTTTGCATACACATCAAATGGCTCACAGGCAGTTAATTGCGGTTCCTGCGACAAAGTAAAACAGAGCAACACATCAGTCGCAGGAAATTCTCTTTAAGTAACATGCATATGGAACTTGCCTTGTGGGCTTTCGTATGACTATAGATCAGCATTTTAACTTCAAAAACTAGTAAATGTTGTGCAAAACAATACCTGTTTTAGCCCGCCAGTATCACTGCCTCCTGTCACAAGCATGCTGACTAGGGATGTCACAGCACCACCACCACCACCACCAAGAAGAGATGTTAAACTGCCACCACCACCACCACCACCACCAAGAAGAGATGTTAAACTGCCACCACCACCACCACCCGTACCTGTACTCCGAATGGTAGAGCGCATAGAATTGAGTATGCTTCCATAGGTGCCCGCTTGTCCACGCTCGATTGCTTGGATGAAGCAGAAAGTCATGGCACCTGTTGATGTGATCTTTGATAGAGCCTGTTCCCATAAAGCATCATATCAGATAATGTTCTAATAGGAGTTTAAACTAGAGTTCTTCCCCCAAACTTACTGCTGTGTCAGCAGACGTTTGATCATCATCACAACCACTGAAGGAAATGACTTCTCCACCGCCTGATCCTTTCCACATGCCTGATCGAGGGCGATGATCCTCCCATACATATCGTCCACTCCTAAACCAAGAAGTGAAATTTGTTTATCACAAGAAATCCTATCTTAGATGAGGGGCAATTGAGCAGGCAGACTCATGATACTTATCGGTAAGAGAAAAAAAATTCAAACTTGAAGCACAGTGGAAATCAGGGTCAGAACACAATAGAATTCGACAATGGTGACAATACTCATAAACATCACATGTAATTGAACGTTAAAGATCATACATGTATAAGTTCAGATTATAGAACCATAGTGAAAATCCCGCCTTGACCATATGAAAACTGGTCAAAACCATTGGACTAAAACTATAGAACTTGAAGAAAAAAGAATTTTGAAGGACTTTATTGGGCCGCCATTTCCTTTAAAATGGACCTATAAAAATTTATAGTGTGAAATCTTTTGCTCAAAAGGGGCTCATGGCAAATGCCTTAAGTCTCTCCCCTCTGAAATGGCCATTTTCCTGACAGGTCCGCTATGATTACTAGCTGGAAGTCCATCTCACCGAAAGTACAATGTTCAGAAATGATATTTGTTGATTTTTCGTATGGTTCCAGTTACTAATAAGATGATAAGCATGCATGTCAGACAAATGTCAATCTACAGATCATTACTAAATTTACTGGAAACTAACCTGTCCATTCTGCAAAGGAATGGCAAATCCAGTACAGTGCCACTATGACAAGCATCTATTATTGCATGAAGCTTAGCCCCGGGTGGAATGGGTCTTACAATTGCTGCATTTATCTCATCATCAACAATCATACCCTGAGTTTCAAAGTCAAGGGGACAAAGGGTTTCATCATATCCATCAACTTCATCGCCATTATAATTCCTCTGCCGTGAACCATGGCCAGAGTAATGAAAAAAGAGGGAGTCGCCTGCTTGACAGCCTTGTACAAGCCAATATAATGCCATTCTAATGTTATATTTGTTTGGAATCTTGGAGGGGTGAGTTTCTTCTTCTGCAGTTCAGAACATGAGTATAAATTAACAGTACACATGTTACTAAAAACAAGAAACTGAGATATGATTCGCCAAAGGGTTCAGAGAGTGAATTTGTACATCGAAAAAAAACTGCAAATGACTCTGTACTTGAATGTTAGCACGTTGGAAAAGGGAATTGCAATACAACTAATTCTTTGAAACTGCTAGCAGTCCAATCCCAACATAAACAATTGCTTTGTCATTGGTTAACTCGGAAAAGGGAAGGAACTTTGATATGAAGAGGGAAAAGGTTATCAAGAAAAAAAACCACGGATTACGATCAGAGTAAAGCTACCAAAAAAAAAAAATCACATTTGATTGATTTTAGTGCTTTTAACTGTTAATGACAACAATCCAAGAGGTGTAATATTATCCTGCAAGTTCTGATATAAACTAAACATCCTGCAAGTACTAACACAGTCTGTACATATCTACCACTCTTAAGGTTCCTATGGACTGTAAAAGCCAAGTATGAGAGTCAACCGAACATCCAAAAGTGTAATATAGAATAAGAGCCCTGATTTGTCGCCTAAGTTAACATACAACATGCCTTGGGTTGATCTAATCATTGAAACTGACTATTCACCTAGGGAAGTTGGAAGATGCTCAGTTTAATCCAACATTACCAGAGAATTTATTGTTTTCTTGATAAGTAATGTTATCTAATGTTCTCAAAAGAAAATTAAGAAGCATAGAATGATTAGCTAACGGGATCTTGGTAATTAATTACCAAAGATAATGCACACATTGCAAATTAAACACCTAGTAGTTCACAAAATTTTGGGTCATTATTTCCTTTTTATCACCAATGGTTATTTCCATACCTTCAAATCACTCATATCGTCAGTTCTCTCCTAAGATAAATGTCCAAAGACTCCGAACACTAAACTTTCCAGTTTCCTATTTGAAACGTTACTTCATAAGGTTTTTAGCTGTTTTCCTCATCCGAACCCTCTCACAAAAATGAGGCAAACACATTGACAATGATCTGCTTTCCTAATCGAAACTTTTACCACCTAGCTGCATTTCTTATCCGAACCTTTTTCTCTCACAAACCCTAACCCGAAATCCGCAACCTTTATTTTCCCAAAGCCTTTTTCACTTTCCAAAGTCTTTTTCACTTTCTTCAAAACATACCAATTCAAATCACATCACCAGAAACCAAAACAGAACATATAATTGCACACCAAGAACAAATATTCACAATTATATACACGTTAGGTTATGCAAAATTCAAATTAAATATATATATGTGTGTGTGTGTGTACCAGTGAGCATGACAATGCAATCTTCTGGAAACTGGAACTTGTTGATGAGGAGATACCGCATGCACTTGGCATCATTGATGCAACCCTTGAGCTCATGCCTCGAGTACTTATACGAGATCCCGCAGATCACGGCCTTCTTCCGCCCGTGCGCGTTGGGGGGAGGGCCAGGAGGCGCGTGAGAGTATGGAGCGGGAGGTGGAGGCGCGTGAGAATATGGAGCGGGAGGTGGAGGCGCGTGGGAGGCTGGAGGCTGAGGGAGGCCGCGTGGGTCGGCGATTAGAGTGACACCCTGGCAGATGGCGCAGCGGATGGACTCTGCGCCGGGGGGAATCTGGAGAGGGGTGCGGCAGTGGGCGCAGTTCACCAGCATGTTATACATGGTGGTGGGTCAAACTGGAATTTGGATAAAAGCGCAGGGGTAGGATGGGAATGAAGTTGAAGTTATGGATTTCTGTGATTGCTGAGAGAGAGAGAGAGAGAGAGAGAGATGTAAACTGGGTTTGGATTGGGGATGAATGGAGACTCTGAAATTGGATTAATGGAGAGAGATGGCGTGTAAGATCCTTCCGTACCCGCGAACTGCGAAGAAAAAAGAAAAGCCTGGATCCGCGTATTCAATACAATTCTTTTTTTCTTTTCTTTTTTAATGATTACAACTAGGGAATTCTATTTAACAAAAACATTTAATTAAATATGCAACTGTGTGTTCAAAATTACAAATTGCAACTACGGTCTAGTGATATTCTTTTTTACTTATAAGTGAGAGGTTTAAGGTTTGATTCTCACCAAAGGCGAATTTGAACCCCATTATTGCTAGCTCATTATGAGGCTAAGTCCTCCTCACTCCCCCTTAGTGTAGATAAACATCGTTTGTTCAAAAACAAAATGTTGATGCACAAAATCAATGAGACTTTGGAACAACGTAAAGTGTCAAGTTTCCAATCACCTAGTGATGATAATATGTAAAGAGATAGAGATAGGGAAGCAAAAACAAGATGTACTACATCCGCGAAGTAGAGAAGTTTTCATTAATAGTGAAGAGTTTACACAATGCATAGGTTCAAGCATAATAATCATTAGTGAGTCCTAATGACAAGTTTAAGTACAATTATGACATTAGGGTCTAATTATAGAAGAATGGTCTCCTTTTATAGTTGAGGAGAGTCTCCGGTTTCCATTCAAGGTCAATGTGGGATTGTCACGCCCCAATCTCGAGATATGCTGGAAATCGACACGTGACAGTAGAACATTAACAGTACAATATAAAATACATAGTCACAGAGACTTATTCGTACAATATACATCAGAACTTCAGCAGAAATAACTTACAATAAAGGGTGACAATACTTATTCTCGAGTGCGCTACCCGCACAACAACACCACCTGAAATCTTCTCCTCTAACCACTACCCGTTACTCTGCAAAAACAACCCTACGCAATAAGAATGGCGCACTGGGCAAAGCAAAACCGGGATAGGCTGCAAAGCTTCTGTGAGTGACAATAATACGACATATATGAATATAAATAGCATCAAATGATTAAATGTAAAAGCGATGCTACGTCCACACAGGATTTTCTTTTGAATACTGGGTCAACCGTCATTATGATCACCGCCAATACTATTTCATCATTCTCATCATATTGTGACTCGCCACTCGGCTTTCCTCATCCGAGTAATCACAAGTGTTTGATTGCCACATAATTCATAATTTAACCACCATACACCTCATTATACGTATAGGAATGGTTATTCAATTTCAAATCTCACCACATGTCTATTAAGATAACATTCAATCATCATACAACCCGAAGTTGTGTAGGAATGATACACCATCAATAATACAATCACATGTAGGAATGAGATTGGTATCTTTTTCATCATTGCATCTCTTCGTTACGAGTAGAACGAGTCACATCCGAATCCATTCTCTTTTAGGCAACACCATCATGTAAAGTATTTGATTTAATCATCACTTCCTAAATTGAGCCACAAAAGCTTTCAATCTCCTTTTTCATATATGTAATAAATATTATTCCAAGGCTATAGAGAGACACAGTTCGGCTGAAGCCTACAATAGGTAACCGATCAAGATATGGTCCACAATTGCGGATTAACCAAGCATAACCATTCTTAAGAACACCATGTGGTCCGCAATTTCATATTCACCGACATTGCTCCAAAGAACCTCACTTGTCAGAAATGGTGGCTGGAGTCACAGGAAAAATGCTAAAACCGTCGAAAAACCCACATGACTTTGCTGCTTCGAACTGGAAAGATGGATAAGAAAAATGGGAAATCTAGTATTACAAAGATGTAAGGCTCGTCAAGAGTTTTCCATAGACACCAAAATCACCCAAGCCTCAACACGACTCCTTCAGTGGATTCCCGAAGGTATGAAGTTGACCAGTACTTGGTAATTTTGGGATTGGTGAAGTATGGTACAAACAAATAATAATAATAACAACAACAATAACAATAATAAATCAATTTGCGCTGATATTTGTTTTTAGTTTTACGTGTAAGACTTAAGTTTGAATCTCAAAATAATGAGTTTGATCTAATTTATTTCTCCTACTCCTTAGTAAGGATGGGCAAGGGTTATGGTAAACGAGTAACCCTCGAGTATTTACTCATAAATCCTTCAAGCCATTACTTGCCTAACCCTTAGGTAATTCAATAAACAGATATACCCATAACCATAACGTTTATAAACAAGTAACCGTAGCCATAACCCAAACCTACTTAACTAGAACAACATACGCATTTACCCCTTTTTTTTTAACAAATTGTGTAATCAAAAGAGAATTTTTGTCATATTTTTGTTTAAATTCCATAATTGTATTTTTTTCAAACTAAAGCATATTGGAAGGAATATTCCTACATTTTCACCACATTTTTTCGTTAAACCCAAACAAATCTTCAATTAGAACATCTAGACCAAGATTAAAATAGATCAAACTCCCTATGATTACAAAGTTGAAGCTTCCATAAACTCAAGGTAACCATTTTCTTGAACACTAAATGATATACTGCTAAAAAAATTAGCCGAGCCTCTAGCAAAAATCCAAAACTAATTCTTCGAACACTCTAATGCTTTAGCCCGTTCAATCACAAAGTCTTATTGATTCATTGTCACTACAAGGAAGGTGCGATGACCTTCGCCAAGATCTTGCGGATGATGATGAGAGAGGGTGAAGATGAGAGAGTAGGGCGGCAATGTAAAAGTATTAGTTGTCAACTCATCATTTTTCTATTTATTTAATATATATATATATATATATATATCCACTTAAGCTATCTAACAACTAATTTCCTACAATCTAGGAATATTAAATCCATGACTTTTTTCAAATAAAAATATTAATTTAACTAATTCTTCATTATCACAAAAAAAAAAAAAAAAAAAAAAAAAAAAAAAAAAAATTCATGTTATTATATTTTGACACACCCCGATCGAGATCAGGGCATGTTGGCCATCACGTGGAAGTGACGTAACCATGTGCACAGTGCGAAAGCTAATAAAATAATAATATAAATAGTACGAATAAATAAAAACTAGCTTTACACAAGGTAATAACGAACGAGTGCAAGCGTAAGTGTGAACACTAAGTTCAGAGCATAAAAGCCTAATGCACTCCGGGAGAAAACGACACAACAAAAGCACACCCAAAGGTGGTCCTACACTGGTGGTGGTCTGTCAGATATGCCGGGAAAATCCTCAAGGAAGCCACCAAACGTGCTAGCCAACTAGAACCTGGAGGGGTGCAAAACAAAAGTGTGAGTGGGCAAAAACAAAGCTTTTCGAAAACCATTTAATAAATAAGTTCTAACCCCTCGCCGTAAAACTTGTATACTTCCCAGAAAATAGCATGCATATATATATATATATATATATATATATATAAGTCATGCTCAGGAGTATGCTATGCCAAAACCTCGAAGTAAAAAATGCAAGTGATCAGGTAATGTCACATCAACGTCATATAATGTGTCAGCCGGAGTCATCTAACATGACCTGTACGGCTGAATCTAAAGCTCAAATCTCCATCTTACTAACTAGACCTGCACACGAGTCAAAACCACCTAAAGTGGTCTGTACGACAGGCCTGGGTGTAACATATATATACGCTAAAGTGCTACGATCACGTGAAGGCTGGGCGAATAATCGCAAGTCACCTACGAGTCAAAACCACCTAAAGTGGTCTGTACGACATGACCGTGCACCTAACTTGGATCCAAGCTGAGCGTGTGGTGCGGGAGGTGAACATCATGTGAAGGACTGTACCCTACTCTGGGCGGGAGCACTAACACCGGGGGTGCAGGTTATGAGCTCTCTATGTATCTCAAATCACTACTGAATGTAAACATAAATCACAACTCACCTGACACTTACCTGTGCGTCCGCAGCACCAAACATGCATATATATATATATATATATATATATACACACACACAATTAACGTTGCATAAACAACGGCAACTATAGGCATGGCATATAAACGAATAAACGTTCTAAATCAATTTCTGGGAAAAGTATAAGTATATAGGTATATACGGAAAACCAAAAGCCCACTCACTGGTATGTGGAAGGGTCGTAACCCCCCTGCCTCGAGTGACCACGCTCATCCTCGGGATAGGTATCACCTATATGCGAAATAATTATAAAAACGTTAATATTAAAGCACATAACCAATCTTAAGAAATAACTTCTCATACAATGCTCAAATAGGGTGTATGAATACACCAACATGATCTACTCAACCTTAGGAACATCCCCATATTTTTAGAAAAAATTTTCACCACCGCACGCGCCCCCACACGCCGGCCAAGGCACGGCCACACGCGTAGGCACGTGCCTGGCACGCTGACGGCGTCAGTTAACGCCGTCAGGAATATTCCGTTAACTTTAACGGAATCCGTCAACGACGTTAGGAATATTCCGTCCAAACTGACGGAATATTCCGTCGTCTTCTCCGGCGAGGCTCCGGCGCCGGAAAATCGGGAAAAAATTCAAATCGTGATATCTTCTTCGTTTTTCAACCAAATTTCATAAAATTGGTACCAAATTGAAGCTTACAACGAGAGGAACAAAATCATACCACTTTCAAGTGCTAAAATCCACGAAATCTCGCTGGGGAAATACCCCCAACTCCGGCCAACCTCGAACCTCGCGATCCCGACGTCCAAAACCTTCAAACGAACCACCCAGAGCCTCCTAATGACCTCACCAAGCTTCCTACAAGCTTGAAATTCCCAAAAACATAAGAATTTATGTGTGCATGAACAGTGCCAAAAATCGGGTATCCCGAGTTCGACGTGAAAACGAAGGTATCCTTACCTGAAATGGGTATGGTTGAACTCCTACGGACCTCACGAGCATGGATATGTACTTTGTTTCTTCGATCTGTGAAGTTTACATGGGTTTTGGAGTGTGTCCGTACACATGGATATGAAAATGGGAAGGGAAATGGCACGGGATAGGTGCAGGGATAGGGGGGAAAGGGTGAGGGAAAATATGGGAGAGTGTGTGTGGTCCACAACCAGCCACACCAACTCAAAACAACCACACAACGTAAAAATCACACTAGGGGCAAAATTGTCTTTTCACGCGTACATTTTAAAATTTTCGAAACGGGCTGTCACATATTTGATTAGTCTCTTCACACAATAAAAAAGTTATTAATACTTTCATAAAAAAAATTTGTTAATTTGTTAATTTTATGTATTGCTACATAAAAAAAATGTATTTTTAATTTATGGTACTTTTGAAAATAAGCGTACCTACGTTTGGTACGTTTATATTCTAAATGTACCAGAAATCCAAATGTAATCAAATTCACTCATATTATAGGTAATCAAACATACCTTTACCATCTTTATGTTTGTGACAATGAGTTTTGAACGTCCTATTTAGACTAATTCTCACTTTATTACCTAGAAGTATCATGGTTTTCAAACTTTTATACATCAAGTTTTTTCATCTCAGTCTCATACCTAAAGTTACATTTTTTTTTTCTTTTTTCAGTTCATACTTCTGTTAGGTTGATCGTGGGTACCTCCATTTAAGCATGACGTGGCTCCCACGTGAACGATGAATGTGCATCCACGTGTCACTATGGCATCACGTGGCCAAATAAAAAAAAATAAAAAATAAAAAAGTTTGGCAGAGTAAAAAATAAAAAATAAATTTTTTTTCCTATCATCTTCCTCACAGAGGGAAGAAGTTTGATCTCGTTCGTCCGTCCCTCCCTTCTTCCCTTCCCCATCCTGCGTCCATGTCCTTGATCTCGACTTCAACCAATGGCTCAAATTCGCCCTCATTTTCCTACCCTTCCTCTCCCCACACCCTGTCGCCTCCTCCCTCGACTTCAACCAATGGCCCAAATTGAATTTGCTTGATGTTGCATAGGGAGCGCAATCTAAAAAGCACAACAATCTCATCTTCTCTAGTTTGTTATGGATAGAGATGCAGATGATTGACTGATTTAGAATTGCATTCCACCCAAGTCGACTCGGCGATGGAATCGCTTTTAGATCTCTGACTTGGCCCCAAATATAAAGCACTGAGCCAATTCAGTGATTCAGTCGCTATTGGGCTTTTGAACTTAGGATCGTTGGAGAACACGAGGTCTTGAGGTTGCTGGAAAAGACGAAGATGATGTCGGACGAAGCGCTGCAACGATGATGACGACGTTAGCGAAAACAAAATGACACCCAACACAAGAGAAAGATGATGAGAAAAAGAGAGACGGTAGACGAGACGACGAAACACGCCCGCCCCCTCGATGAGATTTTAGTTCAAATAGCCTAAACACCCCAGCACCAACAACATGCAACAAATCCAAGTGTATGCAGCGTTACTAAGTAATATGCTCCAAAACACCATTTTTTCTTCGACCGAATTGGATAGTGAGGGTGTGGTGGCTGGGTCGAGGGATTAGGTTTCTGGGTCGATAAAACGTTTTTGTTTTTGTTTGGTTACGGGTTTTTTGGTTGAGTATGAAGATGGTTGATTAAGCTTTTTTTTATGTGTTTTGAAGAAAATTTTAATTAATTATTGCTATTAAATATTTTAAATGATTTTTCCAATTTTTGGCATTATTAAATAATTAAGCGTTAACTTTTTTTTTTTTTTTTAAATGTCCACGTGGAGTCATAATAGCACGTGGATGCACAATTATCGTCCATGTGGGAGCCACGTCACGCTTTAATGGAGTTACTAACGGTCAACCTAATAGAAGTATGATCTAAGAGGAAAGCATAAATTTAGGTATGAGACTGGGATGAAAAAAATTTGATGTATGAAAGTTTGAAAACCGCGATACTTTACAGTTGTAAAGTGAGAATTACCCTACACACCTACACACTTTGTGTGTGTGTGTGTGTGTGTGTGTGTGTGTATTTACTGTTGGAAATGTGCCCTAAAACCAATCATATGATGATACTTTATGGACATTTCACATGTTAAACTAATCTAGTTGAATATATAGGGTAAAGATTATTGTTTTAAGCCGTCTCATATAAATGTTATATGCTTAAACGATAAGTCCAAGGAATATGTAATTGAGAGAATGTGATCTAAATAAGTTAGATTCATGAGACCATTCTCGTTCGTATACATATCCTAAACGTTCCTGATTATAGGATTGCCAATTGGGCATTGACAGTTCGTTAAGATCAGTACGTGCTATGTCTTCTCTTAAAGAGAGTGACTAGTCTCGAATCATTGGTGTGATTGACACCAAGACAAGCATATAGGTGCTCAATAGCGAATGAGTCCACTAAACCAATCAATAAGGAGCTCTCATACTCATGTCACATGAGAACTCATGGTTGGGATAATGCAAAGTAGTCCTTTGACCTGAGGCATCATAGTTGTCTTGTGGTTAGGTCCTTGATCTTTGACTATGTCAAAGTCACTCCATCAGAGGGTGTCCACGACATAGTTGAGGTCAAGCCACTTAGCCATGGAGGCAAGTGAATGCGCAACAAGGGATCTCTCACATTCAAACCGTTTGAGGGAGAATGCTCTATGATATGATTAAGAATCTCTAGCCAGAATATGAATGAGATTTAGGAAGTCGTTCCAAATCACATTCAAGGTAATCATATAATTAAAAGAATCACATTGGATAGTAGACATGAATAAACTATCAAACCAAACAATGTGGTCAAGAGTATTGTATTAGAGAAAGACCGTATTGCATTGTAATCCTAAACTAAATAGGTTATCAACCTCTTCTGATTAGCTTGGGTAACCATGACATACTGCTAGGTGTCATTCATGGTTTGTGGAAGCCCTAAATGTGTATAATCACTAAAGGGAGAATTGAAAGTAAGTTTCAATTCACAATCGATATGAAGAGTTATAATCGCCCACTGCCTCGCTAAAAGGAACCTAATGGATCGTACACCGTGTAAGGTAGAGATTAAAGAAATAACATAGACGAGTAAGGATAATTAAATGGTTTACTTATTTATGGCAAGGATTAATTAATATGATGATTAATCAAACAAATAAGTTTGTTTTAGACGTCGGGTTAGTTTTGGGCCACAAGGCCCAACTGGACTTGAATCTCAAGTCCAATAACTCAAGTTGTATGACAACTTGAAAACACAAAGGGCTTGAAAGCCCTATAAACCCTTAAGGCCGACCATATAGAGAAAGGGTAGTGAACTTGCTTTAATTGCAAGTTTGCCACTACATTGTGAGGTGGTATAAAGGCAACTTTATAGCCATTTCATCTTAAGGGTTTCTTTTGGAGAAAAGATGAGAACACAAGCTCCCTTTTCTCTCTAAGAGGCCGGCCACTGTAGGAAGGTTTTACTAGCATCTAAATCTTCCTAGGTCACTCATCTCCTCATCAAAGCTCTCCTTGGTGTGGAAAAATTAGAGGTTCTCTATTTTGGGAACATGGAGAATCTTTTCAACCATCCTCCTCCAAGAAATCCATAGAGCTAAGAAGTAAGGAATGAATGCCATATCTCTTGGATGATTAGCCTTTGCTTATGCAAAGAGGAATCAACAAAGGTATAATATTTCTCAACTCACTTTGTTCTTGAGTTGAGTCTTGGTTCATCCAACTACTAGACTTTGAATTTCATGGGTTAAGTTTTATTTTTGGGTGCATACAAGGATGATTCCGCCTTTAATTGTTAATTGCATGTCATAGATGTTGCCCAAATGAACTTGTTTTCACAAATATTTCCTTCATTTACCTTTTATTTTTTAATTTTTATTATGGGAAGAAGATAAGGAGAGAGAACGAGGGAGTGAGAGTTGGAAGAGAGATTTTTGTTTTTTAATATTATATATATGCTAAATTTGGTTTTGTGAAATGTAGGTCTTTAATAAAAAACAACACAATTTCGTTTTGTGAAATTGCATTATTGTCCATCAATTTTATCTGTGATAGAAGACTAAATAGTTTTTTCATCCTCTTTTGGTTGACAAAGAGGGTTCTATTAAAAGATAATTTAGATAAAGAAAATTAAAAAAAAAAAAAAGTGTTGAATTGAACTTCTAATAAAATGAAATTAATCACCAAAATTATAAGAAAAATGCTTAATAAAATTTTTAAAAGGAACAAATGTTTAACCAACAAAATTGAAAAACGAGGCGCTATATCAAAATGCCCCAAATATATCACTGTACAGAAATTTATCAATTCGAATCGTAGTTCAAGTTGTGTCACATAGATTGTCACATCCCGCCCCGGGGCGGATCACTTCCCGGGCCCTCTCCACTACTGTAGCACGATATTGTCCACTTTGGGCCCACTACGCCCTCACGGTTTTATTTTTGGGAACTCACGAGCAACTTCCCAGTGGGTCACCCATCATGGGATTGCTCTAGCCCCCTTCTCGCTTAACTTCGAAGTTCCTACGGAACTCGAAGCCAGTGAGCTCCCAAAAGGCCTCGTGCTAAGTAGGGATGGGAATATACATTTAAGGATCACTCCCCTGGGCGATGTGGGATATCACAATCCACCCCCCTTAGGGGCCCGACGTCCTCGTCGGCACACCACGACCAGGGTTAGGCTCTGATACCAATTTGTCACCTCTCGGCCCGGGGCGGATCACTTCCCGGGCCCTCTCCACCACCGTAGCACGATATTGTCTGCTTTGGGCCCACTACGCCCTCACGGTTTTATTTTTGGGAACTCACGAGCAACTTCCCAGTGGGTCACCCATCATGGGATTGCTCTAGCCCCCTTCTCGCTTAACTTCGGAGTTCCTACAGAACTCGAAGCCAGTGAGCTCCCAAAATGCCTCGTGCTAGGTAGGGATGGGAATATACATTTAAGGATCACTCCCCTGGGCGATGTGGGATGTCACATAGATTATCCTAGAAAAATATTAGTCAAATCATAAATATTCGAGGCATTTAATTGAGTTTAAAGAAATTAACGAGCATTATGTTCTAAGAAACATTGAAATTTCATGGTGATAATTAAATACACATATAGTTTCGAATTTAATTGATTTTTTTATGTAAGGATGTTCTATGAATCAAGACTTACAAAATAGATGGTACATATTGTTGAAGTTCGATGTCTAATGAGTCTCACACCGTGTTAGTTGCCTTCATTTGTACAATAGCTGAGCTAGAATTTTTTTTCTTGGGTGGGCTAGCTAAAATTATTAGCATGTTCATATGATTTTTTTTTCCTACATAAAATTATATAATAATCTACATAAAAGTAAGAACATGAAGTAATAATCCAAACGAGTTTATTAATTACTTTCCAACTAATTTTTACACAAATAAAACATGCATGCAAAAAAGCAATATAAATACAAGAACCATGAAACATGGACTATCCCAAAATCTTTAACCCTAATAGACGAATTCAAGGACTAAAAAAAAAAAAAAAAAAATTAACCTAACAATTGAATCAAGAAATAAGTTAAATGAAGAGATGAAGAACATACCTAGTGTTGAATTTCATTAGAAAATAATTTGATGGTGATTCATAGTTTTTCTTTTCTTGGGAAAGCAACGCAGCTTTATGGAATAGAGTAGAGGTTTTTTTTTTTTTTATTTATTTATTTATTTAATGTATAGGGTACAAAGCATAGGGAGTAGGAGAAACCTAATTATGTATTAATTTACCATTTTTTACATTTAGCCTAAAAATAATAAAATAAAATATAAGGTAATAAAAGTATTCTTTTATCTTATCTTATATATAAAGCCAACACAAAAGGTGAATAGTATTTTTGGCGTCACAAGCTTCAACAAAAATATTTGGACAAAAATACCCCTAGGACAAAAAACTTCAGTCATCCCAAAATAATACACCAAATAAGGTAGGGGCATTTTTGTCATTTTAACAGTGCTTTTTTTAATGATTAATTTTTGGGAAAATTTGAAATAGGTCTAATTTTATAGACTACCTTTTGAAATAGGTCCAATTTTTAGTGACTTTTGACTTTTGAAATAGGTCCAATTTTTTGTTACTTTGGACCCATATCAAAAAACCCCTTAATTTTTTTGTGCTTTTTTTTTTTAATTAGTACCTCACAATAGGCTAGCAATAATGTGATTCAATTTCTCTATTTTGAAACACGTTCAAAACATCTTAAGAGGCGTGTAATGCCGGTTATAGAAAAGGTTTTTCGTATGTGGATAATAATGTGATTAAATTAGTTGCCAAATGATTTTTTATTTTATTT
Source organism: Pyrus communis (assembly GCF_041283825.1). Taxonomy (NCBI): domain Eukaryota; kingdom Viridiplantae; phylum Streptophyta; class Magnoliopsida; order Rosales; family Rosaceae; genus Pyrus; species Pyrus communis. Next base: position 7,736,794 of record NC_142566.1, read on the forward strand.
TAAAAAACGATATTATCTACACTAAGGATAAGGAGAGTGGGATTAGCCTCACAATGAGCTATCAATAATGTGATTCAATCAATTACTTATTAAATATTATTTTCTCTATTCTTAATGTAAATTCTATAAAGACCGATTTTATTATGTGAATTCAGCTGCTTTAATTAGTTTATGAGGGGTTTCTTCTAGCATGATCTAAGATTATTCATTTACTTCAAATATTTGACTTTCTTTTTATCAATTTACGCATATAAATACATTTAAAACGTGTAAATCGCGCGTAGCACGTCATCATTCAAAAAATGCATTATGTGAGCGCGTGCATGAAGGCTAGTAAATTAAGAAATACATTAACTATTAGTTTTGGCAGGATTTGGGTGGACTATTATACCTACAATAAGCAACAACAAGCTTATATATAAACTATTATAACTGCATTTTGTTAAAATCCACCCTAGGCTACAGCCCACTGAAATCGTGGGTGTAGCTCCGCCAGTGCATTTGTAGTTCATTAGTACCTTTTCAGCAAGTTATATGAGTTATTCAAACAATAGAATTATAATTTTTGTCATAATTCCACATGTATAATCTCCAAACAATAAAATTTGTAATTGACAAAATTGTGTTTAATGAGAATTTAATTTTTGTTATTTTAAAATTTCTAATAATTTAAAGTTTCTCCATTAAAAAAACAATATTAATATGTAGAATAAATTTCTCCAGATGGGTCGGAGAAATTGGAGAGGAGGAAGCAATAGGTAGTTCGCCAGTTTCTGGAAGACATATTCGAATTCATCATGTTGACTCAATTGGTGGTGAATCGAATCCGAGGTGGCCACATGAGAAGACCACATCGCACTGTTCCCAACGAACTGGGCTTCGATTGAGCTTCACACACCCATCAACGACCTTTCCAGATCAGCAAGGAAAACCACGTTTGCTGGAAGAGTCCGAACCAGAAGTGGCCAGAACTGGTTCATCGCGTGGCTCTCACCATCGCTCCACCGCATCGTTTCTGAAAAAGCATTGGCGTGAATCGACATGGCCGCGAAAAACGGCCGCCTCTGAAAAAGTAGGAAGACGCCGATGCTCAGGAATGGCGCCGGCGAGATGGTGAGATTTGTCGTATAAGGACGGGCAGCTCGACTGAGCTGGTGGCTTGGATCTGGATGAAGGTGGCAGGCGGGAGTTGGTGCTGGGTTCGATGGTTGATTATGACGATGAGTTGAAGGAGGAAGAGGATAGGTGAGGGGAAGACGGAGATGGGGAAGAAAGGGTGAGGGGAATAAGGGATGGGTCTCCATGTAAAATAAAATAATATTAAATAATTTTTTTTTAGTTTTTAATATTTAATTAATTTTTTAATAGAAAGTGGATTCCGTCTTAAGTTACGTTATTATTTAACAAAGAATTGACAAAAAAATTGACGGAATGTATGAAATTGTAACAAATTCGTAGATGAGGTATGAACTTTAAAATTTTTTAAAGATGAGATATGAAATTGTGGTTGACCTAATAATTGAAGTAGTTTTATCTAACTTACCCTAATATGCATATCCTCAAAATTCCTTACAGATAAATGAGACATAGACAAATCAAAGACAAGACATTTATAGAAGGAGGCAGATTGTCTGCCCTCTTGTTTGGGTGTCATTTCTATTCCCTCCTATTTGTGCGGTCACGGTTAAGCCACGTTAACATTTTATATTCCTATTGCTTTTTGTCTTATTATCTCTATAAAAAAAATCAATACAAAATGTTGACGTGGCTTAATCGTGACCGTACAAAATAGAAGGTGATGGGAAGGGCACCCAAACAAGAAGTTAGACAATCTGCCTCCTTTACAGAAAGGCCATGACATAACACCAACGTCAGCACCAAACCATGAAGAGATTTTTTAATAATTGAAATAGGGACACATACATTATCTATATATAAAGGGAGAAGGTGTATGTGAATAATAAAAAAGAGAACGTGTATGTGATGAACCCTCAAACACGATGGAGAAAATGGCTCCAACCTGTTAGCAGTTTTCTCTGAATAATTCCTACGATCTGATGTGTGATTTTAGTGGGAAGTTCAACAGTAACTACCCACATATCATCAATATACAGTTGGATGATCGGAAGGGAATCACTTTTCGTCTTTTTGAGTTCACTGTGTGGTTTCAATTTATTCCAACATAAAGAGTTCGACAAAATCAACGATAAAGATTGGTGAAGATTTGATATTTCGGAAAAATTCTTCTCCGAAAATCAAATAATCCATCGGGTTAGTAATTCATATTTTCAATTTCCGTTCTCTTCCCATTTATACATCTTTTTCAATTGTGTATGAATTATTTGCTTTGATGACTCATAATTAGATTTGCGTTGATATTCAGTTGTGCTTTTTAATACATGAGTTTTTAATAGGAGTGCCTAATACCTTGAATAATATCACAAATTTTCCCTTTTTGGTTGTTCGTGTTCTGGGTTTTGTGCTCTGCGTGCAACGTGTCTTTTCAACAGGTATAACACTTTCTGGATTATTAATCATAATTTTGTCTATTGCATTGCGTCAATGGAGTTTTGATTTATAGTGATTATAATTCTCTAACTTGAATAATATTATTTTGTTGTAAATAATGTTTTCATACGGTGTGTAGTTGTGTATTTATTTGATAGTTTGTTAACCCACATCAAATTCCAGAGAGCAAAGCGTAGGAGGGGACATAGCCCCTTTTAAACCCCGCCATTTTTAACAAGGTTTGATATATATATATATATATATATATATATATCTCTCTCTCTCTCTCTCATTTTTTTTCATCCCTTCTTATTTATCTACCTGTACCCTTAATATCTATGTAGATTATCCTCTAATTGGTAAACAGAATTTAATTATTATTATTTAGTTTATCATTTCACATCTACTAATTTTACCAGTTTAATGCTTGATTTCTTTTTGTCAATTTAATTGTGTTCTCATAGATTACCTAATTGATTTCATTGCTTATTGAAAAATTTGTTGGAGACAGATTTTCATTTTCCTGTGATTATCTCAAGTAATAATGCAAATTATGACTAGAACAAACATGGGTTTCTTTTTTCCTATAAGATTATGATTTCGGGTTAAGAACACAAGGCCAAAGATATTATGTGATTATTTGAAATATAATGGTTTTTGCAGGGAGTCTGAATGTCTGTTGTGGCTACAGGAATCAAAAGCGAGTGAAAGGTAAAAACTTTTCTCTCCCAAGCATTCATCACCAGCAATTACAGCCAGGTATAGGGTTTAGGGTATATCTCTCCTCTTGCTTTCTTTCTACGATTTTTCTGTCCAAATTTCTCTGAGAAAGTTAGGGTTCTGGTTTCCATTCTTGGATTAGATTTGTAGATATTCCTATGGATCTCACTTTTCTTTTATTTAATTGCATAATCTTGCTCTTGGTATTTTAACTTTGCTTTCTTTGCATCAAGATTGTATCTTTCTTGGTTTTCTATATAACCCATGTATTTCGTATATATTTACTTTTAGAATTCTTCGGTGTTGCTATTTGTATGTTTGGTGTCAGAAGTTTAGGTTTCATCTATTAATAGAAACTTGCATTACTAGGTTATAATCGTAAAGGTTCTATCAGACTAGTTACCGTATGTTACATTGTCCAGTTCAAGCCTTTCTTTGAAAATATTTTAGGGTTCTTTGTTAAACAATGGCAACTGTATGTTGAATTTTGTTTTTATGACATGATAAATAAAATATCTAACACAGCACATTGTAAGGGGCGCGAGCGCCCTTGATTAAAAAAATTGTCTCTCTTTGAATATGCTTCTACGCCTACAAGAAGCCTTTCTATTATCACACAACTTAATTATATTCCATTTCCTTTTATTTGTAATTGTATGTTGTATTTTATTTTTAGGATGCGGTATGAGAAAGAAATCAGCTAACATAACATATCATCTTAAGGGGTGCATAGCGCCCATAATTAAAAATTGTCTCTCGCATACGCGTGAGCATGTGTGGAGAGACTAGTATTATTATATAAAAAGAAGGACACAACAAAAAGCCTTCCCCCCACACGTACTGCTCCGTATCCCGACGCTTTAAGAAAAAATCTCTCCAAACCAGGAGTTCACGACCTTCCCGTCTTCCCCCAACTGAAATAAAAAGCCCAAAAGAAAATGGCCAACAGAAATACAACCCCCCACCCCCCACCCCTCCCAAACATACATGACACATCTTCCGTGAATATATTGCATAAATTTGTGCGTCTGCAAATTGCATATTCAAATCTCATGTTGCTTTACTTATTTTCTTCGTTTTTTATTTTTGTGTTCAAATGGGAATTGCAAAAGAGGAAGATATAGACACTCACATACATATGCGCGCGCACACACACACACATACATAATATAATCTGTAGCTAATGGAGTGTGATTTCTATGTTTTGTAGTGTGGGATATTGAAGGAATTTGTTGCTTTAATCTTTTGTCGAATGGTATTGCTGACTGTATGTCTTTTAGTTCAAGTCTTCAAGAGAATTCGTTAGATAGTTGGTGCCTTACTGTCGCTGTTTGCTGATTTCTGTGCCCTAGTTTTAGATTCTGTGCCCTAGTTTTAGATTCTGTGCATTGTTCCTCTTGTTCTATTTCTGTTTCGAAGAAATGCAGCAGTCGTGGTTCAATTGTATTTTTCCTCCCTTGGAAGTTTTTCTTTGGCGATTTCATCTCAATTGATATCACCTTTGGGTACGAACACCTTTAGGCTACGTTTGTTGCACCGGATTATCTTGAACTGGATTAGTTTCAGAGACTAAGCTAGACTAGCTTGACTTAGACTAAATAAAATAAAACTAGTGAAATGTTTGATGTAGTGCCGTACTAAATGTCGGACTAAAATATTGACCCAATTTTTTTTGTTAATAAGAGAACAAGAAATGAAGAAAGAAATGCAACGCCACATGGAGCCAAATTCATTGTTTCCAATTTTTAGGATTGCAATCAATATGATATCAAGAGGTCCAGAACTCCAGAATTAAAATCCAAAATAAACAAAATTAAATCCAAAAAATAAAAAATAAAAAAAAATAAAGAAATTTAACATCAAAACTAAACCCAGAATTGGAAACGCAGTGTAAAACACTAGAAAATGGAGATAAAGACCACACACTGTATATTCCTTCGAGAAAGAGACTTTGAGGCCCTAACAAAATTTACCCAGAATCAAAATTAAACCCCAAAAAAAAAAAAAAAGGAAATGAAAGAAATTAACATCAAAATTAAACCCAGAACTTCACACTGCAATGCCAAATCCATATAAAATTTCCGACCAACCAAACAAAATTAACCCATAACTCCAGAACTCAAAATTAAACCAGAACTCCAGAAGGTCCAAGAATGCTATAAAGTGTGCGACTGCAGCGCTATTACTTTAGGTGGCTTCTACGACACCGAATCTTGGTCGTTGACGATCTCTTCTTCAAGCTCGTCGTCGTCCTCCCTCGACGACACCTAATCTTGGTTGCACAAAAGATGAAGGTGGGTCACTGCCGACGGCCGGGCCATGGTGACGGCTCCGCAGAAGAAGGCGGAGCGTGGAGGGACTTGGGGGGGGGGGGGGTTAGCAAGCGAAAGTGGGGATTGGATGTCGGCCTGGTTTCCTTCTTCTAGTCCTTGCTAATACCAAGCGAAAGCGTGGGATTAGGCTGAGAGCTTTAGCGAAGCGCGTAGGGACTCGTAGTCGAGGCGAGTCCCATTTATTTTAGTCCCACAACCTACCAAACGTAGGATTATAGTCCTACTTAAGGTAGTCCAAGCCAATCCCTCCTAAGGAGGTGTAACAAACGTGCCCTTAGTGTTATCGATGTAGTTTGTATATTTTTCTTCTTTTTCTAATTCTGGAAGAACTTGAATTTGTTGCCTTGCATTCCATTCTGATTATCTCTGGTGTTATGCAGACGAAGAGAACCAAGAAGGCGGGTATCGTTGGGAAGTACGGTATGTGCCTTCTTCTTCCTTTTAATTTAAAAAAAAAAAAAAAGCTTTGTTGTGAAATGACAAGGAAGGTGCTATGAGGAAACGGTTTAACTTGTGTGTGCATTCACGCACGCAGGCCAGCAGAGGGTACTTTTCAATGGTTATTCTAGTTTTATGCTTATAATGATTGTGAAACTCAGTCACAGTTGAGTTAGAAATTTTTTGGATTTTGAATTTGTGGGTGCTTTGTTATTGGTATGATCAAACGATTACAGTTTTTTGTTCAAAAGGGGGATACATAGGCCTGGATTCACTACCCATGATATTTTTTACATTTAGCATGGATTCAATACCCATGATTCAATGGAAGACATGACACAAAACCGAGAGCAGTGGCGTTCTAGGATTCATATAAGGCTTTGTTGTTGTTGTTGTTGTTGTTGTTGCAGCATGTGTATGTTACAATTGTGGATTACTTATTTTTTATCTATTCAGGCACCCGATATGGTGCTAGTTTGAGGAAGCAAATCAAGAAGATGGAAGTCTCTCAGCACAGCAAGTACTTTTGTGAGTTGTGTGGGAAGGTACTTACTCTACTATGTTGCCCCATCTCTTTTATGATTATTTTCTAGTCTTGTGGTTTTCGTACGGGACTTCAGTTTTGAAGATGCAATTCTTCTAATAAATATGCATGGTTGCAGTACGCCGTTAAGCGTGAGGCTGTTGGAATATGGGGCTGCAAAGACTCTGGCAAAGTGAAAGGTGGGGGCGCCTACACGCTGAAGTAAGGACTTTCCGGTGGTAGGCTTTGTTTGTCATGCGTCTGACGTTCTACTGAGATTAGAATTGTGTTTTATGTTATATTTTGCAGTACTGCTAGTGCTGTGACTGTTAGGAGCACCATCCGAAGGCTGAGGGATCAGACTGAGAGTTAGAGCTGCATTATTCTCGTTTTTGTTGAAACGATCTATCCTTTTCTTAAACTTTGATTTATGTTATATACTCGTATGCGGAGCTTTTTTGATGAATCGGAGTAATGGTTACCGAGTAAATGATGTTTGTTTTGGCTAGTTCAGTTTTCTTGTGTTTGTGATATTGCACTCGTATGATTTAATCAAGGTACTTCGTTCGTGACATGAATGTCACGTTGAGTAATTACCCAATTTGTAGGTATGAAATCCGCACACCTCTTTTCATACAAAATATACGAAAGGAACAGATTCTGAGTCGTACGTCGCACTCTTAAGTGACATCGAAGCGCAATGCCTGCAAAACCATTCGTTGTCATTACCAGAAGTGTAAGGCCGCCACGTTCCATGAGTCTTATGCTGGAGTAACTCATTCAAATCACAAAATGAAAGAGTTTATGCACAGATATCGATTTGTGTTGACCACATGAAATGCTTCTTACATGTTAGGAGCCGCTTAATTTGACCATCTTGAATCGAGATACATAAGAGTAAATGATTCACTTTGTGCTCCTGTTCATGTACAAAAACAATAATAAAACTTTATCTCACTAAGTAGGGTCCATTACATGAATCTTAGAACGCATTGTGCTTGGTTAGATGTTACGTTTTCTGTTAGATCCAATTAGTCTAAGTCTTTTCTTAGTCTTTTTCCATATCTTCCTAGGTCTTCCTCTACCATTTGATCCTAAGCCTCTGTCTTGTAATCGCATATTCTAACCAAAGCGTCTGTAGGTCTTCGTTTCACATGTCCAAACCGCCTTAACTGATTTTCTCTTATTTTATCTTCAATTTCGGCTACTCCTAATTTACCTCGAATATCCTCATTCTTGATCTTGTCCTTTCTCATGTGTCCACACAACCAACGAAGCATTCTCATATCCACCACACTCATTTTGTGTACATGTTGATGCTTCACTGCCCAACATTTTGTGCCATAAAACATTGTTGGCCTTATTGTCGTCCTATAAAATTATCCCCTGAGCTTTAATGGCACAATACATCTGATGCATTCTTCCACTTCATTCATCCATCTTGTATTCTATGATTGAGGTCTCCATCCAATTCTATGTTCTTTCACAAGATAACGAAAGTGTTTGCTCTTTAGTACTTCTTGATCTCTAATCCTTACCCCTAACTCATTTGAACCTCTGCTCCCATCGAACTTGCACTACAAGAAAAAGGCCCTTTAACGACACTTTATTTGCGATAAAGCACACAATCATCGTAAATTCTCAATAGTATAGCATGCATGAAAAATCGTAAATTCTCAATAGTATAGCATGCATCGTAAATTCACAATCACCGAATTCCAGCGAAGCTATGCTCTGATCACTTGTCGTATGCTCTCTCTCTCTCTCTCTCTCTCTCTCTCTGTTTGTTCCCCGAGAAAAGTTTTGATGAATGAAAAATCTGATTTAGTTTCTTGTGTTTTCTCACTAACCAAACAGAAATATCGCTCAGTGTTCATAATTACGGAATGGTCTTTGAGTTCTCGCGTTTTCTCACTAACCAAACAGAAATATCGCTCAGTGTTCATAATTACGGAATGGTCTTTGAGTTCTCTTTGTAAATGAAGTTTTGATTTCTCTTTTTGGTGCCAGTGCATCTGATTATGATTTACAGTGTGAAGGAGTTTTTGGAAGATGGGGTTTATATACCCACTGATGTGAAGGTGAAGCAGATGAAGAGGGCGAAGTTGGACTGTGTGACGGTGCAAAAGAAGTTTAGCAAGGATAGGGATCCGGTGGTGACTGCTTATGAGGTTAGGGATAAACCCTTGGCGTTGAAGGCGGAGGATTAGAACTGGCTTGTGGTGGTTTTCGTCTTGTTGAGATTTTCATTAAGAGCAAGTGGAAACTTTCAGTTCTGAGGTTTTAATTGCATTGAGAAATTGCTATCCTGGTCATTGAGATTGTAGCTTTCTGAGTTTGTTTTATGTGACTTTTGAAAGCGCATTCTAGCTATTATGGATTGTGATGTTTGTGTATGTTGTCTTGTGATGCAGTTATGGGGGTTTTCATACGATTCGAAGATGATAGTGTGGAGTCAGAGCAAAGATTGTGAACCCGTGGAATGCTGAGCGATATTTCTGTTTTAATTTGAGCCACTATGCAGATTAAAGGGCTATTGCGACGCATTTGGCTACTTTTGCGACGCATTTTAAGCGTCCCATAAGACCCCTTTTTTGGTAGTGTTGCACTCCATATACTTCTGTTCATGGACAAACTGAAGAAGATTTGCATAGGTGGAACGGTTAATGGTTACATAAATTTTTTTCTGCTTGTTAAAATACTAACAAATTAACAATTGACATACAGCACTGGCTGGCTCAAGGTTTTACCTGGTCACAGCACTTATATATTACATCTACCTCATCTATACACTAGGCACTAAGATTGCAGACGAAAATTACTAAAGCATCCGGATGCCGATCAGCATTCCCTCCTCTCTCTCTCTCTCTCTCCCTCTCCCTCTCCCTCCCCCCCTGTACGTATACACAATCTGAGAAACTTTATAGATGTAAACTCTGACACTCCCCATAAATAAGTTTAAAGAAGCACCATCGTCCCAACGCAAGATGCCCAAGAGAACACAAACCTAAAACTTAAAGCTGCCGGAGAAGGGAAACCATAAAACTTCCTCTTGTTCTCACACCTCCCAAATTTGTACGGATAAATGAGTCCTCCCGGGATTTTCATACAATTTGAATTGGCATGTGGTCACTGCTAGTATTATGCTGCACTTGTTTCTGGACAGCTTTCACCGCTGATACTCTAGCTGCATTTGCTGCCCTATTAGCTGCTGTTACGGCCCTGTTCACTCTTTCATCCACCTTTGCTACATCATAGGCTTTCTCGGACACTATTCTCGCTTCCTGATTGTAACACAGAATAACAAAACAGATTAACAACAAATCATTGGCTATTCATAGAGGTATAATAATTCTCAACCCATTTTCATGCTTCACGAAGAACGTCATTGCTGCAGAAACCAAGGATTATTTGAAGTGCAAGCGCTCCAAGTGTTTCTTTCAATGCTAACACATGAAAAACAATCATGCAAAAGTTCATTAAATATTACAGGTTTGAAATTGTGAGCTATAATGAATTTTAAGTCATGCTAATTATAATTTTTTCCTGGCTTCAGCAATCTTTCTTTAAATTGACACAACGTGATATGGTGACACTAAAAACTCTATAGGTCTTGACCAACCATTCTGTTCAATGGGCTAAACGAACTATGGGCACAAAAATGTCACACATCCGCTACTATTGCATTCCACAGAAAACATGCAGAGAAATATTTTAAGTAAATAGTAAGTACCTGAACCGCATAAAGTACTTTGGAATGATTAACAGCTATGGGAGATACAGGAGAAGTTGCATTCTGTGTGCTTGGAACATCAAGGATTCCATTTTGCCAGTGACCAGCTTGAGTTTCCCCATTTCTAAATGTGTACATGCCAAGCCCTTGCCTTCTACCCTCATGCCAAGCTCCCTCATACCTATGCCCATTTGCAAATCGATAGACCCCAAACCCATGCATTTTGTCCGCAAAATATTCTCCAGCATACGTGTCACCATTTCTAAAGGAAAAAAACACAACAGAGATAGCCATGTATATAAGGTCGAAACCAAACACAAAACTAATTGGGCATTAAAGGAACATGCCTGTGTACTTGCATGGCAAATCATCACAATATCTCAATATCCCGATGAATGGTGAACAAAACTGATTTCGGTATGTAAGTTTTCATTATCAACATATACTGTTCTCCCTAAATAAGGGTTTTTATATTATTCACCAGTCTCATCTTCCGATGAGCATGTAACTGTAAATATTGATGCAAACGCCGAAATTCAAAGCACTAGACTGTAAGATTTTTCACCACTTATGCCATTCATTTCAATAAATGATAAGCAAACAACCCTAGTACTACCTATAAATCATCTCCACTTTCATGATCTTTGGGATTAATATGTTGCACTCCCTTGAGCATCACCCACATCCGTTTATTTATTTCTATTCACATTTCTTTTTTTCCCCCAACATTAACGATCCTAAGTTCCTAACACATAATGCCTAAAGTATTTGCTGCCCAGAATTTCCAGCAACAATCATCTCACTTGCCTACATATAACAGAGATGAAGCCCATTATTTTCAAAGTTCTACAACAAATTTTAACAGAAAGAACTCAATTCCGTTGATGTGTAAGGATCCAGAATTATCCCCACGGTAAAAGGAAAGGGAAGTATTGAAATGCAGAAACCTACCTACTTCAAGTGGCACAATCTGTAATTAACAGTTTTACAATCTAATGACAACCAGGGAACAGACCAACCAAAACAATTCAGGGACAATGCGGAAACAACATCGATATCGCAATAACAAAATGCATAAACAACAAAATCATAAAAGAAGAATCCCGAAACACGGCAATGCGAAAAGTTACCTGAAATGGTAGTGACCAAGGCCATGCTTGACACCCCACTTGAACTCCCCAACATATCTACTCCCATCCTCACAGGTATGGATTCCACACCCGTGACTCTGCCCATTAGACCATTCCCCTGCATAAACATCTCCAGTGTAGAACCTATACACCCCGAAACCATGCCTCAGGCCCTGCCTATACTGCCCGCGGTACCGGCTTCCTCTCGCCCACGTCTCGACACCATAGCCATCATATTTCCCATCAACCCAATCCCCCTCAAACCTCCCGCTCATGTAATAGTAATACACCCCACTTCCTGAACACTTTCCTTTATGAAATTCACCCTCATACACGTCACCGTTGCTGTAAACCTGAACCCAACACCCGGAACTCCCTTTCTTTTCGGCTTTCGGCCGCGACCCGATTGACCAAAACACGGGCAACGGCGGGCTAGAGGAGGTCTTGAGCTTGCTTGGGAAAGACCTGGCCAGGAACAGCCGTATGGAGGGGAGGCGGGGCAGGGCGAGATTGAGGGAGAAGAGCAATGCGGCGGAGAAAGCAAAGGCGGAGAGGAAGTCAAGGAAGAAAGAGTGGCTAGGGTGAGAGACCAGGAAGTAAAAGAAGGGCAAAGAGAGCAGTAGGAGGCGGCGGCGGAGGAGGCGAAAGAAGGCGGATTTGGCAGCGAGAGAAGGGGAAAAGAGAGGTGGGTTTTGCGGAGGAGGTGGGAATTTGTAGAGGGTCGGGGATTTGGAGAGGGAGGAGGGGGTTTGGGTCAAAAGGGGTCGCTTGTAAGGTGTGGTTTGAGGGATTGGGGGGTCATGGTGGGGCAAATGTTTAGATGGGCAGCGAGGGAATTGGGTGATGAGATTGAGTTGGTCGGAAATGGAAGAGAAGGAAGAAGAAGGCGCCGATGGCGGTGGTGCGGCGGCGGCTGAGGCTGAGGCAGAGGCTGAGATTGGGTTGTAATCGGAAGAGACGCCAATGCTTTCTTTTCCGATCTGAGCTTCAGATTTCTCGTGATGCATTACATATGGAAAAACATAAGACAGTAACAAAAAAACACCAACGGTTAAAAACAACGAGCAAAAAGGACAGAAAGAAGAAGAAGAAGAAGAAGAAGAAGAAGGTTTTTTGTTATTGGGTTATTTTCTTGTGTTGGATTCGATTGTGGGGTTGGGAGAATGTTTGTGTTATTATGATTGGGAGAGAGAAGGATGGAAGATGAGATGTTGGGAAAGGCGATGCGTGCGCTGAGTTTATGGCTAAAGAGTGGAGTGACGTACAATCCTTGATTTCCGATTTTGAAAATATTAGAGAGAGAAACATAGAGGGGTCCACCGACTATATCTGACAACTCAAAGCGACAAATAATAGGGATTTGGAGGGTCCCCAAATATGAGTAGAATTTTCCTTCTTCAAATCATTGCTTGATCCGCGTTATGTGAAAATAGGAGTATTTAAATATAGAAGCCTTGTTTTTCAATTTTATTAATTAAATATTTATTTTTTAAAATATTTATTAGACATACATTTTATTATAAGAAAAATTAACGAAAAGTGTAAAAAAAAAAAAACACTTTAGCTTTAATGAATGATGATTATATTGCTATGTTTGAATACCTATAATATTGGTAAATTTGAATTTATGGTACGTTTTATTTGTTGTAGAATCTAAACGTACCAGTACGTTTATTTTCAAATTTACCATAAGTTTTAAATACATTTTTTATATAACTATACATAAATTCTTAACAATTAGTGAAGTTTTCATAAAACTCATGGAGGAAGAGACTAATTAAATATAATGATAGAAATAAAAAAAAAAGGTTATTTTTGTTGTTGGCATAAATTTACTGAACAATTATGGAGGCCATAGAGAGAGAAATGTGCGGCAATAGTAGAGAGAAAAAGAGAGATGTGTAATTATGAGTGTGTGTTATTCAACCCCATTGTGCCTTTATTTATTGTAGTAGGGAAGGTTAATTCCTTACCCTTTAGGATTACAACATTTAATAGGTAATCTACTCCTAATATGAATATAAGATACATTCCCATATCTACTAGGATTTACACAATCACATTCCTATTCCAATAAGATTGCAATCCTCCCCCTTGAGTGTGTAAGTACTCAAGTAAATGGTGCATCCGGTCTTCAGTGATGAAGTAAGTACAGTTGATGAAGTCATTGACACAATGAGTGAATGTGAGTCTCAAATCAACGGAAGAATGCATAAAAAGTAAAACTCACAAAACCTTTTTTATGGTAAAACCCAAGGTGGGAGAAAAACCCATAGGCTAAGGAGAAAAGTGAGAATTTGCATTAAGTCAAAACTACATGTCTTTTGGATGCAAGTAGAAGAGCTCTCAAGGGTATGATCAGCCTAGGATGGGTGCCTCATTAAAACTTCGTTAGGTAGCAAAAACCCAGTAGGAAAAATGCTCCTAATCGTAGGGAAAAAGAGTACATTAAGATCAAGTGATTATATTTCTGGATACTCCCCCTAAGTTTGACATAACTTCCAAATGAGAACTACAAGCATTGCATATGATAGTTAGGTATACCAATTCCTCGGACAAGCTTCTGTAAGGTTGACTTCGGTAGTGACGTCGTGTAGAGGTTGGCAAGGTTGTCTGGGATCGGCTTGCATGACTTTAATCTCCTGATGCTCTGCTGATGTAGATATAGACGCAAAATGTCTTGGTATTGACTTTGTTAATGTATCATGTCTTGGTCGGGTGGATATATGCGACATAGTCTTCATGGATCGTCGTTGGGACTCAACGATGGATGAAAACACAGCAAGTACTTCGAATATGCTCAATAAGAACTCCTAACCATGTCTCACTTGTGGCGTAGTGAAGTGAGGTGAGTCTTGGAACGATTCTAAGATTTCGCAACTAAGGTCATATCGTAGACCTCCAAGATATTGCGATATCCCTAATGGTAAAGACATAACCATTTGGTGATTTTTCCTTGTGCGGATTTGATAAGTAACCTGCGTCAACATAACAATAAGGCAACCATCATTTCAAGGATCAGGGGGCTGGATCCGCTCGAGATGCGTTGGGATTTGCCCTCGTAGTACCTTCAGGGTACATCTTTAATACCAATTCAGTGGTTGCGTGTAGGCGCGGTGCTGCATCTTTACCAAGATCAACATTGAAGGAGATGTCCTGTCTAAATACAATAAGCTAAGTACAATGAAGCACAAAGTTGAACTTTGGATATGGAATTTCGGATTCCATAACCTCTTCAAGGGTCTCATTTGCATATAACGTATAGACGATCAAATGTATACTAAAAAAAAACACATTCGGGGTGTAGTTCGACTGGTAGACCAAGGTACCATCAGAACAACGCTTGAACTTCAGGTCAAGGCATAAACAAGTTTTCCTAAGATCCTTCATCTCAAATTCCATCTTCAAGTGCGAGGCAGTTTCCTCAAGCTCTTCCAGAGTCCTAGTGAGATTCGTGTTAACGACATAAACTGTAACTCTAACAATTCGGAATAAGACTTCATAGTTTAACACACAAGGGCATAATTCATATCCCTGACTAATCAAATAATCACTTAGACGGGTATACCACATTCGTCGGATTTTAAGTGAACGCCTCAAAACGAGTTAACAGGGTGTTCCGTGGTTTTGGAACTATTTGAACCAGTCCATATAATTCTTTGGGAACTTACATGTTAATCTCCATATCTATATCCCCATAGAGAAAACACTAACCATATTTCATAATGCTACTATCAATCACAGGAGATTTTGAGAGAAACCTTGCGTCGTAAGGTGTGCATCATATCGCACTATTTCATTCATCTCATAACGCTTCCTTTCCCACTTGTAACACAACAGGGTTACCTTGGAACAACAGGTCCAATACACACTTTGGTAAGAAATTTGACCTGGATTGTAATTTCAGTTGTCCAATCAGTTTTACGTTACCACTTAATCAACGGAACACAGTTCGATATCGTCCCTTTTCATTTATGTTGGTAGCTACCATATAAGTGAAAATATCATTGATGATAATCTCATTTCAATTCCATTTAGCCCATCCAAACTAGGATACTGGACCAAGAACTTCAAGTCTCGGGCCGATTAATCTCATGAAATAGAAATGATTTGAGACAGTGATCGAGTTTAGATTCATTGTTGTGCCCTGTTTTCCTCTTCTAGGGAAGTGAATCCTATGAACTAAGTGATCTGTCTTGCTCCAGGCCAAGATAAATTGATTGGCTATCCGTCGGTGTATCGGACCGTCCAACATGGGCGTCTAAATAGTCCAACAAAGGCGGCACATCCTCCAGGGATGTTGACTCGACGTCCATTAAGTACGTCTTTCCTTACAGACATGTTTGCAGCTGGTATATGATCTCGTCACTTTAGCTAGATCAGAGAAATGCGTTTGAAGCAATATTCTGAAAACTAGAATTCATCGCACTTGCTTATCACACTTGTGTGGTATGGGGATCCAGATGAGACATAATGGGCAACGTCCACGTAAATTTGCGCCATGCTCCATGAACGTTGACGTTCTTATCTCTCCCTAACGGTAGGAAGATTATCTTATTAAAGTGACAACCCGCAAATAAACTATAAAGAGATTGCGTGCAAGGGTTCTAAAAGAGCTAGTGTGAAGGAGAATCATGATCGACAAAAGATACACATCCTTTTTTGAGGACCTATATTGGTACGTTGCGGCGGCACAACTTGGCACATGGAATGGACACCCAAATGCGTAAATACAAAAATTGTTAGGTTCGTACCCAGTAACCAACCGTAACGTCATATAGGTTGGGTGGCAATGGGCCTCAAGACGAACCAACATAACTGCGTACAAGGAAAGCATAGCCCTAGGCAGAAATTGAAAACTTGGTACTTTTACCAAAATTCGGGCGATCATTTAAATTTGCGCTTTATGATCGCTAGGCGAGGCTATATGGGGTGAACATGGGAATTTAATGTTTAATTATAAACCCAAAATACATGCAATACTCTATCGAAAACCATCGATATAAACTCTCTGGCATTATCCAGTCTCCTAGACCTTAAGGGATAAGTAGGGTGGTGAACCCTTAATTGGCCAGGAGGTTTAACAGTAATGTGTGTGGACAAACATGTGACCGTTTTGTCGATTCATCAACCAAAACCATAAGTATTTATATGGTCCACATTTTGGTTGGATTAGTCCATATATATTCCCTTAAATCCACTATGAAAAGAGAGTCGTGTCGTATCTTTGCGAGGAATGATATAGAAAATAAATTTCCTTAATGAGCATGCTTGGCAAAGTGTGCTTGTAAGCACAATATCCTTACTTCAGATAAGGAGATGTGTTGTAGCATCATTGTTCGACCTAAGTGTCCCAAAAGGTCATGCCAAAGCAAGTAAACTGCTCAATCACCAGGCTCCAGGCCGGCCATATGTGGTGTATTGCTAGTTGGAAGACAACCCTTTGGCCCCAAATCAAAGCTTCAGGCTTATTTTTGGAGGTGTGGCAAAGATATTTCACTCTATTTTCTTCAATGGTTTCATTTGTAATCATTGTCATCTCGAATATCCTTAAAAACTCAACATTAGGAGAATTTAAGGTCCCTTAAATGGTGATGCAGTACCATTCATACAATGAGGAACGTGCCAATGCTCTTAATCAAGTTGGATAGACTTGAAGTCGATCTTAGAGATGTGATTTAGGTGTAAAGTTAGTGTGCGTAGTACACATTCGTCCAGACAACTAACTTTCCCACATTCCTACATAATCACATGTTTAATTGAATTGGTCACATGTATTAAGAAACATGATTCAATTAACTCATATTCAAGGACAATATCAATAAGATTATCCATAAGTAAAACATACACCAAACTTGAATCCAAGAACATGGAAAAATGTTCACAAAGTAAACCAAAGTTACTAGGGTGGATTCGACCAACAAGGCCATCCATGTCAAAATTCTACTCTTCCAACGATGTTTGGTTGAGCAAAATTAGTCTCACATATTGAATACTAGAATGGTACTCCTTAACAACATTGGTAGGGGCATGAACAGGTGCATAACCAATGATTTATTTCATCAAGACGGAAGTAGATTATGCAGGGTTGAGGTTTGGGAATACTATCCCTTATTCTTGAAGTTTTAGGTCTTAAGTGCCAATGATCACGCTTCGGGCATGATGCCACACCTTGGTAGGCCCTGATTCTACCATATGTTGTAAAAACAAACTCCAAATTGGATTGTGAGAGAGTATGCCATTCAGTGTATCCTTGCCAAAGCAATGCATCACCATTCAGTTAGGCTTTGACCGAACTGAGTCAAGTCATTCGGTAGACTCCAGCCGAACTGGGTCCATACCTTTCTATCACATTTGTCGTAGTAATCAAATTCGAGAATTTGGTGAACTTCCTCTTTCTACACTGCTACTTCAGGGGCAAGTTAGAAACATGAAGGACGAGAAAAGTATTCTCTAGTCAAAATTCGATTGGATTTATAAACTTCAGAATTGTACTCATTCATAGACGTAATCATGGTGTGCTTCAAGCAATGTCTTCCATGATTAAATGGTCCATAGAAGCGAGCCAAAAAGCCATGGAATCCTTGTTCATGAGGTATTTCCATTTGTAATGCTTCGGGCACAAGTCTTCGAATGAAGACCATGGCGGAGGCGTATTCAGCTCTTTCTTGCCATTGTTAGGTACAATGGTTTCTCAGCTTCTTGATAGTCAAGTGGAGATTCATGTCTTGTACCCACATAAAGTGGTTTCTAATAGAAACATCTAAATCAAGGAAATCGAACTTGTGACAATTCGACAATCCATTGAATTGGAGGGAACAAGCTTGTGATTGGTACTACGGGAATAAATCATCCATAAGCATCAAAGTTAGAATATTCGGGGTTCTAAAACTTTGGGTTTCAAATGCACTAAATTTGAAACTATAGGTTCAATTTAGTTTATGAACGTTTAGTTCATAAAAAAAAGGTTCCCGCAAGAAACACAGAATACAATATACAACTAAGTGTAGTGGATTTGAGGTTCTTCGGGAACACAAGTGTGAGAGCTTCGTTACTACGAAAGTATGTCAGCGGTTCAAAGTATAAAAATAAATTATTGAATCGTTAATGTCCAAAAGTGATCTTCAGGTCAATAATTTTGGATTCATTATCAGATTAATGGACCGTAAGTCACTTTTAATTAATTCAATAGATCGGGACCAAACAGGGTCGATTGTAGAAGCTAAATAATATTAACATACGAGTTAATACTATTTAGAATGCTAAAATAATAGCATGTGGGTTGAAAAAATTGCCCCAAAAGATAATTGGGCTCGGGTTGGTTACCTTGAGTAAAAGGCATGGCCCAAAAAAAGGCCTCGTGTGTGAATGTCAGCTCATAGGGTGAGGGAGAAACCCCAGCCGCAGCTAGGTTTCAAGGTTGGGCCTCAGGTATGGCACGAGACAAAGCCCAGCAGATTTGCTGGCCTGTTAATGCACATGAGCCTAGCCACAGTGGGCTGGCGTCATGCAATGACCAAACCCATATGTATGGGCTGATACCGAAGCAGGCTAAAGCCTTAGTGCTCTCAGGATAGTAGCCCAGCAAGCATGACAGCTTGCTGGCATGGGCCGAGAAGAGAGGGAGGTTCAAAAAGGAAAGCTACAGGCTTCCTTGATAATTGGGGACTACGAGCCCGAGACAACCTAACTAGGCCAAATGCCTAGTGTGTGTATATGCTCGCAGCAAAGCTGCAGTCAAGGTCCATATGGGTGCAGCAAAGCCCAGAGGGTTGCTGCCTAGTTTGTGCCACAAGGGGTGGTGCCATACCATTACCAATTTTTTTATTTTTTATTTTTTTATTTTTTTGGGACATATGTAGGGTTTAAGAAACCCTAGAATTGATTTTGGCTCACATATTCCACATAACAATTTAATTGTGCGATGCATGAAACAAATATATATATATATATATATATATATTGACAAATATATGAACATATACAATATATATATCGGAAGGAAAATATAAACATAGGGGGTTCATGTATCATGGGAAATGTTTTCATACTTCATGGTTGTTTCTAATATCTTACTTTATTTTAAGCGTACCTGATTGGCAGAAAACAAATAAAAGCCTTTGAATTTGTAGAAGATCCTTCTCTGTAAGCCGGAATTGCATCTTCAATGCCTTGTATCACATTCAACACAGAAAAATTAAATTGAATCAATAGCATGTAGATCAATTCCAAATAGTAAATTAATCATAAAAAGAATGATTAAAACATAATACTCCCCTAATTGAAGAATAAACTCTTTCTAGCGCAGCGTCAAGAGCGTTCTAATAACGTGTTGTAGGCATAATTTACTGAACAATTATGGAGGTCATAGAGAGAGAAAGGTGTGGCAATAGTAGAGAGAAAGAGAGAGATGTGTAATTGTGAGGGTGTGTTATTCCATCCTATTGTGCCTTTATTTATAGTAGTAGGGAAGGTTAATTCCTTACCCCTTAGGATTACAACATTTATAGGTAATTTACTCCTAATAGGAATATAAGATACATTCCCATATCTACTAGGATTTACACAATCACATTCCTATTCCAATAGGATTGCAACAATTTTGTTAATGATATGATACATATTAAATAAGTAGAAAAATGCTAAGTTGACAATTGATCAAAACATCTTAATTAAATTTTTGTAAAGTAACCAATGTTTAGTTTAATCAAGTTGGAAAAAATGTAGAAGATGCTAGTTACTCCATAAAAATATGTAAGTCTTAACTTTAAGAGTAACAAAAGTTTATATTAAAGATCATAAATCCTAAAAAGGAGGTGTGCAGAATTCTCCTTAGAATAATTCATAAAGAGTTTATAGAAGTAGATTCGTATTCATCGTGTGATGTTTTTGTTGAAAAATTAGTTATTTATTTATTTTATTATTTATGGTTTTCTTATAAGCCAATGTTTTGGTTTCATGCCAATTAAGGATTAGTGTTTGCTTTAATTTTCTCTTTATGTAAGAGTTTTTGCATTAATTTATTTTCAACTATTGTTATTCAAAATGTAGTCATCAGTTTGTAATTGTCTTAGCAACTTATTTATTTGATTTTCCGTTCAAATTAAATATATTTGTAATGTTGTGTTGTTCGTATATTATGTGTACTCTAATATATTTGTTGTTGTGAATAGTGTGATAATTTCTACTACATATACATGGTGATTCTTATGTACATTATTTGATTTTCATAAAAAAATGAATTTGAACCGTATTATTTGCAAGCCTATTAAGGTTTAGCCCACTCCCTTACTTTCTTATTATAGATAAAATCGTTTGTTAGACCAAAATAAAAATGAGAAAGACGCGGATGCTAAGTTACAAGGCTAGCTTGCTAAGGGGTAGTACCAGTAAGGAGACAAAGTCTTCTATTTTTCTTTACAATAGGAGTCAAAGTCTTTGCTAGATATTGTTATTTTTTTCCTTATTACAAGTGATATTTTTCACTAATTTACAATAAAAAAAAAGAAGAAAAAGGGTTTGAACCGTGAACACAGGTGAGTGAAAGAAAATTATCCTAACGACCAGGACAAGTATTTAAATTCTCACTCTCAAATGCCTTATTTCGGAACCATTCGAGGGTCTAGCACGCCAGGGGCCTTGAAACCAGCGGATGTGTAGTCGATTACACTGCTATCCATGCTTCATGTGTCTCAATGTCTGGTGGACGAGATCTCAACAAAAACTTGCTTCACCACTCGTGTAACGAATCAATCTGAGACTGAGGACATTCATTTTTGAAAGAGCTTTCAGACCTTTTGACCATGGCCACGACTCTTGTGATTGCTTAGGGTTAGGGTTTTCTAAATTGAACAATAATTTAGTAACTGGTTTAGAGTTAATTCCGATTCTTGGCCTATCCATAAGTTGCCATGAGATACAAGGGAAAGCAACCTAATTTAGTAACTGGTTGAAAGATATATATATATATATATATATATATATATATATATATAAAATGTTTTTTTTTTACAAGAAAGGATAGAGTCATCAACATAAACAATTACAAAGGTGCAAATTGGGTACATTGCTTCAATGACATAAATTATCTGTTGTGAATGCATACGCACACAAATTGACACTAGTACAAAAAATACTTTGGGTGACGTAGGTCCTTCGTCGCGCAAAGTCAAAAAAACGTCGCGCAAAAATTTGCGTGACGAACCTTCGTCGTGCGACAAGCATCGTGCCACGCCTGTGAAAGAAGGTTTTGCGCGACGAAGAAGTTACATGCGTCACGCAAAGTGTCTTTGCGTGACGTAGTAACATGCGTCACGCAAAGTGGGTTGGCGTGACCAAGGTGTGCGTCACGCAAAGTGGGTTGGCGTGACATAGGATGCATCACGCAAAGTGGGTTGGTGTCACTCAAAGACACTTTGCGTGACACATACCTACGTCACGCAAACCCACTTTGCGTGACCTATGGAACTTTTTTGTCGCGCAAACTTTTTATGTTTTAATTTTTTTTTAATTTTTTTGACAAAAATATTTTGGATTTATTAATATTTTTTATTTAATTTTTAATAAATATTGTAATTATTCTAAACAATAAACAATAAACCAAGAAAAAAATTTAATTATAAACCATATGAAAATGTGCATACAAGATGTCTAAACAAAAAAAGAAAAAACTACAACAAGTAGTCTTCTAGGTTTGAAAACTACTGGGTATCGGGTAGGTGAGGTGGCTGGGAGGTCGAAGGTGGAGTAAGATCAAGTGCTGGCAGCTGGATTTGGAGACCGGACACCGCTAAGGCTTGTACAATCATACTCATCTGCGCCCTCATCTGTTCGTTCTCAGCTCTCATTTGCTTGTTCTCTGCCTTTATATGCTCGCTCTAGGCCCTCATCTGCTCACTTTGGGCCTTTATCTGCTCGTCCTGGGCTGCAAGCTGACCTTTTAGGGTTGTCACTTCCTCCTTCAGGGCGTTGACCTCTCCTGTGGTCGATTTGGAAGAAGAGGCACTCGTCTCACGAACCCGCGCCTTCCCCATACCCCGAACAACCTTGCCATGACGACGACCGTACTTTTGATCCAGGACCTCAGTCATGATCTGAAAACCTACATCCTCGGGTAAAGTGACGTCCTCCATCGGGGTTTCCGAGGGAAGTTGCGATGTTGCTTCTTGGAGAACAGCATCGCCCTTTTCCACCATAGTAGCCTGTAATAATAAAGAAAAAACGTATAATGGTTAATAACAAAATATAAATAATATTTGAACGATTCATAAATATAAGAATAATAACAATTACATCTACTTACATGAAGCTGCTCAGCGATCTCATTGCCAGGTCGAACGTAAACGTCCTTGAACACGTCGATCTCTGGGAACTTAGAACCCTCCTAAAAAAAAAAAACCATTAGGAAAATTTTATTAATCAATTATAAAAAATAAATTGTATAAAATTTCAAAATTAATATACTTTTACCTGACGTCGTGTCTCAAGCCTATACGAAAAAGGCTTCGAACCGGAATGGTGGAGAAGTGCCTTAGACTCCCGAGCTATCTTGCCAGCAACAGATTTCTTCTATTAAACACACAATATACATGTTAGTGCGACTATTTGAAAGAAATTATTTTAAAAAGCTTAAAAAAATAACTAAAAATTTAATGAATTATTATTAAAATATTAAGTACATACCACAAATTTTGGGTCCGTAAAATGGTTGCAGAGCCATTCCCAATCCTCTGGCCGGTCCTCCAACTCGGATGGGCAACCCTCTAGGCGAGCAACCTCTGGATCATTAAATTTCTTAAAATGCGCATGAAGATCGCTCTTCCAATTTTTGTACCGATTTGCGAAGGTCTCGTCTAAGTAGGTGATGACCTCAGGGGATATGTCCTTAAAATCAAAATTGACCTACAAATAAAACAACAAAATAATAGTAAGAAATTTAATAATATTAAGATAATATACTTTGGTTTATAATATTTGTAAACATAATTAAAAAAATGATAAAAGGCCAAAAATTAATATACTAACCGACAACTTGTCTCGCACCAGTATCTTCGTCTCCTGAGGAATTTCTGCCCAAGTCTCCCACTGCATAGGACAACAATTCCGAATAACACAACCACAGCTAGTAGCGACGATGCTATGTTGCTGTGAGGTAGCTGTTCCACGATGTCGCGAGTCATATGCAATCTTGATCAAGGAGGCAGACAGACGTACATTCTGTGCTGTCTTCAGCATTCGATTAGGCCCCCTGGTTTTTTTTTTTAGCTATCCAAAAAAACTTAAATGGTGAAAATCCTAAGCTTAAATTTGTATAGAAAATTTTGCAAAACCTCCCCTAATAGTATATCATTTCCCAA
Organism: Pyrus communis; assembly: GCF_041283825.1. Classification (NCBI taxonomy): domain Eukaryota; kingdom Viridiplantae; phylum Streptophyta; class Magnoliopsida; order Rosales; family Rosaceae; genus Pyrus; species Pyrus communis. The sequence continues at coordinate 7,760,535 of NC_142566.1, forward strand.
AACCTTAAAAAAGTAAAATAACAGTAATTCACAACCCGCAACAAATTTTCACAATCATAAAAATAATAGTTTTAAAATGAAAAAAAAATACAACGTAGTGATAATTAGGAAAAAAAAACTACCTGGCTGGGAGCCCCCATCCTTAACTCTGGATGATGAGGAAGTGTGAACAGAAGGCTCCAAATCGCAGCGGTGCTGGTGAGGCCGCCGTGCACTGAGCGACTGAACCGACACTGATGACGTCGATGATACAGGCACCTGGGATGCCGTAGCAGTAGCCTCAGTATGGGGTGTAGGCTTCCCAATCAATGGAGCACTCACGGATGGAGCAGTAAATGCTGATAATGCGGGAGGCGCATTGGTCACACTCCTACGACGAGTGATCAACTGCGACATCTATACACTTTTTGAAGAAAGCATTCAACTCAACATCATTTGAAAGACAAACTTATCAGTAAGAAATTTAACAAAAGAATAGAAAAAAAAAGGCGAAAGCATAAAGCTTTTCTCGCTAAAAAGAAGGTAAAAGGCTTAAAAGCATGCCACACAAAATGCTGAAAGAATACCTTTTCAGCTTTTATAATATTTGCTTAATGGAATATAGGATTTCAAGGTTCAACCACCAAGTTCTTGATGAGAAATACGTAACAAAAAGAAATTGTGCAAAGGTCTAATTAAACCAATGTCATAACAATGGAACGAAAAGTTTCACATGCCGAAACTGAAACACACACTACACTGCTACAACTTAGAAATTAAAATGCCAATTATCTAAAGTTAGTCAATTCTACTTCACATATCACACATCACAACTTAGTCAATTCTAAAGTTAGTCAATTATCTAAAGTTAGTCAATTCTAAAAACTTCACATATCACACATCACATATCACATATCACAACTTAGTCAACTTAGAAATTAAAATGCCAATTATCTAAAGTTAGTCAATTCTACTTCACATATCACACATCACAACTTAGTCAATTCTAAAGTTAGTCAATTATCTAAAGTTAGTCAATTCTAAAAACTTCACATATCACACATCACATATCACATATCACAACTTAGTCAACTTAGAAATTAAAATGCCAATTATCTAAAGTTATTCAATTCTAAAGTTAGTCAATTCTATATCACAACTTAGAAATTAAAATGCCAATTATCTAAAGTTAGTCAATTCTACTTCACATATCACACATCACAACTTAGTCAATTCTAAAGTTAGTCAATTCTAAAGTTAGTCAATTATAAAGTTAGTCAATTCTAAAGTTAGTCAATTCTAAAGTTAGTCAATTCTAAAAACTTCACATATCACACATCACATATCACATATCACAACTTAGTCAACTTAGAAATTAAAATGCCAATTATCTAAAGTTAGTCAATAGTCAATTCTAAAGTTAGTCAATTCTACTTCACATATCACAACTTAAAAATTAAAATGCCAATTATCTAAAGTTAGTCAATTCTACTTCACATATCACACATCACAACTTAGTCAATTCTAAAGTTAGTCAATTATCTAAAGTTAGTCAATTCTAAAAACTTCACATATCACACATCACATATCACATATCACAACTTAGTCAACTTAGAAATTAAAATGCCAATTATCTAAAGTTAGTCAATAGTCAATTCTAAAGTTAGTCAATTCTACTTCACATATCACAACTTAGAAATTAAAATGCCAATTATCTAAAGTTAGTCAATTCTACTTCACATATCTAAAGTTAGTCAATTCTACTTCACACATCACAATAACTCAATTTTTTCCGACTAATGACAAGTTCGCTTCTAAATGCAATTGGTTTTCTCAAATCATCTTAAACCCAAATGCTCAATGGCTATACAATCACAAATTATGATTCAAAATAATTGAAATTGTGCTAAATGGCTATACAATGGCTGTATAAGACAATAAGGTCTTAATCACATTGATCTAGTACAATCGAAAAGGCCTCCGTGCATGTTTTTCCAAATATACCCAGGTTACAGAAATACCTTGTTCAGCTGGTAATGAACTTTGATTCCCTGTAGTATCCTTTTAGAGATGTTCCACCATACCCAGGTCACCGATAAGATTCCCAGAGGGAACACACTCTTTCCAACCCCAAGTGTAAACTTCACCAGTCTCTGTAGAATGTAGATTGACCAATAATCCCAATTAGTTCACATTCTGGTCCTGTAGAAATTCATTACAAATAAATTGTTTATGTATGAAAAAGACACGAAGCCCGTGTTTATTCATCCAGAATTCACTACAAACACAAATTAAAAACATGAAGCTCGTGTTTATTCATCCAGAAAGCACAGGAAAAACAAATTAAAAACACCAAATTTCCACTTTTAAATCTTCTTTTTTTCCTATGATGTCAAATAACAACAATGATTCAAATAACAATAATCATTACTAAAAAATTCGATTCATAATTCGATTCAAATAACAATAAACATTTGAGCACAAATTCAATTCAATAGGGCAGGGGACTGAACAGGGGTGTGCGGGTGGTGGTAAATGGGGACAAGTCGTTCCCCCCTTAAATAAATTTGTTTTTCAATCACAAAACGAAACAACTCTGAGCCAGTGGTTCATATGCATTTTGGAAGTAGAATCTCGATGCAGTAAAATGTCTATAAACTATGCCTAACAGGCTGACAGCCCACATTTAAGAAGCATTACGAATTCAACTCTCAGAAGGATCAATATATATCCTTTCCTTAAAATCTCCATTCAAGTGAAACCCTGCTTAATGTAAAGAAATTTTGGAAGACAAGCTCACCCTAATCCCTAAATAACAATGAACTGCAATTTCATCCTAATCCCTAATCCCTACAATGAACTGTAATTTCACACATCCCTGCTTTCAACTCCTGCAACTCTGCCACTGCAGGAAGCACGGTTGCTAACGTCGTCAAATCAAAACCCATCCCACCCACAACCATATCTCCAAAAACCCGTATCGAATCAGCGTAATAACAATTCCTCACCAACCCAGATATCATCGTATTCCACAAAACCATGTCCTTCTCGGGCAATCCATCAAACACCTTCTGTGCTAACTCAACCCGGGAAAGCTTGAAGTAAAAGTCAACAACAATCGACCCAACATACAGATTCAATCCTAACCCATCAACAATCGAGTGCGCGTGCAGCAAAATCACAAACCCTAATCGTAGTGAAACCCTATAATGAACTGCAATTTCACCCTAATCTTTAAATAACAAAAACCCATCGCAAATCACAAACCCTTACCTTGATTTTGGGACTTGATTCCCGTCGGCTTCGAGATTCGTGTGGCTACCCGTCGTTTAGAACAAGAAGGAAGAGAGAAGTCTATGGGAAAGAGAGAGGGAAGACAAGTCTGGGTTAAAGATTTGGGGATCAAGGTTGCGAAGAGGAGAGATGAGCAAGAGGGAAAAGATAGAGGAGACGCAGGACTTGAGCAAGAGGAAAAGAGGAAAGTCTTTTCCTGCAATTTGATTTGCAATTTGAGCGAGAGGAAAGTCTGCAATTTAAGCAAGAGGAAGAGGAAAAGAGGTCTGCAATTTGAGGAAAAGAGGTATACGGAAAGAAAAACCGAGAGGAAAAGAGGATAGGATATATGGTTGCAAAACTTGGAAAAATTGAAAAAAAAGGCCTATTTTTCGCTATGGACCGCCAAAATTATCAATTCGCGTGACGTAGGTATACAATTTGACGTCACGCAAAGTGGTTTTGCGCGACGATTAAAGCGTCGCGCAAGGTTTTTTTATTTTTTTTTAAAGTATTAAAAAAATTACCAAAAATGTGACTTTACTCCTTTCAAGTTCAATTTTTATTTCACATAAACCCCACAATAATATATTATTCTAAAAAAAACCCATAATAATTTTTTTTACATATATATCATTCAATTTCTTAAGTGTTATAAGTACAAAATAAATAAATTAAAATCTACTTAGTAAATACATATACCATTGCACTTGATGGGAAACACATTGTACGAAATTAGTTTCAACGATCCAACCGTCAAACTTGTTTGTATATGCTTCGAGATCGCATACGCCAAAAATAGGAAAAAAAAACATTTAGAGATCAAGTAACGAGACAAAACTTTTCGACGGTTATAAATGAAAAATAACGATTTAACGGTAGTTTTAACTCCGATTTTGATGATTTTTTACAGCTACACTCCTTGACCCTATATGAATACAATGAACTAATTCGATCGTCAATTTAAAGTATTTACACAAGTGGATACCACAAAATCTTATGTTATACTTAATGAAAGTATTAATAAACTCTAAGTGTTAGTAAATCTACCATTTTGATGGGAAACACATTGTACGAAACTAGTTTCAACGATCCAACCGTCAAACTTGTTTGTATATGCTTCGAGATCGCATACGCCAAAAATAGGAAAAAAAAAACATTTAGAGATCAAGTAACGCGACAAAACTTTTCGACGGTTATAAATGAAAAATAACGATTTAATGGTAGTTTTAACTCCGATTTTGATGATTTTTTACAGCTACACTCCTTGACCCTATATGAATACAATGAACTAATTCGATCGTCAATTTAAAGTATTTACACAAGTGGATACCACAAAATCTTATGTTATACTTAATGAAAGTATTAATAAACTCTAAGTGTTAGTAAATCTACCATTTTGATGGGAAACACATTGTATGAAACTAGTTTCAATGATCCAACCGTCAAACTTGTTTGTATATGCTTTGAGATCGCATACGCCAAAAATAGGAAAAAAAAAAACATTTAGAGATCAAGTAACGCGACAAAACTTTTCGACGGTTATAAATGAAAAATAACGATTTAACGGTAGTTTTAACTCCGATTTTGATGATTTTTTACAGCTACACTCCTTGACCCTATATGAATACAATGAACTAATTCGATCGTCAATTTAAAGTATTTACACAAGTGGATACCACAAAATCTTATGTTATACTTAATGAAAGTATTAATAAACTCTAAGTGTTAGTAAATCTACCATTTTGATGGACGTTTAGGTACGGATATTTCTGTACACTAATTTAGTGAAATATATTATGATATGGACGTTTACCAATATATTTCAGTACACTAGTTCAATACAATATATTTAGATACGGATATTTCAATACACTAATTTAGTGAAATATATTATGATATGGACGTTTAGGTACACTAATTAGAGGAAGTTAAATAAAATTAATGAATTAAAATGCGTATAATAATAAATTTAAAATTTAATGCAATGACATTAAATAAGATATCTATAAAACAAAAATATAATATGAGTTTGAATTCAATACACATTAAGAGACTAAAATCAATATACAATCTGACACCAGATTTTTATTAAATTTTAATCGTCTTAAAAGATTAAAGTTCAAAAATACAATTCTCGACTTGCCAATCTATTTGTTTACTAACACATGGAATTGAAAAAATTTAGCTTGTTAGTTACTAACACGTGGATCAGGAATTTTAACCAATTCGAAGGCTCGTTGTTTGCATATTCATTTGTTCTTTTCATTTTCATTCCCAGATTCTAAATTTCTCTTGTTTCAAATAAGTAAACGTTGCAAAATATTATTCTTAAAGGTGCGAACGAGATAAACCATCCATAGATGTAGGTTTTAAAGTGTAAATAAGGTGTTGAAGGAATATTGAATGAGGTTGCATGAAAGCATGGCGAAAACATTGTCAAGATCCAAAATTCTGGATGAATTTCTAAACATCGAGCAATTCTGGATGTATTCATAGTAAAAATTTTGTATCCAATTTTGGTTATTATATCCAATTTTGTATCCAAAATGCAGCGTGAACTTGTAAATAAGCAAGTAAATGCACAATCGTAAATAAGCAAGAAATTCTTTCTTCTTTCTTCTTCTTCCTCCAAATGTATTTACTCTCTTTTTTTTTTCTTTTCACAATAGCATATGCAGAGATCATATGTTTACAATTTCTCAAATGAGACCTCCACCCGAACACAATTAAGACTTATTAGTCTTTTTTTTCCCCCTTTTTCCTTTTTTTTTGTTTTTTTTTTTTTCCTACAATTTTTTCTTACGTGTAGATTGATTGATACAACCTACTAATTACTACTGCTAGAGACTGATCGAACATCTTCAACAGAATTGGGAACCTCCCGACTGCTCCTTATGCAGTATAAAATCAGGGAGGATTTCCCACTCTGTTCGGTATACAGGTTGTGCTGAGCTCCCACTTTCACCCCCTTTAAGGCCTTTTTAACCTGTAAGTAACCGAATGCCAATCAGTTTCCAGGACAAATATCTTTAAAAGTAACCATTTGTGAACAAACATAAGTAAATACATAGAACTCTGAATAATTTAGCCTATGTGGACATATACACCTGATCCAAATGAAGTGAATCCAAAATGAACAGGTCAATTCATGATAAAAGCAAATGATTACATGCTAAAACAAAATGCAGCTTCAAAACCGAATAAGCATGAATACTAGCATTGTATTTTATTTATATAGCTTAACTTTTAGATAAGTTGCCTATCAAAACTGCATGAAACAAATCGAAGTAAAAATGGAGAATACCTTCAAACGATCACGATCAGATTCTTCCCGTGCCTTTTTTTAGTTTGACTTTGCCTCTCCTCAATCTCCTGGTTTTTCCTTTACAAGTTTATATTAATCCTCATCTGAACTACAATAATAACTCTCGCTATCCTCACTACTATCATTTTCGGATTTCCATTCATCCTCATCTTCATTTGCCTCTTCCGGTGCATTGTATCGTGACAGATCACCAAGGTCAATTGAAATTGACTCTATTGGTATTTCGAATTCGGGAACTCCAGCTACTTCAAACAGTTCTTGGACAACATTAGTATCTCGGAGTGTTTCTTCACCAATTTGTATCAAAGATGATAACTGTTGGTCAGCGATGTTGTCGTCGTTGTCATCTTGATTTAGTTCCGGAATATCATATAGCCCTCTTCGATCAATCTTCTGAACAACTTTCCAACCATTGCCGGCTTTAGGGTCGTCTAGAAAGAATATTTGTTTCGCCATAGTTGCCAAAATGTATGGGTCTTCATCGTACCAACGTTTGGTAGTGTTTACTGATAGTAAACCATGGTCTCGCTTAACACTCGTTCGGTTATGTGGGTTTGTATCAAACCAAAGACACTTAAACAGTATCACTTGACACCTGTCTTTGTAAAGCAATTGTACTACACTAGTTAGTTTACCATAAAAATCAATGTCTTCACTGTCGCCCGCACCCGGGACGTGGACACTGATAGGAGCATATTCATGCGACTTAAATGGCTTGTTCTCGTACATTTACGTTGTTATTTCTTAGTTCTTTAAGTCTTTTAAATTAGTTTCGTGTTTTCAGGTTCTAAGGGCTAAAGGAGCAAAGAAGTGCATTTTGGGCCCTTTGGAGCATTATTGGGCTAAGGATGGATAGCTTATGCTTGGAGCCAAAATGTTGGATGAAATTGAAGGCCTTGTATGCACCTTAGGACATAAAACAAAAGGCCTAACCCATGCATAACCCATCAATTTCAGCCACATGCACACAAACACATTCTATGCCATGCAAACCAACCTATTTTAGGCCCATTCTATGTACTTAAACCCTAGCCCTTTAACCTTGCAGCCCTATTATGATTTATTCACTTCCATTTTCTACTTTAATCCACATACATTCATCATCATTCACCCTACCTTGCATTTCCACAAAATCCTCCATCCACGCCGTGCACTTCCCTTGCCATTTTCAGCCATCACACTTCATCATTGCAGCCACCATTCATCCTAGTTGTCAATCACATACTTTCCCATTGTATAATTCATCCACATGCATCTTTAACCAACAAACAAATCAGCCACAACACACAAACACACCCATGCCGTGGCCACCCTTGCATTTCCAGCATTCCCATTTGCATTTTCAGCTTTCCACCAACCAATCTAGTTGTCATTCAACATGCATTCCCTTCTTTAATCATTCCTAGCTGCCATTCACATGTTCTCCCATCTATTCTCTCCCTATAAAACCATGCAATGCATTCATACAATTCATTCCATTCACCACAACACAACACACAACACAAACACTTCCCCTTGCCGTGCAAATCCCCTTCCATTTCTGCACCATTTCTTCTCCTCCATTGCAGCTACTTCAACCATTCCCCACTCCATTCCACATACACCTAAAGCCCTAAACATTTCCTTAGACCTTGTGCCACAACAAAGAGGAAGAGAAGAGGGCCTAAACGTTCATACAATTCAAGTTTGAGTTGTTGGAATGTTTAGGTGTTTCTTTGATTTCAATGTTTAAATTCAATTCTCTTTGTTTTGTACGAATGAGGAATGGAAGAGAAAAGGGCCTAAACGTTCATACAATTCAAGTTTGAGTTGTTGGAATGTTTAGGTGTTTCTTTGATTTCAATGTTTAAATTCAATTCTCTTTGTTTTGAACGTATGAGGCACTAATCCCCCTTTAGCTAGGGGGTGATTCGAAATATATGTTTATGCTTGCAATATGAATTGATTACCTTTGGTTGGAATTTCATAAGTTGTGGATTCAATTTGTTTAACCGTTTGATTGATAACTTATTTATGTATGTTTATTGAGAGTGCACGCTTAATTTTCATGCATGAATATGACGCTAGAATATAAGTGAGTTTCACCTAATCGTTATGAACTTATATTCACAAGTTGTGGAGGTTGCTTATAAACAATCGCATTAAATGAATTCTTGGCACTAGTTTCATGCTTTTCATAGTAACGAAGGCCTCGTCAACACTTATAGTTTTCATGATGCTTAATGATCTTTGATTGTATATTTATTGTGCTGTTCACGTAAAGGACTTTTGGAGAATGTTGTGAATTGCGTTGCGCAAACCCATCCAATTCATTAACTTAAGGAGAACTTGACGGTTAATTTAAGCGGACCTAATTAACCCGGAGTGTTGAGTTTCATAATTTATCGAAAGACCAACTGAGAATCAATCTTGTATGCAAGTGTAACATGTGTGGAGAAGAACCCCTTAGCTAGCCTTCATTCCATTCATTAAATCCAAATTCGTTTTACAATCTGCTTAGTTTATTAACTTGTTTTGTTATTTCAATTTTCGTCAAATCAAACTCCCCCCCCCCCCCCCATATTTTGTTAAGTCTTAGTCATTTGATTTGTTTTAGTATTTTACATTTGTTTAGTTTTGCATTCTTTGAGTTTAGTTTAGTGTTTTAAACTTTATTTTACGCTTTTGAGTCAGTTTCCAAGTGATTTGCAATCCCTCCTAATCCCCGTCCAGAACGATCCCTACTTACATCATTACTACAATTGTCAAAAAGAGGGTTTAATTTGTGTGCGTATAAAAACTCGCATCAGACACCACTATTTTGAGTAGACGACTTGTCATCACGTGTTGCCCCAAGAACTTGATCCCGTTGACATGACAACCTGAGAACAATTCAACGTGAAGCGGTCCTCTTGCCAAGTTATATAATTCTTCATCGTAAGATGGTGAATTCAATTCCTTCAATTTGTTCATCTAATATAACATATACAAAAAGTTAACTTGTTAGTGTAATCAAATTTGAAGACGGGCATGAACAAGTTGGAAAATATGCTGAATTCAAAACACATACAACTTACATGTTCGTGAAACCACGAAGGAAACAATTCACGGTGCTTCTTGGCATATAAATGTGAAGGATGTTCCCGCTTCATCAACCGTTCATGCTCTTCAAGGTATGGCAAAACCTCATCACAATTGTTGAGTATGAATCAATGCGCTACCTGCATGTCTTTTTTGGTAAACGATTCGCGTTTTACAGGCTCGCCGAATGGTCACGCAATTTGGGCAAAAACAGATAGTTTCTCTTTTCTGACACCACCGTCATTATTGCGCTGAGGACGATTGAAAGCTGTCTCAACATCTTGAAGATACATTGAACAAAAAGTAAGTGACTCATATGCGACCCATGCCTCCACAAGTGATCCTTCGGGCTTTGCCCTATTTCGGACACACTTTTTCAACTCACCAAGATATCTACACAAATAAAAGGTATGCTACAAATTATTCAAAGCGTTCGTTGATCATTAATCTGTTATATATATATATATATATATACGCTTAATTAAGTACCTTTCTATTGGATACATCCATCGACAATTGACTGGTCCAGCAAGCAATGCCTCATCTGGCAAGTGAATCATCACGTGAATCATAATTGTACAGAAAGCTGGAGGAAATATCTGTTCGAACTTGCATAAGACGTTCACAATGTTGTCCTGCAATTGTTTAACATCCGACTTCTGCAAACACCTTGCAGTCAATTGTGAAAAAAATCTAGACAACAACACGATTGGTTTCACCACATCAAGAGGCAATAAGTGTCGAATACCAACCAGTAGAAGGCGTTGGAGTATCACATGACAATCATGACTCTTCATGTTTGAAAATTTACACCCTCTCACGTTCACACAACGCGAGATATTGGAAGCATACCCATCTGGAAACTTTACAGAAGAAATAAAGTTGAAAAACTCTTTCTTCCCATTCGGATTAACTGTAAAAAAAGGATGGCCTTTCTTCAATGTACCACCAACGTTCTTCATCCACAAGGATGGCCTAATGCCCATTCGTTCCAAATCAAGGCGAGCTTCGACCGTGTCTTTCGTTTTTCCTTCAATGTCTAGAATTGTCCCGACCAAAGTATCAAACACATTTTTCTCAATATGCATAACATCAAGGTTGTGTCTCAATTTTAACTTTGACCAGTATGGGAGCTCAAATAACATACTCTTGTGTGTCCAGTTCAGATGTGTAGTTGGTCTGGGCTTACTGACCCCTTTGCCAAAATGACCAAATTCCAAACGGTTTAATTGATCCACAATCTCATCTCCAGACCATTCTCTTGGTCTTGGTCGAGTCTCTTTTGTGCCGTGGAAGGCTTTATCGTTCTGACGCCACTCGTTGTCCCAAGGGAGCCATCTACGATGACCAAGATAACAAACTTTTCTTGCATGCCAAGACGATGTTACGTTTTCCTTGCATATTGGACATGCCAAATAACCCTTAGTCATCCACCCAGAAACCATTGCATACGCGGGAAAATCGTTTACTGTCCACATCACTGCTGCTCTCATGGTGAACATTTGCCCAGTATACTTATCATATGTACGAACACCGTTTTCCCATAAATCTTTTAGCTCATCTACCAACGGCCGCAAATAAACATCAATGGACTTTCCTGGATCTTCAGTAATTAATAGAGTCAACATCATGTATTCTTTTTTCATGCATTTCCAAGGCGGCAGATTATAAGGAAACACGACGACTGGCCAAGTGCTGTAGATTTGGTTTAGAACCCCAAACGGATTAAATCCGTCGGTGGCAAGTCCCAATCTGACGTTTCGCGGGTCAGCTGCAAAATCAGGGTACATTCGATCGAATTCTTTCCATGCTTCTCCATCTGCAGGATGCCTCATAACATCGTCATTTACTCTTCCTTCTTTATGCCATCTCATATCGGTAGAGGTGTGCATCGACATGTACAATCGTTGCAACCTAGGCTTCAATGGAAGATAACGCATTACTTTTTGTGGAATCTTGGTCTTTCTATTTTGTGATGTCATTTTAAACCTTGGCTCATTGCATACAGGGCATTTATCCAACTGTGTGTTCTCCTTATAGAACAATATACAATTATTTACACATGCATGAATTTTTTCATACCCCAATCCAAGACCCTTCAACACTTTTTGGGCACTTTTATGATCTTAAGGTAAACAATTGTCCTTTGGAAGCATCCTCTTGATAACTCCTAAAAAGTAATCGAAACACTTGTTTGACAAACGAAACTTGATCTTGCCATGCATCAACTCCACAATTGCTGTGAGCATCGAAAAGTTTTCACACCCCGGATATAATTCTTGCTTGGCATTTTTCAATAGTTTTTCATAGTTTTTGAATGCCTCACTATCCATGGTTGGACGACCGTCATCTCCCCCTTCCTGATTGGTGTTGGTTGTAGCATATGGATAAACATCATTTAGAATATCCATAACTTGTTCATTAGGATCCACATTACATTCAACAGTCTCCACTTGTGTCATGTATGAAGACGAAGCTTGGTCTAATCGTTCTCCATGATGATACCAGGTAGTATAGGTCTCCATCATCCCATTTCTTACTAAATGAAATCGAACATTTTCGAATGTTTCCCTCATTGAGTTGTTACACTTCCTACAGGGACATCGAATATGAGTTGAACCTCGGTTGTGTCTAGTTGCGAATTCAATGAAATCATTTATTCCATCCAAGTACTCGATATCACATCTATTATGATTCTGTATCCACTATTTGTCCATTTTGCCTGCAATCCCAATAAAAGTACAACAACTTCAACTATTGTCTTCTCACCTTATTCCTCCGGTAAGGGCCTATCCCATTCAAAAATACACAGTTATGTGCCGTAATTTACGATTCCAATGGATTAAGTTTCGACATGGGCAAATTTCGACAGCATCTCCTTACAATTCTTCAAGTGCACGCAGTAGATATATAATATCCACTGTGTACTCGAAGAACATTAGAAAATGTTACCAAAATTTCCACTATCGAGACCTAATCTATGAACCGCAAACTACAACACACAACTATGCATTCCCAAACTGTCCAAAAAATGGGACAATTCAATAATTAATTGGACCGCAAGCATGCTTTTACATCCATGCACAAATCCAACTAACTCTCAAACGGGAAACTAAGCTTTTCTTGAAAAAAAAAGTGTACGAAGTTAAGTTGTATTAACTTCGTACAACACAAAACAATTTTGTAATTGATGTACAAAAATATGTGCATACAAATAAATGAAATCACAATAATTAGTGAAACTAAATAAAATAGATACAAAATATTAATCCTTGTAAACTATAATGTTGATGGCCTTATATTTTATTTGTCTATACTAATTATATCATCGAATATACATATTCTAGTTAGTTACACTCGAGTAATTTTGGTGGTGAGATAAATGTACTGTTAGAATATGAACACAAGTGTAAGCGTATTTTGGCTACATATTGGTTTTAAAAAATCTTATTGAAAGATGTTTTGGTTGTCTTCAAGTTTACAAAGGATTGAGACTAAAAATGAATCCTAAATTACTTACTTGTATTAAAATTGGAAGATGATATTGAGTTTCTACAAGGATTTAATAAGAGAATCATAGCCATTGTTTATCTACATAAGTATGGCATATGCTCACAAAAATCAACCCGCTCATTATTGAACTAAAACCTATTGTCTTAGCATTGAGAATTTAATAGTGATGATAAGATTAGCTTTGAAGATCATGGCTTTTGTAGGTTTTCTATATAATTCTTAGTTGCAACACATTGCATTTACCCTCAATTCAACCGTATAGCACAAATTAAGGAAATTTCAAGGGGAAACCAACATTTCTTACAATTTCTTCTATGTAAATATATAAGTTAACCTTGATAAAGTATTCAAATGAAGCCCAAACAAGTCTTCAACAATATATCTACAATCTCACTCCTTTTAATAGGTAAAATTAATAAAGATTACTTCAAAATTCAATCTCACAAAACTCCACCATTACCAAAAAAGGGCATAGCAAGTAAGCAAAGGTACATATACAAAAATCCCATATGCAATATGAAAAAAATACCTTCAAATTCGTTCTTCAATGATAATTGTATACAAAAATCCTGTACAAAACAAGTTTAGTAGTTTTAGTTTGAATTCTCAATTCAAAGTTGCATACACAAAATCAAATTGCTTACCGGATACAAATAGATTAAGGAACGGAGAGAATTGGAGAACGTTTAGAACAGAGATGGGGGAGGGAGAGGTAGCTGCTGCAATTAGTTTGCAGTTTCTACCACCCAAACTAATTAAGTAAAGGAAAAAATTTGCGTGACACCACATACGTCACGCAAAGATGTTTTGCATGACGTAAGTGCACGTGCGTCGCGCAAAGCTGTTTTGCGCGACTCACGTAGCCCTGCGTCACGCAAAGTCAACAGAAAAAGCGGTAAAGCTTACTTGCTTTAGCGCCAAAATCTTGCGGGACGCACAAAACGTCGCGCAAATGGCCTTTGCGCGACTGCACTTTGCGCGACGCCAATCTTCGTCGCGCAAAGGCCATTTGCGCGACGTTTTGTGTTTAACGTCACGTAAACATACTTTGCGTGACGCATTTAGCTGCGTCGTGCAAGTTTTCGTCGCGCAAACATGTTTTTGTACTAGTGTGAGTATAATACCCTTATATGACAACCACCAGTACAATCAGAACCAATATAGATTCCGTCACAAATAGTAGACATAATAGACCTATATCGGCACATACTCAGTCATCGTTGAGATGATAGAAAATCCTCACAGAAAAGTGAGACCACATAGAGTTATCATTGATAGACGAGACCACATAACTCCTCGCTCACAAACAAAAACCACATACAACAATCCCAAAAGCACGACCACAACACCCGCCAAGCAAGACAACAAAAATTACATTAATCCTAGAACAGAACCACTGATCGGCTTATCATTGTATAAAGAAATAACCAAATGTTGTTCACATAAGCCACAACACAGACACATAGGGTGGCACTTTAACATATTTGTGCAGTTATTTTTATTTATTTATTAAATATACAATTGTATGAACTACAACTTGGCCATAGGCCAATCGCCACAAGTTGTTTTTCTTTTGTATTTTTGAATCCTTTGCTCAAATATGGAAAAAGAATGATGAAATCTCAAAATGATTGAAGTAGCTTTTTGCTCAATTATAAAAGACTCAAGCTTTGGTCCAAAATATTTCATCATTAATGAAGAGTCATGGGTGTAAAGTGAAAACTATTTTTTGGTACTCTTTTCTTTGTATGGATCAGTGATATTTGTTTTTATTTGCAAGAGATTTTTAGTTTTAAAATTATAAATGACGAGTTCGATACTAATTTATTCTTTATACACCTGATTGTCAGTATTTCGTTCTATAAAAAAAAATATTCATTTGTTCTTTCAGACCCTTTGGCTATGTACGACTCTTGTGATTGCTTAGGGTTAGGGTTCTCTTAATTGAATAATGAATTTAGTAACTGGGTACATTGTTCCATAATTTGCCATGAGATGACAAGGAAAGCAACCAAATATAGAAAATTTACAGATACGATCTCGGAGCTTTTAAAGATATAGTTTTTCTTTGACAAGAAAGGACATAGTATTTCACTCATTAATACAAAGGTGTTAATTGGGAACATTGTTCATAGTGATCTGGAGTGAATTTGCAAACACAAATAAGTAAAACTCCTATATGACAACCACGAGCACAACTGTACAAATCGGCACTAGTACAGATTCCGTCACAAACGGTAGACGCAACAGATCTATATCGGCACACACATTGGTCATTATTGAGATAACATAATGTCATCACAAAAGAGCGATACCACATAAAGTTACGTTGATAGATAGACCACAAAACTGATCGATCACAAGCAAAGACCACATGCAACTATTGCAAAAGCACGACCACATACAACTATTGCAAAAGCACGACTACAACACTCGAACAAAAACTACATTAATCCGAAAACGGAGCCACTGGTCAACTAATTAGTGTGTGTGTGCATGTATATATAGGAATAACCAAATGTTATTCACATGAGCCACAAACACAACTTAAAAATGTACACATGTATTATGTTTCTGGGTCATACCAACCAGTACCCTTTTTCTTTCCAAATTTGGAGAACGAGGGTCGAAATTAATGGGTTGAACTTGTCCAATCATTGGAATTTGCCTCAGACAAGAAACCAATACAATTAACTGCAAGTACAATGATCTATCATAACAACAAAATCAACAATAATCTATTTCCGCTGTTTGAATGCCAAATTATTTGGTTGTGGACAAACTTTTTATTTTCTTAATTGGATGGAACATAAAAATAGAGAAAATTTTCTGTTTATTAGAAGGGTTAGTCTACCGTACCTTTTAATAAAAAAAAAAACATTAGAACGATTAACTGCAAGTACATTATATTACACTGATAGTGTAAGTTATTAACTTACACTAACAATGTAAATTAACGTACAATAACAGTGTAATTAACGTTCACAACGTAACCACCAACCATATGATAGTAAAAACAATCTGTATTAATCATTGTAACCTTAGCATAATCATATATCCTGTAAAACGTAGGATATTATACTTAGATGGGATTGCATTACACTACCGAGGAA
Source organism: Pyrus communis (assembly GCF_041283825.1). Lineage (NCBI taxonomy): Eukaryota > Viridiplantae > Streptophyta > Magnoliopsida > Rosales > Rosaceae > Pyrus > Pyrus communis. The sequence continues at coordinate 7,776,801 of NC_142566.1, forward strand.
TAGTCTGTGCTAAATTAATTTAAACTACGAGAAGAAAATTTTAAATTTTATAAGCAAATGAAGAAACACACAGCTCTAACCAACGTAACCAAAACAAACTTTGTTGTAAAAGCAAGTTGTTTGCAATCCCATTTAATTAGCACATCAAGTAGTAAGAATGTTTTTATTTTTTTTTTTAAAGAAAAAATAAAGTAAAAAGAATTTTGGTTGTCAAATGCAACCATATCTGATATTATATTCTTCTCACGTTGAGACTGAGAGGGAACCAAAGTTGAATACTTGTATAATATTCACACCACATTTTTTGGCCATTTCAATATAGTCACCGAGTTAGATTGTTCCAAAAGGTTAAACCATAGAAAAAATAAGAGAAATTTTATTTCAATCCCTACGATTACTATATATCAAACTTAAACTTTAAATGTGAATTGTCTTTTTTACCTTATTACATAATTACTATCAAGTACATGATGAAAATAACAATAAAATTAAAATTATCAATAAATTTTTACCCAATAATCAAACCCTACCATCATGGATGTTTATTCTACCAACAAATCCCATCACGCAGTTCTTTGATAAGTTTAATGAAGGTGGAGAGGATTTCTATAAAGTCCAACAGGTTCCTTCCCTTGTAAGCATTTTTTATGTCTTTTTTACTTTTATTTTATTTTATTTAAGACTTTGTTAGTTTGTCGTTTCACTTCCTTAATTAAGTTTCTTTATAATCACTTTTGAAGACATGAATTGGGGTTGTAGGTCAAGACAGTGTGTCGTTTCCGAAGTTCGAATCCGTCCTCATAAATTAGAATAGCTTAGAATATGATAATTTTAAATCTCACACCACAAACTCGTGAGACTAAATGTCACAGTTCAAACACTCCTATGCATTTAACTTCTAGATCATACACTCAAAGCCATTTATGTTCAAATAACAGGATTTAACTTTCTGAATCACTGCTTGTTAAGAGTGGGATTTCCAATATGATGAGTGAGAAACCCCTTGGTCATCCTGTCAATCATATCCAAGTCATATTGATACATGGCATCAGAAATTCCCACCATCCCTGGATTCTAGCTGTTGAAAACTGAGAAAACAGTGGTGAATCGTCCCCAGCCGTCAGATAAAAAAGAAGCAAACCCCTTGGGAAAACAAGCACATCTCCTTATGTAAGAACCCTTTGGAATGGCTCGTTTTGGGTGTCAATGAACCCAGCAAGCACAATTTCTTTGCTCACAAAGAATGGTTCGGATGCCTGGGGTGGGAGTGGAGGCTCACCAAGCCATCGATTCTCAAGACTGCTCGCGTAAATGAGAGGCCTAAGTAAGTTGAGTCTAAAAAGAAGTTATATGAATTTCATTAGATATTGAAACTACACTTTCAAACTAACAAGTTTTGATATACTAATTGGAAGCATGTCTTAAGATAAATTCAGAGGAAAGTTCGCATCCGCTTGGGAATGTCTTAAGCTTCATTTTTCCAGTCAAGCATCTGCGGGTGGGTTTCGTTTACGTTAAGGAGAACTGAAAAGTTCAGTATCTATAAAACATAAATTTCACGTAGGGCACGCGTGGAACGATGCATCAACGGTAAAATGATTGTTTTACCTGCCAATTTCCACGCATGCCTTACATGGCACTTCCGTCTAACAGAGTGACAATTTTCAATTTGTCTTTGATTATAAACAAAACACCACTGCGGAGACCCCGTCGAAAATAATATTACAAACACCAAAAATGTAAAAACCAAAAACCTAGAGAAACCAAACTCATCATTATACTTGTAAAAACATCCAAACTACAGGAGCCTTACAACACCTTGCATGAACAAAATGGAAAACTTGTGTCTAAGTGCGATTCTTGGCATTACATCCATCAAGCATGACAGTAGCACATTATATATATAAACAGGAACAAGTAGCATAAGACCGGAGCATGATTAATCACAGTAAAAGGAATGATAAACACGAGCCGCAAATGCAAATCACATAAATCTCAGTAAACAAAATTAAATAATCTTACAAGTGCTCCGTTAATCTCATGATTAAATTCAAAGAAAGGTTTGCCACTTTGCTCTGCTAATAGATGGTACATCACTTGTAGTACTTTCTGAGCTACTGCATCTTACCTCACTTGTCACAGACGTTCCTTTTACCAATGGAGGCATGAAGCACGATAAGAACTGAAGCTGGTTAATAGTAAATCTCATCACAGGTTTTGCCCATTGCACTGTGGTTACGGCTTGTGGAGCTTGAAACCAAAAACTCTTGGCACGTAACTCTGTGACGCCTTTTGTGGCTTAAGGTGCCCATACGTCATCAAGAACAAGTGCGGAAATGTCGTTCCAAAATATGCTCCATCAATATCTTCAAAGTGTTAAGGGCATCAAGATATAAAATCAGAAAGCCAAACAACACTATAAGATGGTAAAATAATAACCGTGCATCTGTAGAGAGAGAGAGAGAGAAAAAAAGACTGGATAAGAACAAATGAAGTGATTTCATAACCAGAGTTATGCAAATCTGATAATATCAGTCGCAGGAAGTACATAGGACCCTACTAATGGTTTACTATAGCTCATTTATAACCACCAACAGACATTCAAGTGTCCTCAAATGGAAGACGTATTGTTGATCGGTTAAAGTTAATTTTTCAAGCAGTTGCACTAAGCCGAACCACAAGACCAGAATGAAACTGCTAAAAATGTAGACGACCCCGAGAATAATATTAGACTGTCAAATGAGATTTACAAGAGAACACTGAACTTGAGCAACAAAAGTTCAAAAAGGGTAGAGTTTCTTTCGTCAAAATTAATAATAACTCATCTAACAATTGAAAAGCTAAAACTGAAAAGAGAGAAGTATGAAAAGAACTTTAGTGCATACGCAAAATTTAAGCATTTAAGGATACTGCCTTGGTACTTCGATCGAGGGTAATATATATCTTCGCATTTGGGGCAGTATATTTTTACAGTGCTTGAACGAGGAATGTCCGATTGACCAACTGGAAGGCAGGGTTGTCCACAGCAGTAAACTCTTGGGCATCTTCCAAAGTCATAGTTCTTGTATTTCTCCAACTGTAGAACTTTTAAGATCAATATTCTGACAAATAAAGATCCAATAAGAAACCAAAATATAAAACTCACAATAGTCAGAATCTTACCATTGCAGACATTCCCTTGCTAGTCAGTATGTATCGAACATGTATAAGACCGTATAGCATCTCCGCTGCTGATTCAACCAACTCATTCTGCTCTTCAGTGAACATGTCACCTGTACAGAGGTCCCCATTTATTAGGTGCCTCAATGACAAAAAGGTAAAAGGAGCACAGCCAGTGAAGATAGACAGAGAGAGACAGAGGTTAAGACAGATGGACATAGAGAGGATAGAAGTACATTAACTCATGGGTATACTTTATTTCATCATACATTACTAACTGCTATCCAAGTTTCAAACCCAATATAATCCTTTTTATGGGTTATTTAGAGTTCTAAGCCAGTTTTATCTAGGAATTGCATGCTTTGACTTTTGAACTCAGACTCCCACATTGGTATTTCAAAATTAAGTATTCAAATTTCACACCCATAAAAACTTTAGTCTCAAAACCCACACCGTAAGCTAATTTACGAATATTTGTTCCTCACTCTAATGCTATATGCAAAACCAAATCAAGAAAATATCAATGTTAATGGGCAGCCGGTGTCCGCGCAGGCATAGTTAAATGGTGTCACCCAATATGCAGTAAGATGTCCACTACCAGTAACCAACTAAACATATCAAGGCTCCTTCACTCAAATCTCACACAAGGCCATGACTACCAATTGAAGACCCAATAGGGTGTCGCAAATCATCTTTATTGCCAACTGCTTCATAAGTTTCATATCCATCTATAATCCACTAGACTATTTTACTCATATAACCTAGAACTCCGCCAATTTCTTTTCATGGAATATATTTTCAAGTAACTTTGTAATAAACTAAACTAAACTACATATACAAACTACCTTATGTAACACATTACCTGGTCCGTCTCAAAACCAGTTTATATAATTCAAGCGTACTATCCATATTTCTTATACATATTGGTTGAGTAATTGAAAAAAAAAACAAAAAAAAAAAAAAAAAAAAAAAAAAAAAAAACCTAAATTTAAGCATTTCAAAAAGTGCCAACAGCCAAGTAATGCTTGTGCACAAAGCATGGATTAATATCCAAAAACACTAAGGGCTCGATTCGAAGTTCTTTTAAACGACTGAACGTAATGTTTTTGGAACCAATCCTCAGTAAAAATGCAAGTTAATCCTGGAAAACACTTGAAGTGCTTCCCACAAGAAGCACGTAACTTGTGCTTCTTGCAGAACGCACTTCAAGTGCTTTTGGAACGCAAAAACATTTTATCTAAAAGTGCTTTCAGTCATTTAAAAGCACTTCCTAAATGAGGCCTTATAGACTTTCACTCCAAGGAAAATTTATTAAAAGATAGTGACCTAAATTTAACAATCCAATAGTATGCAATTGTTATTAACTTTACTTTTAAGAGATGTAAACAAGAATATTTATACACGCGCACTCACACACATCATAGTAAAAACCCCATTAGCATAGACAAATTCTTACCATGAGAAGATTCAACATCCAAAATCAGATCAAGTGCATAATCATAATATGGAACTTGACCGCTCAAACCACAGAGATTAAAATCATCTTGGATATATTCATCATCCACTTCACAAAAAAATTCATTTCCTCGCAAATTGCAGAACCATGAAATCCAAGATGTGTCATCTCCATCAGAACCACTGACATCTGATTCTTCACTGTCTGTTTCAGATTCCTCTGCAATTAAATCAAACTAACCATGTAAAAATGACATGGCATTTCCCAATGCAAGTGCCTACCCAGTATATTTTTAGTCCTTTTCTACAACTTTCATGCTTATTCAATAGAAAAAGTGAACAACACTAAAAAGATGTCAAAGTCCACAACTATGATACTAGAATTTGGACAAGAATTAAATTGAAAACTTTTAAGACTTGGAACAGCTAAGAATCTTTCCATTCAAGGTATCACTCTACTCCGAACGAGCAATAAATGTGTGAACCTTCAAAATCTTAGTCATTGCAAAAATAACTAAAAGTAGCATATATAATCAGGGCCCCTTTACAAACATAAACTCAGCGTACAATAACATTAGACCCACATTCCATATATTCTCGGCGACTAATCCGTAATCACACATAAAAGACAATGAAATTCAAAACTAGCACGTCAAAACGTCAAAACCATTACATATGGAGCAAGCCCAGATCATATAAGAAAGTTGCTGCTAATTACCTTATAGTCCTAAAACACATTACTATCTATCCACTCCCCATAAAATACGAAAACAAAAACCATCAAACCAAAATCTAACAAATTCACTTCTAAACAACCAAGAAAACGAGTTACCAATTATTCATATACCAACAAATTATGACAAAAAAAAAAAATCCGAAAAACACCGAGAGAGCAAAAACAAGACCAACCATCAGAGCATTTGTTCTCGGTGAGCGAGGCGGCCGCGGCGGCAGCAGCACGGTGATCGAGTTGAGATTTACCAGCGGAAGTGGAGGGCACAGAGAGCTTCTCTTTGTCTTTACTGTTAGCCAAAGCTCTCGATGTGGAAGTGGAGGAATTCACTAGGTGCTTGTCCAGCGCATCATTGATGCGCCTGCGTTCCAGCGCATCGTTGATGCGCTTGCGGTCCAGCGACCCACCAACAATCTCTGTTTTCGATGACCCGCCAACGCCTCCACCGCCACGTTCCCTATACATGGTCTAATTTCGAACCCCCTCGGGTGAATTTTGGCTCTTGGATTAGGAGCGAGAGAGAAGGGAGAGGGGGGGTGTCAAGCCCTCTGGTGGTCTTCCATGGCGTGGTGGAGCGTTCGAATAAACCCTAGATTTTTGAGGTGGAGTTAGGCGGTGTAGGTGTTTTGGAGGTTCTGAGGATCGGGGAGAGATGAAAGATTAGAGACGCAGAGAGCCAGGGGAGGAGGGAGAAAGGAAGGCAGAGCTAGGGTTTGGGGGAGGGAGGGAGAGATGAGGGGAGAGGTACACGAGCTGGTGAGCAAAATGCTCTATTCTGTGTATTTTTTTTTTTTCCTTCTTCATTTTCTTTAATTTTTTATTTCATCAAATTTTCTTTATTTATTTATTTTAAAATAGTGTTCAGAAGACCAAAAATTTTAAACAAAATAATGTGGTGGTAGATGATTAGATCATTGTTAAAGTGTCGATTAACGTACTTGTTTTTTTATTAGCAATATATCATTTGGTTTGCAAATTTGGTTTAAAATTTTGATCTCCCTAGCATTATATTTTTTTAATTAAGCTCCAAAATCTTGGGTAATGTGTCTGGGTTTCGAGTTTGGATTTGGGTCATGGGACTTGGGTTCCAGATTCTGAGTACCACACCTCAAATCTCAAGTCTCAACCAAGTTGTTAGTTTGACGCTTTTAGGGCCTGTTTGTTGCACCGGCTTAGGTGGGACTAGATTAGCTAGGACTAGTAGTCACATGTTTGGTATGCCAAAGATTAACTTGAATGGCATTAAACCGGACTCAGCTCAACTGCTGGCCTCACTAAGGCCTCGTAATTAATCTAGGTCGAAAGCTTGGTATTAGATGGGACTAGAAAGAAAATGAGGCTGCTACTCTCACCCCACTCCTTATGCGCTTCCCTTTTCCCCTAATTCTCTTTAGTTGTACCAGATTTGTACTCCCTTTTTTGGTCGAAATGGTCTACAAAGAAGGTGTTTTAGCACCTTCACCAAATGACACAGTGAGTTCCTTGTGTATGACCTTGACGCTCTCGGCTTTCCTAAACACATTCATTATCAACACCATTCGCTTCATATGCTTGACATTCGTGGTGGCGATGATGTTGGTGTCAAGTCTAGTGACACCCCTTTCCATTGTGAATACATAGTAGTCAGTTTGGACGACATCTAGAGGTTCCCCTGATTAGGAAGTGGGAATGGGTTTGCTCACTAAGGAAGTTTGGGCATCGAGAATGATCTTCGAGGATAGGAAGAAGTTGCAGAAACAGGCAAGTTTTGAGCCATTAAAACCGCGAAAGAGTAACTTACAGTTTGCAGGTTGGGTTTTCAACGAAGTTCAAGCAAGTGTGGTTATGTGAAGAGGGACAAATGTAAACCACCAATAAATATAGGGTTATAGTGACATCTCGAAGAACACGAAAGGTCTTCATGTAAATGGGTGACAATCATGGCAATTGTTCCCACCACGTGTGTTCCCAATGCTAGTGTTTTTTATGACGGCTTATGGAACATTATGATTGGAAAACCCTAAACCATAAATAAAAAGAAGGAAAAAAAAACGAAAACCCAACTAAAAACCACTGGTTTGGACACGTGGCTGTCTATCATTGGCTATTTGTTAAGAAGCCCTACCTTCTACTAAAAGGCACCCCTTTCCTTTGCCAACCACCAATTGACCACGTGGGTGGCTCAGATTTGCCCCCACCTTTTAACATGCATCCTCACACATGATCTCCCTCTACTGTAATGCCGCCTAATATTTTTGACGTGGCTATTCGCACGTTTGCCACGTGAATTTAAATGTGTAATAACATGATTTTGTAATTGAAAATTAGTAATAAAAAATTGCTGATTGTGAAAAATATGAAAAAATCACGGAGACACTTGGGATAACATCTTGTACGATATGATCTGGTTGATACTGAAAAATGGCTTTATCAAAGGATCGAAACATCCATAATAGTGTTTTCTCTTAAAAGGGCCAAAACATTAAAAAAAATTATTAATTAATTTATAGCAGGGAAAAATTGAGAAAAATATTAAAAACGGTCATAGTGACGAGGGTTACAAGTCATGAATGATGGAATTTGAAAACTTATACCCATAATGCAGAGTGGGCAGTGACTAATAATAACCATTGATTTGTGGTTTTCTTCTACGGTTTGATCGATGATCGCCATAAGGGTTTTTCCGGTAATTATGTTTTCAAAATATCATCTTTTAATAGGATGCAAAAATGAATGGTTTGGATCGTTGACATAACATTCAGAGATTTATAGTTTGCTCAAATATTGCTCTATGTTCAATAAAGTTCAAACAGGCACAAACTTGAAAAACTTCGCACGAATGCAAGTCTAAAAATGTTCAAAGTTACACTGTGGGAGGAATCTCTATTAGCCCAATCTGTCTTGAATGGTTAGCAGCATGGGAAACTTAAACCTAATAAGCATGGTAACGATTGGCCGACTGCAGGCATGGGCACATGGCGCCTTGACTTGGAAGTGCAATGCACCATTTGGCCTTTGAAAAATTTATGCAACTAGCAAGGTTATAGGTTATAACATTCAAACCCGAGCTCTACACCATTCAAGGAAATAATCAAAAGGGTGATCTGGAAATCATCCGAGGGTGGCTCTGAACTTTGACCCTAAGTACGACTACTTTTATCCCAAATCAGCGTACTAAGCCAAGTATGTTCTGCGACATAGTATGTCAGTAGGTTCGAGGGGGGCATCCAGACTAGGCAATCCCCAAGAGAAATTTCATTCCAACGGAGCTTCGACACGTATAAATTCTTTGCGTAAGCCAACCAATATAGCCTGACCAGAAATGCTCAGGTCCGACTTGCAAGGTCTGGCAAAGGATTTAAAAAGTGTTTCTGACCTACATGCGAGCAGCCATGTTTCCAAAGAACTTTTATTTAAGATTCACTAGAAATGGACACACAATCTAGTTTAGGAAGAAAAATCTCTTCCTGCACTACATCACAATTATTGAAGCCTTTAGCCCAAGAACAGGAGCAAGGCATGGAAGATTTTGCTAACTTATCTCTCGTAGGACATTTCAGACATGGCGTAACCATCTTAGATCTGATAAATGCATAAAAAAACTTGGAGCGAAGGGTTCGTCATGGGTTTAATGTTTAATTCCTGATATTGGAGTCAGGTGGTATTCAACTATTGCGATGAGAATCCTTCATAAATGCAAAGCTCCAAATCGATGTTATCAAGGAGGGTTTCTTAAAATTATGTCCCCAGCCCAAAAACTTATTCGTATTATGCTCCTTTGCTTATTTTATTCCTTAAAGTTTGTCTACTTTGGAAACATTTAGTGGATTAGAAATTCTTCTTGGTAAAGATACATAAGGCAGGAAAATCTTTACACAAACACATGTTTATTATCAAAGTCACAAAGGAGATCACAATAGTAAATCAGTTTGGGGGAGATAAACCCTCACCCCTGGCAGAAATGAAACTTTTAAAGACAAAACAACAAGATGAACTGAAATTGTCAATCTTGGAGAGAATACCACCGTCAAATCAGTGGTGTGCTACACCCACCTTGCTGCATTCCGAACACAACACTACATTAAGGGCGAGTATCCTGATGGAGATCTGCCACCATCGCCATCCACAAGTAGAGGAAATGGAAAAAAAAAGAAGGACGGATTCCAACATTCAAGCCACATGAGTGCCTCATAAGTGAGTGTTTAAACAAAGAGCCATCACCATCATCGCCACCGTCAGTGAGCATCAGTTGAGGAAAAAAGTGGTGATGAAAGACCCTTCGATGGATCTTAACACCTTGCACATATTCTATCCTTCCCCAAAGCCTGCATGAAGAGTGCTATGATGGGATGATGTTATAGAACAAGTTGCAAGAAGTGTGTCATATTATAGAACGAGTTGCAAGAAGCAAAGGAACGTTCCTGAGAACATGTTGGGAATTACTAGATGTAGCATGATTTTTTTGGGATTGGAATTTTCTTCAACAAAAAACCAAGAGGAAAACTAGGATTGGAGAGGCAATTTAAGGTGAAAACTGGCTTCATGACACAAATGAGAAAGAAAATGAAGGAAACAGGGGCCTAAGGGAATTATTTAAAGGCGAGCCAGGAAAAGGTCTCACTATTGAAAATGAAGAGTCGTTAACCTAGAGATCAATGCGGGCAAGAATCAAGGCTAATCGATGAGATACGTGGTTGTTTATTTGAAAAGTGTGTGCAAAACAGATGCGTACATCATCATGACGGTTAATTTTAGATGAATGCATGACTGAAATTGAGAACGACTCAACTACCTCCCTTTAATGAACTGAACCGGCTCACAAGAATTTAAAGATTAAACGACATGTATTTTAGCTTACTCCAAAAGACATGGTATTTGGATAACGATCCATCCTAAAAAGGAACGGGTTGCCTCTCAGACAGATAGCTAGGGGCAATTGTGGGACCATGATTTTCTAAGACTATAGTAAGGCTGATCTGAATAGAGTTACCTAAGAAGTCCGGTCATGGACTCGCCAAATTGGAGTGGAGCTGTTTCAAATAGAACGGTGGTGCCACCATCACACTATTCCGGGGCACTAAGTGGAGTCCTAGCAACTTCATTGGAAGACCATGCTTTTTCTGTAAGATACACAATTTGATTTGGATATGGACAATCAAATCCTATAAGTCTTGGAGTTCCTACAATTTAGGAATTGGCGTGCCTTGCAAGTAATCATAACTCTTAAGAGGATGCAATATCTACTTCTAGATATCCCCTAGGTTTCTTCTGGCTTAGAATGAGAATTCTATCTTAAAAAAATCTCTCCCCCCATGGTATAAATACACCAATCTAGGGTTCATATATGGTAACGCAATCTAAATACTTGAATTCTCGTGCCCACTGCTTGAGGCTAAAATCATCCACTAACTTGACCATCAGAGAGTCTTTGGCCAGTACACCCCCTGGTCTTAGGCTTGCTCACGGTTGTTTATTGTTTTGTAGGTTGCTCGAGTTTGTGCTCAACCATCAGTCACGATTGTGCGCAAATTTGGTTCCAACAAAGGGTTTCTCTCATTTAGGCGGCATCAAAACATGTGGATTTGTAGAACACTCCTTAACTTTGTCAAAAGCCTGTTGGTGTTCTTCTTGCCACATGAACGTTTTGAAATCCTTCAATTTCAGTAATGAGGAAAATGTTTCGGAATGGTAACAACCCTATTTGTGCGTTGAAATCCCATTGGTCTAAGGGATGTCCATTGAGCTGAGGTTTCGATTCTAGGGTCGGCCCTCTTTGACCCAAAATGTCATTTTAGGCCCAAACACAATCAAATCAAAACTGAGTTTATAGACTTGGAATGATCAAAAAGCTTACAGAGTGATACAAGGCCCACTAATTAGTTGCCAATGGTTATTTATTTATTTATTTTCTTTTTTACTTTTGAATTTTGAAACAATTTATTTTTGGTTAAATGTGTTTTGGTTGAGTTGAGATCCTCTCCGGATTATTCTCTCGGGATCTGCTGGACCAAGTAATCTTGGCTGTTCGAAATTGCTATATCTTGGGATTAGGAGAAAATTTTATATATTTATTTTCCAGTTGATTCTTGCTAGCAGCAACCATGGAAAGGCCACCTGCATCTGCATAACAAATGGTTTGGGAAGGGATATTGACAGAGAGAGGAGAGAAAATGCAAGGCGAACAGAAGACATGACAAAGGAGAGAAGAAGAAACGAAAGGGAGAGGTGCATTGGTCCACGTGAAAAGAAAAAGAAAAATTCAAATTGGTTACTGCCGCAGAATTTGTAGGAACGGATAGGATGAATCGGTTCCAGCAACAAGAACATTGTACTTTTCTTAAAGATACATTGATCGTCAATGAAAGTTCAAAGATTATTATCTCATCATTGCATAAAGTAAAAAAAGGATATTTATTCCATGAAATTGAAAGATTATGTTATACTCAAAAGGGTGAGACTTCTTGTAGATAGAATTAATGGCCAGAAGGACTGCCATTTGGTACCATTGCTAGCCTCACAATACTTTAAGCACCTTCCTCTATTGTTAATATGCCAGTATTGAAGGTCGTATGTGTTATGACAAATCCAGGGTCGACATAATCGAAGCAGATTTTCGGGTACTGCTTGCCCATAACATGCATGCCAACAGAAATTCTGTTATCTCAATTTTGGAAAAACATTTGATTTTAAAACATAAATATGATGAGATGCCAAAAGTATGAAATGTCAGTTGGAGCAATATTAAAAAATATGAAAATAACACAAGAATTTCAATAATAATAATAAGCATAAAGAAATTCAAAACATCAATTATATATGAGATTAGTATGAACAACTAGAGAGAAAATAAGAAATACTGACAAACTTGAAGATTGAGGCTTGCATAAATGCAATGTCCTAAAGATATAATTTCGCCTCTACTCTTGTGCTTGTAGTTCGGTAGGCGTCCGTCTCCTATGACTCAATAATCTATAATCTGAAGTCGAATCACTTCAATCTTCGGATTCTGACGAATTTTATATATTCTGTACTCTTCAGACACGATTCGAAAGACAAACGAAGAATGACAGAAATGCTTTTGAATCATACCAAGATATCTAATTTCCCAAATTGGTTGTTGGAATTGATCATTGGGCTAGATGATTATAATATTTGATCATTGGGCTATATGATTATAATATTTGATCATTGGGCTAGGTGATCATAATATTAATAATTATAATATTTGATCATTGGGCTAGGTGATTATAATATTAATGATTATAATATTTGAGTGTATATCAATTCTGACGATTGTAAACATAAATTCCAACGATTGTATATTCTGATGCAAACGGTTAAAGCATTTGTTGTTTTGTATACTCTATATAATTTCCGAAACATTTCTGAATTAGCAAGCGTTTCAGGTTAAATTTGCAACATGAGAGTGTACACAGAGAACAAGAAGTTTGATTATAAAAATGATTTTGAATCACCAAGATATCTAGTTTCCCAAATTGGTTTTTGACAAAATCCGCTAGCGAAGCAACACTAGCAGGATCCGTTACATCAAGCTGATGAAAAACCACAACGTCAGAGAGGCCACACTCTTTCAATTTTTCAATAACTTGAAGACCCATTTTCTCATTTAAAGCGGTTAACACCACCATGGTCCCATTGGCTGCCAACTTCTTCACTGTTCCAAATCCAATGCCCTGATTCGAGCCTGTGACAACTGCATACCTGACAAATCAAAGGCTCTTTTTATTAAATATCAATGAAGATATATGCATTACCGTGGATAAATCACATGAACAAATCATTGTATACGATATTTCACAAGACCAATTACAAGACTAGCACGTGAAAGTAGGGTTGTATACAACGGTTGTGTACAAGAAATTTCATTACTGTGGGTGTAGCCAAATGATCTGATGTGATGTGTGGAGCATCAAAAACATAAGGGACTGCCATGGTTGATGAGCTCTCAGATTTTCTCTTTTTGATTTCTGTGTGAAATGGACTTTGTTTATAAAGTCATTTTCTGTAGATCTTGGCTCTTGAGTTGGCTTGTCTTCTTTTGCTGGTAGATTGCATTTTGGTCTTCTAGATCTCGTCTTTGATTAAGCAAATCAAGATTGCCTCTTATACATGCAATGCAAATATCAAACTTATAATATGTCAAGTTTATCCCCCTCCAGGTCAGACCAATATCTTGAGTTAATTACTAATTACTATGCTGCTGCAGGATTCTTATGGATAAGCAGCCACATTCAAAACACATCATACACAACTAACAAGTAAAAATGAACCAATAAATGCAAGTAACACAACTAACAAAACGGAAAAAATAAAAACTAAATAGAAAGTTATTCATTCAATTGAATATGTGTGTAAGAAAATGATACGTGATTGATTTGTTATATCATTCAAGAGGCAGAGCCTCAAACTTATAGTTACAAAAGCATCCTAATATGGTTCCTACGATCAAGCTAAAACATTCACAAATAAGGAAAGAAGTTATTTACAACATTGACAAAATCAACATTCTATTCTAAGCTCGATCTCCTTCAACACTCCCCCTCAAGTTGGAGTGTATGCTTATGACACCCAACTTGCCAAGTAGCATTTCAAACTGTGTCGAGCTTAATGGCTTAGTGAACAAATCAGCCGGCTGATTTGTAGTTCAAATATAAGCTGTCTGAATCATCCCTTCTTGAATTTTCTCTCGAACCAGATAGCAGTCTATCTCTATGTGTTTGGTTCTTTCATGAAACACAGGATTCGATGCTATGTGTATAGCCGCCTGATTGTCACAAAACAAGGTTACTGGCTGTGTGTGATCAACTCACAAATCCTTCAAAATGTTCTTTAACCATGTGACTTTGCAGCAAATGGTAGCCATGGAACGATACTCGGCCTTCGCGCTTGAACGTTATACCGTTGTTTGTTTCTTAGTCTTCCAAGAGACCGGTGCTTGCCCAAGTAAAACGCAGTATCCCGTGATTGATCTCCTTGTGTCTTTACAACGTGTCCAATTGGCATCACAGAATGCCCGCAATTGGAGTGACCCTGTAGATGGTAGTAGGATACCTTGACCCGGTGTTTGCTTAATGTACTTAAGCACTTTACGGGCTGCTTCCAAATGCGGTTGCCGTGGCTTATCCATGAACTAGCTCAGTACATGTACGACATAAGTCAGGTTCGGCCTAGTTATGGTCAAATATATCAACCTCCCAACCATTCTTCTATATGCCGAAGCATCATCTAATAACTTTCCATTGAACTGTGTGAGTGATAAATTTTGTTCCACAGGGAACCAGGAAGGTTTGACACCTAAAAATCCAGCATCATCCAAAATTTCCAAGGCATACTTACGTTGCGACAAACTGATTCCATGCCGTGACCTGGCAACTTCGATGCCGAGGAAATACTTCAGCTGCCCCAAATCCTTAAGCTTGAATTGGTTGGCCAAGATTAATTTTGTATTCTTTATATCCTCCAAATTGTTCCTTGCTAGTATGACGTCATCAACATATACAAGCAACACCAGGAAGTTGCCTTGACGGCTGGACGAACAGAGAATAGTCGAATCGTGACTGTTGGAATCTCGCGGCTTTGAGGGCAGTAGACAGCTTGATAAACCACTGCCTAGATGCCTGTTTTAAATCGTACAACGACTTGTGCAATTGACAGACCCGATTCTCCCGCTTTTATCCGAAACCGGGAGGCAAGGACATGAACACCTCTTCATCAAGGTCGCCATTCAAAAACGCGTAGTTCACATCCAGTTGGTGGAGATGCTAGCCACACAGAGATGCCATAATAAGGAGGACACATACGGTCACCATTTTGGCAACCGGAGCAAAAGTTTCCAGGTAATCAAAGCCTTCAACTTGACTGTATCCCTTTGCCACTAAGCGGGCTTTGTAGCGTTCGACCGTTCCATTAGCCTTCAATTTCACCTTATACACCCACCTACAGCCGATCGGCCATTTATGAGGTGGTAACGACACCAAGCTCTAAGTCCCACTAGCCTGTAGTGCATCAATCTCAGATTTCATGGTGGCACGCCATTGTGGGATTTGGATTGATTGAGAGAAACTTGTAGG
Source organism: Pyrus communis (assembly GCF_041283825.1). Taxonomy (NCBI): domain Eukaryota; kingdom Viridiplantae; phylum Streptophyta; class Magnoliopsida; order Rosales; family Rosaceae; genus Pyrus; species Pyrus communis. The sequence goes on from NC_142566.1 coordinate 7,792,218, forward strand.
TTCTTTAAGAAGGGTAAGTTGAGCAAGATATGTTTTGTGAGGCTGAGAAAGGTGAGCATAAGACAAGAACTGAGAGAGTGGGTGAGCCATACTTGAACAGGTGACTACATTCGTGGATGACGGTGGTGCGGTCCTTGAAAGGAGGCTAGTCTCGAGTTGAAAGTCCTACAAATAGGCAGGCGGCCTGGTGTAGCGACCGCTGTGATATGGAGCGGGGGTGGTAGGTGTTGGCGACGAAGATGGTGAATGTATGGGTATCAGTGGAGAATGAGATGGGTTCGGTGAAGGAGCGACTGCACGTGAGGGAAAAGGCAGATCGGTGAGGTCTGCAGTGGGTGTGTTAAGTAAAGTGTGGTCAGGTGGGCCGGTGGGTGGAGTTGGCCCATCAAGAAGGGAAGACACATGGGTTTCGGAGAGGGAGTCCATGTTGAAGTGTAAGAACGGGTCAGGTTGATGGGAAGAAATGCTGGGTAAATTTTGATTTTGTGGTGACGCAGTGGATTGGTGAGGAAATAGGAAAGGAAACATATTTTCAAAGAAACTTAGATCATGAGAACACAAGCACCTTTTGTTGACTGAGATCAAAAACACGATATCCTTTCTGACCATAAGGATATCCCAGAAAAATACATCGAGATGCTCGGGGATCAAATTTTGAATGATTTTGTGCATGGGTAGAAGTAAAACACAAGCAACCAAAAAACACGCAAATGTGAATAACTAGGAGTTTTGTTAAACAACTTTTCATATAGGGTTTTGCCAGCGAGAAGAGGAGTAGGTGTTCGATTTATGAGGTATACGGATGTGAGAATGGCATCCCCCTAAAAACGATTTGGAAGCTCGGCCTGAATAAGCAAGGCACGTGCCATATTTAACAAATGTCTATGTTTTCCTTCAGCAACCCCATTTTGTTGTGGTGTGTTGATACAACTAGTTTGATGCATTATACCTTTATCTGCATAGAAGCTTCCAAGTTTGAATTCAGGGCCATTGTCACTACGTATGATCTTAATTTTGGAATCAAATTGAGTGGCAATCATATTGATGAAATTAAATAGAAGAGTCTTAGCATCAGACTTGTGTTTCATAAGATAAATCCATGTGCATCTAGTGTAATCATCAACAATGGTAAGAAAATATTTTGCACCTGAAATGGAAGCAACTTTATAACCACCCCATATGTCAATATGAATTAAATCAAAACTAGAATGAGTAGTAATTGAACTTGAAGGAAATGGAAGTTCTGTTTATTTAGCCAAAAGGCAAATTGCATACTCGTCGGTATCACAAAAAGCATGTTTAAAATTTGAAAAAGGGAATAATGGAAGAACTCTGGTAGATGGATGCCCAAGACGTTGGTGCCAAAGGGTTGGATTGGATTTTTGTGCCTAATTGCATGTTCCTTTCTTGGCTCGATCGAGATAGTAGAGGTCATCCCGTTCAATTCCCGTCCCAATCATCGTCCCCGAATGTAGGTCCTGTATGATACAAAATTGGTGCAGAAAAATGGTTATACAAGATGAATTGGTTAACCTGCTAATTGAAATCAAATTCAATTTGAAATACGGGACACACAAAACGTTCTCAAGAATCAAATTAGGGGACAAGGTGACTTTGCCAATGTGGGTCACTTGTGCCACGGACCCATTCGGCAATTATACTGTGTGATTAGTGACTGACCTTGAGTTAGAAAACAGGTTGGGATAATAAATTATATGGTTCGTGCAGCCACTGTCTAAAATCCAAACACTCTGTTTGCCATTAGAGTTGAGTGAAAAGGCTTTACCTCAAAGTTCTCATGGGTTGTGGAATTACCAACATGATTAACAGAGGATGACCTGTTTTGTAGCACACTCAATATTTATTTGCACTCTTCAGCGGTAAATGGGAATTTCATCTCCTTCCTCTCTGTCATACATGTTGCTGCTTGGTTCCTTTTGGAAATCACCGCACGAAACTCGGCCTCAGCCGTTGCCTTCTTCTTACGACAATACTCGGCTGTGTGGCCCTTCTATCCGCAAAATGCACATTTTAGGTGTGCACGGTAATTCTTGGCAGTGTGGTTTGTTTTGTTGCAGTTGGTGTACTTCAAGTCACCTTTTTCTCCTTCGGATTCACGGCTAGAATTCTTCACGGCAAACACGGCCGTATTCGGTTGTGCCTGAGCTTTACCCGCTGTCGCTTTCGATTGATTCTCATGCCGCAGTACCAGGGAGTACGCCTTGTTCACTGTGGGTAAGGGATCTTGCAGCAATGTGTTGCTGTGAACACTTACATATGATTCATTGAGACCCATGAGGAACTTCATAGTTTTCTTCCTATCCAAATATGCAGCCACTTCCTTGACCGATCCACAGGTGCAAATCGGGAAGGTGCACAAAGCATCACATTCATCCCATAGTCCCTTCAATTTCGTGAAGTAAGATCCCACAGATATATTTCCCTGCACACAGTCATGAATCTCGTTCTCGATGTTGAACAGTTAAACCACGTTCACATGTGAGAATCTCTCCTGCAATTCCAGCCACATCTGCCTAGCAGTCTTGCAATTAATCACGCTGCTGTCGATGTCTTTTGACATCGACCCTAGTAGCCAAGTTTGGACCAAATTATTGCAACGATTCCACTGCTGCCATTCATTTGGATCCTTTCCACTCGGCTCCTCGATCGAACTGTCTACGAGTCCGATTTTGTTCTTGACTGTTAATGCCATAGTCATGGATTGTTTCCATGTGCTATAATTATCTTCGACCAAGGGTTGCGACACAATTATAGCACCGGGTTGGTTTGAATGATGAAGGTGTAGTTGGTGATTCGGATTATCCAACTTGGTTCCCGAAGCCGTGTCCGATGGTTTGTTCTCTGCCATGGAGGGCGGCTAGGGTATGATATGTGATTGATTTGTTTTATCATTCAAGAGGCAGAGCCTCAAACTTATAGTTACAAAAGCATCCTAATATGGTTCCTACGATCAAGCTAAAACATTCACAAATAAAGAAAGAAGTTATTTACAATATTGACAGAATCAACATTCTATTCTACAATTAAAGGTCAACTATTCATCATTTTCTATAATTTATGTGTTTAGTGGATCAGTTGGATTAAACAAGAAGCAAATGGGAATATAAAAGCATAAAGGAATATTTTACATTTCGCGATGAGTACATAAAGATTTATTTTAAGGAATTTTGACGAAACACTTCCGGTACTGTTCACTTTAACAAAAAAAGACAGTTTTACTCTAAAAAGTCACTTCTGGTACTATTCACTTACAACACCTTTTTGTCATTTTAATTAAAGCTCAAAGTTTTTAAACCCTTTTCATTAATTTTTCTTTTATTTTATTTTTTAAAAAGATTTATATTTGAGTTTCTCAATATAAAATTATACTTCTCCCTCAGTCCGTAGAGTTGCTGGTATTTCAATAAACTAAACCGCCAGGGTAGCATTGATGAAGCTAAGAGTTTGTGAGAGCGATTCGGTTTGCAGACTGCAGAGCAGCCTCTTTCTGCTTCAAACTTTTGCTGTAGAACGTGCGAAACGATAACAAAATATTAGGCTAAGATATTATCTAGGGTTAAGTATATTTAACACCATGAAAATAAAGAAGTATATCAGAAATTGAGAAAACGAAAGTTTAACCGTAGTTAAACTATTAAATAGGTGGCAAGAAATGTGATACCGGGTAGCATACCAAGGTTAGATTCAGGTAGCAAAACTGCTCATTTGTATTAATTAAGTACATATATTTACGTGATATTTCACTGTTAAAAGTGATTGTAATGAAGATATGCATGTATGGTAGCCAATTCTAAAAAATAATACAAATCGCAAAAGCAAAAAACTTCCATCAGATAGTAGCCTCCGCCTTCTCCTCCGGCGGTCGTCAAGTTGCCGACTGCCTCTTTCTCTCTCCCCTCTCTACCCATAAAAGAGAAGAAAAAAAAAATAGCGCAATTAGCATAAATGATCAGTTTTTGAGTTTTGACTGTAGAAATGATCAATTTTTAGTAAAGACAGACATGTTGTTCATACATTGTTGACTCAATGACCACATAACACCATGTAACGATGATATAATGATGACATAATAAACATTGATTATTTTTGTAACTAAATGTCAAAAACTGATCATTTCTGCTAATTGTCAAAAAAAATAGAGGATAACTTTTTGATTCCCAACCACTCCGATTTCATAAATTCGTGGCCTACCTTTAAAACCCTAATATTGTCCTCAATGGACACTGGTAAAATAAGTAATCACCATGCAAGACGACTAACTCGATGTGCTTGTACGCCTAGTTGGGATTATCATATGAATCATCTCTCTCTCTCTCTCTCTCTCAAAAACAACCATAGAATCCGCGGTTGCTGCCATGGTAGGTGGTGGGTGTTTTATTTGTTGTGATTTTTTTTAGGAATACTTTAGATGCAGTCCTTAATCCTTAACATTCTTTGATTAAAACTTTAATAGTATTCAAAGTTTGATCAAGGTCCCTTGACTTTGTACACCTCATTATATTACTATTAATATGTATATATTTATAGTTTTGACATTAATTGTTTGATATTTTATGAGATTTATAATCCTATAAATTTAAAATCCCTCATTATAATACTATTAGAAATGGTTACAATAAAAAAATTCAAATATTTTGATTGAATAAATGGATAAAACTATGTAAAAATAAGAAATAAGAAATGGCAAAAGAATGTATCCATAGTGTTAAAAAAAATTGGTACATTTTACAAAAAAATTGGTACATTTCACATATAACAAAGTGGTAAATTATAAATAAATTAGGGTATAGATAAAAGATTAAAAATTAGGAGTACAAATGAATTTTAAAAAATATAGGCTCTAAAAGAAATTAATACATGGGTACAAAATAAAACTAAAAAGAAAATACTAAAAATAAAAAAAAAATGTTGCAAATTAAAAGTGGGTACAAACTAAAATATAAATATATGATACAAAATTTAGGCATAAAACATAAATATACCATATGTAATTTTTCTATCATTGATTAAATATACAATGTCACGTGATGGTATACATATGAGTACAAACACAAATAAAACTTTAAAAAATATGGGCACAAAAAAAATACTAATATATGGGTACAAATAAAAAATGAAAAGAAAATTGGTACAAATTAAAAAATATTTGCAAATTAAAAATAGGTACAAACTAAAAATAAAAATATATGAGAAAAAATTTAGCCATAAATATAAATATACTAATTGTAACATTTTTAACACTAAAGAAATATATTTAAAAATAAAAACATTTTATTATTCAAATAATTAATGATGTTATTAATACCCAAGGACCTTGATCAAAAATTCAAAATGAATAGGATTTTAATCAATGGAGTAACAAAAAGAAGGATGTGAACCTAATTTTCCCATTATAACAATCTTTTTTCACACCCAACAAAAAATTTAAGTTAACCGTGGAAAGACAACTGTTGGGTTGGAATAAAATTTCTTTCAAAATTGTGGCAAGAAAACTTAATTGGAAAAACTGATGGCTAAAAGTTATTAAGTAGGTTAAAATTGTTGACTTTCCAAATTTTCCCTACCAAGGAAGTAAAATATAAAGCTTTGACAATTCCTTTCTGAATCCGTCAGTGTTGCTAGCAGACAGAAGAAGCGTTAATGTGCGCGATTTGGGTCTTTAACATTATGTATATGTTGATTTGAACATCCAACTAACAAAATTATTTCGGAAGTCTAATAATAGAACAATTATTAGAATTTGATATTCCTAGTCTACTTCCAACAAGCAAGGGAAAAAAAAAAAAAAAAAAAAAAAACAGCAGTTAGCGAAAAGAGGGATGTGATCATAATTTTTTTAGGAGGGTGTATTCAATTGGGATTTTGAGGGATTTTAAATTTTTTAATGAATCTAGGGGTATTTAATCAGGATTTTAAGTGATTTTCTGAAATTCAATGTGTATTTAATAAGGATTTTAAGATAATTTATTAAAATCCTTAGAAATCCAGGTGTATTCAATTAGAATTTTAAAGAAGTTTATAACATTTCAGGTGTATTTAATTAGAATTAGAATTCAAAGAATTCGGAAAAGTTGAGGAATTAGAAGGAATTGGAGAGATTTTGTAGTGTATTTTAAGCATCCACAACTTTCACCTCCCCCCATGAGATTTCGAGGGAATTGAATCAAAATTTTACAAGAAATCTCTACAAATCAGTTAAACTCCACAAAAATCCATAAAAATATTTCAAATTCCCAATTGAATACACCCTCCTTAGTTTTTCTTTAACAAAAAGTATTATCTACATTAAGAGAAGGAGAGTGGGCTTAGCCTCATAATGGGCTAGCAATAATATGGTTCAAATTCGTCTTTTGTGAGAACCTAAGACCTAAATCCTAAACCTTTCACTTGCAAGCGAAGAGGAATACTACTAGACTGTAGTACTAAGTGTCCTTTCTAAACCACATAGGTGCCAAATTGCATTTTATCATCATAATCTTACATTCATCCGTACGTGCCTATAAGTAAAAGTACAGGGCTCTCAAGGCTGCTGCTGTATTAGTTAAACCTAGCCATTCATTCAAACTAATCTAGAGCCTATACTTGTCCATTTCACAAAGTCATACCTTTCATATTTATCTAAGAAACTAGCCGTTACAAATAACTATAAGAAGATGAACTTGGAGGGTGGAATTAACCTAGGTTTCAACACTTCCACTGTTTCTGTCACCAAAGGAAACAACTCCTCCTCCACCTTCTTCCAAGGTTCCAGACTCCATTCAGGTATACTAACTCTATTTTTCTAGTTTTTCTTTAATCTCATTTGAGGGCTACCCTCTTGACTCATTCTTCCTTGGTTTGCAACAGGGTCCTGGAGAGGGCTTAGGCCAAATTTCTCCGCCCTTGGTGTGCAAAGTGGCACTCCCACGACCTCCTCTGGCTTCAGGGGTCGTGGGGATTCCTATCCCTCGGCCTAAAAAGAAGAAGACTAAGGTTGTTGCCATCACTACTACTTCCACTCTGACTTCTGGGCCTTCTCCTTCAATCTCTTCTAAAGCTGCCTTTTCTGCTACTACTGGAGGTGTTGGAACGATGTCACCTTTCTTCGCATCTGTCCTTACGATGGCATCTTTGCCCGAACTTGTTAAGAAGTTCGAGCAAATCAAAACTAAGTTGCAGCCTCCCTCGTCTTCCTCCGAGCCTTAACTTCTTCAAAATGCATGTTAGATCTTCAAGGAGTGGATAAGGAGGGACTTCACTGCTTTCGTCAACCTCAAGGCTCTTCATGATGCTAAGAAGGCCTTGACCGAGCTTTACAAGGCTAAGTTACTGTCATAAGCTCAATACGAGTCATTTCTCAGTTTCTATGAGAACCTGCGGGCGTTGAGGGATCAATATCAGCGGGCAGAGCGGGCATCCAATAAAGTGAAGTGCTTCCAAGAAAAATACACGAGGGCTTCTGCCACACCCTAACAATTAGTAGGGGAAGGATTAACCATGGAGGAAATGATTGCAGTGGTGGATTCTGAAATTCAAAGATTGGTATATTCATACACCCTATTTGAGCATTGTATGAAAAGTTATTACCTAGTTTTGGTTATGTGCTTTAAATTGACATTTTTATAGTTGTTTCGCATATAGGTGAGACCTATCCTGAGGACGAGCGTAGTCACTTGAGACAAGGGGGTTACGACCCTTCCACATCTCAGTGAGTGGGCTTTTGGTTTTCCGTATATACCTATATACTTATGGTTTTTCCCAGAAAATGAAATGGAATGTTTATATGTTTTAAATGCCATGCATAGCATATTTATTTATGCATTAGTAGTTGCATATATGTATGTTTGGTGCTGCGAACGCACAGGTAAGTGCTAGGTAAGTTTATGGTTATGTGAGATGCATAGAGAGCTCATAATCTGCACCCCGGTGTTAGTGCTCCCGCCCAGAGTAGGGCACAATCTTTCATATGATGTTCACTTCCTGCACCACACGCTCATCTTGGATCCAAGTTAGGTGCACAGTCTTATCGTACAGACCACTATAGGTGATTCCGACTCGTAGGTGACCCGCAATTATTCACCCAGTCTTCACGTGATCGTAGCAATTGAACGTATTTATTTACACCCAGTCTTGTCGTACAGACCACTTTAGGTGGTTCCGACTCGTGTGCAGGTATAGTTAGTGAGTTGGGGATTTGAGCTCTAGATTCAGCCGTACAGGTCACGTTAGGTGACTCCGGCTGACATATTAATTGCATTGTTTGACATTACCTGGGTTACTTACATTTTATGTGGAGGCATTCGACATGGCATATTTCTAAGCATGTTTTCGATATATATGTGTATATTCTATTTTCTGGGAAACTATACAGGTTTTACGGCGAGGGGTTATAACTTTTGTTAATGAAATGATTTTGAAAAGCTTTGTTTTTGCCCACTCACACTTTCTGCTTTGCGCCCCTCCAGGTTCTAGTTTGGATTGCTCTTTTGGTGGCTTACGAGGAATCCACGGCATATCTGACAGATTATCACCAGTGTAGGACCACCTCTGGGTGTGTTTAGTTAGTGTTTGTTCCTTTGGACTGCACTAGGTTTTCTGTACTTTGAATATTGTTATCGCCCTTACACTTGCACTTGTTTGTTAACTACTCTGTTTTGTAGTTTGGATTTTATTTATTCCTACTTTTATTATTATCTTAGCTTCCGCATTGCGCACATGGCTACGTCACCCTCTCGTGATAGCCAGCACGCCTTGATTTCGGTCGGGGTGTGTCAGTTTGGTATCAGAGCATAGGTTTGGCAGTCCTGCTTATTTTTGTGAATGTTCTACTTGTTTTGGTGTTTTCTGTCAGAACTATGCCGCCTCATAGGGAACCACGTCGCTCTGCTGAGCCTAGTTTCCCCGATGTAGCTCAATTGGGGGAAGTTATTGTTACTGCCATTCAGTCGGTGCTCCACCCTTCCCAGATGACTCATCTGAAAACCATGTATAATTTGAAGCTGGATAAGTTTGAGGGCCACGAGGGTTTTGAGGGAGCTGAGCGGTGGCTAGAGCATATTGAAAAAACCTTTTGTGTATTGCATAATCAGGGGAATCTTCCTGTTGAAAAGTGGGTTGAGACGACATTATGGTTCTTGGGTAAGGAATCGTCATCTTGGTGGGAACAGGAGGTCCGTCGTTGGACCCCAAAGGAAAGGGCTGACTGGGAAGTGTTTAAGAAGGGAAGTTAACGGCAAATGAGTATGATCAGAGGTTCACTGATTTATCCTGTTATTATTCGGAGGTTGCTGCCAATCCGAGTGAGATGATTCATCGTTTTCGATTAGGTACTAAGAAGAAGTGGCGTTCTATGGCCACCATTACTCCTTGCAACTCTTATCAAGAGTTCTATGAGATTTTGTTGAGGATTGAGGATTCTGAGAACATGCCCAATGAGAGTGAGGAGGAAGAAAAAGATGGTAATCAAAGAAAAGACGATAAAGGCAAAGGCCAAACATCTTTAGGACCTCGCAAGACCCAAAGTTTTAAGCAAGGTGGGACTAGTTCCAGTTCTTCCAGCGGTGGTTTTAGTGCTACTGGTCAGGGAAGAGGTGGTAGATTTTCTGGGGGTCCTAGAGGCCAGAGACAGGGCGATACTGGTAGAGGAAGAGCTCCGTTATGTCGCAGGTGTAACAATCGGCATTTTGGAGAGTGTAGGAAAGGCAGCAGTGGTTGTTTCACTTGTGGGCAGATGAGACATTGAGCTGCAAATTGTCCCCAGAGTCAGCAGAGGCCCTAGCAGTTTTTCTTGCCACCACCTCCGCTAATCTAGCAGGTCCTAGGGCGTGGTAGTTATGGTCAGATGGGTCATGATGGTGCCTGCTATTATTAGGGTGATGCCGCTCCTTATGCTCCAGGACAGTATCCGTATCCCCAGGATCCTTATTCTCAGAGCGGGTATCCTCAGTTTTCAGGTGGTTATATGCCATATCCTCCCATTTCAGTGGGTGGATCTCAATGGTACCAAGGAGGATAGCCTCAGTAGGGAGAGATTGTTAATAGTAGTGTGGGATCTTCAAGGCAGTCTGGTCAGCCTAGTCAGGGGCGTAATATGTAGGGTCGAGGTGGTTAGACCAGTAGAGGTCGTGGTGGACTACAGCAGACCTAGGGGCATATCCACAATATTTCTTTGCAGGATGCTTAGAATAATCCAGACTTGATCATGGGTACGTTAAATATCCTTGGTTATTTTGCTAGAGTATTGATTGATTGTGGTGCGACACATTCTGTTATTTCTCATACATTTGCTCAAGTAACGCAACCTCACCCTACACCTCTAGGGTATGATTTAGAGTTTGCTATGCGTAGAGGGGAGATATGTTATGTTGATTGTGTGTATCCAGGATGTCCAGTGATAGTGAAGGATGTTGTTATGCCAGCTGACCTTATCCTATTAGATATTGTTGATTTTGATGTGATTTTGGGCACATATTGGTTGCATTTTAATCGTGCCAATATAGATTGTTATGGGAAAACAATTACCTTCCATCATTCTAGATTACCTGTGGTTACTTTTGTAGGTGAGCAGAGTGGGGTGAGACATGGCGTTATTTCTGCTGTGCGAGCAAAAAGGTTGTTATCAAAAGGTTGCCAGGGATACTTAGCTCATGTAGTGTTGAACGATGTTGCTCCTAGTAGTGTGGAGGACATAAGAGTAGTCAGGCATTTTCCTGATGTTTTCCCTGATGATTTACCTAGATTGCCGCCAGACTGAGATGTGGAGTTCACCATTGATTTGCTTTCAGGTACTAATCTTATATCCTTGACTCCTTATTGAATGGCTCTTGCTGAGTTAAGGGAATTGAAAATCCAGTTGCAGGAATTAGTGGATAAAGGTTTTATTCAGCCTAGCATTTCACCCTGGGGAGCTCTAGTGTTGTTTGTGAGAAAGAAAGACGGGACTTTGAGGCTATGCATTGATTACCGATAATTGAACCCGGTAACAATTAAAAATCATTATCCATTGCCGCGTATAGATGATTTGTTTGATCAACTTCAAGGTGCTTGTGTATTTTCCAAGATTGATTTGAGGTCTAGTTATTATCAGTTGAAGATCAGTAATGAGGATGTCCTTAAGACAGCGTTCAGGACTCGTTATGGTCATTATAAGTTTCCGGTAATGCCATTTGGATTGACGAATGCACCAGCTGCTTTTATGGATTTGATGAACCAAGTATTCCAGTCGTATTTGGATAGATTTATCATTGTCTTTATTGACGATATCCTGGTATACTCTAAGTCTAAATCTGAGCATGTTCGATATCTTACTTTGGTGTTGAAAAGGTTGAGGGAACACCAACTATATGCTAAGTTTAGCAAGTGCCAATTTTGGTTAGATCAAGTGGCATTTTTGGGACACATCAGATCTGCCCAAGGTATTTTGGTGGATCCTCAAAAGGTAGCAGCAGTGGAGAAGTGGGAGCAACCATGGACCGTCATTGAGGTGAGGAGTTTCCTTGGTTTAGCAAGGTATTACTGGTGGTTTGTTATTTTTTCGTGATTGCTTTACCATTGACGAGGTTAACGAGGAAGGATGTTAAATTTGAGTGGGATGATAATTGTGAGCAGAGTTTCTAGCAACTGAAGTATTGTCTCACTCATGCACCTGTTTTGGCACTCCCGGATGATAGTGGTAATTTCGAAGTCTATAGTGATGCTTCCTTAAATGGTCTGGGATGTGTGTTGATGCAACATAGTAGGGTGATTGCTTATGCTTCACGACAATTAAAGTCTCATGAGTTGAATTACCCTACACATGATTTGGAGTTAGCGGCCATTATCTTTGCTTTGAAGATGTGGAGACATTATCTTTATGGAGAAAATGTAAGATCATTACGGGTCATAAGAGTCTTCAATATCTTTTCACTCAGAAGGATCTCAATCTTCCTCAGCGAAGATGGTTGGAACTGCTTAGTGATTATGATTACACGATTGATTATCACCCTGGTCGTACGAATGTGGTAGCTGATGCACTTAACAGAAAATGTCAAGGCCATATTAATGCGTTGTACGCTAGTCGTGTTCTTCTTCTGGCAGACTTGAGATCAACTGGAGTGTGGTTAGAGGTAGAAGATCAGGAGGTAGCCTTACTTGCTAATTTTCAAGTTAGGCTGATTTTAATTGATCTTGTACTTGAAGCCCAGTTGGTTGATGAAGAGACCCAAGAAATAATTCAAGCAAGGAATCATAGGAAAAAGAAGGACTTCAGTGTTCGAGAATCAGATGACATACTTATGCAGGAGCGTAGAATGTTTGTGGCAAATAATTTGGAATTAAAGAAAACAATTCTTGATGAAACGCATATTTCAGCTTATGCGATGCATCCAGGAGCTACTAAAATGTATCATACCATTCGACCATTTTATTATTGGCTGGGTATGAAAAGAGAGATAGCTAAGTATGTGAGTAGGTGTGCCATTTGCCAACAGGTTAAAGTTGAAAGGAATAAGCCGTTTGGGTTGTTGCAGCCGTTTCCTATTCCAAAGTGGAAATGGGAAAACATTACTATGAATTTTGTGTACAAGCTTCCACATACACATAATGGCTTTGACGGCATTTGGGTGATAGTTGATCGATTTACTAAGTCAGCGCATTTTATTCCAGTGAGGGAAAAGTATTCTTTGGGCCGATTAGCTTAATTATTCTTATCGAAGATTGTGAAGTACCATGGTGTTCCAGTGAGTATTATCTCGGATCGTAACCCAATATTTACTTCTAAATTTTGGGTGGCTTTTCAGGAAGTTTTGGGTACGAGATTACTCTATAGTACAACATATCATCCTTACACAGACGGACAATCAGAGAGGACCATTCAGACGTTGGAGGATATGTTGAGATCTTCGGTGTTACAGTTTGGCGATGCTTGGCACAAACGGTTGGATTTATTGGAATTTGCATACAACAACAACTTTCATTCGAGTATCGGCATGTCACCATTTGAGGCACTGTATGGTAAATCTTGTCGTACACCCTTATGTTGGTCTGAGGTTGGAGAAAGAGTTTTGGTGGGTCCAGAAATTGTTGAGGAAATTACTCAAAATGTTCAGGTAATTAAGTCTAACTTGAAAGCGGCCTAGGATTGACAAAAGAGCTTAGTGGATCGGTATGTTACTAACAGAGTGTATGAAGTGGGTGATTGGGTGTTTCTGAAGCTTTCACCATGGAGAGGTGTAGTACGGTTTGGAAAGAAAGACAAGCTAAGTCCCAGGTATATCAGACCATATATGATTACCGAGCGAGTTGGTGAAGTGGCTTACAGGCTTGAGTTTCCTTCTGAGCTGGCTAAAGTGCATAATGTTTTTCATGTGTCCATGCTTCGTCATTACATTGCGGATCCGTCACATGTGATACCTCCTCAACCATTGGAAATAAGCCCGGATTTGACATGACGAGGAACCAGTAGCGATTCTGGATTGGAAGGAAAAGGTTATGAGGAACAAGACTGTAAGTTTAGTGAAAGTTTTGTGGAGAAATCACTCAACGGAGGAGGCTACTTGGGAAACGGAAGACCGGATGAGAAATTTGTATCCTTGGTTGTTCTATGGTTACTAGTGGTTAGTTTGAATTATTTTGAATTTTGGGACGAAATTTTATTAAGGTGGGCAGGTTGTGACAGCCTGTTTCGAATTATTCGTACCGTAGGTGTGAAATGACATTTTTGCCCCTAGTGGTTATTTGTCATTTGTGTGGTTGTTTTGTTGTTTGGCTAGTTGCATCTGGACCACACATTTACCTCATCCCCATCATCTTCTCCCGCGTCTCTCTCTGTGTGTTTCGAACCTCTCTTTCTCTCTCTTCTTCTTCTTTCTTTGTACGGACAAGACCCAAAAATCGTGAAAACGTTGCAGATCGAGGTGGAAAATTATACCTTTGTGTTCGTGAGGACCATACGAGTTCAACCATACCAATTTCAGGTAAGGAACCCTTCGATTTCACGTCGAACCAGGAATCCCCGATTTGGTCACTGTTCATGCACACATGAAATGTTGTTTTTTAGGGAAGTTGAAGCTTTTAGGAAGCTTAGTGAGGTCCTTAGGAAGCTCGGGGTGGTTCGTTGGAAGGATTTGGACGTCGGGATTGTGCGTTACAAGTTTGGCCAATTTTTCTCAAATTTCTCCGGCATGATCCTGTGATCTTTGAGGTTTCAAACAGGCATAACGTTGTTCTACTCATCTCCAGCTTTCCATTGGTGCAAATTTCATAGAAATTGGTGAAGAAACGAGTGACAAATGAAGATTTGAAAAATTCCCAGTTTTTCGACGACTAGCGATTCGCCGGAGAAGAAGATGGAATATTCCGTCAGTTTGGACGGAATATTCTGACGCCGTTAGTCAGTTTTAACGGAATATTCCTGATGGAGTTAACTAACGCCGTCAATGTGCCTGGCACGTGGGGGGCGTATAGGGCCGTGCCCTCGCCGGCGTGTAGCAGCGCGTGGAGCATCGGAAAAATTATTTTAAAAATTTAGGGATGTTCGTGAGGTTGAGTAGATCACATTGGTGTATTTATACACCCTATTTGAGCATTGTATGAGAAGTTATTACCTAGTTTTGGTTATGTGCTTTAAATTGACGTTTTTATAGTTGTTTCGCATATAGGTGAGACCTATCCCGAGGATGAGCGTAGTCACTCGAGACAAGGGGGTTACGACCCTTCCACATATCAGTGAATGGGCTTTTGATTTTCTGTATATACCTATATACTTGTGGTTTTTCCCAGAAAATGAAATGGAATGTTTATATGTTTTAAATGTCATGCATAGCGTTTGCCTATTTATTTATGCATTAGTAGTTGCATATATGTATGTTTGGTGTTGCGGATGCACAAGTAAATGCCAGGTAAGTTTATGGTTATGATTGTGAATTAGTGGTTATGTGAGATGCATAGAGGGCTTATAACCTGCACCCCAGGTGTTAGTGCTCCCACCTAGAGTAGGGCACAGTCCTTCACGTGATGTTCACCTCCCGCACCACACGCTCATCTTGGATCCAAGTTAGGTGCACAGTCTTGTCGTACATACCACTATAGGTGGTTCCGACTCGTAGGTGACCCGCGATTATTTGCCCAGTCTTCACGTGATTGTAGCACTTGAGCGTATTTATTTACACCAGTCCTGTCATACAGACCACTTTAGGTGGTTCCGACTCGTGTGCAGGTATAGTTAGTGAGTTGGGGATTTGAGCTTTAGATTCATCCGTACAGGTCACGTTAGGTGACTCCAGCTGACATGTTACTTGCATTGTTTGACATTACCTGGGTTACTTACATTTTATGTGGAGGCATTCGACATGGCATATTTTTGAGCATGTTTTCGATATATATGTGTATATTCTATTTTCTGGAAAACTATACAGGTTTTATGGCGAGGGGTTATAACTTTTGTTAATGAAATGATTTTGAAAAGCTTTGTTTTTGCGCACTTACACTTTCTGTTTTGCGCCCTTCCAGGTTCTAGTTTGGATTGCTCTTTTGGTGGCTTACGAGGAATCCACGGTATATCTGACAGATTATTACCAATGTAGGACCACCTCTGGGTGTGTTTAGTTAGTGTTTGTTCCTCTGGACCGCACTAGGTTTTTTGTGCTCTGAATATTGTTATCACCCTTACACTTGCACTTGTTTGTTAACTACTATGTTTTGTAGTTTGGATTTTATTTATTCGTACTTTTATTATTATCTTAGCTTCCGCACTGCGCACATGGCTACGTCACCCTCTCGTGACGGCCAACACGCCTTGATTTCGATCAGGGTGTGTCAGTGTGTGCGTGTATATATATATATATATATTTCGCAGAATGATTGTAGAAGTCATTCCCAGAAAATGCTTGTGTTGTTTATGACAGGGAGAAAATATATCAAATTTAAGGGAAATTGTCACTACTACAAAATTAGCTTTAAGTGTCAGATGATGGTGGCGGTTAATAAGCCATTATGTCGGATAAAAGTAATCCGACACATTTTTTAATTAGTGCTGGATAAAACTTATTTACTGTAGGTTATATCTGCCAGTACTTAATGGCGGATAATTAACGTCGGTTTAAACCGCCACAAATTGTTTTTAATCGCTAGTATTTCTGTGTTTTTTTTTAAATATTTTTTTTATATATTTTGGCGGATTTTAAGTTAATAGTGGTGGTTATAACCGATAGAAATTGACTATTTTATTATTTTAGTATTTTGGTGGTTATTATTTTGATATTCTGACGATTATAACCAACATAAATTGACTATTTTATTATTTTTACGCCAAAAGTTTTTCTGTTTGTTGTTCGTTCAGATTTCTTTCTCTTCTTCATCTTCAATCTCAGATTTCTTTCTCTTCTTCATCTTCAATCTTCATTTTCAATATTCAATCTTCAATCTTTACCTTCAATCTTCAATTATTTTCTTCTCTTCATCTTCAATCTTTTTGTTCTCTTCATCTCACAGTAAGTTTCTTTTGCTTCCATAATTTTTATTTTCTATTTCTTTCTTCATCAAGCATTTTATCTTTTTCTGATTTGATTTTGCAGGGGCTTTATTTGGTTGGCTGACCACGTAAAGAGTAGATCGACGACAAAATTCTTCAATAGTTCAGGTTTTATTGCTGAACTTCTTGATGTTTAGATTGTTTGTTTAACACACAAGATTATTTATTTAGAGATTTTAATTTAATTAGTATGATAAATTAGGATTATTTTCCATTAGTTTATTTTATTTACTTAAATTTTATGAAGAAATTGAGACAAATATTATTTGTAAATATTTAATATACCATAAATTGGTAATATTTAGTAATATAGGTATATATTATGTTAATTAATTAAATATTTCACTCTAATTGCTATGAGGATATACAAAACTTAAATTTAATAATTAGTCAAGAGTGTAGATAAACATATTTTTGTTAACCTTTTATTGTTTTTTTAATTTGTTTTACTGTGATAGGTGTTGGAAATTAAATTGCAATTGTGATAGTTCGAGATTGAAAGATAGGGATTGAAATTTCTAATAGTTATGCCTACATGATAGGGATTGAAAGATTGTAGGTATCTTAGTTTCAAAGTAATATTTGCTCTCGTACAGTGGTAAAACATGGAAAAGAGTTGGTTGACAATATCGTGAAATTTGGACGCATATATAGATGGAATTAATTTGTTTTTGGATCAAGCAGTTGTGAATGGTGCTGGCCCCGATAAGTTTAGATGTCCTTGTAAAAGATGTTGTAATCGATATACTTTTGTTAGAAAAACTATTGTCGAACATCTTGTGTTGTATGATATGGATAAAGATTACAAAAATGCTTCGCGGCGATATCATGGGGAACCTTTCATTGGAGAGCAAAATATGGGGATTGGAGAAGAAGGTGTTGGGCCGTCTACTGAAACAGGAGATCTATTGACTGTATTCATGATGTTCTTAATGATGTATTTGTCCAACCATTAATGGAAGAAGGTGTTGGGCCGTCTACTGAACCTCTTTCTTGGGAAGGGCGTCCAGAAGAGGTCGAGATTTTTTTTAAGTTGCTTGAAGAGGTAGATCAAGATTTGTGGCCAGGTTGTAATGAATTTAAAAAATTTGAGGCAGTTGTAAGATTGTATCAGATCAAGTGTTTAGCAAGAATGCCGAACGTGATCTTCACCACATTACTCGAGTTAATTAAAAAAATGTTGCTTGATGGAGATTGTTTGCCTGAATCTTTTTATAAGGCAAAAAAACTTATAAATAACTTGGGTCTGACGTATGTGAAGATTGATGCGTGTCCCAATAATTGCATGATTTATTGGAAAGACACTGCGGAGTTGACCGCATGCTCAGTTTGTGGTGAATCAAGATATAAAAATGTCAATGAAGAGGATGGCTCTAGAAAAAAAAATAGCAACTAAGGTTATGTGGTATTTTCCTTTAAAACCACAATTGTAGCGGTTGTATATGTCGAAGCATACGGCTGAACATATAAGGTGGCACGCAACTGAATGTCCTAAGGATGGGTTTATGAGACATCCTTCAGATTCTCCAGCATGGAAACCTTTGGATAATTTATATTCCGAGTTTGGATCAGAAATGCGAAATGTTCGATTAGGGTTGGCTAGTGATGGATTTAATCCTTTCGGAAAAATAAGGCAAGACCATAGCACATGACCTGTGGTGCTTTCAGTTTACAATTTATCACCCTGGATGTGTATGAAACAACTGAATTTATTGTTGTCTCTGTTAATACCAGGACCGTGCAATCCCAGTAAAGAGATTGATGTATACATGCATCCATTGATTGATGAGTTGAATGAGTTGTGGGAGGTGGGCACTTCTACTTATGATGCGTAGTACAACCAAAATTTTACGATGAAGGCTGCCATCTTATGGACTATAAGTGATTTTCCGGCTTATGGAATGTTATCAAGATGAAGTACACATGGATATAAAGCATGTCCACATTGCATGCATGATAAAGAATCTATTTACTTGCCGGCGAGTCGTAAGATTTGCTATTTGGGGCATCAACGCTTTCTTCTTGTTGATCATAGGTTTCGAAGGCAAACCACATCTTTTAATGGTTGGCAAGAGCATCGTAGTGCACCAAGGCAGTGGACTGGTTTACAATGTCTTGAAGAACTTTGTACTTTGAGATTTACATTTGGAAAACCAAAGAAAGATGCTTCGCTTGGGCAATGCAGAAAACGAACTGAGAGCAGTACAAGTAGTAAGAGTCAGTGGAAGAAGAAATCTATTTTTTATGAACTACCTTATTGGATGCATCTGTTGATTAGACACAATCTTGATGTTATGCATATTGAAAAAAATATATGTGACAATATAGTGGGAACATTGTTAGATATAGATAAAAAGTCTAAGGATGGATTGGCTGCACGTGCAGATCTTGAAATCTTGAACATAAGACATGGACAACATCCACGTAGGGAACATTTCGACCTCTAGCATTGTTCACGTTGAAAAGAAAAGAAAAAACTGCATTTTGTGAAGTGTTGTCTATTATTCGGGTTCCCGATGGATATTCATCAAATTTGTCGTGATGTGTGCATGTGAATGAATGAAAAATACATGGATTGAAAAGCCACGATTGCCATGTTTTAATGCAGCAATTACTCCTGCTTGCAATACATGCGGTTTTGCCTAAATCTGTTACTATGATATTATTAAAGTTAAGTGCAATTTTCAGACAATTGTGTAGCAAGGAGTCCGAGGAAGGTTTCAAGCAATTGAATTCAAGAATTACCTTGTCATTATGTCAATTGGAGAAGATATTCCCGCCTACATTTTTTGATGTAATGATGCACCTCCCAGTTCACTTGGCAGATGAAGCAGCTATTGTAGGGCCTGTTCAATATAGATGGATGTATCTAATTGAATGGTAATTAAAAAATCTTTATAAAATTTGTTAATTTATAATGATAATTTTTATTAGTAATTATAATAATTTGTGTTTTGTATTATAATTATAGGTATTTGCAAAAACTGAAGCGTTATGTTCATAATAAAGGTCATTTTGAAGGTTCTATTACTGAAGCAAATTTGGTGGATGAGTGCTTGTCCTTTTGTTCCATGTATCTTAGAGATGTCGAGTCTCGTCGCACTTGTAGAGGTCAAAATGAAGATGATATTGGACGTGGAGTATCTGGTGGGTTATCAATTTTTTACTCTAAAGGATGTTATATGGGTTCAGGAGAAAATGTGGAGCTCGAGTTAAATGTTCTTGATCAATTCTATAGATACATTCTAAATAATTGTGATGAGGTCAACCCATTTAGAAGGTAAGAACATCTAGTCATACCTCTTAATGTTTTATCAATTTTCTTTACTTTGAAAAATTAGTTAAGCATATTTGGACTTGATTGGCTAGGCAACATGAGGAATTCTTGAAAAATCAACATCGTCGAGCAAGGCTGACTGTGCGACAAATCAAGGAGCTAAGCAAGAAAGAATTTCCAGAATGGTTCAAGCAACATGTGAATTAATATAACGGTCACATTATTACTTTTTTTTTTTAATTTTTCTTTTTACATTTTAATTATGACGTGTTTATATTTGTTGTGTCAACTTTTATCCTTTTACTTATTACAGATTTATTTAAGATGTCATGCTAATGACATCTTGATATCTAAAGACTTGCTGGCTAGCCAATTATCCTAGTAGGGTTGTGACGAAATATAAAAGTCACATTATTCATGGGTTCAGATTTCGTACAAAATCTGTGGACGATAAGCATAAGAATCAAAATTGTGGTGTCTTTGTACCTGTAAATATCCCTGGTGCAATTGGGCAAGTGAATTGTTATGGCAAAGTCATAGACATGTTCGAGGTTAGATATTGTGGTCCTACTGAAGCAGGAGACAGGGGTCAAGCTGTGATGTTGTTTAAGTGTAAATGGGTTAATAATGAAAGTCCAAGAGGTATGAAGACCGATCAATATGGATTTACTTTAGTACACTTCAATCGATTGAGATTTAAAGAGGATCATTTCATATTAGCTTCACAAGCATTACAAGCATTTTACGTGGAGGACACAATTGAAAAAGATTGGCATGTTGTTGTTCGAACGCAGCCGAGAGATTTGTTTGACGTATTAGAGGATAATGATGCACTTGATGACTGTGCCATACCTGATTTGGATGATCGTGTACTTGACAATGAAAATTTGCATACAAGGGTTGGCGTGGAAGAGACTCCTTTTCACGAAGTATTACCATTGCCTACCCAGTTCCCTTATTTTGTCAATGACGATGATGACCTAACAGAAGATGAAATGGAATAGTTGTATTATGGGATAGTTTGGATGTGGTCTCTAATCCTTAATATTCTTTGACTAAAACCTTAATGGTTTTCAAAGTTTGATCAAAGTCCCTTGACTTTGTACACCTCATTATATTACTATTAATATTTTTATTTTTATAGTTTTGACATGAATTGTTTGATATTTTATGAGATTTATAATCCTATAAATTTAAAGTCCCTCATTATAATACTATTAGAAACGGTTACAATAAAAAAATTCAAACATTTTGATTGAATAAATAGATATAAACTATGTAACAATAAGAAATAATAAATGGCAAAAGAATGTATCCATAGTGTTAAAAAAATTGGTACATTTTGCAAAAAAATTGATACATTTCACATATAATAAAGTGGTACATTAATAAAGAAGAATGGGTACATTATTAATAAATTAGGGTACAAATAAAAGATTAAAAAATTATGAATACAAATGAAATTTTAAAAAATATGGGTGCTAAAAGAAATTAATATATGGGTACAAATTAAAACTAAAAAGAAAATACTACAAATTTTAAAAAAATGTTGCAAATTAAAAGTGGGTACAAACTAAAAATATAAATATATGATACAAAGTTTAGCCATAAAACATAAATATACCATATGTAATTTTTCTATCATTGACTAAATATATAATGTCACGTGACGATAAACATATGGGTACAGATACAAATAAAACTTTAAAAAAATATGGGCACAAAAAGAAACTAATAAATGGGTACAAATTAAAAAAGAAAAGAAAATTGGTACAAATTAAAAAATATTTGCAAATTAAAAATAGGTACAAACTAAAAATAAAAATATATGATAAAAAATTTAGCCATAAATATAGATATACTAATTGTAACAAAGGAATATATTTAAAAATAAAAATATTTTATTATTCAAATAATTAATGATGTTATTAATACCCAAGGTCCTTAATCAAAAATTGAAAATGAATAGGATGTTAATCAATGTAGTAGCAAAATGAAGGATGTGAACCTAATTTCTCCTTGTATTATTTACCTTATGCTTTTTAAGTATTAATTAGACTATATTTCAATTTGTGAGGTAACTTTTATTTAAAATATTTTAGTTTGTGTGCTAAAATTTAAAATGTTATTTAAAAACACATGGTTTAAATTTATATTTTATGTTTTAGTCATTCCCTGTTGGATATAACCGACACGAACATAACAAAATTTTGGACGGGATATTTCCTGCGACTTTGATTCAAAAAAATTAAAGGCGCACAAAAATCAATGGAGGAAAATTTTGTGGCGGTTTTTTGATATTTTTGTCGGTTATAATCGACACAAACCTGACATGCATATTAAATAGGCAAGCGCTTTTTGATCGGGTTGTTAGATATAACCGACACTATTTACTATATTGTCGATCATAACCGACACTACTCTGACATCTATAACTGCACCGTTCTGACATACATAAATGCAGTGTATTGACAGAAACATAAAAGCTTTGTCGGATTTTAATTTCCTAGTGATTTTAGTTGAATTTCTATCAGATATAACCGACAATATTTATTACCCTCAACTACTTCCCATTTTCACATCAGCTTCTCTTTCCCATTTTCAATTCAGCCGTTCTTTTCCTTCCCATTTTCACTCCTTCCTATTCTCACTTCTACCCATTTTTACTCCTCTTTCCTTTTCCATTTTCACATCCACCCATTTCTATGGAGGAACAAAATGAACGTAGGGGAATATCATATTTCTATCGAGACTATATTTCGGATCTACACTAACATGTTTGTTTTTATGAAAATAGGGGAATATTGTATTTCTTGATGAAGACCTTGATAGAATGCTTGTGCTTCGTAACATAACTCTCCATGTTGCGGATCATGCATACAAGGAATATCATAATTGTTTGAAAGCGGAGTATTACACCAAAAGACAAGAGCATGAGCGCACAAAACCTCCCTCTGGTGTGGATGGTGGTCAGTGGGTCGAGATGTTAGAGTATTGGGATAATCCTAAAACAAAGGTAAAAAATTAATGATTTGATATTTGGTATTGAAATATAAGGTGTTTTTTTTTTTTTTTTTTTTTTTTTTACACTTTTCAAGAGGTGGCAGAGAAAAACAAGTATAATCGGGAGTTAAAAACAATGAACCATACAACTGGTTCAAAAACGTTTGCTCGGAATTGGTATGTGTTGCTATTTTGTAATATATGTAGTGTTTTTTATTTTTTTATTTATAATATGGGGGTATTTGTTATTCTCTTTTAACATATTTAAAGAAGAACAAGCATGGTTAGGAGCCGGATCCCATCTCTTTTTTTCGAGCTACCCATGCCCAGAAAGATGACTCTTGGGTTGATGAATCGTCACAACAGAAAGGGGTAAATGATTTGTAACTCTATTCAGATTATGACACATTATTTAAACACAAAATCTATGTTTATATGAACCTTGTTTAAATATTATATTGCAAGAGATCTATGGAGAGTCAAATTTAGTCAATTGTTGAGTCTGGAGAAGAGGACACCTCTAAGGTTAGAACACAAATTTATGTTGAGCAGATGGGTTCTAAGACTAGAAATAGGGTTTGAGGTTATGGCCATGGGGTGATACTAGAGATGGTGTCATATGCAAGCTCTTCAGGTGTTAGGTCTTCCAGGAAATCATCCAAAGGTGCATTGGCCAAGGTGGTAGTTGAGAACAACGAATTAAGGAGGAAGGAGGAAGAAGCCTCCAGAAAGGTGGCGGAGGTAAAGGCTGAGCTTGAGAAATCAAAGACCTTGCAAGAGCAGGTAAACCAGCAGTAGCAGGCGATGAACCAGTAGTTCTTGATGCAACAACAACAAATATTAATGTTGCTTATTCCACAACATTTGCAGCGGCCACCACTCAGCCCTCGGGCATCACAGCATTCGACCTCTGGTCAGTCACTTGTGCCTGCATATCCCAAACAACATATGTTGTTTCAGCCGCAGTATCCAATGCCAGTATATCGACCTCAGATAGCTTCTCCTGGTGACTCACATATTTCTCCAGGTGGTTTCAATGGTGGATTATCTCCGGGTTTGTTTTCTAGATTGTTGTCGGGTAGTTTTGATGGGGATGTGCTAAGGTATTTGGGAGCACATGGAGGATTAGCAGAAGGCTTTGGATCACAGGAAGGATTGGATGAAGGCCAGGAGCACAAGGAGGTTCGGCAGAAGGCTAGGGTTCTATTGAATAGTTTGTTGGTTTTCCTTACGGATATGTCTGACACTTTATCTACGTCGAACAAATGTTTTTTGTCTAGTTATGTATTATGGCGGATTCTGATGACTGTATTGTAAGTTAATTTATATTTAACGTCTACTTTATGTGTTATGGTGGATTCAAAAGACATTATAGTAGGTTAATTTCTATTTGAATGCATATTATGTTTGTTACAAGCTTTGATTATTTTATTCACTTATTAATTTTTTTTTAATTCATTATGTAAAATTTAAAAAACAAACAGAAAGTTTCGTATTTTTTTTAATTATTAATATTTTTCTGTCGGTTGAGACCGACGGAAAATAGTAGATTTTATTTTTTAAAATTTTTTCTGTCGGTTAGGATCGACAGGAGGATGATGTGAATTTGACGGTATTTTTAATTTTCTGGCGGTTAGGATCGACATTAATTGGTAATATCCAATAGTAATTTGGCATTGATTGTCGGTTATAGCCGACACAATTATTGTCGGTTATAGCCGACACAATTATTGTCGGTTTTAGAGTATTTTCTGTTAGAAAATTCATTTCCTAACACAGACAATTCTGTCGCTTATTATATCCACGACTGCATCCATTTTCTGTAGGATTTTGTTAATATCTGACAATAATATATGTTTTTTGTCGGTTATCAAAGTGCCACTAATAAATGGTTATGTAGTAGTGTGTTATTGATACTTCAAAAATCTGATTTTGCACTTCAAAATTTTTATAATTAGAATGAAAATATATACTTATAAGGAGTGTAGAACGAGATTTTTGAGTGCAAATAATAGCTCCCAATTTAAAATATGTGAATTTTGTCAACCTAAAATAGTCCGATTATGTAAACAAGTATTTAGTTAGTGAAAAGAGGGCTGCCGAAACTAATAAGGGAAGAAGGAAGAAATAGAGAAGATGCTAACGGTTGCCGGCCTTCAAACAAGTATTTATTTGTCCTTTCCAAACCTTACGAAAGAAATAGGTGCCTGCCGGATTTGGATGGGGGTGTCGAAACTAATAAGGGAAGAAGGAAGAAATAGAGAATATGCTATACCATTGCTAAAAAAAAAGTACAAATAAGGAAATAAGGAAGGAAGAAAGAAAGAAAGAAAGAAGAGCCAAAATAATTGAAACCAGAAGCAACAATGGCAGCAACAAAGATGATAGTATCAGCACTGCTGGGAGGCTTTGTGTTATTCGTATTATATGTCTATGAATCTTTGGTCTTAAAGCCGAAGAGGCTAAGATCAAAGCTTCAAAAGCAAGGGATCAGAGGGCCTCCCCCTTCATCAATTCTCTTAGGCAATATCCCGGACATGAAGAGCATCAAACTCAAGGTGATGAGGGAGAAGTCAACAGCTACAGAAACAAGTAGTACCAGTGTCTCAAAAGACCAGCATGTTTCCATTGATCATGATTGGCCTTCAACCCTTTTCCCTCATTTAGCGCAATGGCAAAACGACTATGGTAGACCATTTCTGTCATCATAGTCTGTTTATGTACTTTATTTTACAATAACATAGTGGTCGAAAAGTAACATAAGCAGTCTTGTAGTTACCTTATCAATTGTTTGCTATGTAAGCAGACCTGTAGATGGTTTTGTTTAAAATGGTTATCTCAGCTCTTCCATATTATTATTATTTTTTAAATAGTAACAAAAAGGAGGTGACCAGACTTTCCTTTTGTTTTCGCTCTTTTCCAGCTGTCTTCGGTATGCTTATTTAGTATATAATGGTGGCAGGGCCAAACTTCACATATTTAACTGGAAGCATACAGCAATTAAGCATAACAGATTTAGAAATGGTAAAGGAAGTTTGTTTGTGTAGATCTTTGAACTTAGGGAGGCCTACTTTCGTATCTAAGGATCGTAAGCCACTGTTCGGCCAAGGAATTATAGCGTCAAATGGTCCAATTTGGTTGCACCAAAAAAAAATTATTGGTCCAGAGTTCTACTTTGAAAGGGTTAAGGTAAATGACCACTAAACCTCTGACTAGAATTATTGAATTTACTCTTTCAAAGTTTAATTCGGCAATCACCAAATTGACTGCTTAATTTTAAGGGTATGGTGGATTTGATGGTGGACTCCACAACCACCATGTTGAGATCTTGGGAGAGTAAAATCGAAAACGAAGGAGGAAGTGCAGCCTTAGAAGTTGATAAGGATTTGAGAAGCTTGTCGGCCGATATTATATCAAGAACGTCGTTTGGAAGTAATTATTCACAAGGGAAAGAAATATTTTTAAAGCTCAGAACTCTTCAGAAGATCATGTCCCAGGGAAACACTGGTGTACCGGGTGCGAGGTATCTATATATAACAATATAAGAAAGCTCATGTTCATCATACTTTAAGCATTTAATAATACATATACCACAAATGGAAAAAATTGCTGTAGCCAGTTATATATATATGGTACAAAGAGTTTTCTGTATACATTTGCTCCATAAAAGCTTACAATGGTGTCAATAAATACCTCCTCGGTATCATACTAAAGGTTTGTTAAATGTATGAATGCCAGACACTTACCAACGAAAAACAACAGACTGATATGGAGACTAGAGAAAGAGATCCGTGCTATGATTTTAAGGGTTGCGAAGGAACGCAGTACTGGGGCTACTTGTGAGAAGGATCTTCTGCAAATAATACTCGAGGGGGCCAAAAATTATGAAGACGCTCCTAGCCTATTTTCAGGTATATCCCAGGATAGTTTTATAGTGGATAATTGCAAGAGTATATACTTTGCTGGCCACGAAACCACTGCCACAGCAGCGTCTTGGAGCTTGATGTTGTTAGCTGCACATCAAGACTGGCAAACTTGTGCCCGTGCTGAGGTGCTTGAATTTTGTAGGGATGGCATTCCAGATGCTGATTTGCTTCGAAACATGAAAATAGTACGTCACTTACCATATACGCTAACAAATAACCCTATAAATATATGTGTGTGTGAATGAAATGTATATCTGCACTCCTTTGACAAAAAAAAATTTATATCAGCATTCCCATGGGCACACAAGTTCTACACACTCTGGTACTGGAAGTACTATGTTACCCGACACATTTTTGTGTAATACGACTTGATACTCTTTCTACGAAAATGGTACGCAATTTATTCATAACTAATTGTACAAATGATGGCAGTTGAATATGGTGATTCAAGAGACATTGCGCCTGTACTCACCATCAACGGTTGTTGCAAGAGAAGCCTTGGAAGACATTGAGCTGAAAGGCATTCTAATTCCCAAAGGAACGAACATTCAGATTCCAATTCCTATAGTGCATCGACTTCCTGATATCTGGGGTCCCGATGCCCATGAATTCAATCCGAAAAGATTCGAGCATGGAATTGCTGGGGCTTGCAAGTTTCCTCAGGCTTATATGCCATTTGGAGTTGGTGCTCGTATCTGTACTGGCCAACACTTAGCCATGACAGAGTTGAAGGTGATTCTGTCACTTATTCTGTCCAAGTTTTCCTTCTCACTATCACCAGAATACCAACACTCCCCGGCTTATACGTTGGTTATTATGGAACCCGAACATGGAGTAAGTCTCCATATGAGGAGAGTGTGACTAGTTGTGTTTTCGTAGAGATGTACTGATATGTTGTGGATGTTCGATTTTACAATGAGTAATGATACGTAATGATAGTTTAATTAATTTCGTATTTATAGCCGAGTTTGAGGATTTAGGGCTTCAAGCAACTTTTGCTTTGCGGTTTATGGAGCTTTGGGGGTGTACTTTGTTCTAAAAGGGTTTTTCCTAACCTGCATCTTAATAATATTTTGATATTCAATTATGATGATGTGAAATTAATTCTCATTTGCTAGGGCGAGGCTACGAGCCTTAGCCTGCTTGTTTTGAATTTTCAAAGCATGCTTACTTATTCTTTCAATTTACTTACGATGTTATATGCATGCTTGATTTGAATTTTCAATCTTCTATGTCTTAATGCTTAACTATCATTAGGATGTTTAGACAAGTAATCATATACAATTTTTGTTGGAATGTCACCTGCAATGATTAATGCTTCTGTTGGCCCTTAAAAATACCAAGCCTACATGGTGCACGAGCAACTAAGAGCTAGCTACATCCTTCTGGTCAATGCGGGTGTGCTAACTCGCGACTGAGCTTGGTCGGTGAGTAAGATAAATATGGTGGTCGAATGCACTGCAAACTTCTGTGCTCGAGCGATCACGATCGAGGAAGCAACACGTCTCGACCTGGGTTCTAGAACTTGTAGCCAAGGTTGCTAATTTACTATGAATTTCAAATAAGGTTCGTCTTACAATGTGCGGAACATCGAGTAACTTGATAACACCTCACTTCACCGAGAGGTTATTGAGATGACCTCTTCAATGAAAGAATCAAAGACTCCTCACTGGTAGAGACTTGGATAAGTAATTAGCCGAACTTGAAGTAGTGCTGTTAATTCAAACTAAGGAAACTTCTTGACCGTCTAATTCTACGGCTCCAGTGTTGTTAATCCAAACTGAAGATGTCTCTGGTTATCAACGCAGAGTTGTTACTCCAAACTAAAGATGGGTTAACGAAGTGGTTAGGGTAGTTAGTAACTTCTTAGAGTGTGAGAAAGATCCATGTAGAACAAGGTTTTGTGCAGAGTGTTTATGTGTTGAGTTGAAGGTCTTCTCCATATCACCAAACAACTTCTATTTATAGGGGTGAATTTCATGATGACTGCGTATATCGAAGTAAAGTTTCAACAAGACTATGACTATTTGGCATATACTTGTATATTCTTGATATTGTCCCATCACTAACCAAAACTAGTTTGGTCATTGTCTCAGACACTTTAACTTGAACCAGGATTCTGAACCTAGTCCTCTTATGTGTTCAATTCACTTCCCTTATTTGATCAGTCATGTTTTGATTGTTGGAATGATTCAAGTCTTATCAAAACCATCCTAATCATTAGCAGTTTCAATTGAATCAGGACTTAGCCGAATCATTCCTAGATCCAATCCTCTATGGTTCCTACTTCTACCAAGATTCGACCAAATCATTACTTGGGCTGACTAACCTTTAGCCTGAGAAATCTATTATTGTGCTGAGAGTTACTCAAGCTAGGTTATCCTATTTTGGCCTAAACCCAATATTTCAGGTTCAAAACATTGTTCCCTAACTTCTCAAATCCTCAGTCATGAACACCTGGCCAGAGGTTGAAGAAACAGATGCTTCTCAACCAACCACTAATTAACATTTATTGCATTGATTTATATGTTCACGCCACTTTGCCTCAATTGACACAATTTTGCCATGCGTCGAATTCTTATGGGCACTGTTCTAAAAATCCCCACCTAGCACTGCCTAGGCCCCTTCTAAGCGCTAGGCAGCTGGCCACCACCCTAATTAATGTCGAGGCATTTGAAAATTAAGAAAGGGCACTAGACCTACTGAGGCGCTCACCTACACCGCTTAGGCACCCACCTAGCCCGGCCAGACCCACCTAAGTTGTGACTCACTTAGACAGAAAATGCATAACTTTCAATAAATTATAAGAGACTTGTTGAATACTTTAATGAGCACACATTATATGCTTATACCCCATACTTTCATTATGTTTTAACACTTCATGATATATATGTCATTTTATTTTGTAATTTATGATGAAATTATATATATTTTAAGTATAAATAGACACTTATTTACACAAAATATAATGGATTTACATAAATCCGCCTAGTCCGCCTAGATGCCGCATAACTGCCTAAGCACTGGGCTTCAGCCTGCCGCCCGACTAGTGTCTTTTAGAACCTTGCTTATGGGGTCTCTCCACCTTTGTTCATTCCATACACTGCACTCTCAAGACAACCTGGCCACCAAAGTGTCAATCCTTGATAGACACGCTTCGAAAATCGAGACCCGTCAGCCCCGTGTTCACTTGGGCAGCATGAAGCAGCTTAAAGGCATCGTTAAATCCTGTGTTCACTCGAGATTTCCTTGATTATAAAAAATTAGAACCCTAAACTCCCGAAGGTTTTGCGTATAAAAGCCTCCAGAAACTCTGCGCGTTTGAATTCAACCTTTCAAATTCCTAGAAATCTAACCTATTTTCTAGAATTCATCCAATCCTTAAACCTTTCTAAACAACTCAAACTCAAACCTCCTATTCTTATTGCCAAAAGATCTCCAACAAGCTTCAAAGAATCAAAAGCTCCGTCGATCACTAAACCACAAAACTATTTAGTTATCGTGATGAATATGATGCTAGCCACCAAGTCTTCTGCCCTCTGGTCAAGGATTATATCCCAAACTCAATTACCTCACAGATGAAGAAGAATATGATAGAACCGCTTTTCCAAGGCAGCGACTGGGCTAAGTAAGAGGTTACCAAGCGTTAGGTGGCCTAGCCTTTGGCCTCAACTACTTGGGTCACATGGCTCAACCAAACGGAATCCCATTTCAACAGCTCATGGAAGAGTCTGGGCATATTCGATGCCATTAAGATCTTTAGCATTGAGATCAACATGGACTATGAACTCCTGATGGCGGCCTTTGGTGCCCGACCACCAATATGATGATTATTCCTTTTGGCCCAATAAGCCCGACTGTGTTAGACATCATTGCCATCCTTGTCACACTTCCACCCGGCGTCACGGTTGATACTAGGGGTGGGCATGGTGCAGTTCCACCCCTAAACTGGAACCGGAAAATATAAATGGTTCGGTCGGTGCTGTTCCGTTTAAATTTATTACTAGAACTTTACAGTTTGGTCTACACTGGTTCCGATTCGGTTTTCGCCGGTTTACAATTCCAAATACTAAATTATTTGAACACCAAATCATCATGCATTCAAATACATCTTCTAAAATTGATTATATAAAGTTGCATATAACACATATTCTTTTTAATGCAAATGTCTTTCATTAATGGCACCAAGTCAACAAAAGGAGAATGAAAAGAAATATGCATAAAAACACAAAGCAGTCATATAGACTCTCTAGTCTTTACTTTGGCATATGACCTGCCTTGTTTAATGGCAGGTGATTTCACCCAAAACTCATTCGATGGACTCAAGAGAATCAAGTACTAAGTATATTAAATATCCGTAAACAAATGCAAGTGGTTATTCCCCTTCATACGTGTATTGGGGTGTTGAGTATGTAAATGATTGAATAAAGCACACATCCAATTGAAAGTGCAACCTAAAGGCTTTCTTCTAGTTGATTGACCAAAAATGCTGATACACGACCCCTGCAACCATTCTATTTTCCAGTTCCATGTCTACTCCAAGTATTCTAGACTTTTGTTATTGGTTTTATTCTTTACCATGCCTTTGCAACTATGTTTCTACAATAAGTCCAAATCAAAAGTTGTAATTAACTAATGTAGTTAACTCTGCTATAGGTATGAAAGCTTACGAGGTGATCGACAAGCGAGTGATGCCAAGCAGTTGAAGCCTGTTCCTCTTAATGTAATCGTGACAGAGAAACCAGAGATTGCTGTAAAATTACAAAGACATAACAATCTTAGAATCAGGATGGCAACATTAGGTAAATGTCAAACATATGCCATCTCTTGTTTATTTTTCTTCTAGGGTTTTGGGTAAGGAGAGAATGGAAAACCAGTAGAACTCAACCATATTCCTAATCTCAAATATGAGAAAAGATAGAGAAACTACCAAAGAGAGCCATAACAAAGATAAGCTCAAAAGCAATATAACTTACATCTTCCTCCATTGGTTGGCTGTGAAGAAAGAGAAATAAACACAAAACCAAAGAAAGAGGAAAACTTATTAGTACTTCATTAAATAAAAGCTAAGAAGAAATTCCATTGACACATCAAATTAATCATTACCTCATCTCGAACAGAGGTTTCTAGGAAGTTCTTAATCCAAAAGTTGAACCTGGCAAGGAATAAGATATATCAAGCCAACTGGTATCAAGTAAAAGCTGAACAACAGACACTATTAATAATAATCAAAATGGCAACAATATTTTAGAAGTCTACAATAGTAGTTACTAAATGAGATCTCGTAAATTCAGTGGATGCATCATGCCAAATCCAAAGCAAAATTGCAACTATGTAAATCAACATTAAGAAAGCAAAAATAAGGTGGACCGTGTTTGATGATTTAGTTCAAACAAATATTAGTACATTTATAATGGCCATACCAGGGAGAACAAAATTTTTGGATGAGAGGCCGTGAGTGAGGTGGGCGACGACTCGGCTGAGTAAAGAAGGAATGGAAATCTAAAAGTATGAAATGGGGGATGAGAGCCATGAGTGAGGGTGAGGGTGAGGGTGAGGTGGGTGAGCCCTAATTGGGATGGGATCCACTGCTTTCCAACTTGGTGAAACTAAATTTTCAATCTATTATACCATAACATGTGTGTATTTATATAATTAATTAATTTATTATTAATAAAACGGTTCGGTTCGGTTTCGGCTGGTTCTTGTTCATTTGAAAGCAGAACTGGAATCGGTATGAAACGGTCCGGTTCGGTTTTTTACTCAAAGTTGACTTTTCCAGTCAACACGGTTCATTTTGATTTATTTTCATACGGTTCGATGCGGTTTTACAGTTTGGTTATTTTTATGCCCACCCCTAGTTGATGCATCCCTTCTAACCT
The DNA here is from genome assembly GCF_041283825.1 of Pyrus communis. Lineage (NCBI taxonomy): Eukaryota > Viridiplantae > Streptophyta > Magnoliopsida > Rosales > Rosaceae > Pyrus > Pyrus communis. The sequence goes on from NC_142566.1 coordinate 7,824,813, forward strand.
TCAAATATGATATAAACCTGAAGACCATATTCGATGAAAGAGTTGTCGAAGTCCTGAGTCTCAAGGATGACGATAAGGCGTGGTCAAATGGCAACATCACCAAGCTGGTGAAGAGCTTCCTTAATTATAGTACGTTAATCAGCAACTTTGCTGGCAAGGATTTATACAAGTCGAGAAAGAGGCCTTTTAATATAGGAGTAATATTACATCCTCTTAGGAGTGTGATTACTTGCAACACCTGCCAATTCCTAGATCGCACGAACTGACGATTATGCTTGTTGCTCAAATAACTCTTACCCAAGTGATTAAGTGCTTGGAACTTTCCATCTCTTGTTTCTACATTGTAGAATATGGTTTAATTTGATAATATTTTTAAAGAAAACAAATTTCAGAGTAATGAGTGATAGAGTGGAACACGAGTAAACTTGTGGGCCAAGGACAAAGCTTGAAGCTTCCTCTAGTAATGTTGATTTGGAAGAACATTATCTCCCTAACTTATTGTTCATAAAGATACACACCATAATAGCCAAAGTACCACCTTACTCCAGTACCAGGTATTAAACCCATAGAAAATCGTTTGCTATGCACTTGCCTTGGTGCATTGGTCGAATTAAAGATGGGAAAGTGTCGTCTTTTTTCTAGAATGGCCTCCAGCCTTTATCTCGTTTTCTTTCCTTTTTTTTTTTTTTTTCGGCCCCCATTTAGAGTTAAGGGTTTTGATATATGCAATGTGACACTAAGGGATGATTAATTCCTTTAGTCCAATTGCATGCCCGTCCCTAGTGAATCTTAAACGAAAGTTCTGTGGGGACTTGGTTGCTTACATATAGGTCGGAAACACCTTTGGAATCTTTTTGTAAAACCCTTTGCGTTAAACCTAAGCATTTATAATCAGACTACCTTGGTTGACTTGGCCCAAAGCATTTCCACATTTTGGAGCTCCGTTGATGTGAAATTCCTTTTGGAGATTACCTAGTCTAGATGCCTCATTTGGACCTGCCGAACACATGGACTCGCAAAACATGCTCGACTAAGTATGTTGGTCTAGGATAGAAGTAGTCGTACTTAAGGTCAGAGTTCAAAGCCACCCTCAGATGATTTTCGAATCGACTTTTCGACTATTCCTTCGACTGGCGTAGAGCCCAGGTTTGAATGTTGCAACCCATAACCATTTTGGTTGCATAAACTTTCTAGAGGCTATATGGTGTACTGCACGAGTCAGGGCACCATGTGCTCATGCACATAGCCCATCAATCATTAACCACACTTATTATGACTCGAACCTCTTAAGCTACTAATCAAAGAATACAAAATGGGCTAAAAAGGCTCCTCTGACATTGTTACTTTGAATTTTTAGACTTGCGATCATGTGGTCACAGATGGATAGGTTATTTTCATACTCTTTTCAATGAGGACATGAAATGAGTATTTTTTTTAGGGGAGTTGAGTAACTCAGAAGAATGTAGAAACTACTCCTTATACCGTTGAATTAGGAAGGAAGAAGTGGTTTTAGCTTTGAAAAAAATAAAGCATAGAAAAGCAGTGGGCTTAGATGATATACCAAATAAAGTATGGAAAGTCTTGGAAGAGAGTATAGCTTGGCTCACAAACTCTTTCAGTAAGATTTTGAAAATGAAGAAGATGCCAAGTGAGTGGCAAAAAAGCACTTTGGTGCCTATCTACAAGAATAAGGGCGACGTACAAAATTACATGAACTATAGGGGTATTAAGTTAATGAGTCATATAATGAAGCTCTGGGAAAGAGTAATTGAGCATAGACTGAGGCAAGAGACACGAGTCTCGGACAACCAATTCAGGTTCATGGAGGCAATCTATCTCTTAAGAAGATCAATGGAAATATACAGATATATGAAAAAGGATTTGGAGAAGAAAAGAGTACGAGTAGCATTTATCCAAGCTATAAAGGATATGTATATGAAGCAAGGATTGCAGTAAGAATTTATGATGGACAAACCGATAGCTTCCCCATAACTGTAGACTTACATCAAGGATCATCTTTAAGGACCTTTTTGCATCTGTAATGGATGAGTTAACAGGACATATTCAAGATGATATTCCTTGGTGTATTTTTTTTCATAGATGATATAGTGTTGATAGATGAAACTCAGGAATGAGTAACCCTTGGACAAAAGTGTTGGAATCTATCTTTCCGTAAATCGATCAAAGACAAAGTATATGGAGTGCAAGTTCTGTGTGAACGGAGGCTCAAATGAGTTAGGGGTGAGGATTGGAGATTAGGAAGTACCAAAGAGTGACTGCTTTTGCTACCTAGGATCTATCTTGCAAAAGAATGGAAAGTTGGATGGAAACCTCAACCATAGAATACAAGTTGGATGGATGAACTGGAAGAATGCATCAGGTGTGTTATGCGACCATCGTATGCCACTAAAGCTTAAGGGAAAATTTTATAAGATGGTAATAAGGCTAGAAATGCTTTATGGCACGAAATGTTGGGCGGTGGAGCATTAGCACATAATAAAATGAGTGTAGCAGGGATGAGAATGCTTCGTTAGATGTATAGATACACGAGAAAAGATAAGATTAAGAATGAGGATATCCGAGATAAATGAGGAGCAGTCAAAATTGAAGGAAAGATGAGAGAAAATTGGTTACGGTGGTTTGGGCATGTGAAACGAAGGCCTACAGATGCTTTGGTTAGAAGATGTGATTACAAGACAGAGGTTCAGGGCTGAAGGGGCAGTGGAAGACCTAAGAAGACATTGGAATAGACTCTAAGAAAAGACTTGGAGTACTTAGATCTAATGGAAGATGTGGCACAGAACATAGTGCAATGGTGTTTTAGGATTCATACAGTCGACCCCAAGTAGTAGGGAAAAGCTTTATTCAAGTTGCTGCTGATGATTGTGCGAAGTTTCAAAGTTGTGCATTGCTCAAGTGATTGAGGTATTCCCTGCACCACAGAAAAAAAAAAAAGAAAAAAAGAAATAGATATTGATAATAAGGTAAACAAACTCCAAAATTTCTTTACTAATAAGGAAAATAGGGTTTTTGACCAGGTGATGTGATTTGACAGAGAGGCCAAGAATGATTCACGGTAACTAACAACAGTACTCTTACTATGTTCATTTTGGCAATTAGGGCAAAGGTTTCTTTGTAATCCAAACCATAAGTCTGAGTGAAACCACGTGTCACTAAACGAGCCTTGTGCCTTTCAACATTCCTATTTGAGTTGTATTTGGTTTTATACACCCAACGACTACCTACTGCATTCTTTCCTTTATGTAGTCTAACAACATTCCATGTCTTATTATCATGGAGAGCTTCGAGCTCATCTTTCATAGCAGTCTGCCAAATTTCATGCTCATTTGCTGCTTGAAATGTTTGTGGTTCATACGAATTATCTAAGGCACTGAGAAAAAAATGCATGAGAGGGTGAAAAATATTTATAAGTGACGAAGTCTGTGAGGGAATACTTGGCAGTGTAAGTAACATAATCATGAAGTGTCACTGGAGGTTGGAGAGCTCTTCTAGGGTTCCTTCGAATTTTAGCTTGAGGTGGTGGATCAGGTACATGTAATGTAGGCTCAAAGGTCATAACTAGGATATCATGCCCTACCTAGTTGTCTTCGCAGAGAGGAACACTAGGCAAAAGGAACAAGTCATGCAAGAACTCCCCCTGACCTTCATCACCCAGGTTTCTTGAGAAATAAGTAGTTTTTTCATCAAATCTAACATCCCTTGAGACAACAAGTTTTTTAGTGACCAGATTGTAGCATTTGTATCCTTTTTGGGTAGAGGAATAACCTATAAAAACACACTTAGTTGCTTTAGGATCAAGCCTGTCACGGTGAAGTGATTGAATGTGAACAAATCATATGGAACTAAATACCTTTAAGTGAGAAATGTCAACCTTTCTATCCTTCAATACTTCATAAGGAGATTTGAAAACATAACACCTTATTGGGAAATCTATTGATAAGGTAGGTGGATGTAAGCACTCCTTATGACCAGAATGTTTTTTGGTACATGCATAAGAAACATAAGAGCCCTTGTCTTCTTAAGGTCTCGATTTTTTCTCTCAGTAACCCCATTTTGTTGGGGTGTGCCAACACAAGATGTTTGATGTAAGATGCCATGAGTTCTTAGGTATTGAGACATATATTCAGTGTCATTGTTGGACCTTAATATCTGAATTTTAGATGAGAATTGAGTATCAACAAGTTTATGAAAATCTTGGAAAACATTTGCAAGCTCACTCTTGAATTTCAAAAGATATAACCAAGTGATCCTTGTAAAATCATCAACTAAGGTTACAAAATACCTATATCCATCAAAGGGCTCAAGGATTGGACCCCAAATATTAGAGTGTATGATTTCAAAGTGATTACTAGCCCTGGACACAGAGGGATCAAAAGGTAACCTGGCAAACTTAGACAAGTGACATACATCATACTGGAACTTGTCTTTACAAAGCTTTGGGAACAAAAAAGAGATCACTTTCTCAGAAGGATGTGCCAACCGTTGGTGCCAAGGGTGTTGGTCTTGAAATACACATGAACAACTTGAAAAGCCTTGGGTTTCTTGAAATCTTCCTCTTGGTGGTAATCTCCTAAAAAATAACATTATGAGGAAAGAAAATGGCTAGGAAATTTAGAGAGTTTGTGATGGTTCTAACTGATAACAACTGAAAAGGAAAAGAAGAAACATAAACATAAAGAGCTACTGACTCAATAAAGATTGAAAACAGTTTGATTTTTCCCTTCCCTACAACTGGAACACTTTTTCCATTGGCTAATGACACTTGAGATGAATTAGACAATTTTTTTAAAATCATGCAGGTTAGTGAGTTGGTTGCTCACGTGATCCGTGGCATCTGAATGTACAATCCAATAATCATGCTCACTACTAACATTAAGGGTAGTTAAGAATGCATTACTTGGAACATCTCCATGTGGAACACGATCACTTCTAGCTAGAAATTTGGCAAATTTTCCGAGCAAGGCAGTGTGGTTCTTTTCTTCAAACACATGAGCTTCTTCACACTCAATGTGCAACTGCTTTTTATGAAGATAAACAACAAATTAATTGATCAGCTCGGCATGATTGGTTGTGAAGTTTGACATTCTCTAAGTTGACTCAGACCCTTTTGGGGAACCTTATTCTCCCTTAAGAACTTAGGTTTTAGCTCAGGATGAAGGATCCAACACCTGTCTCTAGCATGCCTAGTGGTATCAGAATAATTACACTTTAAATTAGGTTTTTTCCTTTGTAAACCTTTGCTTCAACTCGATTGTTGCTAAAGATATAAGCCCTAGTTTCAGGTATACTAGTCTTAGTTTCTTGACTCATCACTTTCTTCCTCACTTCTTTCCTTTGAATGATAGCATAGACTCTAGTGAAGGAAGGAAGCTCAGAGTTCATCAAAATGTGGCTTCTAAGATCTTCGAACTCTGGACCCAAACTTGCCAAGAGTTGAAAGATCTTGTCCCCCCTAGCTCTCTTGATTAAAACAATAGCATCAATGGTATAAGGACAGTAAACATTGAGCTCATTCCACATGCTTGTTAGGCTACCAAGGTGTTGAAGAAAAGGCTTCCCTGTTTGTTGCAAACTTGAGATGTCTTTCTTGAGCTGGAAGACATATGCATCATTGTTTTGGTTGCCACACATTTCATGAACTTGGTTTTATAAGTGCATAGATGATTCCGAATAATTGAATATTTCAACAATTTTATGCTCCATGGAATTAAGTAACTAAGACATGACCAACTGGCCCTTACATAACCACGACTTATAGGTAGGAGAGGCGGTTTTAGGTGCTTAAATAACACCATTGACAAAATCTAGCTTGGATCTTAGGTAAGGTAATTGAATTCATTCAACAAAATGGAATTGAGACGTTGGTTGGGATTAACTTCAACATCAAATTAAGCTAAAGCAGCCAAAGAGCTTTCAACTTCAGATGAATTTTCTTTAGCCATCATGGTGTGAAGGAAAAGAAAGAAAACACAGTGGAAGCAACAAAGTCTAGAATTTAGGGTTCCTGCTCTGATACCATGTTGAATTTTAGAGTTGTATATTTCATAAAATGAAACCTTTACAAGAACTAAACATATATAGGAGAGAGGAGAGTGAAGAAACAGACTTTAATCAATCCCTTTAATTAGTGCTTGAAACACTCCTAATCTATTTACAAAAACAAGAAAAGCAAAGTCCCTTAATTCAAGGGAAAGTACAACATGAATAAGTATCTAGGATAAAACCCTTAACCCTTGCCGAGAGTTATACACTAGATAAACAACTAACCCTAACTGATAATGATTGCTGCAATAAGACTTCCAATAGCCTCCAACTTCCAACATGTATATGGAGTGAGTCTCCACGTGAGGAGAGTGCGACCTCTTTCTACCTCTGCCCTCTTTTTCCTTCTTCAAATTAAACAAGTTCTACTGAAAACTAAAGTTGTAAGACTAAATAATGTGCTGCTAGCACCTATGGGTAATAATAGTATGCTGATGTTTAATTTATTTGGATCCCTCATTCTATCCAGTCTCCTCATATTGAGAGACACCTTGTAAGGGCCACTAAGCAACTTATTCCAACAATCCACTACATTTTAATACATTAGTTATAAATCGCCTTGCAAAAACTTCAAGACAATTAAGACATAAAATTAAAGTAAAATAGATGAATACGGTGCTTAAAGGAATCACAAAAATGACTATCACTTACCCTAACAATCATATAGTTTTTAATTTGATAGACTTTTGAAAAGACTATATCTTAGAGAAGGCCTAAACCAAATAGTTGGATGGTTGAAACAATGTGGAGTGAGCCATAAAAGGTTTTGTTTTTCTAAGTCTCGCAATGGGCTTGCATTAATGGTTCAAATTCGCCTTTGGCGATAATCGAACCTAAGGTTATATGAGTTGCATATCAAGGATTAAAACTAAATACCATCCCAATTTTTTTTTTTAATTATCTAAACTACATATTAATAGAACTCACTTTGTCACCAAAAAAAAAAAAACAATGAAATTACAATTATAACCTGTAATACACAACTAAAAAAAATGTGAGAAATGAAAAAAGGGGGGGCATTAAAGTAATTTTGAACTAACTTTTTGCTTTTTTTTTTTTTTTAATCTAAACCTCATAGCCATGTCGCCCTAACACTACCCTCTAAACTCACTCTCTCTCTCTCTATAACTGCCAACACTTTTTCTTTCTGATGCTTGCATAACTCCTAAAAAAAAAAAAATTTAAAACAATATTTGAGAAAAATAAAAACAAAAATTATATTTCTCACACATGGAGTGTGTGACATTTGCTAGTTATCATTTAAGACAAGGTTCAAAACTGTAACATTAAAGAAAGCCTAGCCTCCCTTCCTTTTCTCTTGCCTAGGAAAAGAAACCCTATTTATCTCCATAGCCGCCGACCCCTTCCTTAGGCGGGGTTGGTGGTAGGCCCCTCTCTTTAGTTTTTCTTGCTTCCTTTCTTGTTTTCTTTCTATTTCTTGTCTCCAGTAGCATATTTTATCTTATGGTGTTGTGCTTTGAGCTTTTGTATCTTAGTTTATTTTGAACTCTTTGTCTCAGTTTGCTCTGAGTTTTATCTTAGTTCAAGATGCATCTTTCCTCCCCAATTGTTGTTCCTATTCATGAATCCTCTATCATCAACCTTGGCTACTTGTTTCATCGGAAAGCTTAACCAAGCTTCTTCTTTAGAGGAGTGTTCTGGTGTTCGGTGGCTTTTAGAGGATTATGGGAGTGCTCACTATGTGGGTGGCCCACCCTTATTTTCTGTTCATGCATTTTGGTTCCTTGGTATGTCTTCTTCATGGTGTAGGCATTGTAAAGGTGCTGCGACTTGCTTGGTGGAGGCGTCTTTTTCCTTATTTCAGATCTAGGTATTTAATTGGAGTTTGCAGTGGTTTATCTCTTGTTTAGGCATGTGGTCTTTTTCTTCCTGTTCATTGTATTTTCTATTATGTTGGATTGTGTTTTACTTGTTTGTTTTGGGTTGTCCTTCCCTCGTAATAGCCTTCTTTATTAACGGATTTTATAATGTTTGACAAAAAATAATAATAATAATAATAATTAGGAGTTCTGGACGCATGGGTGAAAACGCAACACCTTATCCACTAGGATATTGGAACACATGTAAAATAACATTAGATATCATGTCATATATATCATTTAACAAAAATACACATCAATAGTCCATAGGAAATAGACATAGCCATCAATATGTACGAAGGTACTCTTACAAACCATGCCGTCCTATAATGCTTCTTGCTTTCCTTTCATGTAGTTGCCTCGATCAAGTAGTAGCCTCTAGCAATCGATGTCTCTTGCAAATAAATGTATCCTTAATATTCAAATATAATCGAACCAAAGCAATCTTTTCCTTTATAGGCCATAACCAAAGGCTAATATAAAGTCTGAAATGAGAAATTTTTTTGCAACATATATATGGGTATGGTTGTGTTGAGGATGAAAGATTGCTTGAAGGCATGTTTAAATACGCTATATCTAGCATGCAAAGGGATATGCGAATGAGCCATAGGATATAATAAAACCCAACCTTATGCCTATTGTTTGTCAAAATTTGTAGAGAATTTTGTAGGGTAGTTAGTCCCCCAAAAGTTTAGAACTTGTCCTCTATTTATAGAGGAACTTGTGTTTGTTTCTGACATGGTTTAGCAACCTATAGGACGATATGGGCTGAGATATGGGGTGACTGATACCTATACTGTCAGTTTTCAGTTTTCCTCTTTCCGTGGGATTCATTATTAAGCTTAATCCCCTAATTTGAGGAAGATTGACAGCTAGTTAACTTGTTGATAGTTGTGTACTAGTTGCTTGCTGCACTCCCTTAATTTAAGGAGTGACAGCTTTAGGGTTTATCCGATTAGCAGAGTTTGTTAAGGGAAGGTTGCTTGTAACCATCTCCCCCATTTTATATATACCTTCTTGTACATTCATTCAATCTATGAAACATACATTTAAATCAACTTAAATTCCCATATGGTATCAGAGCAGTGTCATCCTTGACATGTCTCTGCCAATTTCTTTTCCGCTGTTGTTCGTCTCTAATCTTCTTCCATGGCTGAAGAAAGCTCGGTGCATTTGGAAGGCGATAGCTCTCATGTTTTCCTTTCAAATTTGTCTAATGCGGACGTCAATATAAACTTGCATCCTTGTTCAGTATTACTAAACGAGTTCAACTATATACCCCTAGTCTAGGGCAGTTTCCCTTGTGTTGGGAGGCAAAGGAAAACTAGGGTTCATCAATGGAAGTAACGAGGCACCAGAAACTGAGTTTGCAACATATGAGGCTTGGTTATGCAAAGACCAACAGGTTATGTTGACACTTCTCAATTCAATTAAGAAACACATTGCTGAAATCTTCAGCTATTCCGAGTCCTCACACGATTTGTGGAAATTTGTGAAAGACATGTATAGGAATCAAAATAATTATGCTCGAGTATTCCAGCTGAAGAGAGACATTGCCAGTCTCCAACAAGATGAAGAAACCTTTGTGCAGCACTTGGGAAGCCTCAAAACTATGTGGAATGAGTTAGATGTTTATCTACCTCATACCATTGATGTTGCAGTTCTGTTGAAAATGGCTGAAGAAGACAAGATATATCAGTTGCTTGCTAACTTGAGCTCGGAGTATAAGGATCTCAGGAGCCACATTCTAATGAATGTCGAACTTCCTTCCTTCAAAATAGTATGTGCCACTATTCAACGTGAAAAAGGGCAAAAATCCACACTTGAAGTGCAGTTACTATAATGGAGTAAGTCACGTTGAGTTAAAGTGTTGGATTCTTGATGATCGCATATTTTACTATTTATTTACTCCAAAAGTTACATTTTCTTATGATAAGTTGGATGAAAATGAAAGGAATTTCACCTTTATGACTAGATTAATAGTAAGGCAACATTCCTAAGACTTTTGTCTAATTTTTACTCAAAGTGGAAGTTGCTGGAGCTTTTGCTCTTTTGGATTCATATGTAGGCATTATTTAAATTCATCGTACTTTCAAAAAATTTATGTAGGGTCTACATGGTAAAAGCTGGCAATATTTCTATCCTTTGGAGAAAAAGATGGACCATTTTGTTTTGCTTCCAAGTGGCCACTTCAATACCTAAAGGCATCAAACTTCAATTGACCTCTCTCAAAAGTAATTGAAAGGCTTGCGATTTGTCCCAATTTCCAGGAGCAAGACGAGAGTCGCTTAAGCACTTTTCCCCTCTCCCCCGCATCAAAATTCCCACTTCTGATTCAAAACCAACGGATCCAATCAACCTTTCCCTCCTCAAGAGAGTACTTCCTCCACCAAATTTTTTGTCAGTGGATCTTTGCGAGAAGATGAATCTGTAGCATTGGGTTGATTATCTTAACTTTTGGAGTTTGGGCAATTTTTGAAAAATGGCAAAGAAGACTTGGAAGGTGAAATTCGAGTTGCACAGTTGCGGGATAAGGAAAAGGAAAGCAGAGGAATGTTATTCCCATATTTTCTTGCTCCTAATTTTTTTGATTTTCTTGTGGTATGTGTTCTCTTTTTTTATTGGTTTTGGAGTGAAGGCATCGAAGAGAGAGACTTGGCTGTTGCATAAATGGATTTATTTATGGCAATGAAAAAGTTGTTGAAAGGAAGGGGGAAGACAATTGCAACAGAGCACAAGGATTTTTCAGTATTTTTCTAAACTCAATTTTCTTCTCATTTTTATTATGAATTCAATAATATTTTCGATTATGTTTCGGAACTAATTTTCCTTAGCTAGGGCTATGATGTAGCCATGACTATGAATGCTTATATTCTCTAATGAATTATTTCAAGTTTTCAATTTCATTGAGTATCGTTTTCTGTGTTTATTTGCTTGGTTTTACTCTTGGTGATTAGCTACCATCTTGACTTTTACTTGGTAAATTTGATGCAAGTTATGCAAATGCCATGTTTTCAATTTGAATGATAGCTTCTTGCAAATAGATACTATGAATTACCTAGTAGTAGATGCCATACTCTAGGATTTGTGTAGTCCTTATATAAACTTCCACTGATCGTAATGAGTTTCATTATGTTAAACTAATCCAGATGCCATGGATGGTTGCATATTGGGATATACGTAATAGTCTAGATGCCATAGATATTACATATGTTAGGGAGATTTGACTATCAATGAGAAAGAGTACTTCTTAATAATTCATCGTAGAAAATAAGTTAGGTTGGTTATGGTGAGTCGGATGCTTTAGCGTTTTACTAGACTGAATTACAATTTGTGTTCTTGACTGCCACTTTTTGCATTGTGATCAAACTTTCTTGTTTTCATTTTTTTTTTTTTTTTTTTTTTTACTATTAGTTTCAATTCTCAAATCCATCTTTCATCAATCTTTGTTAAATTTCACTACATTGCAATTGGATTTAAGTTAGTTGACAAGAATTAAATCATTTTCTAAGGTACGATGTTAAGTGCTTGCTTTCTATACTATCGAATGATTCATACGCTTGCGAGCATAAAATTGGAACTAAGTTGGACTAATTTTGGTTAGTTTAAATTTTGCAACAATTTCTGCATCCCGAACTGAAACCTAAGTTCACCAAGGATCACAAAATGATTCCTTCAAGGCAGTTCAGCTTGTACAAAACTCAAAATATAACCTATCACAGCTCTAGTTCATTCACTAAGGGTATTCAGGACTTCATTTCGAATCCTGTCTTTGCAAGTTACTTGCAAAATAAGGGATGTAGAGAAGCTGCAGAGAGCTCGCAGGCTACAACTGAAAATCCCATTGCTCTACTGGGACAGTTCGCAGGTTTCCTTGCAAAGCTCCAGGCATTTTTAGTGCATTCTCAACTGCTCTACACACTAGTATTGAACATGATTGTTGGATTATCAACTCAGGAGCCACTGACCATATGACAAACAAAGCCTCTAACTTACACAATTTTCAAACTTTGTCAAAACCCCCTCATGTGTCAGTTGCTAATGGAAAAAATGCCATGGTTTTGGGCATGGGAATAGTAAAATTGTTTTCAAACAACCTTGATTCTACTACATTGTTTGTTCCTACCTTTGCTTTTCTTCTGTCAATAGAAAAGATCACTAGAACCCTAAAGTGTCTTGTCACCTTCTCACCAAGCAGTGTTGTGTTTCAGGATTCTCTCACCAAGAAGACGATTGGTGAAGGGTTCTTCCTAAATGGTCTTTACTATCTATGCAAGGAACCTCATCTAGGAAAAGCCTTCCAAGTTGATTCAATTCCTTCTAAGGACCAACAAATCAGGCATCAAAGATTAGCCCATCTATAAGAGGCTATTTTGCTTAAACCTTTTGCCAAAATGTATCAATCATCTGCAATGTGTGATTTATGTTAGTTTACTAAGTTTAATAGACTCCCTTTTAGTTCCTCAATGTATAGGGCTAGCAAACCTTTTGAACTTGTACACTCTGATTTTTGGGGTTTACCTATTGAATATTTTGATGAATATAAATATTTTGTTATCTTTGTGGATGATTTTTCTAGAACAACATGGCTACATCAGTTAAAATAAAATAAAAAGGTCTTTACTATGTTCAAAGACTTTCATCAACTTGTCATAACTCATTTTTAGTCAACCATTAAGAACCTAAAAACCGATAATGGCACTGAGTTCTTATCCGAGCTCTTATGGTATTATTCACCAAACAAGTTCTGTGGGAACCCCACAACAAAATGGGATCTTTGAAAGGAAGAACAGGGATTTACTTGAGAAGACCCGTGCATTGATGTTGCATATGAACAACCAAAGAAATTTTGGTCACAAAGCATTCTCACTGCAGCCTATTTTAATCAACTGATTAACTAGTCGTGTTTTAGAGTTTAAGTCTCATTATGAAACTCTTAAAGGAAGGCCTATAACTTTATCACATTTGAGAGTCTTTGGCTGCACTTGCTTTGTTCATGTTTAAGCATTGCACCATGAGAAACTAGATGCTAGGGTTGTAAAGTGTGTCTTCATGGGATATTCATCCACCCAAAAAGGTTACAATGTTTCCATCCTATTATTAACAAGATGTTTGTCTCTAAGGATGTAAAATTTGAGAAAACTGTTCCTTATTTCTCCAATGAGGCTGCTCACTCCTGAGAGGGGGAGCAAATGTGTGATTTATTTCCCTAGCTTACGTGCATTGATCACTCAGTGCACTTGGATCTTGAAGCCACTATCAATCATAGACAAGAAGAGATTGTGAGTGACACTACTCCTGTGTCTTCTCAACCTAGAAACCTGGAGGATGATACTGAGTCTACTCAAGATGAAAGCCATGAAGAAGATCCCACTTTAACTCTTTCAAGGCATAATCCTGTACGTGCTCGACAACCTCCAGCAAGGCTCCGAGACTATGTCACCTTTACTTCCAAACACCCCATCACTGAGGTGCTAAATTATAGTCGTGTCCACCCTAATATGCCCCATTCCTGGCTGAAATCTCCCATCACAATGAACCATGAACCTTTCAAGAGGCTTACATAATTCCTAAGTGGAGAATTGCAATGAAGGATGAACTCCATGCCTTGGAGAACAATCAAACATGGAGCATTATGAAGTTACCACCGAGGAACAAGGCTATTGGGAGTAAATAGATCTATAAGATAAAGTTCAAGGCTGATGGAACGTCACGAGGCTAGATTGGTTGCACGCAGTATTACTCAAATGTTTGGAGTATACTACAAAGAGACATTTGCTCTAGTAGCCAAAATGAACTTTGTTAGGGTTCTTCTGTCAGTGGCTGTGAATTGTGGCTGGCCATTGTATCAAATGGATGTTGAAAATGCATTCCCTTATGGGGATTTACAAGAAAAAGTATATATGCAACTTCCACCAGGTTATTCTCAAGGAAAAAAGCAATCTATGGTTTAAACCAATCTCCACGTGCATGGTATGCCAAGTTAAGTTCAGTGTTGGAAGCTGTTGGTTTTGTTCAAAGTAATGCAGACTCATCCTTGTTCACTCGTAAATGATCAGCTGGTATATTGGTGGTTTTCATCTATTTAGACGATCTCATCATCACAGATGAAAATGAAGTGGAAATTGAAGCTTTCAAGAAATCTCTTAATCACACATTTGCCATTAAGGACTTGGGGAAACTAAAATATTTCCTTGGCATTGAAATGGCAACATCTCAAAAGGGTTTATTTTTAAATCAGTGCAAGTATGTTGTGGATCTTCTCACTGAGGCTGAATTACTCGATTGCAATATGGATGGAGAACCTCTCACCGATGTGAGTCAGTACCAAAAGTTAGTTGGAAAGCTTATAGACATTACCATAACCAAACCTAATATCACATATGATGTGAGCCTGGTTAGTCAATTCATGCATGCACCATCTATGAAACATCTTCTCATTGTCAAAAGAATTCTACGCTACCTAAAAGGCTTTATTAGTAGAGGTATTCTTATGAAGAACAACCACTTCACTCATCACATGGAAAAAATAAAAAAACAGCAAGTTATTGCATGATCTAGTGCGGAGGCTAAGTATTGTGCAATATCATCGATAACATGTGAGTTAATTTAGTTAAAAGGGTTACTTTCAGACTTGGGATTCTCTAGTTCTACACCAATGTCGTTCATGTGTCATCAAGCAGCCGTGCATAACGCTGCTAACCTAGTTTTCCATGAAAGGACCAAACACATTGAGGTGGATTGTCACTACATTAAGGCACAAGTTCAATCCCAAGCTATTCAAACCATCCATACTCGCAGTCATGATCAACTGGCAGATGTGTTCACAAAAGCACTACCTTCAGCTTCTTTTTAACATCTCCTTGACAGGCATGGCTCGATCAATCTCCTCAATCTAGCTTGAAGTGGAGTATTGGACGATATGGCTGAGATATAGGGTGACTAATACCCATGCTATCAGTTTTCAATTTTTCACTTTCCATAGGATTCATTATTAAACCTAATCCCTTAATTTGAGGAAGATCGACAACTAGTTGACTTGTTAATAATTGGGTGCTAGTTATCTGTTGCACTCCCTTAATTTAAGGAGTGACAGCTTTAGGGTTCACCCGGTTAGTAAAGTTTGTCAAGGGAAGGTTGCTTGTAACCATCTCCCTCATTTATATATACCCTCTTGTACATTCATTCAATCTATGAAACATACATTTATATCAAATTAAATTCCCACACAACCATTAAAATCCATATACCACTTAGATTGCACCTCTTCAATTAAGGTACCACTTCATGAAAGTTGTATCTTATCATTTGAATTTAATTTGACACATCCAAAATATATTTCTGAAGTCCTTTAAGTACTTAAAAAGGAAAGTAAAGAACGCTTCTGAATAGGTGCAAGAAACTTGAATTCTACGTAACAGGTTGGCTGGTCACTCGATAGAGCCGACCAATCAGATACTAGCAGATTCCATTCCAAAGCTGAACAGACTTGTCACCTGGTAAAAAGCTCACCAGTAGTCTAGTGTCAGCTTTCCCCTTCATTCAGCTTAATTTCTCCACCACATGACTTGTGTTACAAAAATGTTTTAACAATTGTTAGGTACATGAGATTTGAAGTCCAATAATGGTGCATCAGCATCATCATGATCACTATATAGTTCGGTTAGATCATAAATGCAACTTTCATTAGATAGTACTCTTCATTGCAGTGAGATCTCTTAATAAAAATGGAGGAGGTTTCCTAAATCCATGGTCTTGGAGCTTTAATCTTTATTCTTTTAGGCCTCAACAAAATTTTTACGGAGATGTAACTTATAAGAATAAGAAGACCAAAATTACCATTCATCATTAGCGACCACTTGTGCTACTAAGGCACCTACAATTGTTTATGCTTCTGCTTCCATTTCGATGAGAGATTTGCACACATTCTTTTTCTCTTTTGACACACATTTAATTATTTTTTGGCCATTGAACTAAATGAATCAAAGAGAATTAACAAAAAAAAAAAAAAAATGTAAATATGGGCATGCACTAAGACAAAAAGTGTGAAAATCATTTTCCTTTTAATTGCTTTAAGTCTTCCTACTTCTGCATGTATAGAAACCTCTCTCCACAAAGCCTTTCTCGCCCTGCAACACAAAAAACCCTAAATCTACACCCAATCTCAGCCGTCAGCCCCTTGCTTCTGCTTGGGGTCGACAACACCTTCTCTTTCTAGCCTCTCCCTCCTCCCCTAACCCTTCCTAGCATCCTTCTAGCATGCCCGCCCCTTCCGCCTCCTCATGCCCCCGTTCCTCTCACTAGTTATTTTTAAGACAACCTTATTTATTTTCCTGTTTCTATCCCTTCATCGGTGCGGTCTAACACCTCTTTTCCCTCGCCATTTTGTAGGTATCTAGGGTTTCATGGCTTCCATGGAGCCTCCGCCCTAAATTTGAAATTTGTCGCCCCCCTCCCTGCGAGGGTTTTCCCATAATTAAGGGCAAGACATGTGGTTTGGAGTTGGTTTATTGGTTCCTCGCGGGTTGGATCCATCTCCCATAGCTGATTCTAATTGTTGTGTTGTTCCCTTGACTGATTCACAACACTGCTGCCCTTATCTAGCCAAACCTATGGTGGCTTTGCCTTACTTTGCTTGTGGCAGTGGCAGATCTTACATATATAGTATCATCTTAGGTGGAGACAACCCTGTAAACACGAATTTTCTTGAAACAAGAATACGTATACAAAATATATTTTGTATTAATGATTTTGGGGTTACAATTTCTTTGTAATTTGAACCTTTGATTCTATCTTCGCAGGGTGTAGGTTTGTGGATGAGCTATTGATCCAAAGGGTCATCGGGGCTTAATCTATGGATGAACAGTTGATGAATGGATCTTCAAGGGCCATTGGGCTTGATCTTGGAGAATGGGTGTATGGGTTTGTTGATTTTTTGTTAATCTAAAAGGCCGTTGGGGCTTGATCTTAGGATGAACAGATGATGAACAATGAACACTTTCTTCAAGGGCTGTCAGGGCTTGATCTCGAAGGTTGAGGGAAGTTTCTTCAAGGGCCATCGGGGCTTGCTCTTAAAGAAGGATTTAACGAAGAAAGAAGAGGGTTTTACTGATTCTTCGGAATTTGCTTGAGAGCTTTAGAGTTTCAAAGCTTCAAGGTTTTGGTGTGATGTCAATTCTTTTTTTTTTTTTTTCCTCTTGATGGAGAAGGCTATTTATAGGCCAAGAGAGTGAATCACCACCATCCATTTTTTTGGTGAAGTGAGTGGATGTTGTAGTTGAAATAAATGGAGTTGGTAGGTGAAGTAAGTGTGTGATGTAGGTGAAATAAGTGTGTGAGGTTGGTGAAGTAAGTGGAAGTTGTAGGTGAAATGAGCGTGTGATATAGTTGAAATGAATAAAGGTTGTAATTTTAATACATTGGTCAACATTTATTTCACTGAAATTTCAATGTCTACAAATGCCCCCACTTCAAGGCGCGTCGTATACATGTGCTTGTCACGTGTAGAAGATGTGTTTTGAAGTCCCTTAATGTAGATGTCGATCTAAGGGCCGTCGAGGCTTGATCTTGAATTGGGCTGGAAATTTCTTCAAGGGCCGTCGGGGCTTGATCTTGAATTCGACTGGAAGATTTTCTGGTTTTCTCCAATCGTTGATTTTCCACAGGCTTAATCTTGAACTGGGCTGGAGGGTTTTGTGGTCTCTTTTGAAGGTCCGAACTTACTCTTTTTATCTGGAGTTGAATTTGATTCAAGGGTGGTGAACACTTGATTTTGAATCGGACTTGTGATTTCTTCGAGGGCCATCGAGACTTGATCTTGAATAAAAATAGTACCACGAGTGGTTTCAGGATTCAGACACATGGCAGGCAAGCACGAGGTGGAGGTGATGGCCTATTTCTTTGTTCAATCTTTCCAATTCATATTGAAGAGGGTTAAGGGATGAATCAGTACGTGCAGTTGTTGCGTTTGCTAACGATCCCCAAGATCGATGTTTCATTGTCACTCGTCTTATCTGTTCTTTAGGCAGATGTGGTATCTGTTCTGGAAGTGTATGAACTGTTGAAGACGACTACTCGAGAGCAACGCTAGGTAAGCAATCAGGGAATAGGTTCCAGGCAGTCGGTTCCAAATAAGAAGGCTGATTCTGAGTGCCGACTGATTTCTCTTTTTTTTCTTACTCTGCAGGTAAGAACAAGAACAAAGGAGAGGACATGGAGAAAGCATGATATGAGATACTCTTGCTTTCGACCTTGATGATATGAGATACTTTGGCTTTTGAAGAAGTAATAGCGCTTTGATAGCGTCGCGCGGCGAGGCTTTATTCTTTGGCACAATGCCAGTGGAAGATTGTTGAGGCTTCTCGAGTTCTTTGATTAAAACAACGATGTCGAGCTTGGATTTGACTTAAACTCCTCTATCTGGATTATGCGGTTCTGCAGGGGAGGGTGTCGTGTTACAGTGATTTGTTCCAGCTCTTTGTATTGCATTCTTCTCTGCTTGTTTCTTTTTGCATAGCCGAGGTGGTTCGCAACCCTTTGCCTTTAAATAGTCTTTCAGGGCATTACTTCTCAGCGATTCATCCATGCTTGGCAGCTTCAGTGTAAAGAGCTGACATCATATCACCTGTCCTGAAGTATTCACTGAGGGAATTCGAGACTTACTAACAGTTGCAGACGAGCACTCGAGAGCAACGCTAGGTAAGTAACCAGGCAAAGGTTCTGGGCAATCAGTTCCAGATCAGAAGTTTGATTTCGGGTTCCAACTGATTGCTTTCTTTCTCTTTGTCTTGCAAGCAAGAGCAAGGGCAAAGAACAAGATAGGGGAAAAGCATGATATGAGATACATTTGCTTTCGCCCCTGATGATATGAGATACTTTTGCTTTCGAAGAAGTAGCGGATGAATCAGCACATATATTTGTTACGCTTGTCTCCACATGCTTTGATATACTGTTTCCTCCTGCCTCATCCGTTTTCCAGGCATCTGGTATCTTCTTTGGGGTACATTAACAGTTAAAGATGAGTACTTGAGAGCAGTGCTGGGTAAGCAATCAGGGAAGGGGTTCCAGGCAGTCGGTTCTAGACAAGAAGCTTGATTCCAAGTGCCGACTGATCGCTCTCTTTCTCTTTATCTTGCAGGGAAGAACAAGAACAAAGGAAAAGGACATGGAAAAGGTATGTTATGAGATACTCTTGCTTTCGACCCTAATGATATGAGATACGTTTACTTTTGAAGACTTGGTTGAAGAGGTGTTTTCAGGGAAGAAGAAAACTGAGTATATTGAAAGGTTTGGTTGCAGCTGCATTCTTGGCAAGGAAGGAGAGTCAGGCATTTTGGATGTATGCCTTGCCATGAATGTTGACATATATAGGGATTTTAATAGCAGGTAATGGTGCAGGTGCGGCTTTGTCACCCACTCTTATCGGCAAAAGTGTGGTAGTTGGAATAGTGAACTCCACGCGTTTTCAACTTTGTCAGAGATCTTTGACAAAGTTGCACGCGTTATCTGAAAAGCTAAGATTGCGTCTGAAAAGTGTTGACGAACTTTACGCAGGAAAATCCAACTTTTAAAATTCGAAGAGTGGTGTCTCTTCGAATTTTTTTTTGAATTGGTGGCTATGTTGCCTTTCCTTTTATAGAGGTATTGACCACATCCAACATGCACACTTTGAAGATTGCCCGTTCGTGAAAATCGTCTCCGGTGTATTTTTTTTCTTGAGATTTTACTTCATCCAACCCTTTTCTTTTAATATCTCTCAAAATGGCTAACCCCATCTAACATTTGCTTAGATTTGAGTCTCAGTCATGATACAGGTACGCCGCGTCAGGGTAATATCTGGTGCCCGTCTTTCTTATCTTCTAATGGCCCTCTTACAGGTGAAGACTCCGTGATGAGGGATGCAACAACGGCTACGGTAGTAGCTAAGAACCTCCTCACTCCTAGAGATAATAGGTTGCTTTCAAGATGGTCCGATGAGTTGGCCATTCAAGAGTCCCTAGTTCTCAGTGTTCAGTGTGCGGGCTCTGTGTCCAACATGGGCCAACGCCTACTTGCTCGAACCCGTCAAGTTGAATCATTAACGGCTGAGGTGGAAAATCTTAGACAAAAGATAAGACAGCTTAAGCGCGAGAATAGAGATTTGCACATGCTTGCAAATAATTATTCGACAAGCATGAAAAGGAAGCTTGATCAGCTGCAAAAATCTGAAGGTCGAATTCAAAGTGACCATCAAAGGTTTGTGGCTTTCTTCCAGAGGCAGCTTTTGCCTTCGTCATCTAGCGTTCAACCAAGTATTGAGGCCTCGAATAATCTATCTTCGATGCCTCCCGCTCCTGGAGTTTTGCCAAGTAGTGGGGCTTCACGTGAGCAACCTTTGTGAAGGCTCCCTTTTTTTTTATTTTTTATTATTATTATTATTATTATTATTTTTTTTTTTTGGTGCCTTTGTAATTTCTAGAGATATCAATAGACAGGCTTTAGTTTATTCAGTGTATTGTGCTAAATATAGATAAAACATATATCTCACCAAGATGTGTTATTTCCTTCTTTCTTTTTTTTAATTTTTTTAATCACACTTTTGCAAGGTGATGCCGTGCACCATCCTTCCCTTATTTTCTTCTTTGCAATAATTATGTCGCCACCACCTCTTTTCCTTTTCCTTCTTGACTTGCTAACAGTTGCTTGCAATTTCTTTTTGTGTGCGTGTACATCGTTCTGATGACGAGTATGACAGACTGGCACTGCTAGGCTCCTTGCTGCACCTTATGCAGAACATTTTTTATTTATTTATTTGCACAGTCATCTTGTTACATTCTTCATTGCATGCAGATTTCTGTTTGCACAGTCATCTTATTACATTCTTCACTGCATGCAAATTGCTATTTGCACAGTCACTGCAACATTATTTGCACAGTCGCTGCACTTCATTCGCTTCTCTGGGTTCATGTGCATATATATATGTATTTATATAGGATCGAATCGTCACTGCGCAACCATTGCATAGCCACTGCATTGCTTGCTGTCTTGCATCCCGACTGCCATGTCCTACAATCCTGCGCTGCTGGTAACTACATGCACTGCTTCCTCGCTACACTGCGTTCTCGACGTCTGCTGCCCGTTGAACTGGGTGCTGGACCAAAAGGGTGTTGTTAGCGTAGGTTTGAATTGCCAAGGCGAGTTGTTTTCCACTTCTTCAACCTCTGCAGTTCTCTGTGCTATTTATGGGAGTTCAGTTGCGGTGGATGAGAAGAAGAAGAAGCAATCACCTAGCAAGTTTCTTCGCACAGCCTTTGCTTTGTAAGGTTTATTCCTTTTAAGTTGAGGACGATTTTGATATGTACATATATATATATATATAGACACACACACATACATATATTGATTTTGACATGCATTTATATATATATATATATATATATATGCACGGACGTTGAATGTCCCATCACCATGTGTGTGTGCGCGCCTTATATATATATATATATATATATATATATATATATATATATATATATATATATATATCCTATCACCGTGTGTGTCTGCGCCTTTTATATATATAAGGTGATTGTCCCATCACTCTGTGTGGGTGCGTCTTTTATATATATATAGGTGATTGTCTCATAGCTTGTCCTGTCACTCCATGTTTGTGCATATATATATATATATATATATATATATATGTTGATTGTCTCATCACTGTGCGTATAAAATATGTAATGTGTGTACCCCACTGATGGATTTGTTTGATGTGATGCTATGATTCTTTTTTTTTTTTTTTTTTTTTTTTTGGGGAGGCAGAGCATGATGCTAGGACCCTCATGAAGCTTCCAAAGGTGTAGTAACTGGTGGCAGAGTGGGCAAGATTATGGGTGTACATGTGCTTTATGCTGCCTAGTGTTTGTGCAAGAGACTGCAACGGGGTTCCGCTGTGTAGTGCCTTTTGATCACAGTTTTCCCTCGGTGGTGCACTGCGATGTGGTGCTGTGCAAGAGACTGCAGCGGGGCTTCGCTGTGTAATGCCTTTTGGTCACAGTTTTCCTTTGGTGGTGACGTTGCCGTGCGGTGCAAGAAACTACTTGTGTAATCGCTGTGGGGTTGCATAGTGCGATTACGTGGCATTTTGGTTTCTTTGCCACTGTAGCGTATCTTGAAAGACTATTTTGTGGCTGCCCTATTTGCTGTGCTACTCAAGTTTTGTGGCTGATTTTGCTTTGTTGCGTTCATGGTATTTTTCAAGTGTTTTAAGAGCAACACCATCACCATTCTTGTGAAGGAAAGTGATTCGCAAGATAGGGGAACAACGTTGAAGCTTTACACACCACTGACTGGTCCTAAGGCGCTTGCTCTTCTTGCAAAAGACAACTCCATGCATATTAAGTCGTGGTCTTCTGAAGTATCTTAGGAGGTGGTAGACTTTGTTCGACCAAATACAGAGAAAAAGGCGTGCACATTGAGGATTCTTATCTTGAACCCTTCGCACCATGTTCGTGACAATCATCCGGCCTTGTTTAAGCTTCTTGGTGATCACATCTGCAGCAGAGCTATGGCTTAGAATGATACCTTGTCGACTACCGGATAAGCTGTTTTTGTTGAGTCTTATTGGGAGTGGCTTGAAGATGTCTTGGGCCGATCTAAACATGTGCTTACTAACGTGGGCTTTTACCACGCCATGTACGCATCTTTGTTCAGTTATGATCTCCATCCTTCCATCCTTCATGCGTTCTTCGAGCATCGGTGTTCAGCGACTAACACGCTTCATACGGCTCAAGGAGAGATGTCAATTTCACTTTGGGATCTCCACAGGATAGAGGGTTTGCCAATCCAAGGTAAGTTTTATGACGAGGTCGTTCCTAGTGCGGAGGAACTTTCTTTCTGCAATAACCCAGGATTGCCTGCGAGTTGTCGCTGTTTGTTTTGGGCGTATCACAAGCTTTCCCAGGATGCTTGAGGTAAATCAGGCGTGAAGATTTCTTCATGGATCCGATTTTGGTATTGGGAGGACACAAGGTACAAGAAGTCCTCGAAAAAAAGAGGTTGCAACAAAACCACTAAGCCAAAGGGAGACCCATATCCGTCTGGTCTTATTGGTTCAGCTAGGCACCGCTCCCCTGCCGAGTTGAGAGCGTTTGAAAACCTTGGCATAGCATCAGAGCATGTGGAAGAATCTTACCTAGCTGCTTTCTTAGCTTGTTGGCTTTGTAAGTTTATTTTTCCAATAGGTGACATCAACTTTGTTCATCCTGGGGTTTTCAAAGTTGCTAACAAGATGGCTGCAGGTGAATCTTTTAGTCTTACTATCCCGGTCTTGGCCAATATTTATAACGACTTGAGTGTTATTTCGAACTTGGGTGAGTACTTCAGCACTAATTTTTCTTCTTCAACTTTAGACAAGTCGGGGCCTTTGATGACGAAGTATTCTGGCGTGCTTTCTTCGAAGAGCCTCGATGATTCCCAGGCACAAGCGCTATTTAGAAGTTGTGAAGTCTTGAGGATGGACCATTTGGTGAGAGTTGGCACGGTGCGGCGAGGCATTATGGATGATTTGCATCTTCGCTTCTCAGACTTATCTTACCTTATCAGTCTTCGCTCGGGGTATGTTTCTTTGCGGCAAGAAGACCGATACATCATTTAGCCGTATAGTCCCCATCGTTTCAGCAGGCAATTTGGTTTTGTCCAAAATGTGCCAGGCAAGCTGAAGGAAAAAAGCCAACTAGAATCCGTGCAAGCTGTGTATATGCATTGGGAGTCTTGTACCCATGCATGTACAAATGCTTCTATCACCCTGCCGCCCAAAGTCGAGTTCAAAAGTAATCCAGTGACTCGTGTTTACGTAAGTTGGTGGTCAAAGGTACGTTATGCGAACTTGGGGACGGCAAGTGGTACCAATTCTTCTCATTCACGCCTTGATGTATCGAGAAGGGGTTGTTCTGTGGTTCCTATGCAACTGATACCTTTTGACTGTGCAAGTGTTGCTACTTTGCAAGATAGACCAGTGGTTTTAGCTTTTGTTTCTAACAGCTTTCTTTGTTTTCTTTAGGTTGGGTCTTCTTGTTCTTTTGACTTGGCGATCATAGGCATTTATTCCTATACGGAGATGCTATTTGGAGGTGACTTACCTACAGTGGGGAGATTGGGGATCTGCCTGGTACAGAGCTTGTTCCAAATCCGCCAAGTTTCCCAAGTTTATCGTGTGTAGGTGGAGGTATGCAACAGCCCATCATGCGTTCAATACCTTTGCCAGCTAGCTCTGAGATCTCTCTAAGAGGGCCAAACCTTAATGGTACTGAACAACTTATTCATCGCATCAATCTTCGTGTGGCAATGGATATCAAGAGCCATATTAAGGGGATGATTTCAAAATGCCCGTTGGAGAACCTTGCGTTGCTTAAGGAGGATTTGTCGAAGCTTGTTTCTGCAATTGACAATCTTAACGTTGATTTTTCATCCTTGAAGATCAAGATTGCCGAACTTATGGCCGCCTCAACTGAGTAATCTTCCTTGCGTGTTATTTCCTCGAAGAAGTTGAGTCCAGATGTTAGAACTCACCAGCTTGCGGCAATAGACTTATCACTAACCCAAGTCCGGTCTTCTTAACAAGCTGTTTTGGGAGATTATCAAGCCACAGAGACTTCTTTAGCTTCCGTCCAGGTACGTCTAGATACATTCATACGAGAGCAATAACAGCTGGGCATCGAAGCATCAAGACTTGAAAGTGTTATCGGGGAGCAGGGAGCTACATTTTCTCAATGCCAAGAGGAGATTTTACGCCTAGAACAAGAGAAAGGCATGGCTATGGAATTGCCCATCTTGTCTCTCACCTAGGTAGAGACTTTGAAGACTTTGGAAGGCTTGTTTGAAGATCACCTCCGTAGTTTTAGGGACATAGTTTTCGAGTAGTAACTTCTGCCTTTTTTTTTTTGTTTTTTTTTTTTTGTAATCAGACTTCTTCCTTTAAAGAAATAAAGTGTTTGCATTCTTGAATTTGCTCTTTATTTTTCAAAATGTTTGTGTTTTTTGTTGATGATGTGACTGTACTTGAAGTTTTGAAGTTTCAAGTTGCCTACTTACCCTTGGTTGAGGAGAGATCAAGTCATGACGTAGTTCAAATGAGTGATGGGTTTTTTTTTTTCTTTTTTTTTTTTTTTTTTGATGATTTTAATGGTGACTTTGATGATGATTTTGCCATACACAGTTTATGCTCTTACGGGCCAGGAGCGTGGTGCGTTTGCTTAGGGGTAGTAGTGCTTCAAAAATATGTCGTTGATGGGGCCAATCTTCAAGCTGTCTTCTGCCATGATTAAGTAGGCGCCGTTGGTGTAAACCTCTTGTATTACGTAAGGTCCATCCCACTTTGATGTGAACTTGCTTTTTGTCTTGTGAGTTGTGATGATATGCCTACGCAATGCCAGTACATGATCTCCGGCTTGGAAAGACCTTGGGCGGACTTTCTTATTGAATGCCTTGGATAGTCGTGCTTGGTAGCATTCCAAGTGTTGTTGAGCTTCGAGCCTTCTTTCATCCAGCGCTTCCAACTCTTGAAGGCGCAACTTTGCATTTTCTTCATCAGTCAAGCCTTCTTGTATAGCCATCCTTAGTGAGGGGATTTGACTTTCACGCGGTAGAACAGCTTCTACGCCATATACAAGAGAATAAGGCGTAGCTTAGGTGGGAGTTCTATGTATAGTCCTATATGCCCAAAGTGCTTCACTTATTCTTTCATGCCAATCTCTCTTTGTTCGGCCGATTACTTTTTTCAGGAGGTTGCACAGCATCTTGTTGAATTCTTCGGCGAGGCCATTAGCTGGAACATGATACATGGAAGATTATGCTGCTTGAACTTGTATTTGTCACAGAGCTCATCCATGAGTCGGTTGGAGAACTGTTTTCCATTGTCAGTGATAATGTAGTGAGGCATACCATATCGGTGGATGATATGCTCCTTGATGAAACGAATGACAATTTCCTTTTTGACTTCCCTTAGGGGTATGGCTTTAGCCCACTTGGAGAAGTAATCTGTTGCAGCTAGGATGTAAGCTTCTCTTACAAATGATTTTGGCGTAATTGGTCCTACGACGTCCAACCCCTATACGTCGAACGGCCATGAATCAACTGTAGGGTGTAAGAGTTCAGGCGGTTAATGTATGAAATTGGCGTGGAATTGGCAGGCTTGGCACCTTTTAGCATGTTCCAGGTAGTCCTTCACCATGCTTGGCCAGTAGTAACCCATTCTTTTGAGCTGGAAATATAGCTTTGGTCCAGACTGATGCGCCCCACACACATCTGAATGCACTTCTTCCATGGCTTGATTGGCTTCTTCCTCACCTAGGCATCTCATGAGCACTCCTTCAAAAGAGCGTAAGTAGAGTGTTCCTTTGTAGTAAAGGAAGCGAGGTGCTCGTCTACGTATTTCGGAACGGTGTCTAAGATCATCTGGAAGCTTTCCATGCTCTAAGTAGTCGATCAGCGGCTATCTCCACTCTTCAACTTCGACTGGAAGTACTGAGATGACATTTGTATCATCCAGTAACATTTCATTAACGAGCGGGATCACCCATCTTTGGAAAACTGGCACGTCTGCAGCTTCATCTTTTCCTAGTGTCATACTCGAGGCTAGATTGACGAGAGCATCTGCCATTTGATTTTCCTTTCTTGGCACATGTTCTAACGTTACTGCCTCGAACTTTTGTAGCAGTTGAGTTGCCAGCTAGAAGTATGGGACGGGATCATCTTTCCTCACCTCATATTCAGTTAAGAGTTGATTGATTATGAGCTTGGAGTCGCCATATACCTCAAGAGTTGTGATTTCCATGTTGATCGCCACTTGGAGCCCGATTATTAGCGCTTGGTACTCAGCGACATTGTTGGAGCATAGCTCACTCAGTTGGAATGAGTAAGGTAGTATTTGCCTTTGTGGCGACACGAATACTACTTCTGCCTCTGCTCCGTCTGCTCGTGCGGATCCGTCGAAGAACATCGTCCATGTCAGGAAGATGTCGATGTAGAACACCTCCTCGTCAAGCAAGTCGTTTGAGATTTTCCAATCAGCTGGGATTGGGTGATCGACAAGGAAGTCTGCTAGCGCTTCTCCTTTGATGACTTTAGCTGAGACGTAGATGATCTCGTATTGATTAAGAAGCAAAGCCCATTTAGCGAGTCGCCCTGTCAAGACTGGCTTGGACATGACGTATTTGACAGGATCAGCTTTAGCAACTAGGTGAATAGTGTAAGCATGCATATAATGTCTGAGCTTCTAATTGACGAACACCAGAGTGAGGCACATCTTTTCTATTGGGGAGTAGTTCAATTCAGCGCCGATGAGAGTTTGACTGAGGTAATACAGTGCTCCTTCTTTCTGGGATTCATTCTCTTGTGCCAAGAGTGCTCCAACTGAACTTTCCTGAGCAGCAATATACAATATGAGCGGTTTCCCGGGCACAGGTGCCCCCAGGACAGGTGGACTTGACAAATATTTCTTTATGCTTTCAAAAGCATTATGGCATGCTTCGTCCCATACGAATGGAACATCTTTCTTCATGAGGCGACTAAACGGTTGACAACGCCCTGCGAGGTTGGAGATGAAGCATCTGATGAAGGCTAGCCGTCCTTGTAGACTTTTCAGCTCGTGCAGGTTTCTTGGCTCGGGCATGCTTTGAATGGCCTTAATCTTTGATTGGTCCACTTCAATACCATGGTGCTTGACGATGAAGCCGAGGAATTTTCCAAAGGTGACACTAAACGCACACTTTAATGGGTTCATCTTGAGGTTGTATTTTTGCAACCTTTCAAACGTTATTCGCAAATCCTTCAAGTGATCTGATCTTTTCTTTGTCTTGACCACCACATCATCTACGTAACATTCTATGTTTTTGTGCAGCATGTCATTGAAAATTTTCTGCATTGCGCGTTGATACGTAGCTCCAGCGTTCTTTAGACCAAATGGCATCACCTTGTAGCAGTAGATACCTTTTGGAGTACGAAAGGCTGTTAGTTTCTCGTCTTCGAGGGCCATGCGAATTTGATTGTACCCAGAAGAGCCATCCATGAATGATAATGCCTTATGGCCAGTGGTTGCGTCCACCATGATTTCAATGATTGGCAAGGGGAAGTCGTCCTTCGGGCAAGCATCGTTAAGGTCCCGGAAGTCTACACAAACACGTATTTGTCCTGATTTCTTAAGGACAATGACGATGTTGGAGATCCACTTAGGGTATTTCACTTCTCGAATAAAGCCTGCTTCGATTAGCTTGTTGATCTCGACCTTAATTGTGGGATGAGCTCGAATCGATAGCGTCTTTGAGTTTGCTTTATCGGTCATGTTCCAGGCTTGACTGTAAGATAATGCACAGCGATGATAGGGTCCAGGCCGGGCATTTCTTTGTAGGTCCAAGCAAAGACATATTTGTACTCTAATAGTAGTTGGTAATACTCCTCTATCTCATCCGTACTTAATAATGCACTTACGAAGATAGGCTTTGGTTCCTCGCTTGTGCCTAAGTTTAGTTCCTTGAGATCATCAACCGTGGCTTGCTCCCCATCTTCGAGCTGTGGTGGTGCAGCAGTGACATCTATTGTACCCATTTGTAAATTTCTTAAAATATTTTCTTTTTTAAATGTGAAAAGATTTAACTAGCTACATAATATAATTGCAACTCAAACAAAGAAGTCAAATTTCCGCTTGAGAGTTTGAAAACTTAATATGTGAACTTGTCTAATAGGTGAATATTAACATTAATAAATTATAAGTTATAACTGGAAGAAATCAAGCATTATAATGCTAATTCCAATATTATTTTGATCAAAGAGAGACTTTGGCAGCGGTCCTTAGCTAGCTCTCAATGTTCTTTAGTTGAAACCTTATTGGTTACATTAATGTAATAATGTATTTGTACATAGGTTACTATATTTTTTTAAATTAAAAATTGAAGTTTTTAGTTGTTTATATTAATGAGATTTTAAATAAAACCCAATATTTGTGATATTAAAGATATTAAAATTTTATACTCTCCAATATATTTTGTCTCTGTGTGTGTGTGTATGTATGTATATATATAAACATGGGTAATATCCTCAAAATTAACAAAAAAATTTATTGCACCAAAACATGGGTACATTCTTCAAAACCACAAAAAAAAAAAAAAAAAAAAAAAAAAAAAAAAAAAATCAAGCTTAATAACATTATTAAATTTCTTCAATTAAACTTGACATGGATACATTTTTAAAATAACGAAAAAGAATGTACCCATATAAGTTTAAAATTGGATTAAAAAAAATGAAAGGATTTTACAAATAAAAAAAAAAAGTACATTTTATATATAATAAATTGGTATATTTAAGAATAGGTACATTTAAGATTACAATATTGAAAATCTTTTTATAAAAAACTAATGGGTGTTGTAAGCCTATTTGATTGAACGATGTAGGGTTTAAAGAGAGAGAGGGGGCACCGGCCACAATAAGATAGAAGAGAGATTGATTTAATTGTAAGGTGTGTTTGATTCACCCCATTGTGCCTTTATTTATAGTAGTAGGATAGGTAAAAACATTTCCCTTTAGGATTACAACATTTAATAGGTAATGTAGTCCTAATAGGAATATAATATACTTTCTCACATCTCCTAAGATTTACACAATCACATTCCTATTCTAAATATGACTGCAACACTCCCCTTGAGTGTGTAAATACTCAACAAACCATCGCATCAGATCTTCAGCAGATAAGGTGGAATGTTGATGAAGTCATCGGCACAATGGGGGATCGCAAGTCTCAAATTTAACTGAAGTATGCATTTGTAGTAAAATTCACAAAACCTCACTATGGTAAAACCCAAGGCATAGGGAACTCAACAGACGAAGTATGCATAATGTCTTTAAACAAACGTCAAACTGGACGAAGGTAAAGAACTCAACGGAGTATGATCATCCCAGGATGGGTGCCTCATTAAAACCTTGTTAGGTAGCAAAAACCCAGTGGGAAAAATGCTCCTAATTGTAGGAAAAAGAGTACATTAAGATCATGTGAGTATGCTTCTAGATACTCCTCCTGAGTTAGACATAACTTCTAAATAAGAGAACTACAAACGATTCAACTCAGATAATTTACGCATACTGATTCCTTGGAAAAGCTTCTGAAAAGTAAACTTGGGCAACAACTTGGTGAAGAGATCGGCCAGGTTGTCCTAGGAACGGATTTGCTTGACTTCAATGTTCTGATGCTACTGCTGCTGGTGTGAGTAAAAGAACTTCGGCGCTATGTGCTTGGTGTTGTCTTCCTTGATGTATCCCTTCTTCAACTGCTTGATACATGTTGCATTGTCTACAAAGATCGTCGTACAAAGGTCAACAACTAATGTAAGACCATTAGTGCTTCGAATGTGTCCCATAATTTCTCTCAGCCAAAAACACTCACGCGATGCTTCATGTAAGGCAAGAATCTCAGCATGGTTAAACGAAGTTGCAACTAGCATTTGCTTGGTAGACCTTCAAGATATAGCGGTGTCTCCAACGATAAAGACATAACCCATTTGAGAACGTGCTTTATGTGGGTCAGACAGATATCCAGCATCTGTGTAACGAACAAGGTGAGAATCAATCTTGAGTACCATAGAGTTCGGTAACATTTGGAGATTTACGGGTATAGAACAAGCCCAAATCCGTTGTACCTTTGAGGTAACATAAAATGTCTTTAACACCATTCCAATGCCTGCGTGTGGGCGCATTGCTGTATTTAGCCAATAGATTCACAGCGAAGGAGATGTCAGGTCTAGTGCACTGAACCAAGTACAAGAAAGTCCCAATTGCACTTAGGTAAGGAACTTCGGGTTCCAAAATCTCTTCCTTATCCTCGTTTGGACGGAAATGATCTCATTGAGCATCTAGAGTCCAAACGATCATGGGTGTACTCGAAGGCTTTGCTTTATCCTCATTAAAATGAAGCAACACCTTTTCGGCGTAGTTCAATTGATGTACTAGGATTCCATCCGAACAATGATCGATCTCCAGGCCGAGGCAATATCGAGTTTTCCCAATATCCTTCATCTCAAATTTCGATTTCAAGTGTACAACAATTTCTTTAAGCTCTACGAGAGTCCCAATGAGATTCATGTCATCGACATAACCTACAACGATTGCAAATCTGGAATGTGACTTCTTTATGAATATGTATAGGCATAGCTCATTGTTCACATAATCCTGACTTGTCAAATATTCTCTCAAACGATTATACCACATTCGCCCGGATTGTTTCAATCCATAGAGCGACCTCCTCAACCTAATTGAGAGAGTATTCTGTGGTCTAGAACTATTTGAGCCAGTCAATGGAAGTCCTTCTGGAACTTCATGTATATTTCCGTATCTAGATCCCTATAGAGATATGCGGTTACCACGTCCATAAGCTGCATATTCAGTTTTTCAGAAACTACCAAACTGATTAGGTAGCAAAACGTTATAACGTCCATTACGGGGGAATAAGTCTCCTCGTAATTAATCCCAGGGCACTAAGAGAAGCCTTACGCTACGAGGTGTGCTTTATATCGCACTATTTCATTATTCTCATTACGTTTCCTCACGAAACCCACTTGTAGCCAACAGGCTTCATGCATGGTGGTGTAGAAAGGATAGGTCCAAATACCTTACGTTTCGCGAGCAAATCGAGTTCGGCCTAGATTGATTGTTTCCAATTTGACCAATCAGTTCTACGTCGGCATTCATTGACGGAACATGATTTAATGTCATTGCTAAGCATGATGTCAGTAGCTACTGAGTACAAGAATATATCGTTGACGATCATCTCATTCCTATTCCAAACCTCATCCAATACTATGTAGTGGACTGAAATCCCACGATTCTCGGGAGGCCGACATGTTTCATCTGAAGCATCACCGTAATCTAAAATAATCTCATGGGTTGAAATAGATGAGTAAACGATGGTTGGATTCAAACTAGGGTTACTAGTTGGTGCCATTTTCCTCTTCCAGGGTTGTGAATCCTTTGAACCAAGGGGTCTGCCACGCTTCATGGTCGAAGCAAGTAATAGGCTAGCCACCAATGTACCTTGCCGCGTGGAGGGTGCGGCCTCCCTATCTTCGGGGATGGTCCTGTTTTCCCAAGCGGGTTGTTAACTTACGCAGGGTATATCTATCGTTGCAGGTGTGTTTGCAGCGGGTATATGTGATCTTGTTATCTTTGCTAGATCATTAAAAGCATCCGGCATGCTTTGAGCAATACTCCGAAGATCTATAATTCGTCGCCCTCAGTTTCAGGCTAGGCAGTGCGGGGATCTAAATGAGACATAGTGGGAGCATACCACCACAATTCGCGGAGTTCTACAGGAATGTTAGCCATGCTTATCTCCCTCTAACGACGGGAAGACTATCTTATCAAAGTGACAATCCGCAAAACATGCGGTAAATAAATCTCCTATCAAGGGTTCTAAGTATTGAACAATTGATGGCGAATCATAACTGACATAGATTCCCATTTTTCTCTGAGGACCCATTTTGGTATGTAGCAACGGCGCTATTGGCACATAAATGGCACACTCAAAACACCCGTAAATACGAGACGTAAGGCTCATATCTAGTGACCAACTATAACTGTGAATGTGGTTGGGTAGCGATGAGCCTCATGTGGGCCAACATAGCTGCGTGCAATATTGCATAACCCCAGGCAGATATTGATAATTTGGTTCTCATAACCAAAGTCTGAGTTATCAATTGAAGGCGCTTTATGAAAGCTTCTGCCAGGCCGTTTTGGGTGTGAACATGGGGCACAGGATGTTCCACATCAATCCCTTCTGACATGCAATAATCGTCAAAAGTCTGTGACATAAACTCTCCAGCATTATTCAGTCGAATCGACTTGATCGGATAATCAGGGTGGTGAGCCCTTAGCTTAATGATTTGAGCTAAGAGTTTAGCGAATGTGGCGTTACGTGTGGACAACAAGCAAACATGTGACCATCATGTCGATGCATCAACTAACACCATAAAGTATCTAAATGGTCCACAGGTTTGTTGGATAAGTCCACAAATGTCCCCTTGAATCCTCTGAAGAAATTTAGGGGGGTCGTTAATAATCTTTGTATATGATGGTTGAGTATTCAACTTCCTTAAAGAAGAAGCTTTGCATGGCATGAGTCCAACATAGGGATGTAAATTATGCCCGTGTGAAGATTTGAGGATACGGCGCATCATGTCATGTCCAAGATGTCCCAAACGGTCATGCCAAAGCAACAAAGTGTCCTGGAACTTAGGCATAGGGCCGGCCACACTGTGGGCTTCTATGCCGCGAATGGTTGTGATGTACAACCCACTCGGCAAGCGTTCCAACTTCTCGTGAATATGTTTCTGGCCACATTCATACGAAGTGATACAAAGAAATTCAAAACCATAATCTTCAGTGGTTTCAAGATGATATTGATTATCTCGAATATCTCTAAAACTCAACAACGTTCTTCCAGAACATGGAGAATAGAGTGCCTCCTTAATGGTCAGAATTGTACCATTGAACAACATGATACGTGCCTTTCCGTATCCTTCAATCAGGTTGGATGAGCCTGAGAAAGTTGTCAAATGAGCTTTCTTGGGTATGAAGTTAGTAAAATAGAGTTTTTCATGCAAGATGGTGTGCGTGGTTGCACTATTTGCCAGACAACTAACTTCCCCACTAGACATACCTAGAAATAAATTGATTGAATTGGTCACATGCATAGATATAAGTCTATTCATTCAAATAAGCAATTCGAGACAATAATATCCATTCAAATAACAATCCATAATTCAAAACAAACCAAAACCAAACAAATTATTCCAAATGCTTAGGAAAATTGTTCAAAATTAAACCATAAACCTAGCAAAATAGGGGGTAGGGCCGGCCACTCCTAGTGGGTTCGACCACTAGGGGTAAACACCCTAAAAACATGTCAAATTGAGCTTCACGTCTTGAACCCACTTTAGATAGTTTTTTCCAGAGACTTCTAGAGCAAAGAAATCAAGTTTGTTCATGTTCAACATGTCCCTAAAACAGAGGAAAAAAAACGTGAGTAGTCACATGGTAAGCCATAGACATATATCGTAGAACATATAGGTTCTATAAACATGTATTGGTTTAATTTATGCATGAAAACTACAGGTTTCATGTGGTATGTTTTGAATGAAAACTTCGGGTTTCAAAGGCACTAAATTTGAAACTGCAGGTTCAATTTAGTTTTATGAACAATTAGTTCATAATGAGAGGTTCCTGCAAGAAACACAGAATGCAATACACTAATTTGAATATAGTGGATATAAGGTTCTTCGGGAACTCAAGTGTGAGAGTTTCATTACTATGAAAGTATGTGACGGTTCAAAGTATAAAAATAAATTATTGAATCGTTAATGTCCAAAAGTGATCTTCAAGTCAATAATTTTGGATTCATTATCAGATTAATGGACTGCATATCACTTTTAATTAATTCAATAAATCGGGCCATACGGGGTTGATTGTAGAAGCTAGATAAGATTAAAATAATATTATTAGATCGAAAATATAGCCCCAAAATAATTTGGGCTTGGTGTCGTGGGTAAAAGACACGGGTTGGGTGCCTTAAGTATAAGGCAAGGCCCAAAAAAAGGACCTCGAGTCATGGCTGCAGGCCACGGGGTGGAAGAAATCCCCCAGCCGTAGCTGGGTTTTCATTTGGGCCGAAGGAGGGTGCATGGGACAAGGCCTAGCAGGAGCTAACTTTATGGGTGATGCATGGGAGGACAAAAACCTAGCCCTGTAGGCTGGCATGTGGGTTCGAGTGAAGGCCCAGCCTTAAAAAGGCTGGTGTCATGGCTGTGGGCCAATGCAGCAGGATGGCCATGGGACTTCAGGTCCTGCCGAGGTGAGTGCCAGGCCGAGGCCTGGTGGCTACTTCCACAGTGATGGTGCGGTGGTATGCCGTACCATGTCCAATCCCATTTTTTTTCTTTTCTTTTTTCAAAAATCCCTTAGGGTTTAGGAAAAACCCTAAATATGCTTCTAATTTTTCTATATAGTTTGACTCACAAATTTCACATAACAATTTAATTGTGCGATGCATGAAACAAATATATATATTGACAAATATATAAACATATACATTATATATATCAAAAGGAAAATATAAACAGAAAGGGGTTCATGCATCATGGAGAATGTTTTCATGCTTCGTGGACGTTTCAAATATCTTCTTTTATTTTAAGCGTACTTGATTAGCAGAAAACGAATAAGCCCTTGAATTTGGTGGATGACAGCCTCCTCCTACGATGCGTCAATTCCTCAGCTTCAGGTAACAGCGTGCCAATAATGTGTTGTAGGCCTATTTGATTGAATGATCTAGGGTTCAGAGAGAGAAAGGGGAGCCGGCCACAATAAGAGAGAAGAGAGATGGATTTAATTGTGCGGTGTGTTTGATTCACCCCATTGTGCCTTTATTTATAGTAGTAGGATAGGTAAAAACCTTTCCCTTTAGGATTACAATATTTAATAGGTAATCTAGTCCTAATATGAATATAAGATACTCTCTCATATCTCCTAGGATTTACGCTCTTAAGTTTGAGTGCAATTATTAATTCATACCTTATTTATAGAACACTACAACGTTTATATGTATCTAATATAAAGATAAATTACAATTTACACTCTTAAGTTTGAGTGCAATTGTTTATTCTACCTTATTTTTAAAACACTACAAAGTCATACACAAAGTTGTAGTTACAATGTCATACCTTCGTTAGTCAATTCGTCAACGTTTAGATTTTCATTATATTAAGTACATATTTTCACATAAATTATATCTGACTTTTAGATGATTAATACATGTAAACATTGTACCCATTTGTAAATTTCTTAAAATATTTTCTTTTTTACATGTGAAAAGATTTAACTAACCCTAGCTAGATAATAGAGAGAAAAAAACGTCACACATGATATAATTGCAACTCGAACAAAGAAGTCAAATTTCCGCTTGAGAATTTGAAAACTTAATATATGAACTTGTCTAATAGGTGAATATTAACATTATA
The DNA here is from genome assembly GCF_041283825.1 of Pyrus communis. NCBI lineage: Eukaryota > Viridiplantae > Streptophyta > Magnoliopsida > Rosales > Rosaceae > Pyrus > Pyrus communis. Next base: position 7,860,781 of record NC_142566.1, read on the forward strand.
AGTTATAACTGGAAGATATCAAGCATTATAATGCTAATTCCAATATTATTTTGATCAAAGAGAGACTTTGGATGCAGTCATTAGCTAGCTATCAATGTTTTTTAGCTGAAACCTTATTGACACACCCCAATCCAAAAATTGGGGTGTGTTGGCCATCATGTGAGGTGACATAGCCAAGTGCGCAATGTGGAAGTAATAGAGAGGAAAACAAGGAAGTAAAGTCGACAAGATAATTTACAATAAAAAGATCAGTGAGTGATAGTGACAACATGGAAGGAAAAAGGCAAAGTAGAAGTTCAAGTATCCTAGGTGCAATCCAGAAAAAACAAACACTACACAAGTGATAACTAGAAAGTCCTACATGGAGGGTGCTCTGTTAGAAATGCCACGATGCCTCTTTCGTCACCCACGTCCTCGCTACCTACAACTTGGAGGGGCGCAAAACAGAAAACGTGAGTGGGCAAAAAAAAAAGCTTTTCAAAATCATTTGATTCTCAAAAGTTATAACCCCTCTCTGTAACACCCGTATACTTTCCAAAAAATATTATACGTACTCGTATATCAAATCATGCTAAAAACGATAAAGCTCAAATATGCCATGCCAGAATATGCTGCGTCAGAATATCCAAACAAATAGTATAAGCATCAAGCAGGTGAGATAAAACAAATCATAATATGCCAGTAATATCAGTACGTCAGCCAGAGTCACCTAAAGTGACATGTATGGTTGAAACTATACCTCCTCAACCACTATCCTACACACAAGTCGGAACCACCTATAGTGGTCTGTACGACAGGCTAGTGTATATAAATACGCTCAGTGCTACGATCACGTGAAGGCTGTACGATGTATCGCGGGTCACCTATGAGTCAGAACCTCATATAGTGGTCTGTACGACAGGCTGGCACCTACCTTGGATCCAAGATGAGCATACGGTGCGGGAGGTGAACGATCACGTAAAGGCTAGGCCCTACTCTGGTAGAGCACAATCACCAAGGTGCAGGAATATAAGCTATAACTCAATCTCATCAACACCACATCTATCACTAACAATATACTCACCTGACTTACCTGAGCGTCCGCGGCACCAAAGCATAACCAACACAATCACAATAATAATAATGATGATGTTCGACATGGCATTTCAATTATAAAACCATTAAAACGTAATTTCTGGAAAGATACCAATCAATAAATATATACTGAAAACAAAAGCCCACTCACTGATACGTAAAAGGATCACAAGCCCCGAGCCTCGCGTGGCTGCGCTCGTCCTCCGGATAGTCCTCACCTATATGTGAAACAACTATATAAACGTCAAATTAATGCACATAACCAACCTTAGGTAATAACTTCTCATACATTGCTTAAATGGGGTGTTTGAATATATCAATGTGCTCTACTCAACCTCACGAACATCCCTATATTTTTAAAATAATTTTCTGACCTCCCACGCTCTGCCACGCGCCTGGTAAGCGTGCGAAACCTTAATGGCGTGAGGGAATATTCCATTAAAACCCTAGCAAACGTTAACAGTCGTTACCTAACGCCGTTAGAATATTCCGTTAACTCTGACAGAATATTCTCCTCCTTTTCCGGTGAGCCTCGCCGACCATCGCCGTCAGTGCCGCCGTCTGCAACTCAAATTTCATCGAAAACTAGGAAAAACTTCAAACCTTAATATCTTCTTCATTTCTCAACCAAATTCCATGAAATTTGAAACAAAATGAAGCTTACAACGAGTAGAACAAAACCTTACCACTTTGGGGACCTAAAACAAATGGAATCTCACTAGAGAAACATCGATAATCCGGCCAAACCTGCAACTCGACGAACTCGAGCTTCCCGATGTCCAAAACACGTAAAAATTACTCCCCAAGCTTCGTGAAGACGTCCTAAAGCTTCCTAGAACCTTAAAAACTTCTAAAAACCTCACGATCACGTGTGCATAAACAGCGGGTTCTCGGGTTTTCGAATGTCTCACGTCCTAAAAATGGTATGGATGAGTTCCTGGGCTTGCAAGGAATCCAAAACTAACCTTTAAACCTTCGATCCGTGCGTGGAAAGTTAGTTTGAAGTTCGTCCGTACGATGAGGAAGAAAAATGGAAGAAAGTTCGAGAAAGAAGGGAGAGAAAGGTCCATGAGAAAGAGATGGGTGTATGTGAGTGTGTGGTCCAGATGGCAACCCACTAACCAAAAACAAAACAAACCAAACACCCTACAACGCAAATTAACATCCAAGGGCAAAATCGTCATTTCACACCTACGGTACAAATGATTCGGGACGGGCTGTCACACTTATTGGTTACATTAATGTAATAATGTATTTGTACGTAGGTCACTATATTTTTTTAAATTAAAAATTGAAGTTTTTAGTTGTTTATACTATTGAGATTTTAAATAAAACCCAATATTTGTGATATTAAAAATATTAAAATTTTATTCTCTCCAATATATTTTGTCTGTGTCTGTGTGTGTGTGTGTGTGTGTAAACATGGGTACAATCCTCAAAATTAACAAAAAAATTATTATACCAAAACATGGGTACATTCTTCAAAACCACAACAACAACAACAACAACAAAAGAAGAAAAAAAAAAAAAAAAAAAAAAAAAAAGATATCAAGCTTAATAACGTTAGTAAATTTCTTCGATTAAAATTGACATGGATACATTTTTAAATCAACAAAAAAGAATGTACCCATATAAGTTTAAAATTGGATTAAAAAAATGAACGGATTTTATCTATAAAAAAAAAAAAAGGTACATTTTATATATAATAAATTGGTATATTTAAGAATGGGTACATTAAGATTACAATTTTGAAAATCCTTTCTATAAAAAACTACAAACTTATTCTATTTTTTTTTTTTTTTTTTTTTTGGAAATATTTTGAATTGATAATTAATTAGGAGTTTAATAAAGTTGTGAATATTAAAATCTTAAATCAATTACTAATTTTTATTTTAAACAATTTTGTGACTAACATGTAAATTCATATTATATTAATACTACGGACTTCGATGAAAATTGGAAAACTAATATGATTTCAGTCAATAAGCATTAGTAACTAGGGACTAGATACTAATTTTTTCTATTATAAATTATACGTGCAATTTTTTTTTTCCCAAGGGCATGGTGCACATGATGGTGGAGTCTACAACCTCAATGCTGAGAACTTGGGAAAGTAAAATCGAAAGCCATGGAGGAATTGCAGAAATTCGAGTTGATGAGTATTTGAGTAACTTAGCTGCAGATATAATCTCAAGAGCTTGTTTTCAGAGGAATTATCATCAAGGAGAAGAAATATTCCTAAAACTTAGGAATCGAAGAAACCTTCTGTGCAAGGAACTCATGACGGGGATTCCAGGCCTAAGGTATGATATAATCACATATGATCTAATTCATATAATAAAACATTCTCTTTCTTAATTCATATAATATTACAGTCTAGTTGTATTAGTTTTTCTCCACTTTTTAAATGAGAGATTTCATGTTCGACAATCATAAATGGTATTTTCGATACCTAATTAAGGCTGATCAGTTACTGTTTTCCTCAATATTTTTGTTATACAATCAGAAAAAATAAAATAAAAAATAAAAAATAAAAAGTTCAAGTAGATACTAGAATGCTTTATATAAGAAACACTAATTCCTCCACTTAAAAAAATATTAATTTTTGAGAAAAAAAATTTTTTACATGACCATCTAGTTGAATGGTACCAATCTCTATTTTATTAGAAGAGGTCATAGGTTTAAATCTCATGAACCACAACAACAACAACAACTGAATAGGAATAACAACATACATTTCATATGATGAAAATACATAACTGCAAGAATCTGGATTGATGTTACTACTGCCCTTGCAACATCATGGAGCTTGATGTTACTAGCAGCACATCCAGATTGGCAAGCTCGTGTTCGGGCTGAGGTGCTCGAAATCTGTGGGAATAAGCCTCCAGACGCAGATATGCTCCAAAGCATGAAAGTGGTATGCATTATGCTTCATGATAATGTTAATTACCAATCCATAAAAGATATCATTATTGCAAGTTCACATGGTAATTAAGACGATTTTCATTGCTTGCGTAATTTTCCACTGCCAGACTTATGCTGCCAAATAATGTTCAAGGATTTTATGCGGTGAAACCTAAGAAATCAATATGATGAAATTGTACTAGGCAGAAAAACATGGTCTGGGAGTATGATATATTAAGCTTTAAGATAGTTACAAGAAACATACCTGTCTAAAATTAAATGTTAATTACCAATTTACCACCTTTTCATTTGCATTTGTTGCAGCTAAAAATGGTGATCCAGGAGGTATTGCGTCTCTATCCATTAGTACTCTTTGCATCAAGAGAGGCCTTTGAGACTATCAAATTCAAAAACATTGTGATTCCGAAAGGTTGTCACCTTCAAATACCAATCACCTATCTACACCAGAACCCCGACATATGGGGACCGGATGCGCACAAGTTCAACCCAGAAAGATTTTCCAATGGTATTCTCGAAGCTTGCCAGCCTCCGCAAGCCTACATGCCATTTGGAATGGGTCCTAATATTTGTGTTGGCCAACACTTAGCTATGGCAGAAGTCAAGGTGATTCTTGCATTAAGTCTATCTAAGTTTTGCTTTTCCCTCTCACCCGCATATCAGCACTCCCCTGTGTATAACTTGGTTACTGTACCTGAACATGGTATTCTTCTCCATGTAAAAGGAGTGTGAATTCTTGATGTCTTTGAGAATGTCAAATTGCTTCTGTATTTTCAGATAGTGTGAATGTGCCATAGGCTTGAACAAAATCATGCAGGGGAATTATGCTGTTATCAACTTGTTAAATAATCTGTCACTGGAACAAATTCTGCAGTGAACCATATGCTAAATTGCTTATGTATTTTTTATCATTTAAGTTCTGTTTCCTACGGTCGTCTGCCGTGAGATTTGAGATCAAGACATTATCCTAACAAAATCAATGCCCACCGCTTTAACCCAAGGTGTATGCTTGTGCCCGTTCTTGTGAAACCATACCGTGAACCCTTTTGCAGAACAATCTTAGAACTAGGTTCACTCACTATAGCAACACACTTCCTTGGATGCAAGACCCCACAATGAGCCTCACGGGCTGCCATATGCCTCCACCCACCGCGGTAGCTGTGGTTCGACGGCCAAATTTCTGATTTCGAAAGGGCATTTACCTGGAATAGACATTATTTTTACACATGATCAGATTCTTGTCGGAAAACAACGAAGAAGTTTTAGGTGGGCTAATGCTTAGCGGGTTGATTTGCCACCTACGATGGGATATGCTGACTTGGGTTTTGGGGATATTTTCCCCTGGGGTGATAGGTTACGTTTTGGTGGCATCCGTTGTCACCAGAAGTGGCCATAAATGGTTGAGAACTTGTCATTGCAAATTTCCGCTGTCCTTTGTGCATCTGTAAAACAATCAACACCTTTAATTAAGGACCAAAAGCCTCACATGCCCACGATGGGAGGGGGGGAAGGGGAAGGTTTGGCCAATGGATCTCTGGTGACTAAGTTAGTTTCTTTAAAAAGAGTAAGTGTTTATGGCTTTTTGGGGTAGCAAAAGCTTACCAAAATTTGGTAGAGATGAAGGTATTTATAGGACGAGGTGGACGTCCATAAGGTTAAGGGTTTGCCTTACACATGGCAGCGTCCTATTGGCCAAGGTGTGTCATCCGTTGGATGTATAAGGAAAGAATATCCTAAGATATTAAATAGGAGAAAATATTTTGGGATAATGGTGAAAGTATCTCTAATTGATTGTAATAGGGATTCCTTACTTGATTGAATTGATCTTCAATTGGGACAGTATTAAAGATAGGATTTAGTAACTAACCCTATCTTTAACACCTTTGACTTTTTCATACCATGAGCATAGGAGATTTGAGTAGTCATAGTCAATTGCTTGGACCTTCAGCGATGATGAGCTGCGCGTGGGAGCAATTGAGGGTTTTTGCCCATTTAATGAGGGCAATCTTGTCTTTGTTGAGCAAAAGTCTATGTGTCATCTTCTGGATTTCTAAGATTATTTCTTGCTCAACAAATGCTCCCACACATGTTAGACTGCAAGCAGAAAAGGGTAGTAGGTATAGAGATCCCAAGCTTATTAGGCATGCAGAGAGTTGTTTCCCAATTTGATGTAGATTTTTCACCTTGTTTTGGAAACAGAGTCTTCATGAGAAAAAGAAGCCAATTGCCACCAAGACTTAATTAAGCATGTCTTAAGCAAAGGGCAAAATAAACCCATCCCTTAGTTTTCTTCTTTACTTACCCCTGCGAAGAGTTGATCGTCGTTGTTCTTTCTTATTCGTGTCGCACCAATGTAAGAAAAAATTAATTTTCTTTCTTCTTTATTTTTCTAAAGCCTTGGGGCTCGATGGAATGGCTCGGCAGGGGCCAAGGAAAAGATTGGGCAACCACAAGGCTATAGTACAGGTAGGGCAGCTCGTGGGAATTGTTGCAGGTTGGCGCGACTCGGCTGGCTGGCTGGGGCCCAAACTTGGCTTGGTTTGGGCCGAGGAGAATGGTGCAGGGCCGTGCTAGTAGGTTAGCTTGCATACTGGACCTTCATTTGAGAAGAAGTCTTTTTGCTACTTCTAGAAAGCCAGAAGTTTAGCTGCTTCCAACATCCAAGTCCAAAGATAAAGTGAAGTATCCATCTGTGGCTAAGTTTGGATCGGTTTCTAAAAGGCTTGCCACTAAGAAAAGTAGGGAAGGAAAGTTCGTCACTTGGAAAAGTGGATTCAGCTGTTAAAGAGGCGTCGAAGCATGCTCCTTCTGCTACTGCCACGTCTGTGTTGCTTGCCAAGAAGGAGGGAACTGCTTGAGTTTGATTTCTCAGTTGCCGTAGATGGAGCAGTTGAGGATGGAACTACAAAGATCGGAGTTGTTGAAGATGAAATGTCGGATAAGCAAACTGTTGAGCGCAAAGTGGCTGTTGAAGATAGGATGGCTGCTAAAGAGCCCAAGGTCATCCAAGCTACTAAATGAGTAGTCTACTTTGTTTAGCTAGTGTTGGATTTTGATGACCTTCATGCAAGTTTATCAATTTCTACAAATTTAATAAACTGCCTTCTTCACTTTACTCTATCTTTGTTTTTCTTGAAACTTTGATTGGTTAAAGCATGTTGCAAAACTTTTCATAGAACCGTTGGTTGGGCACGATGTTAGGGCGTCGAGCTGTTGAGTTCATCATGAGCTACTGCCCCCTGGCCATTTGCTACTTAGTTGGTCTTTGAGTATTCGAACATTTGAGTTGCGTGGCCTGTATCACAACATGATAAAGATCTGTGGGATATGATAATCGTTAACTAATCACATCAAAATGATTTTTTATGTGGAAATTCATAGGTAGTTTGCCCTCTTCTATTGAAGAGTAAACTCATAGGTGTCTGGAAATTAGTTTACCCTATCGCACTAGAGAGCAGACCCAGATGGGTGTCGAGGAATTAGTTTACCCTCTCGCACTAAAGAGCAGACCCAGATAGGTGTCAGGGAATCAGTTTACCCTCTCATATTAGAGAGCATGGAAGTCATTATGAGTGCAGCTGAGGAAGGCTAAATTATTGGACAATTGAAATAATCCTCAGCCTATGAGGTCTTATTCGACGATCTGCTTGTGGATTCCGCATAAAGGTGTAAATGGGGAGCGCAATGAGCTACTCCCGGACCTTTACCAAGTCTTGCGTCATCCTTAGATGTTTCGTTGTATACTCTCTTGAGGCTTGGTTGGTGGTCATCTGATAATCTAAATGGATTGCAAGCTTCTTTACCTAAGCCAGGGGCTTTTAGTAAAGCCTCGTATTTTGCACTATCGTTAGATGCTTTGAAGTTAGGAGTAACACTGACCTAATCGACCCAGCAGGGAATGGTAGAGCATTAGTTGGTGTGGCGGGAAGCCGTAGGACAAGTTTGGCACGGCTTGGAACCACTGTGCAGAATGGGTGTGGCTGGGAACTGCAATTCATTCTTGAGGTTACAAATGATCTGGTTGATCGGGACTAAGAACTTAGTGCATGCTTTGGGCGTCGAGCTCATTTTCTTTAGGGAATGGTCCCTTCACTTGCCTCTCGACTTGTTCTCGTTGTTTGACCTCTTTACATTGTCATGGGGTGTCGGAGCCTTCAACTTCCCCCGGTGGTGACCTACGAGTTTATGCTACCCTTCTTGTGTCATGCTCATTCATGTCGTGGTTGTGGTACACGTCGTTTGTTTTTAGCTGGCAAGCGGGCTGCTCGTGGTTAAGCTTGGCGTAGATTGCCAATAAAACTTGAGTTTGAGCATTTCCACTTCCATCTAGATGTGCCTCCGTTGGGGCGATGACACCTCAGTTGCCTTTGGTGGTGGTTTGCATGTCTGTGCTCCTTCTCATGGGGATTTGCTTGTCTGTGTCACGACTGCGTTACACATCGTTTGTCTTTAGCTAGCAAGCGGGCTACTTGTGACTACGCTAGGCATTGAGTTCCAGTTGAACTTGAGTTATAGTATCCTTAATTTTCTTCATGTTCCCTATGTTGCCTGCTCCAGTATAAGGTGGAAGGAACTCCCTACGAGCCATGTCCAGAGTAAACGATGCGCCTTATTTGGGTTTTGAGTGTTCATCAAAGCATGGACGTGCATTCACCGTTAGCCTTTCTGAGAGGTGGCCACTTTCTCAACGCACTAAGGCAGGAGAAAATGTTTCCCTGAAGGCCAATAAGGGAATGCATGCAACCTGAACGCCAAGTTCATGGTTTGTTAGGCCGCTACTTGTTGTGACGCCTTTGGAAAGAATATCATCCCCAGCTTTTGTCCTTCTTAGGGACACCTCATCAAGGGTGCACTGCTTGTTGATGTGCTCGAGGAGTTGACTCGTCAAAGTAGACTCGTGCGCGAGGGCACTTGTCAAGTTCGTAGTCTGCTGGGATATGTGTGAATTGCTATTTGGAGTGGAGCAGCTTGTTTGAAGTGCATCTCCGTGATTGATGGAAGTGTAGTGGACATCAAGCGTGAAATTCGAGTTTCAACGAGCCAAATCAGGATAAAACAGGTCAAAAACACCGAAAACAGGTCTGAAACATAGAAAAACGATTCTAGAAAATGGTTGCCACAGCCGGTCTGGGCGCACAAAGGTATTGATCCAAGTTCTTGGGTTGGGCTAACCCACGTGGCTGCAAGTTGGAGCATATGGACTTGCGAATGGGGGCCTACTGAATTGGCGCGCGCTAAACTTCTCTAAAATGGTTTTCTGCATGAGCCAGTGCCTTAACCTGCTTTGGATGCTTGCTTTTGGACTTCGACCAACTCCTAGCATTCCTAAGGCTCGCGGCTTGAGCCGCATTAGGGAAATTTCTGCAATATTTCTCCATGGGCCTTATGGTCCCAAGCTTCGCTGTTGCACTAGTGGATACCATGCTTCCACATAATGGGCCTCCTCATTTGGGCTTCATCTGTCTGCGTGTGACACCAGCTCGGGCTGGGTTTTGATTGGCTGCAGAAAGTAAGCCATGCCAGTGGCAATGGGTGGTGGCAGCCACCAGTGCTCCGTGATTCGCTGTGTGGGTGAAAACCCAAGTTTGTAGGGAACACCGTTCTTCGTGGTTTCAAAATTCCCGTCATCGTATTTCTTCCTCAGGGCTACTCAAAGAATTTATATAAAAATTCTAGGAATAGGATTATATGGAAAAAATTACGTTTAAACGAAAAATTCGAAACGTTAAATGTGAGAGTCTTCTTCGAGCGTTTGAATAAAACACTAAATGAAAGCACCAATTTATCGGTGTAAATTTCTACCGTCCTTTGCTTTGACGAAAATATACCAGCAAAACAATCAACACCTTTGATCAATGACCAAAAGCCCCATGCACCCACAATGAGTTAGGGAAGCGGGAAGAGGGGAGGCTTGACCAATGGATTTCCGATGCATAAGTTAATTTCTCTAAAAAGAGTAAGTGTTTTGGGTTTTTGGGGGTAGTAAAAGTTTACCAAAATTTGGTGGAGATTGATGTATTTGTAGGAGGAGGTGGCCGTCCATAGGGTTAGGGTTTTGCCTTACACATGGCGGCATCCTATTGGCCAAGCTGTGTCATTCGTTGGATAAATGAGGAAAGAATATTCCCAATATATTAATTAGGAGAAAATATCTTGAGATAATGGTGCAAGTATCCCTAATTGATTGTGATGAGATTCCTTACTTGATTGAGTTGATCTTCAATTGAGAATGTATTAAAAATAGGATTTAGTAATTAACCCTATTTTTAATACTTTTGACTTTTCCATGCCAAGAGCAGGGGAGCTTTGAGCAGTCGTTGTCAGTTGTTTGGACCTTCAAAGATGATGAGCTGCACATGGGAGCAGTTGACGGTCATGCCCATTTAAAAAGGGTAATCTTGTCTTTCTTGAGAAAAAATCCACGTGTTGTCTCGAATTATTTTTTACTCCACATAACTCATGTACTTGGGCTCTACCCAACTCAAAATTAGATTGAAAAGATCAATTTAAATTTAAAATTACAAAAATTTCATTAACTCCACCGAAAAAAAAAAAAAAATATGACGAAATTCAATTACATAACAGTGGTTGCTGGTGGTGATTTACATGATTATTTTTTTAGGAAAACTAATGGAAATGGCTTGAAAACTTTGAGTTTTAACGATAAGGAAAAAATAAAGGGTAAATTTTTAGTGTAAAAATGTGGTTTTTCATTAAAGTGAACAATATCGAGAGTTTTTCATTAAAGCTCTTTTTTTTTTCCCCCATCTACAGTTTGCTGCAACCTTATTCTATGATTAAATTCCAAGCATCCAATCTGCTGCATCCTCTCCTTCCATTTTTTTTTTTAATTACCCTTTTGCATTTTATTTTTGGGTAACTGACTGTAGCAAGTTACAGTCAAAACTCCTTCAACTTTTATTAAAACAGCAAACTCAAATTTACAAGCAAACTAAAGGTCCAACTTAAAAGTATACACAACCAGAAAATGGCCAAAACCAACACCAAAAATACGAAAGAAGGCCCAACAATAGTAAAGCCCAAAAAACACACAACAGCCTATAAGCTTCTACTGAAGTCCCTCCACCGACAGAGATCCAAGCCAGCCAACTCAAAACATCAACCACCATTGAGTAACCCTGCCTCAGACACCACCGCCAACCCCGAACAACAACTAGATCACAATCATTAACAATAAATAGCTGGCACCAAAAAGAGATTAGCCAACTACCAGTAAGAAGCTCGGGAAAACCCACGAGCAACACTGCCGAAAACGAGAGACAGCAATGAGAATGTGGTGGTGTGGGAAACACCCGAGCTAGGAAAAACATCCCAGCTCTACACATGAACTCAATAGGAAATATGGCTAAAGATCGGACTGAGGAAGAGATGGGGAGAGGTATACTGACTGGAATTGAAGAAGAGGACAAGCCGAAGAGAAAAGAAGGGAGAAACATCAATAGAAACGAAAAGAAAAGAAGAAGAAGAAAAGAGGAAAGAGGAAAGAGGATATGGCAACCGACCCCAGCCGAAGCTAGGGCCGGTACCACCGAAGGAATGGAGAAAGGAAAGGCTCACACAAATGGCGAGAAGGGCTCTCAATCTAGAGAGAAAAGCTCTCACTTTTGGAGAGAAGCGTTACCCTTTTGCAGTTATGTATGCTAATTTTAAATTCACATATATTTGAGTCATATACCCGTACGACACCAGAGTGGACTTCGATTATATAAACTCCCAACTCTCAAGTAATTTATGGGTAACAAATCTAATAGTTAGACATAGAGAGGACCAAGAGAGGATCAGTGGTAGGAACAAAATGGAAGGAGAGGTCGGAGGAGTGGCAGCACCGAAGATCATACTATCAGTACTTGTAGGTGGGTTTCTGGTCTTGTTTTTCTATCTGTGTGAACTTGTGGTTTTCAGGCCTAAACGGCTGAGATCAAGGCTCCAAAAGCAAGGATTTAGAGGGCCTCCTCCTTCATTTCTTCTGGGAAACCTCACTGCAATAAAAATCAAGATCAAAAGCAAGAGCCAGGCCGACACCAACTGAGACTGTTAATCGTGATGGCGTTGATGTAGCAGCGTCTATTTCTCATGAATGGCCTTCAAAAGTCTTCCCCCTACATAGAGCCCTGGACAAAAGAATATGGTACGTACTACGTAGGTACTCTCTTCCATATAATTCTACATCCAATGATCTAAATGATTTGTCTATCTTTTTTTCTTGAAAATGTTGAAATATTAGTTCTCTTCGTGAAATAAATATACCAACTGAAGAAAGTTAAGATTCTACTATAAAACGAATTAGTAATAAGGGGAATAACTCAACTACTGACAAACATATACAAAATCTCTCATTTCCCAATTATGAGATTCAATCTCAACATCAACACACTATTTCTAACATATATAAACCTTTTTCTTCTATTTTTTTCTACTTCAATGGGGAAAAGCAATCGAGGAAGGTGTACTAGGCTTTTTTTTTTAAGACTTATTTTCTCTCAATGATAAAATAGGAAATTTAGAAAAAAAAATTTCTTCTTGTTGTAGGGTTTCAATACAATATCTCTTACTTAATACCTTCTAATTTGGAAGATAGTTACGACCTGTTATGTATTGCTGGCAGGGCCAACATTCATGTTTGCAGCTGCACACGTACAAAAACCATATGTAACAGATGTGGAGTTGCTGAAGCAAATCTTTGTTCTTAGGGAACACGACTGGGATTTCCAGGGTTATTGTGCCACTGTTGGGTGAAGGCCTTACATCATCAAATGGTTCAAGCTGGGCCCACCAAAGAAAAGTGATTGCTCCTGAATTGTATTTGGATAAGGTTAAGGTATATCATCTAACAGTAATTTTTTTTTTTTTTTTTTCACGTTTTTATAAGCTCGAAATGATTTCAGGAATTTGGATACAATATTTACATTTATGTAAAAGGTATATGATAGTTTGCACTCTCAAGTTTAACAGCAGTATCATACTTCATCTTCAAAACACTGTAATGTTATATACGAAATTATGTTGTAGTTGCAATGTCATACATCTGTGATCAGATGGTTATTATATTAAATAGATATATTCGCATAAGTTATATATGATCGTTGGAATTCGTCTTCGGTGAAAAGATTTTGAACAAACGATATTATCCACACTAAGGGGAAGGGGGGTGAGCTAAGTCTCACAATGAGTTAGCAATAATGTGGTTCAAATTCGTCTTTGTTAAGAATCGAACCTAAAACCTCTTCCTTATAAATGAAGAAGAATACCTTTATTTTGAGAATTTGAAATCTTAATATGTGAACTTGTCTAATAGGAGAATATTAACATTATAAATATAACTAGAAGAAATCGAGCATTATAATGTTAATTCATGTATGCCTTTAATTCAGTTATAAATCATCACTGCAATTCTTTTTTCCAAGGGCATGGTGAACATAATGGTGGCGTCTACAATCTCAATGCTAAGAACTTGGGAAAGTGAAATCGAAAGCCATGGAGGAATTGCAGAAATTAGAGTTAATGAACATTTGAGTAACTTATCTTCAGATATAATCTCAAGAGCTTGTTTTAAGAGGAATTATCGTCAAGGAGAAGAAATATTCCTAAAATTTAGGCTCTAAGAGCAGTTCCACCGTGGTGTTTAGCCCGGTGGACAAGTGATGGAACAGTGCCAGATAGCCCGGCCTTGATGCTCCAGCATGTGCCAGCCTGGGGGAGAGGCCTGACATGAGTTGCCAGTCCCAAAGCCCGAAGGCAACCTGACGCCTAGACGTCAGCCACTTTTTTTATTTTTTTCTGTCAGGCCTCGAACTCCTCCAACATCGCCCCGATCTCGTCCACTATCCCCATCCTCTCCACCTCCAGCGGTGGTCACGGCAAAGGAGGATAAGGAGCTGACGGAGGATTCGAAACATGCGATTCTAGCGTCTGTGATGCGAGAGACGAAAACTGTGCAGCTGAGGATGTGGCGGTGGAGGAGAAGAAGGGGAGGAAGGATAGGTAGCAGAGTAGTGGTTGGCGAGTAGGAAGAGGGAGAGGGAGATGAGGGCGATGGCCGTAATTTTGATGCAAGTTGGAGTCTTTAGCATGTCAGTGGCGGTGGCCGCGAAGGCCGTCATGATTGGATTTGATTTTCTCAGGAATGCGAAGTAAACAACTGGAAAATTTTGAAGGGAAAACAGAGGATGGGTGTTAATGGAAATTAAGTAATTTAATTAATTAAAAATTAAATGGAAAATTAAATAATCGCGTAGTGGACTTTGCGAAATTACAAATAAAATTATTTTGTATTATTTTATAAATAAAAAAATAGAAATATTTTATTGTTAATTGTCAGGGCTATTCAGTGTAGAGGTAGAGATGCAAAATGTGGTTACTGTTCATTAAGGGCAGTTACTGTTCACTGGATGGATAGCATAGTGGATAGCCCTAGGGAGCCTCGACCACGATGGAACTGCTCTAAGAGACCCTTTGTGCAAGGAACTCATAACGAGGACAAGCTTAGGCTTAAGGTATGATAATCACATATAAACTAATTCATATTACATAACATTCTCTTCCTTGATTGAAATAGTGGCATCACTAGTAATAAAATGTAGTAGTATTAATTATTCTGCACTTCTAAATGGAAGATCTCATGTTCAACTATCATAAAGATTGGCCTAAGGCCTATTGTGTGGCTTACTCCCCATTACTCAAATATTTTTGTTATAAAAAAAAAAGGTTCTAGTACGTAGTATAAGAAATACTAATACCCCTTCACTTGAAAAAAAAAAATACTATTTTTGAAAAATATAAATTTTTACAATGACTATCTAGTTCAGTGGAGGGGTGTCAATCACCATTTTGTTAGAAGACATCCTACGTTTAAATCTCATGAACAATAGTAATTAGCATGATTTATTATAACTGCTCTTACTTGTATGGCCTTTGGATAACAACATCCATTTCATATGATGAAAATACTTAATTTCTATTGCATTTTTTGTTCTCCACATTTGTCTTTATTAAATGATTCCAGACTGTAACTTTTTTGTTGCTTGGACCATGGTGATAGACTCTTTCCTACGAAAGATAATAGAGAGAGATATGGAGATTAGAGAAAGAAATTAATTCAATGATATTAAAGGTGGTCAAACAACGTGTTGAAGCTGCATATGAGAAAGATTTAGTGCAAATGATTCTTGAGGGAGCCAAAAATTCTGCCGACAACAGTGCCCTATTACACAAGAATTTCATTGTTGATAACTGCAAGACTCTGTTCTTTGCTGGCCATGATACTACTGCCCTTGCAACATCATGGGCCTTGACGTTACTAGCAGCACATCCAGATTGGCAAGCTCGTGCTCGTGCTGAGGTGCTCGAAATCTGCCGGGATAAGCCTCTAGATGCAGATATGCTCCGAAGCATGAAAGTGGTATGCCATTATGCTTCATGTCAATGTTAATTATAAACATTTCACTGCAAGTTCGGATGGTAATTAAGACGATTTTCATAGCTCGCGTACTGCCAGATAAACATTGATGTCGTCAGACAAAACCCATAATGTTCAAGGATTTTAGGTAGAGAAGCCTAAGATAGATAGAAGAAATATACCTGCCTAAGATTAAATGTTGATTACCAATTTACCACCTTTGCATTTTGCATTTGTTGCAGCTAACAATGGTGATTCATGAGGTATTGCGTCTCTATTCGTTAGGACGCTTTGCAGCTAGAGATGCCTTTGAGACTATCACATTAACAAACATTGTGATTCCGAAGGGTTGTGTCCTTAAATACCAATAGCCTATCTACACCAGAACCCTGACATATGGGGACCGGATGCGCACAAGTTCAACCCAGAAAGATTAATTCTCAAAGCTTGCCAGCCTCCGCAAGCCCACATGCCATTTGGAATGGGTGCTAATATATGTGCTGGCCAACACTTAGCTATGACAGGACTGAAGGTGATTCTTGCATTGAGTCTATCTAAGTTTTGCTTCTCCCTCTCACCCGCATATCAGCACTCCCCTGTGTATAACTTGGCCACTGCACCAGAATATGGTATTCTTCTCCATGTAAAAAGAGTGTGAATTCTTGATGTCTTTGAGAATATGTCAAATTGCTTCTGTATTTTCAAATAGTATGAAAGTGCCATAGGCTCGAACAGATATCATTGCAGGGAAAATATGATGTTATCAACTTGTTAAATAATCTGTCAGTTGAACAAATTCTGCAGTGAACAATTTGCTAAATTGCTTATGTATTTTTTATAATATAAGTCTTATTTCCCACAGTCGTCCGCCGTGAGATTTGAGATCAAGACATTCTCCTAATCAATTTCATTCAATGAATACTTCAATTTCATTCAATGAATAATTTCAATGTAAACTTTGGTATATATACAGATACATTTCTGATAACCTTTCTATCCTTAGCTAACTTAACTAATTACAATCAAGTCCCCTAAGCAACACAACTAACTGGATACATTTGTAACAAACTATTTTATAACTGTGCAAGTATTATTTGGCTCTTTACACTCCCTCTAGCTAAGCTTGGGGTGCAGAAAATGTACCAAGAGGAAGCTTGGATTGCAGAAATCTAAATATGTGCTTAGAAAAGGATTTTGTATGAATGTCAGCTATTTGATCTTGACTCCAAACATAGAGAACCTTGACAAGATTAGCGAAGACCAACTCTCTTATGTAATGATAATCTATTTCTACATACTTTGTCCTAGCAAGAAAAACAGGGTTAGAAGCAAGAGAGATGGCTAAGATATTATCACATTAACAAGTCGAAACTCAAGATAAAGGAAAGCCAATGTCACAGAACACTTTGCAGATCTAAGTGATTTCAGTAGTTGTATGTGCCAAAGACCTATACTCAGCCTTAGTTGATAATCTAGCAACTGTGGGTTGCTTTGCGGCACTCCAACTAATGAGATTGTTATTTAGAAATACACATTAACCACTTGTGCATCATCTATCAAAGGTGCAGCATGCCCAATCTGCATTTGAATATGCAGAAAGATGTAAAGACCCTTTTTTGAACCATAAGCCATGAGTGAGATCCCTTTGCAAAATCTGAGTATCCTTTTTGCTGCCTATATGTGTTGTTCTCTTAGAGAATGCATGAATTGGCAGACTTGATTAACTACAAATGAGAGATTAGGTCTTGACCATACCTAACAATTGATCTATACTCAGTGGGATTAGTGAGAAAATGACCACTATGATCAAGCTTAGTTGTCCTAAGAAGAGTTAAACAAGGTTTAGCACCTTCCGTGTTTGTTTTTCCTAGAAGATCAAGTAAATACTTGCTTTGATGTAGAAAGATGTCATCAGAGGATCTTTGAACTTCCAAACCCAAGAAGTAATGAAGTGGAACAAATCCGAAACTGGGAAAACTTGACTTAGTTGAGTAATGAACTTTTGACAGAGCGAAGCATTTAGTCATGTAAACAAGATATCATCTACATAAACCAATACTGTGACAAGAACTGGTGCTTGTAAGACAAATAGAGAATATCTGATGATGATTGTTTAAACCCAAAACTGTGCAAAGCTTGAAACAGTTTGGCAAACGAAGCTCTTGGAGCTTGTTTTAAGCCATACAAAGACTTTCTTAACTTGCAAACATGATGAGGCAAGTTTGAATCAACAAAACCAAGTGGTTGCTGCATAATCAACAAAACCAAGTGGTTGCTGCATAAAGACATCCTCCTTTAAATCTCCATGATGAAAAGCATTACTAATGTCTAATTGGTTGAAAAACCAATCAAATTAAACAACCATGGACAATAAAATTCTAATAGTGACTAGTTTTGCAACTGGACTAAAATTCTCTTCATGGTCAATGCCTTCCTGTTTGTGAAATCCTTTTGCTACTAATCTAGCTTTATACCTGTCCACTAGGCCATCAGGTTTCCTTTTGATCCTACATACTGATTTACATCCATCAACATTCTAAGAGGAAAATGATGGAACCAAAGACAAAGTGCCTATGAGTTGAAGAGCATTGAATTCCTCTTGCGTAGCTAATCTCTAGTGAGCATACTTTGAAGCTTGTAAATATGTGGTTGGAACATAATCAACAGGTAATGGACACTTGGTTACAGAGTAAGCTTTAGGTTTGAATACCTGCCTTTGATCATGTAACCGTATGATGAGTGTTTGCAGCATTAGTAGGAGTAATTGGTACTTGATGGTGATTTGTGATTGGCATTGGTACTTGATGGTGATTTGTGATTGGCATTGTGAGATGATCAGTAGGTGGCATTGTGAGAGGATCTGTAAGTGGCATTGTGGGTGGCTTTGTAATTGGCACTGCAACTGGCATTGTGGAAGATAAGGTGACTGATGGAACTCTTTGAGTAGAGGGATGACTTTGTTGAACTAAGAAGTGTAGATCAAATGGAGATTCATTGTGGCGATGAGGGGATGAAGATGCTGCTGAGATAATTGTAGTTATAGAAGTGTGAAATGGAAAAGTAAATTTATCAAATTTCACATGTCTTGAAATGTAGATTCTTTGAGTAACTGGATCAAGACATCTATAACCTTTATGCTGTAAATTGTACCCCAAGAAAGCACAACACTTGTTTTTACCTTCTAACTTGAATGAAACATATGGTTTGAACCATGGAAAACAACTGCAACCAAATATTTTGAGCTTTAAATAAAATGGGAAAGTTTTGAAAATGAGCTTCTAAGGAAAAGTAGTTAATCCAAAAATAGGTAATCTATTGATAAGATAGGTTGCAGTGGAGAAAGCTTTAACCCAGTACAAGTTTTGGAACAAGGGAAACAACCAATAATGTTCTTGCTGTTTCAACCAAATATTTGTGCTTTCTTTGAGCACAACCATTTTGCTCAGGTGTATGTGGACAACTGAGTTGATGAGATATGCCATTTGATTTAAGAAAAGAGGTAAACAATGTACAAGTAAATTCCGTAAATTCATCCCTTGAGTTTGATCTCAAACACTTTATTTTATTTCCAAGAAAAGTTTCAACATAGTTTTCGAACATAACAAATGTAGAATACAGGGCCGATTTGGCCTTTAAGGAAAAAAGCAAGTGTATTTACTAAAGTCATCCACAATTAACAAGTAATACTTATAAACACACACAGAAACAACAAGTGATGGGCCTCATACATCACAATGTACCAAGTCCAAACTACTGGTTGAAGAGGAACTAGATACAAAAAATGGCAGCTTCTGTTTTTTGGCAATTACACAATCTAGGCAGAAGAAATCAACAAAGTGCTTGCCTTGTAATGCAAGTTTATTTCTAGAAATCTTCTAAAGATAGAAGATAAGGGATGTCCCAAACGACTATGCTACACTTTGACCTTTAACACTAACAAGAGCATGACTGACCAACTGGGGAGGATGGTGAATATCAGAAGCACCTTGAATTGGATAAAAATCATCTCTAACTGGTCCCCGCAAAAGCATATTCCTTGTAGAACAATCCTTAACATATGATCTATTTGAAGTTAAAGTCAAAGAATGGTAATTGTCCTTGGGGAATTGATATGCAGATAATAAATTGTGTTTGATTTTAGGAACATGTAAAACATTGATCAACTTAAATGAAGAACAAGTAGAGTTTAATGAAGAACTAGTATGATGAATTGATAGACCTTTACCATCGCCAATGTAGATCTTATCTTCACCAATGTATAGGTAGGAAATGAGATATGTAGGATATCATTGGTAATATGTAATGTTGCTCCAGAGTCAAGAATTGATGAAGGAGGTGGCTTAGAGACATAGTGAGTGTACATAATAGCAAGTTTGGTAGGATGAACCTTTCCAAAGATATCTGGACTCATGTGGTCATAACAGTTAATAGCCTCATGACTTGTAAATCCATATATTTGACAATGAAGAGGAACCTTGTGAGCGAAAACCTTGATAATTGGATATGTTGAAGCCTAATTTCCATGATTGTTTCCATGAAAATTTTGATTGCCACGATTACCATGATTATTATTAAATCGGTTGTTACCATGACCATAGTTAGAGTTATAGCTAAATGATTGTTGCAGAGGCTGATTTTGAGCTACATATGCTTGGGATGGATGTGGTGAATGAAGTAAAGGTGGTTAAGCTTAGAAATTAAAGGCCTGAAAAGGTTCAGTGACAGTTGAAGAAATTGCCTTTGACGATGAGCCATTGATAATTCTTTGGTGAGTAAAAGTCCACTTGAAGAAATTGCCTTTTGACGATGAGCCATTAAGAATTCTTTGGTGAATAAAAGTCCATGGAGCTCATCTAAAGTTGTAGATAAGAGACGAAAATTGATCGAATCAATGAATGACTCAAATTCTTTAGGCAATCCATGAAATGTTGCAGCAATTAGGTATGATCGGACACTGAAGCTCCAACGACAGTTAAAGAGTCAGATATCTCTTTGATTTGCTATAGATAATCAGAATTTGAGAGATCCATTCTAAAGAGATTGAAGACGAGAACGAAGCTGGTGGATATGAGCATTAAAGACTCATCTGAATCGCTGTTCCAGCTTAAGCCATAGTTTCCAAGACAGAGAAACTCCAATCGTCAAAGGAACGATATCTTCCGAGAGTGTAGAATTTAACCAGATTAAGAGATTTTGATCTTTTTCATATCACGATTCGAACTAAGGACTGAGAGATTGATCCGGAAGTAAAGGTTTCAGACAAGGCTCAAATCCGTCAATAATTCCAATGAGTTTGTAGCGTCTGAAAATCGGATCGAAGAGCACACACCATGGAAGATAATTGAATCTCTTGAACTTGATTAGAACCATGCTTCCAATATTCTAAAATGTGAGAGATGAGTAGCTGTTCATCGAGTTAGGGTTTGGAGCAGATTGATTTGGGAGAGAAGAAGACGAATCAAACGGAGAATCTATGAAAATAGAGAATCAAGATTCAGAGATGAACACAACCGGTGAGAAATCAAGAATTCAGGTATGAATTCAAGTAAGAATTGGATGAAAAATGAAGCGGAAGAAGATTGAGATGTCAACGAGTATAGGAAACTTAGCTTGTAAGGAAACCTCAGTTGTAAAAAAATATTTCGATTTCATTCAATGAATAATTTCAATGTACACTTTGTTATATATACATATACATTTCTGATGTCCTTTCTATCCTTAGCTATCATTTCCCGACCCGCGAATAAGGACTATTCACGAGTTAAGATGTGAGCCATATCTTAGCTATAGAAATAAATTCTACAACCAAGATATGGTGGAAAATAAAATAAAATTATAATGATTACACACACATCACATAACAAAATCTTACATAAAATTTATCAAATACACAGCGGAATAACGTTAGTGCATAAATTAGTTTACAACAAAAACTACCAATTAAATAATAATAAAATTGTAACAATTCTTTCAATGCATAAAATATATGCAAATGAGATGCATGAATGTACTCACTCCCTTCTAATCCCACTAACACATACCTAAGGTACCAAGCATTCACATCCCATACCATGCTTATACCACTTGGCTCCAGATACCTTAGAATACGAGTTAACTCTTGTTCATCCCTTAAACCCAATTCTCATAATTAAATTCTCAATTTTCACTTTATTTGTATAGGCACTTCCCTTGGCGCCCAATTGTATATTCAAGCCCTTCTCCCGACCCTGACATATACATGGTTCATTATTTTAGATTTAAGGCATTCTTCATCCCTTGAATATCCTCACTACTCAAACACAACTCAACTCTTTTTCTTACTTTACAAGAATGCATATGTATATGTCATGTAACATGGATATCAATAATCACATGCTCTAAAAAATCTGCAACACTAATCAAATTGTTAGTATCCAAAATTGTATTATATTATCACTAATATATTATTGATAACATACAATAATCTAATTGAGAAATATTACTTTACCATTTTACTCCATCTATCTTTGGGTGATATTGATAAATAACCCCATTTGAGTTCCATAGAGCAATTCTGTTGGGTAAGCTTTCATGCATTTTCTGGGATTTGTCTCTTATTTTATAGCATTCTTAAGGGAAGTAAATGGAAATTTTTGATGGTTTGGTAGGAGTGTTTCTCATGACAATGATCTCAAGAAGTAAACGCATAAACAACACAAGATTTAAGTGGTTCGCCAAATCAACTACATCCACTGGGGTTTGCTTTCATTGTATTTCACTATATATGAGAGGCTTATAAATACAATGAAAGATGGCTTAAAGCTTTAGCAATATATAAAAGAAAGATAAGAGGTAATATGAAAGGGAGAATGGCTTTTTGTTGGAGTTGGTTCTTTTTCTTTATTTTTTTCTTCTTCCTCTCTCTTTTCTCCATGTCCCTTCCATTGGTTCTTGCTCCTTCCTTTATAGAGATTGCATGATATCTTCCTCTACAAAAAATCTTCCAAGTGTGAAACCAAATGTTGTGCCAATCATTAGACATAAAATGTGTTCCAATAATAAGGCAACAAGTGTTGTCCTAATCATTAGCCATGAAATGTGGTCCAATAGAAAAACAACAAATGTTAAGCTAATCCTTAGCCCTAATATGTGTTCTAATAGAAACACACCACATGTGAAGTTAATCATTAACAATGGTATGTGTTCAAATGGAAAAGATACATGTGTTAAGTTAATCATGAACTAATGAATATCATGCAAGATGAATGCAAGCATCAAGGGCTATGTAAAGGTTTATCTCAAGGTAAGCTTGTTGGATCAAAACACATTGGTAAGTCTACAAAGAAATAGGCTAGCCAAATGGTGGTGAAATAAAAGCTCCAACTTAATGCATATTGCATTACAATTTATAATAAGATGTTAATTAGTACAAACATCTCCAATTGGAAAAAAAATTAAGTATAAAAGTACTAGCTAGACTAAATTATATTCTTGTAGTAAAAGAATCTTTACTTACATCCCAAAAATACAAATTTTTTTTTTTTTTTTTTTGTACTCATAGTGTATATTAGAAAACTTAATAAAATCATTGCATAAAAATAATTACTTACACACACACACACACACACACACACACACACACATATATATATATATATATATATATATATATTGTCATTTTTTTTTAAATACGGAGTATTATATTAACTAACTTAACTAATTACAACCAAGTTCCTAACCAACACAATAACTTGATACATTTGTAACAAACTATTTTATAATTGTGCAAGTATTTAAACCAAAGGTGTATGCCTTTGTGCCCGTTCTTGTGAAACCATACCGTGAACCCTTTTGCAAGAACTAGGTTCACCCACTATAGCGACGCACTTCCCTGGATGCAAGGCCCCACAATAAGCCTCACGGGCCACCATGTGGCTCCACCCACTGCGGTAACTGTAATTGTTCGACGATCAAAATTCTGATTTTCGAAATTGTAGTTGGCCGGAATAGACACATGTTGACATTTTTTACACGTGACTAGATTCTCGTCGGAAAACGGCGAAAAAGTTTCAGATGGCCTAATGCTTTGCGGGTTGATTTGTCATCTACAATGAGATACGATGACTTGGGTCTTTCGGATATTTTTCCCCTTGGGTGATGAGTTACGGTTTGGTGGTGGTGGCGTCCGTTGTCGCCGGAAGTGGCCAGAAACGGTTGAGAACCGTGTACTTATGCTCTATCTACCTAGCTCAAAATTAGATTGAAAAGATCAATTGAAATTTTAAATTACAAAAGTTCAATTAACTCATTCGAAAAAATAAAATATGACGAGATTCAATTATAACTAAAAATCAAAATACTATAAATGAAAAGTAAATCTTGGGATGGTTGATGGTGGTAATGGCAGTGATGTTGGAGACAACAGTGGTTGCTAGTGGTGATTTACATGATTAAATATATATATATATATATATATTTTTTTTTTTTTTTTTTTCTAGGAAATGACATCTCATTTGAAAAATTTTAGGAAATTTTAACGAAAAACCCGCAGTGCTATTCACTTTAACGAAAAACCATATTTTTACACTAAAAATTCAAACCTGGTACTATTCACTTTACCCTTTATTTTGTTTTTATCGTTAAAACTCAAAGTTTTCAAGCCCTTTTCATTAGTTTTCCTAAAATGTTAACCATACAAGACGATTATTGCCCGAACATGATTTCGTACAGCCGGGAATATTACACAAGTAAGCTACTCAATGAAACATGGATTGACTGAACAAATACGTGTGAATTCGAATTGAGCCTGCTCTACATTTGTCACGGTATCAAGTATAGCACTCTATAAATCTAATACCACCCCTAATGAGCACAAAACTAACTTTTGCGCCCTACGATACGAGCAGAAATCCTGAAGAGTTTCATGAGAAAAGAGACCTACTCTTGTTACGTTCCAATCGAGCTAGCCTCTGTTGCAACGAAAAACATAAACCATATAAGCAAACGAGCAGCGTACCAAATTACCAATGCAAACAGATGATGCCTTCTATCTTCAGACTTTGGTGTGTATGTGGGTAAACAATGGAAAATGACATGCCAACGAAATTTTTGACAATCGATTCATGCAACACATGATCATCATGTTCAAGTATCTACAAGAAACAAGATTAGACAGCTTAAATTTTTTATCGACTATGCCTGGAACTTCATTTTTAAGAATTTTTTTTTTTTTACGAAATTTTTTACAATCGATTCATGCAACACATGATCATCATGTTCAAGTATCTACAAGAAACAAGATTAGACAGCTTAAATTTTTTATCGACTATGCCTGGAACTTCATTTTTAAGATTTTTTTTTTTTTTTTTTTTTGTCAATAACCTGATTTCACTGTGTAAACAGATGAAGATTAAGTTGCATGGATTCTTTAAAACATATAATTATCCAATTATATTTATTTCTTAACCGGAAGGACCTCATAGGCAATGATGGATATCTAATCTTTCATCAGGATGTGCAATAAATGAATAAAGACTACAGAGCAATCAAGTATCTAAAAGCAATAATACCTCCTGTTTCTTGCATTCTTTGTAAATATCAAAATGCTTTTGACATTTGCTCTTGTCCGAGTTATATTCTTCTAGACCTGCAAAGTTTACAAAAGGAATCAACACTTAGCCAAAAATACAATTGATCTCCATTTTGAGTTTGTAAACTAAGAAACATTACTCATGAAAGAATATGATTATCAAACTAGTTCCAAGTTCCAACCCTCACTAGTATCTTTCCAACCCATGTTGTGTCCCTAAGTGCACATCTGCGTGCAGCCACCGCTAAAAGCTCAGACGTATAGATCTCTTATATCAAAGTATACCCTTCAGCATTACCACAAGATAAAGGACCTAGACGTTGCATACTCATAATTTAAGACCACACTCAAGTAAAATACAAGAAAAACAAAAACTAACCAAGAAAAAGAAATCCACTATAGGGAAGTCGAATACGTCAGTCTCATAGAAGAAAGGATGGAAAACGATGATAAAATGTAATTGGCATGTGTATGTTGGGCAGTTGGGGCCGATTAAGGAAGAAACCTATCTTAATCCAAAAGTAGTTAAATGCCGTGCGGATGACAAATACTATGGAAAATTTGTAATCAAGTTGGTCTTGGAAATGCGTGGCGAAAAGACTGGTACTGGTACACGCAACATGTGGTTGAGAATGAGGCATCATTCCAGTTGGTGTGATGAGCCAAATTTAACAATAGCTCTTCGGTAGCAACATTACGAATAACCTTACACAGAGGCCAGAATATCAGAGTGGAAGGGATGCAGTTAAAAGAGCTTACCGGAAAACTGCAATTCTTAATTATATCATGTCTTCTCTTATCATCTAGCCTAGTCTTCATTCCTAAATTCTCTGATCTAAACATCAATCAAGTTCGATGGAGTGTTCATATAATACAGTGGCAAAACTTTATGGTTCCCCTTAACAACCCAATCAGGCCACCAAATATCAGAATTTTTTCCACTTTGGCGATTGTCCAAACCTAATGATTCACTGCTAGACTTGTCAAGCAATGCAGTTCTTAAAAAGACCTATGAAAACTGGGTTAAGCTTTATAGAACATAATTAATGGTTTCTTTCTAGAGATAGATATATTGTGGATAATTCTTCTAAACTAATCATGGGTATTTCTGTGCTCTCAAATTGATAAAATATTCATAATTCTAACACCTTTATCCAATTTTCCACTAACAGAAATTTAACTGCCTTACCAAAACTGAAATTAACATGGCTACTCAATGAACGAGGAGGACTTCGTCCCCAATTCACTACGTGACTGATTTACGGAATTTCATGCATTCGATCAGAACCATTCATGTTATAAAAGACTTTGTAAAGATCATCTCAACAAAAAATCAACTAAAATATGCAGAGATGATAAATTATATGCGCAGTTCCGATCGATTTTCCGTGAATCAACCACAGCATATCCTGAGGAGGAAATCTTCCTCCATCTTAACGAGCCAAGCCTCTCTCACCAAAAATAACCGTTCAATTTCCACCAGATTACTGCTACCCCAAAAAAGAAAAGACAAAAACTTTTGAAACAAACTCTGCAAACTTCACAAACCCTAACTCGCAAATTCGATACCATACAGAAATTTGATCCTCAAAACTCAAAATTAAGCTTTAAATAACACCCCCAAATCCAATCCCAATTAATTTTTCTTTGGAGGTTGGAGCTTAAAAACAAATTTGTCTGATAATGATCGGGGGTAATCAAGAAAAATTAACAAAAAGGTTAAATTTGAAAGGAAATTTTATGCTTCGAAGTAAAACGGAAGAAAACAATGAAAGCGTTGGAAGTGGCATACACTTTAATGAGGCAGTGTACTGAGGATAACATTGAGAATCGGAGATTCTAGCAGCGCTTGGATACGGCGGTGTTGACGCTCCCGATGCCATGGCTGTTTCTACTCTGTCTCAGTCTCCCCCGATTAAGTTCATCTACAATTTACCGACTTTAAATCTTCTCCACACCAAATAGGTTTGGCAAGTCCGTAGCCTCAATTATAAGTTTACGACAATAAAGTTACAAAAAGTTAAATTTATAATTTCGTGTCAATCAATAATTAGGTTTATAGAGATATCATATTTATTTTGGGTGTAGAAGATTTGTACTAAAATTCGAATGAGGATCCTCTTTGGATTATAGGAATCAATTCATCTTAGCCGTTCATCGTCTATCGTGCGATCAGCTTTCTTCAGATACTATTTGTGTTCAATTTTAAATATAAAATTCAAAATTATTTATGGCAGCAAGATAACTGATGAACAAATATGATAAACTGATTAAGCACTGTGAAAGTTTAGATAACTAAATATGCCTCATCATTAATGGCTTTTCTTGCGCATCTTTTATTTCCAATCCATCTTGATCCCAAATTCTTTTAGCCTTCACATTTTTTGTCCACATTTTAATGATGAATGACTTATCTTGCACATCTTTTATTTCCAATCCATCTTGATCCCAAATCTTTAGCCTTCACATTTTTTGTCCACATTTTAATGATGTATTGGCTAGGAAAATCTACAATATGAATACTTCTAAGAAAAAATATAAATATGTATGCACGGAATTTCTTCGAATTCAAAATTTCAACAGGTGCATTTTGCAAAACTAGAAACTTTTTCATAAACAATATGTTGCAATTTTAAGCTTTCTACATCAACACGTATAACAACTTAAACACATTCCTTTTCCTCCTCCCTTATAGCATCACACTTCAAATAAACAGTACTTTGAATCACTTCATCCTGAAACTTTAAAAATATTGTTTTTGTAAATAAACCACGCATTTGCTTATAAACCACACATTTGCTTTTCAATTGAAAATAATGTCTTCAACTTTGGTACTTAATTAACATCCACATGACTAGAAACCAACTCTTTGTGCCTTTGGTGTCTAAGTGCCTTTTCAAATCGTGTTACAGAATCCCACAAAGAGTTGCATTTTGAAACATATTTCTTGAAGAAAGAGTGTCCACTTTCAACTCTTTGACTACTCGACATTCCTGCAAAAAATATAAGCATGCAAAATGTAGGGACCCATTGCTTACGGAGTTTGTATATTGGTAGTAGCCATTCATGATTCTCTGATGCACTATGTTGCAATAATGCATGCTTCCAACTTTCTTCTAATTCTTCTATAGTTTTGGAACGGTATACACTAGTGCTAAATTGTGGCATATAAATAAAAGCATTGGGCCAAGCTTTTTGGAAACTTATCCTTTATACGCCAAATACAATACCGATGGAATGCAAGGGGAAAAACTTGAGCAATGACCTTTGATATTGCTTGATCTTGATTCGTAATTATCATTTGGGGTGGATCACTAGGCATAGCTTTCAGCCATTGCTGAAACAACCAAATAAATGACTCAGTTTTCTCATCACTTAAAAACCCACGTCCAAATACAATTGTTTGATTGTGATGATTAACCCCTACAAAGGGAGCAAAGGTCATACTATACTTGTGTTGTAAGTCGTATCAAAAGCAACTACATCATCAAAAAAGAAGTACGCTTTTGTTGCAGTGGAATTGACCCAAAAACATCGGCTCAACCTATTTTCCTCATCTCAATCAACTTCAAAATAAAAAGATGGGTTCTTTTCCTTTTCTGAATCAAAATATTTAAGAAGCATTTTAGCATCATGTCCCTTGATTTCTTTCTGCAAATCTCTTTCTACGTTTCTCAAATCTTTATCAATACATCCAACATTTGCAATTCCACCTACTCAATTTCCATTATTCTGAATTGTTGACTTGTAGATACATTTGCACTGCTTAGTGTTTCCATTTAAATCTTCTTTGCTTTTGAAACCTTTCGGTGTGAAGGTAGTAGGTGTGCCTCTGTAGGTGTTGAAAGTACATGATTATGACACTCTTCAAAGTTACAAATAGACCACTTCATCCCAAACTTGTCTCGAGAAATGCTTAACTTTGCCTTACAACCCACACATGTTGATCCAAAATTGCTTTCTTCCTTGGTTGATGTATTCTTCTTTATTTTCTGATAAGCCTTCGTTTGAACAAACAAATTGTTTCCAGGGGATTTCATTCGTTCCTTTTTTTCTTCTTACTTGAACCCATTCTGACACTAAATCCAACTTCTCGAGCATATTGATTGTAAAAATCATATGCTTCCGTTAGTGATCCAAATTATTTGCCAACTATGGGAATATTTTCATCTACAACTTGAGGTAACGTGCCTTGGGAAGATTATTCTTCCATCACAAAGCAATCTGCAATTAAAATTAAAAGTGAAGCGAAAAAAAAAAAAAAAGAATGGTGTTAAGGTTGAACCACCACCACAAAGGAATATAAAATAAAATGGTGCTCAATTAGGAGAGCATTCCAGGGTTACTATGAAACGCAATTAAAAGAAGAATGGTGGGGATCATATCAATGCTCAAGTTTCCATTCTACCGAAAACATCAACATGATACTACTCTTTTTCGACAGCAGGGACCGAAAAATTGGAGAAATTGAAATCAATATAACCAAAAAAGAAATACCTTTTTGTAACTTCAAAGAGAATTTCAATTTTTCGAGGACCCTGTGAAATTGGAAGTCGTGCTACTCTCCTTCAAAACCGGATCTTCTCTGGACCCAAATAAACTGAGCCTAAGGATCAAAGGATCTAGTCCGTTGAAATTTGATCCAATGGCTACAATTACTATAACTTTTAGAGGGGCCTTCTGATTGTACCCGTTAGATCAAATTTCAACGGCCTGCATCCTTTGCTCAGGAGGCTCAGTTTATTTGGGTCTGGAAAGGATTCAGTTCCCTTTCCTTCAACCTACAGTTGTCGAAAATTTGAGTGTGAAAGCTATTTTTAATTTTTGGCGTGTTTTGATTTTGTTTAGGTGTAAAAGGGTTATATAAACTCATTAGTTTTTGTCCCGTTAGATTAATTCTATGGCTTTTATAAAAAAAGGTCCTCACAGATCCATAAAAAAATGACCTTAGAGCATCTCCAATAGAGTCCCTAAATAGGGATAACCACCGTATAAAATGGGTATAGAACAAATATTGGGACAAAATGAATCTACAATGGATCAGAAAAGGGGTCCCTAATGTATATAGACTCACTAGATATATAATGTATGTCCTCACACATAGGGACTTGATAGGAGCATATTTAGACGACTTACTTAGCTTGTTTTCGTGCATCTATGTTGTTAATTCATAGTTGTTTTAGTAGTTTAAGCCATTTTCGTGTGTTTTTAGGTTCATATGGCTAAGGAAGCAAAAAGATGCATTTTGGAGCATTTTGGAGCAAAATTGGACTTGGAATGGATAGCATATGCTTGGAGCCAAAGTGTTGGACGAATTTGAAAGCCTTGTATGCACTTTGGACATAGAACAAAGGGCCTAGCCCAATCAAACAATCCTTTGAGCCATGCAAAACCTCTAGCCCAATCAACAACCCTTAGTCACATGCATTCACATGCATCACAACCCCAAAACCATCAAGAAACACCCATTGCCGTGCCTTGCACTCCCCCTTTCATTTTCAGCCATTCCACTTCATCATTACACCACCTTCTCCATCTTTATTCCACATGCATTCATCATAATTCACCCTAGCTACCACCATTCACACACACATGCACTCACATGCATTCACACACTCTTCACACAAACAAACAACTCAATGCCGTGCCTTCCTCAATCATTTCAGCCACATTCTTCCACTTCCCACTTCATCATTGCACCACATATTCCATCCTTTAATTCACCCACATGCCCCTTTAAATCATTCAATCACACCATCACATATTCATTTTCCAACATTGCACATGCACTTTGCCTTTCATCATTGCACCACAAATCAACCACATTCACACATCAACCATTTCCTTTGCCGTGCATCACTCCCATTCTTTAATCCAATTCAGCCATTTAATCATTCAACCATGCTTTTCCTATTTCATTACTCATTGCACATGCATTCACACCCCTTTAATCCACATGCTTTCACAACCTAATTCACATGCATATTCTCCCATTCCCCCTATAAAAACCCATGCATTCATTCACAAAAGAGGATCTCATTTTTCATACACAACACACAACACAAAATCCTCCATTCTTGCCATGCATATCCCTTCATTTTCTGCATATTTTCTCTTCATTCCAACCACTCCAACCACTCCTTATCCCCCAAAAAAACTCACCTTAGACCTTGTGCTACAACAATGAGGAAGAGAAGAGTGCCTAAACGTTCATACAATTCAAGTTTGAGTTGTTGGAATGTTTAGGTGTTTCTTTGATTTCAATGTTTAAATTCAATTCTCTTTGTTTTGTAATGGAAGAGAAGAGTGTCTAAACGTTCATACAATTCAAGTTTGAGTTGTTGGAATGTTTAGGTGTTTCTTTGATTTCAAAGTTATGAGGAACTAAACCCCCTTTAGCTAGGGGGTGATTTGAAACTATGTTTATATTTGCAATATGAATTGATTAACTTTCGTTGGAATTTCATAAGTTGTGGATTCAATTTGTTTAACCGTTTGATTGATAACTTATTTATGAATGTTTATTAAGAATGCGCGCTTAATTTTCATGCATGAATATGACGCTAGAATATAAGTGAGTTTCACCTAATCGTTATGAACTTATATTCACAAGTAGTGGAGGTTGCTTATAAACAATCGCGTTAAATGAATTCTTGGCACAAGTTTCATGCTCATCATAGTAACGAATGCCTCGTCAATACTTATAGTTTTCATAATACTTAATGATCTTTAATTGTATCTTTATTGTGCATTTCACGTAAAGGACTTTTGGAGAATGTTGTGAATTGCGTTGCGCAAACCCATCCAATTCATTAACTTAAGGAAAACTTGACGGTTAATTTAAGCGGACCTAATTAACCCGGAGTGTTGAGTTTCATAATTTATCGAAAGACCAACTGAAAATCAATTTTGTATGCAAGTGTAACATGTGTGGAGAAGAACCCCTTAGCTATTCCATCATCCATATTTTCATCACATTCATCTTTACTATCTGTTTTAAATTATAATCTGTCCGTTTAATTTGATCTCGTCCAACCACAATCACCCCCCCTTATTTTGTTAAGTCTTAATCATTTGATTTGTCTTATTTTATGTTTTTGAGTATTTGGAGTCTTTTAAACTTGTTTTGAGTCTTTTAGTTTGTCTTAGTGTTTTAAAAGTTAGTTTTATTTATTTGAGTCAAGTATTTAGCATCCCTAGTTAATCCCCGGTTAGAACGATCCCTACTTACATCATTACTACAATTGTCACAAATAGGGTTTAGTTTGTGTGCGTATAAATCTCGCATCAAATTTTGGCGCCGTTGCCGGGGATTGGCAAATTTGCTAATCCCTTATCTTGAGTCTTGTTTAAATTGTTTAGTTTCTATTTTGTTTTAATTTTTTTGCACCGTGTGTATGTGTTTTGTTTTTTTTGCTAAGTCTATTAAGTTGATTACTTATCTTGTTTACTCTTGTGTGTAGGTACTAGTTTATGACCCGTAGCTCACAACCTGTTCGTGAGCATATCTCCGACTTTGACGGTGATTTCGAGAGGACTTTGAGAAGGAAAAAGAAATCACAAGCATCTAATCCTCCTAGTCCCGAACCTGAATTTAAAGAAGAAGTACCAACCATGGCAGTGGACAATCGGACCATCAAGGAGCTCTCTGCCTCAGGTATGGGCAATGCCGCTCCTTTATGCATACAATACCCTACGGCAGCTGAAGGTAAGACAGAAGAATTTGAACTTAAGTCTAGTTTATTACATTATATTCCTAAATTCCATGGGTTGTCCATGGAAGATCCTAACAAACATCTTAAGGAATTTGAGGTAGTTTGCTCATGTATGACACCCATCAACGTTGATGGGAGTATTTTGAAGATGAAGGCCTTTCCATTCTCACTTATGGACAAGGCCAAAGATTGGTTGTTTGAATTGTCTCCTGGAACTGTCAATTCTTGGGAAAGTATGAAACGTGCATTCTTAGAGAAATTCTTTCCCACTGCAAAGATCATTCTCTTGAGGAAACGAATTAGTGGCATTCAACAAAATCAAGGTGAGTCGTTCCCATCTTATTATGAACGTTTTAAATCACTTGTTGCTTCATGTCCACAGCACCAAATGAAGGAGGAGCTGCTCATTCAATATTTCTACGAGGGACTCCTTCCCATGGAACGTCAAATGCTAGATGCTTCGGCGGGTGGTGCATTAGTGGACAAGAATCTAATGGATGCCAAAGCTCTAATTGCCAACCGAGCACACAACGCTCAACAATATGAAGGTGTTGGACAAAGAGAGAGGCCACGACAACAAAGTGTGAATGAGGTAAGTGCAATTTCTGATATTCAGTCACAATTGGCTAATCTTACTTCTCTCGTGTCTCAGGTTGTCAAGGGGTCAAAACCACAAGAAAACCAAGTGTGTGGCGTGTGTTCAATGCAAGGGCATCCATCGGAGACGTGCCCTCAGTTAATAGAGAATGGAGGTTGGGAATCTGCCAATGCCGTGGGTTTTGGGAACCAAAATCAACCACGCCATGATCCATACTCTAATACCTACAATCAGGGTTGGAGGGACCATCCAAATTTCAAATGGCGGGATCCTCAACAACCCCAACAACAAGGAGGATTTAGGCAGCAACCACCGGGCTTTTATACAAAGCCATTCATCCCCAATCAAAACCAAGTGCAATCTGCCCCAACAACCTCAGGTATGCCTTTGGATAATGATCAAGTTGTTAAGTTACTTACTACTTTGACGCAGGAAGTACAAACTCAAAATAAGGAGAGACAAATCCAAGACAAACGGGTGGATAATTTGGAGAAGCAAATGGGTCAAATTGCCGAGTTTATGGGGCAAATTAGAGAACAAGGCACATTGCCTAGTTCAACCGTTATGAACCCGAAGGGAGGATTTGAAACCGCTAAGGCCATCATGTTGAGAAGTGGTAAACAGGTTGGAACGGACTCAAATACATCCAAATCAAGTCAAGACGAGGAGGACAAGTTGCTGCAAGAAGAAGCACGGGGAGCAAAGCCCACGACCAAGGATGACCAAACCTTGCCGAATTCATCTAGTCCTCCTAAACCATTCCAAACCACCAAGGTAAGTCCCAATTCAACTTTTTCTAGTTCTATTCCACTAAATGTGCCCTTTCCTGGCAGGTTTAGGCAATCAAAGAAAGAAGAAGCTGAGAAGGACATTCTAGAGACCTTTCGGAAAGTTCAAGTTAATATTCCGCTCCTTGATGCGATTAAGCAAGTCCCGAGGTATGCTAAGTTTTTAAAAGAACTTTGTACAACAAGGAGACGGATTTCAAACAAAGAGGTGGTTCAAGTAAGTGAAAATGTCTCTGCTGTGTTACAAAGGAAATTACCCCCTAAATGCAAAGATCCGGGTAGTTTTACAATTCCGTGCGTTATGGGTAATACTAAGTTTGAACAATGCATGTTAGACTTAGGGGCTTCGATTAATGTTATGCCATACTCTATTTATGCATCTATGAACTTAGGTGAGCTTAAAAATGATGGTGTGATAATTCAATTAGCCGATCGTTCTAATGCATATCCAAAGGGTGTTTTGGAAGATGTTTTGGTATAGGTTGGTAACTTGATTTTTCCAGCGGATTTCTATGTGCTTGACATGGAGGATTCACCCCATTCCACCCCATTGCCGATTCTATTAGGGAGGCCCTTCATGAAAACAGCCCGCACCAAGATAGATGTGTTTAAAGGAACTTTAACGATGGAATTTGATGGGGAAGTCATTGATTTCAATCTTTCTGAAAGTATTAAATTTCCTAAAGACGATCATTCTTGCTTTTCTATTGATATAATTGATGATTTGGCGCAGGATTTTCTCGATTGTTTGGAGAGGGATACACTTGAAACAACAATTTCACAAGGAATTGGGCAAAAATCTGGTTTTGCCGTGCCTAGAAGTGTGGAGGAGGCCGAGATAGTGGCTGCCCTTGAGTCACTACCTCAACACCATGGTAAGCCTTCTAACCCAATTTCAATTTCAGTTTCCACTAATAAGTTGTTACCCTCAATGATTCAGGCACCCGTACTTGAGCTTAAACCGTTGCCCGATCATTTAAAGTACGTCTATCTTGGAGACAACGAGACATTGCCCGTCATTGTCTCCTCATCACTCACCGCCATAGAGGAGGAGAAGTTGATCCGAGTGTTGAAAGAGCACAAGACGGCCATTGGGTGGACTTTGGCCGATATTAGGGGAATTAGCCCGACTACGTGCATGCATCGCATACTTCTAGAGGAGGGGGCTAAACCAACTCGAGAGGCTCAGCGCCGTCTCAACCCTCCAATGATGGAAGTTGTAAAAAATGAGATTATCAAACTTCTTGATTGTGGAGTGATTTATCCGATCTCTGATAGTCGTTGGGTGTCACCGGTGCAATGTGTTCCAAAGAAGTCCGGAGTGACAGTGGTGAAGAATGCCGAGAATGAGCTTGTGCCAACCCGTATCCAAACAGGTTGGCGTGTGTGCATTGATTATAGGAAGCTCAACGCCACCACAAGGAAGGATCACTTCCCTTTGTCGTTCATTGATCAAATGCTTGAAAGGTTAGCCGGTCATTCTTTTTATTGTTTCCTTGATGGTTATTCTGGATATAATCAGATTGTCATAGCGCCGGATGACCAAGAAAAGACAACTTTCACGTGCCCCTTTGGTACTTTTGCTTATCGTCGCATGCCTTTTGGTTTATGCAATGCTCCGGCCACGTTTCAAAGGTGTATGGTAAGTATCTTTTCAGATTTTGTGGAAAAGATTATTGAGGTATTTATGGATGATTTCAGTGTGTTTGGTGATTCATTTGATGGTTGTTTGGAAAATCTCACAATAATTTTGAAACGATGTGTAGAAACTAACCTTGTGCTTAATTGGGAAAAATGTCACTTTATGGTTAGACAATGCATAGTTCTAGGGCATATTGTTTCTGAAAGAGGAATTGAAGTGGATAAATCGAAAATAGATCTTGTGCGCTACTTACCCTCTCCTACTTCGGTTCGAGAGGTTCGTTCGTTTCTTGGTCATGCAGGATTTTATAGGCGATTTATCAAGGACTTCTCCAAGATCTCAAACCCTCTTTGCCGTCTCCTCCAGAAAGATGTGGCATTTGACTTCAACGAGGAGTGTGAGAAGGCGTTCAATCACCTCAAAGAAATGCTAACTTCGGCCCTTATCATAGTTCCACCGGATTGGAGCCTTCCTTTTGAGCTTATGTGCGATGCTTCCGATTACGCATTAGGAGCTGTTTTGGGGCAAAGGAAGGAAAAGAGGCCGCATGTTATCTATTATGCCTCTCGGACTTTAAATGATGCACAATTGAATTATTCTACCACTGAAAAAGAACTTCTTGCTGTTGTATTTGCTTTAGATAAATTCCGTTCTTATTTGCTTGGTACTAAAGTTATTATTTATACTGACCATGCAGCATTGAAGTATTTGTTCACCAAGAAAGAGGCCAAACCACGACTCATTCGTTGGATGCTTCTTCTCCAAGAATTCGATATCGAAATCCGGGACAAGAAAGGAAGTGAAAACGTGGTGGCTGACCACTTGAGCCGTATGGTGCATGAGGAGGATGCCGTGCCTATCATAGAGACATTCCCAGATGAGCAACTGATGTCCGTCAAGGTAAGTGAACCCTGGTATGCTGATTTGGTGAATTATTTAGTGTCTAAACATGTTCCTAGTGAATTACTTAAACACCAATGTGATAAATTGAAGAAAGAGGCACGGTTTTATGTGTGGGATGACCCGTATTTATGGAAATATTGCCCTGACCAAGTTATACGTAAGTGTGTGCACGATTCTGAGTTTAATGCTATTCTAACCTTTTGTCACACTTATGCTTGTGGGGGACACTTTGGCACTCAAAGAACAGCACTTAAGGTGTTAGAATGTGGTTTCTATTGGCCTACCATCTTTAGGGATGCTAGAACATTTTGCATGTCTTGTGATAGATGCCAAAGAACGGGCAATATTGGTCCTAAACAACAAATGCCGCAAACCCCCATTTTTAGTGTTGAAATCTTTGACGTTTGGGGTATTGATTTTATGGGTCCCTTTCCTTCGTCACATGGGTTTCTGTATATATTGCTTGCTGTGGACTATGTGTCGAAATGGGTGGAAGCAAAAGCCACCCGAACTAATGATTCTCGAGTGGTTGCAGATTTTGTGAAAACTAACATTTTTGCAAGGTTTGGAATGCCACGAGTGCTAATCAGTGATGGAGGTTCCCATTTTTGCAATCGAACCATCGAGGCGTTGCTCAAGAAATACAATGTCATGCATAAGGTGGCCACACCTTATCATCCTCAAACGAGCAGGCAAGCCGAGGTTTCGAATAGGGAAATCAAGCAGATTCTTGAGAAGACCGTGGGGTCTACAAGGAAGGATTGGAGTTTGCGCTTAAACGATGCATTGTGGGCGTATCGCACTGCCTACAAAACCCCCATTGGGATGTCACCTTTTCGGCTCATCTATGGGAAACCATGCCATCTTCCCGTCGAATTAGAGCATCGTGCACATTGGGCCGTCAAAACATTCAATATGGACCTTGATGCCGCAGGTTTACATAGGAAGCTTCAATTGTGTGAGCTTGATGAAATCCGAAACGAAGCATATGAGAATGCCCGGATTTACAAGGAGAAAACGAAGGCATTCCATGACAAGATGATTCGTGCCAAGACGTTCTCTATTGGGCAGAAAGTGTTGTTGTTCAATTCTCGCCTTCGGTTGTTTCCGGGTAAGTTGCGTTCCAAATGGGTTGGTCCTTTTATTGTCACTAATGTTTTCCCTCATGGTGCAGTACAAATCAAAAGTTCAAGGACGCAGCAAGAATTCAAAGTGAATGGGCATCGATTGAAGCCCTATTACGAGACGTTTGAGGAGCATGTCGTGGAGGAGGTACCCCTCCATGCCGTGGAACCTAGTCAAGCTTAAACGGAGGTACCGTCCGGCTGCAAGACGTAAAAGAAAGCGCTACTTGGGAGGCAACCCATGCATTCAACAAAGGAAGACTTAGAAAGCACTCCAATTCCAGATTCCTAAAAACTCTTCTCTTTGTTGCTATTTCGTTTCTGCCTTGTTAGGTTGTTTAGTTGTTATTGTTTGTTTGTTTATTAATTGTGTGAGTCTATGATTGTAACATTGAGAAAATGTTTGGTTTATTGATAGGCACTGCTAAACAAAGAAAGATGGAGCCTTCACAAAGAGCGTTTACTTGAAGCCCTACTACGAGGTGTCGAAGCAGAAGGCATAGAAGCGGGAGGCATAGAAGCGGGAGGCATCGGAGCAGAAGGCATCGGAGCTAGAGCATTCCAGGCCTCAATACTTGGCCAAACGCTGGATGACCCAGGAAAAAGGTGCCTCTGGAGATAAGCCGCAAGCCTTTGACGGTCACTTTGAATTCGACCTTCGGATTCTTGCAGCTCATCAAGCTTCCTCTTCATGCCCGACGAATAGTTGTTTGCAAGCACGTGCAAACTTCTATTCTCATACTTCAGCTGCTTGATCTCTTGCTTGAGACTTTCCACCTCTGCCATCAACGATTCAACCTGACGGGAGCGAGCAAGCAGGCGTTGGCCCATGTTGGACACAGAACTCGCACACTGAACACTAAGTGCGAGGGACTCTTGAACGGCCAACTCATCGGACCGTCCTGACAGCAGCTTACTATCTTTTGGAGTGAGGAGGTTCCTAGCTACAATTGTAGCTGTTGTGGCGTCCTGCATCACGGAGTCTTCACCTGTAAGAAGACCGTTAGAAGATAAGAAAGAAGGGCGCCATACGTTACCTTGACGCGGCGCGCCCGTATCACTGCTAAGGCTCAATTCCAAGCTAAGGTTCGATGAGTTTGCCATTTTTCAAAAGTGTTCAAAGAGAAGGGATGGAGTTAAATTTCAAAGGACCGGAGTCGATTTTCAAGAATGGGAAATCTTCAGAGTGTGTTTGTTGTGGTGATCGATAGCTCTATAAAAAGCCAAGGCGACGCGTCCTCCGATTCAAAAAGCCGGAATTTCCGGCGTAATTTAGGCGACGCTTTCTCGGCTTTTCAGAAGACGTGTTCAACTTTGTCAAAAGATTTCTTCTTTTCAGACAACACGTGGAGGCCATCATCGCAACTACACATCTTTAGCCGACAAGCGCAAAGTTCGGCGACGCTTTCTCTGCTTTTCAGAAAATGCGTGCAGCTTTGTCAAAAGGGGCGTCGTTCAGAAATCGAAGGGGCGCCTGCTCAGAAATCGAAGAGGCGTCGTTTAGATATCGAAGAGACATTTGTCGACAAGGGTAAAAGAACAGTACCACCACTTGATATTATCTCTATATATGTCGACCTTCGTCTTTTATGGAAAGGCAAACCTGAAGAAAATGCCCAACTCTCCCTCACCTCTGAGGGCGCACTCCCAGCAAAGCCTTTCGAAATACTCAATTCTTTCTTCTTCCCCAAAGATGATACCAGATGCCTGGAGTACAGATGACCCAGGAGGAAACGGCGGATTGAAGTATGCTGATTCATTCACCGCTTCTTCAAAAGCAAAGGTATCTCATATCATCAAGGTCAAAAGCAAAAGTATCTCATATCATGCTCTTTCCCTGTCTTTTTCTTTGTCCTTGTTTTTACTCGCATGGCAAAGTAAAAGAAGCAATCAGCCGGCACTTGGAGTCAGTCTTCCGATCTGGAGCCAACTGCCTGGAATCTATTCCTGATTGCTTACCTAGCGTTGCTCTCGAGTAGTCATCTTCAACGGTTGATACACTTCCAGAGAAGGGACCACTTCTGCAAAGGGGAGCGAGTAAGGCAAGTGAAAATGATACATTGAAGCATGTGGAGACAAACATAGGCTGAGTTATCCTCCAACCCTTTTCAATACGAATTGGAAAGATTGAACAAAGAAACAGACCAAAGGGCTAAGCTCAGACCTTAGGGGAAGACCAATTGAATCCTGCTGCCCAGTTCAAGAGTAGCACAAAGGAAAATCAACGATGGGCGGAAACCAGTTCAAGAGTAAGCCTGTGGAATCATCAAGATCAAGCCTCAATGCAATCAACAAAGAGAAGATGGAATTTACACTCCATAACCAGATTTGCGTCCCTAAACTCTTCTCTTTGTTAATTACATTTTGCCATGTTTAGTATGTTTAAGTGCTTTTTATGTGTTTACTTATGTTTTGTGTGAATCTATGCTTAAAACATTGAGGACAATGTTTGATTTAAGTGTGGGGGGGGGGGGGGGTAACTAATGTTGTTAATGCAAATTCGTGGGATTTTATCACCCATAACTTCAAATGTTGTTCCTTGCTGTTTTAAGGTGTTTTTAAATTGTTTTAGAGTGTTTTAGTGTGTTTTGTTTTATAACTCCGAAAATCACATAAAAATTTGAAATAAAAAAATGTTTTGAAAAGCCTAAAAAGAGTGTTTTGAGTCGTTTTTGTGTGTTTGTGTCTTAGGGTACCTTCCAACACAATGATAAGGATTTGGTTTATAATTGCATGACGGTTAAAAAGAGTTATTAACATAGAGAAAAGTTTGATTTACTCTTGGTATATGCTTGGTTATGGTTATAATGTATGACTTCACATGCAATCATAAAAGAAAAATTCGTTTTTGTAACATGCTTGAAGGTAGGAACTCAAACAAACGCTACAACCCTGTGAGACTCGAGCCATTACCTTCTTTGGAGAGTTATTTTCCGTGATTCTTTGTTTTCTAAAGTTGTTGCATGATCTCATTATTCCTTGCTTGGTTGCTACTTAGAATGCAATTGTATCATGATAGAACTAAATGCTAGAACTTATATCCGTTTCATTCAAAGCATGATATTGATTGCATAACATACAATAAGATGAAGTTGTTAGTCAAGCCAAAGCCAAAAAGCCTATCCCTTTTCACATGTATTGTAGGATTACCCCTTTTTGAGCCTTTTCAAGCTTATTTTCTTTGTTAACCCCTTGTTCTTAAAGGATAGTGAAGCATGACTTAGAATGAACTCCTTTTGATCAATATACTGCAGAAAATAAGTGTGGGGGAAGATAATAGGGCACGGCCAAAGAATGAAATAAAGAAAAAAAAAATTGTTGAAAAGAAAGAAAAAAAAAAAAAAAAAAAAGAGTTGAAAAATAAGTGAGAATGATCTCACAAGCATTGGTTATTGAAGGAAGGGTCCAAAAGAGTGAATTTGACCCTAGTTGTTGCATGAATCTTCCCTTATATTTAAAAGTTGATTTCTGCCATTAAAAGTGAGTTTAAGTGTCAATTTCAATACTTCGCTTCCTATTACTTTAAGAACCTTTGTTTTACTTTACCTTTCTTTGTTAAACCATTACCCTTAGCCCCGTTACAACCCTCAACTTCTATCTTGATGTTATGTATTCAATATGTGAAGTTTCGAATTGATATGAGCTTATGGAATCACTGGTTCTCATTCTAAGTAGTAGCATTCCATTCATGAGATCATATTCATATCATTATCGTAAATCCAGAAAATGCTTTCTTTGTTATAACATATGTGAGATGCTAGTCTTTCATGTTTACATCAATCTCTCACATATAACTAGTGTAGGGTGTGTAGTCAGAAAATCTGTGTGAAAATAGAGTGCATTCTAGTAAGGAATTGAGCAAATTCTCTAAGCATGTTACTACATTCAAAACATGGTTTTAAATGCTTAATTGTGAAATAGTATGTGGTGACTATGATTAAGAATGTACTTAAGTGTAAAGATGGCTAAAATCTGTGAGAATAATGATTTTTAATTTGTCATGTGCATTGGAAATCCCTAAGACGGTTGTTGGAAGGTTTAGGTTGTGTTTTACTTGTTTAGTGTCGTTTTGTTTATTTGTTATTATTTTGTTTTTCTCGAGGACTAGCAAAAGCTAAGTGTGGGGGAATTTGATAGGAGCATATTTAGGCGACTTACTTAGCTTGTTTTCGTGCATCTATGTTGTTAATTCATAGTTGTTTTAGTAGTTTAAGCCATTTTCGTGTGTTTTTAGGTTCATATGGCTAAGGAAGCAAAAAGATGCATTTTGGAGCATTTTGGAGCAAAATTGGGCTTGGAATGGATAGCATATGCTTGGAGCCAAAGTGTTGGACGAATTTGAAAGCCTTGTATGCACTTTGGACATAGAACAAAGGGCCTAGCCCAATCAAACAATCCTTTGAGCCATGCAAAACCTCTAGCCCAATCAACAACCCTTAGTCACATGCATTCACATGCATCACAACCCCAAAACCATCAAGAAACACCCATTGCCGTGCCTTGCACTCCCCCTTTCATTTTCAGCCATTCTACTTCATCATTACACCACCTTCTCCATCTTTATTCCACATGCATTCATCATAATTCACCCTAGCTACCACCATTCACACACACATGCACTCACATGCATTCACACACACTTCACACAAACAAACAACTCAATGCCGTGCCTTCCTCAATCATTTCAGCCACATTCTTCCACTTCCCACTTCATCATTGCACCACATATTCCATCCTTTAATTCACCCACATGCCCCTTTAAATCATTCAATCACACCATCACACATTCATTTTCCAACATTGCACATGCACTTTGCCTTTCATCATTGCACCACAAATCAACCACATTCACACATCAACCATTTCCTTTGTCGTGCATCACTCCCATTCTTTAATCCAATTCAGCCATTTAATCATTCAACCATGCTTTTCCTATTTCATTACTCATTGCACATGCATTCACACCCCTTTAATCCACATGCTTTCACAACCTAATTCACATGCATATTCTCCCATTCCCCCTATAAAAACCCATGCATTCATTCACAAAAGAGGATCTCATTTTTCATACACAACACACAACACAAAATCCTCCATTCTTGCCGTGCATATCCCTTCATTTTCTGCATATTTTCTCTTCATTCCAACCACTCCAACCACTCCTCATCCCCCAAAAAAACTCACCTTAGACCTTGTGCTACAACAACGAGGAAGAGAAGAGTGCCTAAACGTTCATACAATTCAAGTTTGAGTTGTTGGAATGTTTAGGTGTTTCTTTGATTTCAATGTTTAAATTCAATTCTCTTTGTTTTGTAATGGAAGAGAAGAGTGTCTAAACGTTCATACAATTCAAGTTTGAGTTGTTGGAATGTTTAGGTGTTTCTTTGATTTCAAAGTTATGAGGAACTAAACCCCCTTTAGCTAGGGGGTGATTTGAAACTATGTTTATATTTGCAATATGAATTGATTAACTTTCGTTGGAATTTCATAAATTGTGGATTCAATTTGTTTAACCGTTTGATTGATAACTTATTTATGAATGTTTATTAAGAATGCGCGCTTAATTTTCATGCATGAATATGACGCTAGAATATAAGTGAGTTTCACCTAATCGTTATGAACTTATATTCACAAGTAGTGGAGGTTGCTTATAAACAATCGCGTTAAATGAATTCTTGGCACAAGTTTCATGCTCATCATAGTAACGAATGCCTCGTCAATACTTATAGTTTTCATAATACTTAATGATCTTTAATTGTATCTTTATTGTGCATTTCACGTAAAGGACTTTTGGAGAATGTTGTGAATTGCGTTGCGCAAACCCATCCAATTCATTAACTTAAGGAAAACTTGACGGTTAATTTAAGCGGACCTAATTAACCCGGAGTGTTGAGTTTCATAATTTATCGAAAGACCAACTGAGAATCAATTTTGTATGCAAGTGTAACATGTGTGGAGAAGAACCCCTTAGCTATTCCATCATCCATATTTTCATCACATTCATCTTTACTATCTGTTTTAAATTATAATCTGTCCGTTTAATTTAATCTCGTCCAACCACAATCACCCCCCCTTATTTTGTTAAGTCTTAATCATTTGATTTGTCTTATTTTATGTTTTTGAGTATTTGGAGTCTTTTAAACTTGTTTTGAGTCTTTTAGTTTGTCTTAGTGTTTTAAAAGTTAGTTTTATTTATTTGAGTCAAGTATTTAGCATCCCTAGTTAATCCCCGGTTAGAACGATCCCTACTTACATCATTACTACAATTGTCACAAATAGGGTTTAGTTTGTGTGCGTATAAATCTCGCATCAGGACTGTATAGGGATAACCTTGTGACACGCCCCAATCCCAATATCATCTAATCATCAAGATGGGTACGTGCTGGCTGACATCTGAGGGTGACGAAAGCCGATCTAACATGCTTATGCTAAGAACATGCAAAACATGTTCGCAAATCTGGTGTGAAATAAAGTAAACATAACTAAAAATGCATAACTCAAACATGAGAATGTGTGAACATGTTCAAAGCATACAACTAATCAAGATTATCAGCGGAAGGAATATTATAGGAAAAGTGTGATTACGAAGAAAAGGTCCTACCTAGAGAAAAGGACTCGGAACTACCAATACAAGAATG
The DNA here is from genome assembly GCF_041283825.1 of Pyrus communis. Taxonomy (NCBI): domain Eukaryota; kingdom Viridiplantae; phylum Streptophyta; class Magnoliopsida; order Rosales; family Rosaceae; genus Pyrus; species Pyrus communis. Next base: position 7,905,172 of record NC_142566.1, read on the forward strand.
CCTCAACGCCAAAATCATATGCCTCGTTTCTAAGTCCTGAAGGGGGCGCCAAAACAAAGGGTGAGTGGATCAAAGTTTATAATAATAATAATAATAATAATAATAAGTAAAACCAATTTTCTTTTTGAAAATAGTAAACCCCCCATCCCGAGCGTTTTGAAAACACTATATCATACTACATAGTAGGTTTCTCTGAAAACTCTAGCATGTCATGAAAACGTTCATAAATAGTATAACCATGTATTTAAATAGTGGTATCATAATCGCCCAAAGGCAAATCCATTATATGCTCGTAAATCATAAAATAGTGTACTTAAATAGGGGTATCATAGTCGCCCGAAGGCATATCTATCACCTGAGCGTGAAGCTGCAAGACATTAGGTTACGCCAATGAAGAAATATGATAGGCCTATCACCCGAAGGTGAAGCTGTACAACTTTGGGTTACACTAGAGAAGAAAAGGTACATAATACACTGACACTAGTCATGGCTAATGACACTGTCCGAACTTGTTTCGCTAGTGAAGTTAGGAGTATGTCATAAATATCCAATACACGTAACATATTACACCGGATCCATCACCCGAATGTGCTGTACGATTGGGTTGCGCCAATACGCATAAATTGAGTCATATGGCCACAGACAGGAACATACTCGTGTTGTGTGTATGTGTTGTATGATTACCCACTAAGTAAGCACATAAAACATAAATCACATTTTTCATATCAAACCTCAGAGCTTAAAAGTTCAGACTTCATATCATAAATGTAAGAACATAATTTGAACTATACAAATTATGATAAGGCTTAATTCCAAAATATCTTCAGTTAATGTCAGTTAAGAGTTAATAATAAGGTTAAAACATACTCATTGAAAGTAGGACCACAAGATACACACATTGAGATAGTGGAGCAACCCACGATTGCCATTAAGTAGAAGTGCTTGAGATTATCAACTGCTGTCCATAATAGGTAGTAGACAGTTAGATGATCACTTTATGAATATATTGGTCCCTGCTCATGGAAAGTGTGCATTCCATTAAGTATTCTAGATCCATTACTAGAGTGAATTATAATGTTTTCCATTGAGTAGAAGAACGATCCCTATGCAAGTAATAAAATGTCAAGTAGAATTCTTGTACTAATACTGCACAAGCATGAAAGTTAGTTTAACAAGTTGTAGCATTATCCTTATCATATACAAAGTAACAAATGAGTTATTATCCTAATGAGTTTTTACATTTGGTATCAGAGCCAAGGTTTTCTTGGTCTTGAATTTAGGGTTATAGCTTTTCATTATGTTATATATATGTATGTTGTCTTCTTCAATTTTTGTTTTGCAAAAAGCTTGTACAAAGAAGAAATGAAATCAGTAAGGGATAAGGAACAAGACTCATATATGATAGAACAATTGGTTGAAAACCTTCATCAAAATGGGGTTTTATGAAATATTATCCAGGAAGTCCTTTGCCTTGTCATATGTAGGTATGCATCCCCTAACTATCTCACTCATGGTCCTCTTCATGACCATAAGTGACATTCTGGTTGCCTTATGCCATGTCTCATGCTTAACTTTATCTTCAGCAGTGCTTGCAGAGGTTAATGCAGATGATACATTCTCCTAAGAGCTAAGTCGTGGTCCATCAACCTTAGCATGATCTCCACATCTTGTCATCATTTCTTATATTTCCCTCCATTTAGGGACTCAATGGAGGAAAAGTTGAGGGAATTAGTATTCACTGAAGAAGACATTTAACACACATTAATTGACGTGGATGCTACTAGAAAACTCAAGGACCTTGAAGTCTCGGTGGACGAAACTTTTGATGTTCATATGGCCCTCAATTCACTCCAGATGCATTTGAACAGCTCAAGGTTTCATACAACACACATAAGGAAAAATAAGGAATGGATGAGATGATTTCCATATGTGTGTAGGAGGTGAATAAGCTCAAGAAAGGCAAGGTTGAATCGGTGAATTATGTGCATGCAGGAAATGGCAGGAAACCTATGAACATTGGTAAGACTTTCAAGCCTTATAACTCCTATGGTACTAATGTCGTTGGTGCTCCTTCTTTCTTCAGAGGGCCTCAAGTTTATAAGGGAAATTATGAAAACATTAAGTGCTTTTTTTGTAAGAAGCATGGTCACATGAAAAGAGACTGTGAAAAGCATAACAAATGGGCTGCTAAGAGAGGTATTAAAATTATAAGTATTTTTGTTTGTTTTGAATTAAACCTTGTTTAAGCCCCTCCAAATACTTGGTGGTTTGACACTGGTTGTTCGGTGCATATTACCAATTCCTTGTAGGGATTCACAAGAAGAATTTTAACAAGAAATGAAGTTTTTCAAGTGCATGTTGGGAATGGAAATAAAGTAGTTGTGGAGGTAATAAGCACCCTCAAGCTTAGACTATCAAATGGTTTTATTTTAGAGTTGTTTAATGTTTTATATGTACCTTCTTTGAGAATGAGTTTAATTTCAGCTTCCAACTTTGTAAAATCTGGTTTTACTTTCTTTGGAGACAATGAGAGTATCAGAATTTCTTTGAAAAACAATTTGAACGAAGTACTTGGTATTTATCTTTTAAGTAATGATCTTTGGTAGCTACTGTGCAATGTTTGCATTGATTCAAGTTGTTTAAATATTGATTCCATTTTGTTGCTTAAAAGACCTCTCATGGATGAAAAATCTAATGTGCTTTGGCATAGGTGATTGGGACATATTTCAAAAAAAAAAAAAAAAAAAAAAAAAAAAAAAAAGAATGGAACGTCTGATAAAGGATAATATCTTGCCAAATTTGGATTTGTCAAAGCCCAATGATTGTATCAATTGTTTTAAGGGAAAGTTAACAAACAAAAGGAAATTTGGTTCAATTAGGAGTAAAAAACTTCTAGAAATTATACATTCAGATGTCTGTGGTCCATTTCCAAACTCAACAATCTGCAAAAATGTCTATTTTGTGACCTTCATTGATGATTTTTCAAGATATGGATATGTATATTTAATATCAGAAAAATCGATGGTTTTAAACTGTTTTAAGTTTTCAAAAATGAGGTTGAGAAACAATTAGACATGAACATTAAAATCTTGAGGTCTGACAGAGGGGGAGAGTACTATGGCAAGTATTATGAGGAAGGGTAACATAAGGGACCATTGGCTGTGTGTTTTGGAAGAATGTGGTATACAAGCACAATACACCACTCCTGGTAGTCCTTACTAGAATGGCGTGGCAGAGAGAAGAAATAGAAGCTTGAAAAAGATGGTAAGATATATGATGAGTCGCACAAATTTGCCTATATTTCTTTGGGGAGAGGCGTTAAAAATGGCAAACTATAATTTAAATAGAGACCCAACCTAGTCAGTGGATAAGACTCCTTTTGTTATATGAACTTCTAGGAAGCCTAGTTTAAATCACTTACATATTGGGGGTGTAAAGCTGAAGCCAGGATGTATAATCCCACAAAAAAGAAGCTTGATTCAAGGACAATGAGTTGCAATTTCATTGGTTTTCTAGAGAAGTCCAAGGGATATAGATTTTATACTTTCACTTTGATCACAAGAATTATTGTGACTAACAACGCCTAGTTCCTTGAAGATGAAGATGGTCAAACTTGTTCACATCAACCTAGTCAACAAACAATGGTTGACATGAAATTGTTGCCCTTGCATGAAATCATAACAACTTAAGCCACTACAAATGTGGGCCTCCTCAGTTGCAAACTATGCAGCATGAACAACATGAGCAAGTTGATGAGACGATGAATGACATTATTAAGAATGAAGACAAAGAGGAGATAACTAGGAGAGTATCTCAAAGAGCTAGAAAACTAGCCATCTCTAATGACTATTTGTTGTATCTGCATGAGGTGGAACATGAATAAGGTATCAAGGATGATCTATTGACTTTTGAGCAAGCTATAAGTAGTGACAAAGCTATTCTTTGGCAGTAGGCTATGAATGAATAGATTGAATCAATGAACAAGAATGCAATTTGGTCATTGGTTGAGTTAAATGAAACAGTGAGGCCCATAGGATGCAAACGAGTACTCAAGACAAAAAAAGATTCGAATGGAGATGTAGAGAGATATAAGGCAACATTGGTTGCCAAAGGTTTTACATAGAGGGAGGGTATAGATTACACTGACACTTTTTCACCAGTGTCATCCAAGGATTCACCAAGAATCATATTGTCATTGATAGCTCATTTAGACCTTGAGTTTCATCAAATGGATGTCAAGACAACCTTTGTGAATGGAGACTTGGAAGAAAACATTTATATGCAGCAAGCCTTTGGGTTTCATTGAAAAAGGAAATGAAGAAATGGTTTGCAAGTTGAGAAAGTCAACTTATGGATTGAAACAAGCATCAAGGTAATGGTTCCTTAAATTTGAAGAGAAAATCACAACTTTGGGTTTTACAGAAAACAAAATTGAAGACTGCTTGTACATTAAGGTTTGTGGTTCGAAGTTCATTTTCCTTGTGCTTTGCGTTGATGACATACTCTTGGCTAGCAATGATTTGAACTTGTTGCTGGAAATAAAAAGGGTGCTGAGCAAAACATTTGATATGAAAGATCTTGGAGAAACATATTTTGTTTTGGGAATAGAGATCATACAAGACAGAAAGAGAAATCTTTTAGGTTTATCTCAGAAGTCTTTTGTATAAAAGGTTTTAAGGAGATTTAATATGCATAATTGTTTAAATAGTGAAGTCTCTATGGGAAAGAAAGACAAACTCAACAAGAATCAGTGCCCCAAGAACAATCTAAAGAAACAAAGCATGCAACACAAGCCATATGCTTCTCTAGCCAATCTTGGAGAACAACATTGGAAAACAACTAAAAAGGTAATAAGATACCTTCAAATAACTAAAAGCTTCATGCTAGTCTATAAAATGGTTGATAATTTGGAGCTACTAGGATATACAGGTGCTGATTTTGCAAGGTGTGTGGATGATCGAAGGTCTATTAGTGGGTACATATTTTTCTTAGCTGGAGGTGTTGTGTCTTGGAGAAGCTAAATAGAAAACCGTAGCAACATCCACAATGCAAGCTGAGTACATCACTTGTTTCGAAGTCATGGAACAAGGGCTATTGCTAAAAAATATCATTTCATTTTTAATGGTGGTGGATTCAATCCCTAGACCATTGGTCATTGTGACAATAATTCAGTAGTTTTATACTCCAAGAACAACAAGAAGTCCTCAACTACAAGACTTATGGATGTGAAGTTTCTGGCCATGAAGGAAAATGTCAAGAAAGGAATGTTTTCAATAGAACACATTGATTTTGCATCAATGATTGCATATCCTCTCACAAAGCCTCTTGCAGTGGGAATTTTCAAGCAGCATGTCACAAAGATGGAAGTGCCAGAGTCATTTGATTCTACTGAAGCGTGAGAGTAAAAGTTAGTATGTTTCAAATTTTCAGTACATGATTGGGTGTTGTTGCTTTACTTTTGTACGTGAAAATGTATGAACTCTATTGCTTGGATAAATATACATTAGGAACTATATTTCATTCAGACTGAAATATTGCATGAAAGTTATGCATATAGGCAAACATGTACTGTAAACATTAAGGGTGCAATAGACCATCATTGCTGGATTTAAGAGAATGCCAAGGCAATAAACTCATAAAAGGTGATTAAGTTAAAGTATGATAACTTAATTAAAGGGCATAAGGATGTTGTGTGGGAGTATAATATTTGAACTCTCATTCATTCAACGTGTAATGTATCATGTGTGACTGATGAAAGAGGGATGTAATTTCGAAGTGCTTGTGCTAAATTTTGCACAAGATTTTCTAGGGTTCGAACTTATAAATTAGCCATGACAGATGTGTGAGGAATTACAGAACCATATTGACCCATGTGATCACTAAGGAACTGGCGTTGTTGAAACATATATTGATGATTAAACATGATTTGTAAAGTCCAAAGTGGGAGAATGTAAGAACTTAGTTTGGACTATACAAATTATGATAAGGCTTAATTCCAATATATCTTCAACTAATGTTGGTTAAGAGTTAATAATAAGGTTAAAACATATTCCTTGAAAGTAGGACCATAAGATACACACATTGAGATAGTGGAGCAACCCATGATTGCCATTAAGCAGAAGTTCTTGAGATTATCAACTGTTGTCCATAATGGGTGGTAGGCAGTTAGATGATCACTCTATAAATATATTGGTCCTTGATCATGGAAAGTGTGCATTCCATTAAGTATTCTGGATCCATTACTAGAGTGAACCATAAGGTTTTCCATTGAGTAGAAGAGCGATCCTTGTGCAAGTAACTAGATGTCTTCTTCAGGTAGAATTCTTGTACTAACACTAAACAGACATGAGAGTTATAGTTTAACAAGTTGTAGTATTATCCTTATCATATACAAACAAAGTAACAAATGAATTCTAATCCTAATGAGTTTTACAATAAATCCATAGGAGCGTTCTAGCTCAAATTATCATATCATAAACCACACCTTTCGAATCAATCATCGGAGCTCAAAAGCTTGAAATCTCATATCGCAAATCATAGAAAATTTCTAACTTAAAGCATCATCACAAAATCATATTCATAAATATTTTCATGAAGCGTAAAATCAGGAAGTCATGCTTCTCATGAATGCAATCCTAGTATTTATATAAAATCATGCAATTTGAGAAGGGGTCCACCCACAGTTACTCTGACGTCGATGAGCCGTTCAAACTAGGGAGGATGGGGTCGCTACTAACAAACGCTCCAATTTGGAAGCCAAATGTTGGCCGGACGTGGCCAAAAATCGCCTGCAAAAATTGCTGTTCTCGCCAAAAAACAAGGGAAAGCTTCCCCCGTATTGGTCTTCTTCGGAATTGTCGACAACTCGCATGGAGTTTGACGAAGGAGAAAGTGAATAGTGGCCTTTACCACTGTGTGGTTCAAGGCCTTGGCTTGGGTTCATGATGAAGAAGATTAGCTAGTGGTGGGGGTAGTCACCAGAGTGGCGAGGCCAGTGGAGGTGCCTCTTGGGTTTTACAGAGGAGGGAGAGAGTGATGAAAAAGAGTATGAGGGAAAGAGAGACAAGGGAAATGGTTCAAAAGAGTCCCCCAAGAGTTTGGGCAAGAAAATGACACGAGGAAGGAGGAGAAGTGGGGTGTGAACCCCATTGGCCAAAAAAACTCACCAGAAAATTATTAAAATAACACAAATATCCAACCCTAATATCTTGAATAATGAATTGACTATTTTGCCCCCCAACTTCGTAATTCCCTAACATGATCATCATAACTCCGAAATCGATTCTGCTTGTGCCCACGCTTTCGTAGTGATGAATACCACTAGAATATACTAAAAGAATGGGTCAAATGTGTCACTACATGACGGCCAACGAAATTCAACACTCTCGCCTCCAGGGGCCTTTTAGTCATTTCACACATTTGATATTAAAATACTGTAAAATCAGGGACGGGTCCTAACACCTTGAGTGGAAAAAAGTTGCCACAATCTTGATTGAAGCTTTTAATGCTTTTAATGTTTTTAATTTCAATGCTTTCAATTATTTTGAAAAAATGTTAATATAAACAAAAATAATGTGCATATTTAGTGGAAAACTGGATCCACAATCTTGATTGAAGATTTTAATGCTTTTAATTAATTAAAAAAAGGTTAACATAAACAAAAAAATATGCACCTAATCAAATTATCACATAAAAGCATAAAAACTTCAAATTTAAAGATTCTACTATAAGGACTCCGCTATTGGAGGCAATATTAATTTATGGACACAAAGATTCCCCTTAAGTCCTTAAATGAGTACTCTAAAGTGGTGATTGGAGTCCCTAAATATTAAAAATCACTAAATCGACACCTTGAAACTTGTGGAACATTATTAAAGAATATAAAACACATGGAAGAATTTTTTTTTTAAATTATTTTAGCCGTTTGATTTAATGAATTTGTAAATATAAAACTAAAAAAACACACATATATGGTGGGTCAGCCCACTAAACCAGAGAGAATTCTAGGTTAAATTTGCTCCAAAAATGAGTTTTGGGTTAAAGCTCATATATGGTTCAAGGGTTGGGGTAAGTTGGGGTAGGTTTAGAACCTAAAATTTGGATTTTACTCAAAGGGTTAGACTAGGTCTTAGGGGAGCATTCCTGAGTAAAGCTATTAACAATTTTTCTTTGCCATATATATAGCTGGAATTATTATCTTTCTCACTACTTAATTGTGTGGTTGCAAGCGAACACCATATGCAAGAAGGTGCTATATACAAGTGTAACATGGGTTGGTCTCGAGTTGTAATCAGACCTCAATGTGGCATGAAAAACTATTCAACAGTTTAACTTCTAGAACTTTAATAGAATACAAGCAGACAACTAAAAAAAAAAAAAAAAAAAAAATTAGAGTCTAACAACTAAAGCAATCGAGAACTAATGTTTATTGTCATGCTAAACATTGACAAGCCGAACAGCAATAGCAGAAACCACACGTCCACAAGCACATGGTGAAACCCCATTCGCGAAGCAACAGAAACACCATAATAAAGTCCCCAAACTTCTGCAGTAAGAACTTCCCCAAACCCTAATTTGACATCAAACCTACAGAACTTGGTTTCGGTTACGTATCTGAAAAGGTAAGTGTTTTGCTTCATTGTTCTGCATTACTTATATATACATGGCGAAAAGCTCTAAGAAAAATTAATCATCCAACAAGAATTAATTTTTATGAATATAGCACAAGGTGGCATTGCTCTATCAAAAGAAAGGAGCATAAACATTTTATTGCGCAAACATAACAACATGATTAACAAAAAATGAGAAAAAGAAAAAAGAAAAAATCAAAATTACTCTAAACTAGATCCCAAAACCATGATAACCACCACCAAATTGGCCACCGTGACCACTAAAACCATTTGTCATCATTGGGAGATGACAAAGTCGATGAACTGCCGGAATCGGTGGAAACGCCCCCGGGTTCAACGTCCCATTCAAAATCTTCATGTCATGAAGCCTAGCGGCAACCTGCTTCCTCACATCCTCTAATGCGATCAAGTAATGCTCGACTTCCTGCACATCCAACGCATCCAAGTCAACACTCTCATCCTCCCACCAAAACCTCTCACCACACCCACCCACTACACCCATCACAACCTTCTTCATCTTTGCCGCCTCTTTGACCTCCGCAACTCTCTTCTTCTGTTCCTCCAACTCCCTAATAGCCTCCATGTACTCCTTGTTGAACTCTGCCACGGGAACCCTATTAGGGCTTTTATCTCCTGCGGTATCATCAGACACTGCAGGAGGAGTTACCCCACTGCAATACCAATCTAGAATGGTGTCCACGCTAGGGTGCCCATAGCAAAACACTTTTCCTGCTGTCGAGAAAACAATGACCGCCACATCAGCGCCGCACAAAACGCTCAGTTCCGCAGCCTTCTTGAATATACCAGCGCGGCGCTTGGAGAAGGTGACTTGTTTGCTGTTAAGGTTCTCAAGTTTCTTGATCTCGATCCTCTTTCGACCTTGGGTCTTCTTAGGAAGATTTTTTAAGAGAACCATGGTGATAATATTGGAGTTCGATAAAGATCAAAGAGGACCGTTAACACTAACTAGCATTAGCACAAAGTAAACATATTATATGGTGGGTTCATTTAGGAGAGTTTTCAATTGTCATTTTGTTTGACTTTGCACCTAATTAATTTCCTAATTTTTTTGCGAATTTATTTTCTAAAAACTTGTAATTCATAGTATTGATGATGAGGAAAACCATTAGTGGACTATGCCTGTTTGATCCTAATTTGTTAAATATATACCAAAATATCAGCATTAGATATTCATATACCAAACGATTTACAAGGTTAATTAATTCAAATTTGAATTATGAAACTAGTCAAATTTAATTAATTTCTACCTTTGTGATGAAGTAAATATTTACAATTATGTTTTGGACATTATAATTTGAGTTTTGAGTATATGTATAAGTATAAACTTGAAGCTCTTACGTTAAATATGTTTTCTTTACCATTAATTAATATAATATGGTGTTCCTAAGTTTCTGCTAGCACTACTAGAAAATATATAGAAAAGAGGAATTAATAATTTTTTTTTCTACATTTCCTAAATTTTGGTGTTTTGAAAACTTTGGTGAAATTGTGTCTGTGTAATAAAGAGACAATTAGCAGTATCTTAAGCAGAGAAGATTGCGCTTAATTGCCAAAATTGAAGATTAATTTAAATGAAATCGATTTTTTTTTTTTTTCAAACAAATGTTCTCATAAATCAATTAATTGCCACAAATGCAGATGTTTTGTCCAACACATAAACGATGCTGTGGTATAACTTACAAAGCCCTTGCTTTCGGCCTGCAGATAATTGTCTGTTACTTTTTTTTTTTTTTTAAAAAAAAAAAAAAGGACAACAAGTGACAAATCATGGTTATCATTCCCTTTCAGAGGTCATTCAACCTCTCCCTAACTACAAATCTGGTTTCAGCAGCAGGTTTCGAACCTGAAATCTTCATTTTTTAATTTGAAAAAAACCTTGTAATCTGTTTTTTACCATTAAGCCATCAACTCGTGGTTGATAATTGTGTTACTTCATTTCTGTCCTCAGTGCCTTGCGTTTAACAAACTGGCAGGCACCGGCGGAACTACCAACAGGCTGGGCTGGGCTTAGCCCAAGGAAGGTTTTTGGGAAGCAAGTGGACCCTAATACTTTATATATGAACAAATAGTCCTTATTATAATCATGTAGCACTCACTAAGAAACGGAAATAATGATGTATTTAAATTGGCCCTATATTAAGAAGGTTTTTTAGCCAAAATAATGTTTGAGATTTACATAGCTCCTCACTTTGGTTTCTAAGATATGAAATCAATAGAATTGGTTCTTGAGTTTGTCCACCATCAATCATTTTCGTCATTGCGTGAAAAATCTCCAATAAATAAGAATAAGATGACCAAAATACCCTTAATTTTGTCAAATCATTTTGGCCTATTAAATTGTGGGTATATTTATCATTTTGATCCTTATCTAACATAATTTTGAACGAAATTACCAAAATGATTGATCGTGGACAATCTCAGGGATCACTTCTATTGGTTTCAGATCTCAAGGACCAAAATTATGTGTTATGAAAATCTCAATGACTATTTTGGCTAAAAAGCTTATTAAGAATAATGTTTGGCTACTAAAAAATGAGTAAGAATTCTTACTTAAAACTCTTCGTGTTCGAAGTATAGAGGTTTATGTTTAAAATCAGAACCGTTCATATTATGAATCACTTTGTAAAGATCATCTCTGTAATAACTAAATGACATTAGTTTTAACTAAACTAGCTGGTGGCCTAGTGGTAAAGGGTAGATTGCGAGGCTTCCTTCAAACTAAAAACTGGAGGCCTAAGGTTCGAAACCTGCTACTGGTGTGGAAGCCAAACTTATGGCTAGGAGGAGGCTGAAATGCCTCTGTGAGTTTTTCCGGCCCTGGAATGGGTGGATAACCATGGTTTGCCACCAGTTGTCCCCTTTTTTTTTTTTTTTTTTAAAAAAAAAAAATTTATAGTATGAACGTGCTAATCATAAACACAAAATTGTATGAATCACAACGAATAGTTTTGAGTAGGAAGTCCTACTTATTCTTTGAGTAGCAAAGTATATATTAATCCTATATTAACTAGAGGGTTTCTCTAGTGGGGACATTGCTAAATAGTAAATGAGAAATTTTATTTAGACCCATTTATTCTCTTTCTACACCTAACTTATTATTTTTTATCTTGAAATTCCAAATGTGCCCAATAATTCTCTTTCTACACCCAACAAGAACAAAAAGAAAATAATAATAATTTAGCAATAGGCAACTCCAGCCATCCTATCTCTTCAAACCTCAACCACCCAATTTCTAACCTCCCTAATTCCCCACCGCCGCCTCCCTTTCCACCCACAATAATTTGGAAATTGAAACATTATTCCCAACAACCCATGATTAAAAAACCCAAAAGAAACATGTCAATATTTTTTATTTTTTGAAAAAATTAATGGTATTATTAACACATGGTCCAACACAATTAGATTCGACATGTCGACAATTTCGACATAATTCGGACATGTTAGAAGGACTGCATGGAAGAGAGAGCTATTGTATGGCCGGCGAAAGGTCGGGAAAGGGACATTGATGGCTAAGATATTTGGGGGTTTCATTGTGGGTGATAAGAAGATGGCGGTGGGGGGTTGGGGAGGGGTAGAAATTGGGGGTGGTTAGGGTTTGGAGTGATGGCACAGCCCGGATTTTCTAGTGTTGGAATTTTATTTTTTATTTTTGTTGTTCTTTTTCATTATGGGTGTAAAAAGAAAATTGTTGGGCAGATTCAGAATTTCAAGATTAAAAACTACAAGTTGAGTGTAGAAAGAAGATAAATGGGTTTGAATAAAACTTCTCATGGTAAATACATGCGCTATTTTCACATATCGTTCTTGACCATCTCTACGGCTGGTGTAAAATTTTTATTAATGCTATAACTGGGTCTTTTCATATAACCCAATGACTTCTCTCTCTCGTATCGCCACCTCAACTTTCTCCCCCTTTGCATCTCTATCACTCTCTCCTCCATCGAAACCAACTAACCCTTCATCGGAGCCGGCTTGGATCTCCTTCTCTTAATCCTCAAAGCCCAGCCGTCGCCTAATTTTGCTTTGCTTGGTTAAACAACCAGATCAATAACCATAAGCCATATATTGGCGGATTGAATTTTTACACATGTAAAAATCGGATCCAAATATGATTTCTTTTGGTTGCATTTTCGTATGTTTTTATGTTTATGTTAAAAGCTATGGAAAAATAGCCATGAACTAGCCTGTTTTATTCGAAATTATTTATATTATTTCTAGAAAGACTAGTAACCGAATGTATACCAAAAAATTAATCATTACATTTTTAGCTATAATTTTTGCTAGCCCATCCGCTATAAAATTCATGGTTCCGCCCTTGCTAGCAGGATTAGTGGCATTGTGACATAAGTTCCTCGAGGAACTTATGATGCCATTATACTTAATGCATTCTGCAGCATGGTAATTCCGGCTGCCTTTGTAGAGAAGGTTTATCGGTCCCAAGAGCTTGTTATTACGATGAACATCTTTGCAATAGTGAAAGGACGTTAAGCATGGCGGACATCATAGTATTTCTAGAGCTATGAGAGTACATTGCTTGCTCTGGTTGTCAAAGATGAACTGATGTCTATTTTAACAATAATCGAGGAGGATTGAATGCTGTAGACAAGACGGAGAAAATGGCGGCAATCAAAGCTGTTGTGGTCATTTTTTGTACTTGAACATTGAAGACTACAATTTCACAATTCTTAAATACTACTTCAATTCTTTATTCTTCTCGATAAGGAAGTATTTATAAGATTACAAAGGAGAAATACTAGGAAATAGAACAGCTTCTATGACGAGAGGTGTAAAGGCATGATTAGTTCCACAAATCTCACTGCTATTCTTCCGGACTTGAAGCCAAGTAAAAGCGGAATGTTGATGTGTTTGGGAATTAGAAGGAAAAAAAGGAGTAAGGATTTAGTGATGGACTCTTCTAGCAATCGTTTTGATCAAAACAATAATTTGTCCACAAGACAAGGAAACTTATGCCAAATCAAATCATATCAACTTCCTAATTAAATCATATAAAATCACTAATTAAATCATATCCCTAAAATATTTTCCTTTTAATTTTCCAACACTAACAAGAGTGAGATGCAAGTGATGAATTGTCTTAATAGTTAAGGCTTTTTTCTTCAACCCACAATGTCTTCCGTTCAAACCCTCTACTTTAAAATAGATTGATATAAAATATCGCATATAATCAAATAAATAAATAAATAATAAGAATTAGTGAGGGCATGAAACCAATATTATGCACGTCTTATGCTTGTAGGATATCTTGGAATACACGTATTCACAATTCTCAATACATTGGGACGTTGATTGAATACAATTGAAAACGATGTTTAATAAATTCTTTGAAAATGGAACTACAATCATGCCGTGATTTATCCATTATTACCCAGACAATCCCAAAGGATAGGAAGTCAAATTTTATGATCTGCAAGGCTCACCTAGTTTTTTTTTTTTTTTTTTCAAAGGTAGAAACTTTTAAGGTAGATTGTAGCGAAGGCTATATCATGAGTTTCTTATTCGTTCTTGAATTCTACTAATAGTTTCTCTCGTTCTTGTATTATGTCATTTTGTTGCATTAGTAGTCTTCTGGTTAACTCCATCAACTTTTCCATTATAAGTTAAGGGGTAAAATAGGAATTTTATTTAAAAAATAAGAAAATGAAGTTTTAAAGAGAAAGACTTGGCTTTTCAAGGATTGTGGAGGAATTTCTCCTTAAAATATCTTGTGACCTATTCATAAAATTTTGTGCTTATGATCAGAACTCCTTAAAGATTTGATAAACGATTTTAATTTCAATTAATTCTTTGCAGAGATGCTCTTTAGAGAAGGATTTATAATATAAAATGTTTCGATCATAAGCACGAAATTCTGTAAATAGGTCACGAAGTATTTTGAGGAGGAACTTCTCCTTAACCTTAAGGAGTCGAGCTCTTCTCCTTTTAAAATAAATTAGATTTTTTCTGTATGAAAAGATCACTACACCCTTAAATTTGATGGAAAAGAAGACATATTTGACTGAAGAACTACTCATGCAACGCAAAATTAAGCTGGAGCATGGAAGAAACTAATATGAGAGTTTAAGGACGAAAATTAAACATAGGGTAAAGTTCAAAGACCTTTGCTACCAAACACCCTTTTATTGATTAGTTATTTGTCTCTATTTGACATGGTTTTAATAAAATAAGTTTTGGGCTTTATTTAATTAAAAATGGTCCAAGTCACAGTCTAGGAGGGCAAGTGAAAGTGGACTTGATGCAAGGCACGTGACCTTAGCTGTCAAACACTAAAAGGTGCGACTAAGGGTGTACATATATCCCTTATGTTTCGCATATGTCTCTAATGCTAAGTGCAGTCAGTTTTTTTACCTCAAAGAAAAGAGAAAAAATCCCTAAGCTAAAAACACTTATGTGCCACCCAAAACCTATCGATCCAAGAGAGATATTGCTAGCACATTTAAATTAACTGCTTCATCATCCGTTGCTAATTTATCAATATGGATACTTTTAGGCCATTACATCGTAGGCCGAAAAAAGTGAGTGTCATACCAATATATTAACTTATATGAGAATCACACTTCTACGATGAGTGAAATTTTTTAGTGTGATACCAATTTATTGAAATCACGAATTCAATATATTAGACTTATGAATTCAGTATATCAAACTCATGAGTGTGGTACCAATATGTTGAACTCACACTAGTATAGCAGTAGTGTTATATAAATTAATCTCATGATGTATGACTCTTATATATAGGTATCACACTCACCTAAATCATTGTGGAAGGCGTTAGAGGTTTAACACTTGGAGAGCTTCACATGATCAATCATAAAGAGGAAGATCACAACCATGAAGATGATCCAATCAAGGGACACTTGCGTGGCTAAAAATTCATGTATCTCTTCGCCGTTTATTTGTTGAATTATCAATTACAACCAACCGCGTACATAATTAGGATAACATATTGTATGTGAATTATTATTTTTCCGTTACATATTTAATTATTCGAATTAAATTTGTTTCAATAATATGCTCGAAAACCCAACAGAAAGCCATACAACTGTCAGTACTTAAAGCCCAAATCTTGTCGAGCACTCACATAGACAACTTGGCCCACATAGTCGTCGACTCCTTGTTAAACTCGACCCTTTGGTCAGTCAAGCATGACCAGATGAAAGTTTTAGTGGTATTCTTTACTTGTAAGTGAGAGGTCTCAAGTTCTACTCACATGGATGGCTAGGAGGTATTATATTTGTTTAGAGACCGATAACTATTTAGCATAGGTTGACCTTCATGTAGAATATTGTTGTATATATTAAAAAAGCACTTGGACATTTGATGTAAATGTTATTAATATATTTATTATGATAATATATCTACACTAAAGGGTGGACGAACAAATTGGTTTTGAATTTGTCATTTACGAGATTCGAACTTAAGTCCTTTCACTTACAAGTGAAAAGGAATACCACTATACTGTAGTACTAACTAAGACTAAAACAACGATAACAACAACAACAACAACAATAGCAACAACAACAACAACAAAGCCTTATTCCACTAAGTGGGGTCGACTGTATGAATCCTAGAACACCATTACACTCGGTTTTGCACTATATCTATAGTCACTTTCTAAGTCCTCCTAAGTCTTCCTCGAACTCAACCCTTTTTGCCTGAGCATGTTTTATAATCACAGCTTCTAATTGGAGCATCTATAGGTCTTTCGTTCACATGTCCAAACCACCTTAACTGATGTTCTATCATCTTATCTTCAATTGCAACCACTCCTACTTTACCTTAGATATCTTCGTTCTTAATCATGTCCATTTTCATGTGCCCACACATCCAACGAAGCATTCTCATATCTGCTATACTCATTTTTTGCACATGGTGATACTTATCGCCCAACATTGAGTGCTATAAAGCATTGATGGCCTTACTGTCATCCTATAAAAAAATTCTTGAGCTATAGTGGCATACAACGATCGCACAACACACTCAATGCACTCTTCCATTTCATCCATCAAGCTTGCATTCTATGGTTAAGATTTCCATCCAATTTTTCGTTCTTTTGCAAGAAAAATCCAAGGTAGTAAAAGCATTTAATCTTTGGTATTTCTTGATCTCCAATCCTCTCTCCTATCTCATTTGGACCCTTATTTCCATCGAACTTGCACTCCATATACTTTATCTTTGACCTACTTAGGTGAAGACCTTTGGATTCGAACACCTCATGTCAAAGGTTAAGCTTCGCATTTACTCCCTCTTACGTTTCATATATCAACCTTATATTATCTGTGAAAAGCATACACGAAGGGATATCGTTTGTTGTACAACATATGGTTATGGGAAAGCTTTTAGTTTTTTTTTCATGAGTTCTTTCTACAATCATTGTTCCATCATACAGATCCTTTATTGCTTGGTACATGTTACTCGTACTCCTTTATTCTCTAGAATCCTCAAATACATTTCTCTTAGGACCCTATCATACGCTCATTCGAATCCTGTAAAAGTCATGTTCTAATCTTTTTGCATATCTCTATATTGTTCCACTAGTCTTCGAAAGAGATAGATTGCCTCCATAGTTGAGCATCCTAGTGTGAACCTAAATTAATTTTCTGGGACACTTGTCTCTTGCCTCAATCTATGCACAATTACTCTCTCCCAAAGCTTCATTGTATAACTCATAAACTGAATACCCCTATAGTTCCTGTAATTTTGTATGTCACCCTTATTCTTGTAGATAGGTACCAAAATGTTTTTTCTCCACTCATTTGGCATCTTCTTTGTTTTCAAAACATAATTGAAAATGTTTGTGAGCCATGTTATACTTGCCTTTTTCAAGACCATCTACACTTCAACAGGTATATCGTTGAGACCCAATGGTTTTTTGTTTCATCTTTTTTAGAGCTACAAACACTTTCCCTTTCTTGAACCACGTTCTCTATAGTTAGAACATTTCTATTCTCATACTTGATACAACTTACTTGGTTTAAGTTTCTTGTCTTCATTTCCCTTACTTTCTCCTATTTATCGATATCCAACTCTCCTTCTTTGGTATCTAATTGCTTATACATATCGCCAAATTCGCTAGCTTCACTTCTCTCATGGCTTTGTTCACCTTTTTCTTTGCTATCTTATACCTCTCATAGTTTTAATTGGTTATATCCTTGTATAAGGCTTTTCAACATTCCATCTTAGCCTTAACCTTTTTCCTTACCTCCTCCTTCCACCACCAAGATTCTTTTTGATGTGGAGCAAAACCCTTAGACTCTTCTAATACCCCTTTTGCAATTTCCAGATACACTAGACATGGAATCCCACATTTGGCTTGCGTTTCCTTTTGTATCCCAAACGCATAGGGCGAGTACTTTCTCTTTGCAAGTGACCTTTTTTTCTCTTTTTAGATTCCACCACCTAGTTCTTGGAGACTTCAAGGTCTTGTTCTTTCTTCTATCTTTTCTGATATGTACATCTGTCACCAACATGCATATTGGTTAGCCATGCTCTCTCCCATCATAATTTTGCAATCCTGACGATCACCATTCCTTATTGAAAGAAATCTATTTATGTTTTTTATGACCCACTCTTGTAGGTGAAGCACCCTTAGTGTGGAAAAAAGAAGAAGAAGATATTGACTAGAAAGAGATCGTATGCCATTGCAAAAGTGGCTTAAACATCATAATAAGTTTGGATAAATTGTGGCCAAGGTCCCTAAACTATATCACGAGTTCATTTTTCATCCCTAAACTCTACTAATAGTTTCTTCTATCCTCGAATTATGTCATTTATTGCACTAGTAGTCCTTTTGTTAACTTTGTCAACTTTTCCATTAAGATGAGGTAAAATAGGAATTTTATCTAAATAAATAAGAAAATGATTTTTTTAAGAGAATGGCTTTCCAAGGAATGAGGAGGACCTATTCATAGAATTTTGTGCATGTTCAGAACTCCAAAAGAATTAACTAAACGATCATAGTTACATGAAACTCTGTAAATAGGTCACGAAATATTTTGAGGAGGAACTTCCCCTTAACCATAAGAAGTCAAGCTCTTTTCTTTTTTAAATAAATTAGATGTTTTTTGTATAAAAAGACCAATGTACGCTTAAATTTAACGGAAAAAAAGATATATTTGACGGAAAGACCACTCATGTAACGTAGAGTTAAATTAGAGAACAGGAGAAATTAATTTAAAAGTTCAATGATGAAAACTAAACATGAGGTCCAGTTCAAAGACCTTTACTACTACCCATCCTTTATAATAATATGAATACGGTTTGGATGAATCCAAATTTCCATTCACCCGGTCGCGTTAGCGTGCCATCTTCGTTGCGTCATTAACCCCTAAAAGTGAAAAAAGGTCAACCGTAAACAGTAAAGGAAATGAAATGTCAAAGGCACGTAGGCGTGATTGAAACGGAGGCTATACTCACATGCACTCTGTCCTTGATTAAGATGGATAATACTGTTATTTCCATGGGAAACTCATTTTTGTTCTCACACGATTAACGTATTTTCATTATACAAACATTATAATTAGGACCTTTCGTTCTCTTTATCAACACCTAAAAATCATCTTTTTAAAAATTATTCAATTTAGAGATCGTTTTGTTATTTTCATCGTATGAACATCATAATTGAAACCTTTTATTCTTTTTGTCATCATCTAAAGATTTTCTTTATAAAATTATTCAATTTGGAGATTGTTGTCATCCATAAATAACATCCTTATGATGAACCGTACATTTGTTTGAAACAATCGTCAAATTAATTTCTAATTTACAAATATGTTCTTTAGATAGTAAAAAAAATGAACAGATCTTATTATAATATTTAATCAAAGAAGATACGTAAATCTCAAGTGATGGACAAGTAGACTCCTCCATGGAAGGGACACAAGTAGGTTCCTTTTGCCTCTGACAGCTCAAATTAAAGTGATCTCAATAATCACCACCATCTTTCCCTTCCTTTCAAAAAGCTCTAAGAAAACTTTTGTCGCAAGTCTCTCTCTCTCTCGCTCTTGAGCAACCTTACATAACGAGAGCTAAATCGGATTGTTGATTTTATATCAACGAAAAACATTTGAGAGAGACAGAGATCAGTTTTAATTGTTTAATCACTTTAATTTAAGCACATGTGTAGGTAGCCAGGCATATGGATAATGCTAATACTAGAACAACAACAGCAGCAGCAGGTGCAGCAGCTCCAGCAGCATCAACATCAAAGTTCATCAAATGTGTGACAGTTGGAGATGGTGCTGTTGGAAAGACATGCCTTCTCATCTCCTATACTAGCAACACATTTCCCACTGTATATATTTTTCTTACCTTCAACCCCTTTACATCTTTGTTTTTTCCTTTTTTTCATTGCCATTGATTTTTTTTTCTATTTTTTCCAATTACTTTCTTGTTTTATGACAGTTACATATGATCTTTCTCTGGACTCATTTCTTTTTTCTTTTTAATTGACAGGATTATGTTCCAACTGTTTTTGACAACTTCAGTGCCAATGTTTCGGTTGATGGGCAGACTGTTAATTTGGGTCTCTGGGATACTGCTGGTACTCTCTCTCTCTCTCTCTCTCTCTCTCTCTCTCTCTCTCTCCTTTGTATAATTTGCATTCTGATAGGAATTTTGAACTTTGGTTGCTTGCTTGTACTTCAGTTTTCTGCCAATTTTGTTATGACAATTATTGGTACTTTTGTTTTAGTTAAAGCGGCTTAAGACTGCATCTTAATTTCAGCTTCATGCCACTAAAGCAAACAAACTAAGATCATTTTCCAGTATGCATCCATGAGCCATGTGTTCTTCGCAATAAAACAAACAATAAACTATAAAGCTTTGGTCCTAATAAGTAGGATATGAATGCCAATACTTTCAAATGAAAAGGAAAAATTCCAAGCAAAGTTGAAAATTAGAGTTTTATTATATAGAAGCTACAATGGATGAGAGAACCGAACGTAGGACCTTGAGTGTTGGGGTAAGTGTTCTTACTCACTTTGTAAGTTCATAGCCGCTGTTAAATGTTAATGCAAGCCGCTTGCAATAGTAGAGTTGTTTAAAAAAAATTAATATTAGCCAAATGTGTGATGCCCAAAGACCGCAATAATATAAATCAGTTATGTTCACATATTATAAGTTCTTTCTTGTTAGTGTTAACTGTAAAAAGCAAAAGAATTCTTTATTTAGATTAATTCTTATGCACTTATAGCATTGTGCCATTCGATAAATGTTTCCACTCACTGCATAATGTTATTTTTACGTTTCATTTATGTCAAGCTTTTCGTAAAGAGAAAAAGGTGGAGTGAGTGAGCTGGGGCCTCTTAGAGCAATTCTATTTTTAAAGACTTTACATCAACACCTAGCTCATTTATCCACTCAAGTAAACAGTAATAGACTCCAGTGAACAGTAATAGGCCAAAGCATCTTCACCCCTAACAAAAAATAGCCTAGTCAATTTTATTAAAATATTATTAATTTTTATTATAAAATAATAATTTGGTTTTTTAATTTTTGACTTCTTTTCTCTGACTCCCCCTACTCCCGTTGTCTTCTTCTTCTTCTTATTCTTTCCACTTTTCCCAGTTTTTTCTTCTCTCTGTACACCATCTTCTTCTTCTTCTTGTTCTTCCTTTTTTTCTCCTCTCTGTACACCACTTCGTCGAATCTACCCTATTCTGAACATGGACACCCACCATCCTGGACCTGCGCACACCGTAAACCCCCAAAAGTCAACACCTACATATTCAAAAATTCATCGAAAATATACAAAACGGAAAAAAAATTCCAGTTGCAAGAAGATCCGAGTTAATCAACCGATCGACGACAATCCGAGTTGCAGGAAGATCACGATTTCGAAAGGGGACATGGTGTTGAATATATGGATTTATCAGGGGGAAGGGGTTTGATGGGGTTCCAGGGATCGGGATGGGTTCCAAGGATCGGGATAGGTTCCAGGGATGCGAATGGGGTTCTAGATGGAAGAGACTGTAGCCATGACGTTAGCAAGGCGTCAGATGAGCCGTCTCCTTCCTCTGTCGATTTTAGGCCGACCTGTGGACTGGCTTGGGCTGGGTGCCAGTCTATTCCACGGGCTGGAGTGGATTGGCTGAGTCTTAGCTTGTTTTTTCCACTGGGTGCCAGCCTCTTTTGCTTCCGGTGGAAGTGCTCTTAGATTCAGCAAGTCAGTTGCCATGAAAATAGAAAACTGAAAAATTTGCATATATTTGAGAAAAAAATGCATCTAACAAACAAAAAAAAAATCTAAATTAAGTTTAACAAAATTAGATATATGATTAGTTGGAAAAGTATCAACAATCAATCACAGATTATATATATTGCGGAAATAAATTCAAAATATATATATACAAACTATATGCTAATCAACAGTAAATCATAACTATATATTGACAAAATCATAATGAAACAAACTAAAATTGAACAAACGAAATCAATGGGTATAATTTCATTTGAGAGCAACTTCTTAAGAGTATTATGCCTACGCCTGATATGTCTCTGCTTCCCATTGTATACATGGCTTTGGCTCTTGATTGGGTGCAGCCATACTATCACAATGTATATGCATAGCAATCACAGGCTTTGGCCACATTGGAATATCCTCCATAATATGTTTGAGCCACTCGGCTTCTTCACCAGCCAAGGCTAAAGCTATAAATTCTAACTCCATGGTGGAACGAGTTATACATTTATGTTTAGAGGATTTCCAAAATATTGTGCACCTCCCAGAGTAAAACCTTATCTACTTGTCGATTTGGATTCTATAGTGTCAGAAATCCAATTGCCGAAGCCTTCCACAACAAGTGGATACTTGGTGTAGTGCAAACTGTAGTCAAGCATATTTCTCAAGCACCTTAACACTCTTACTAAAGTATCCCAATGCTCTTGTGCCGATTACTGGTATATCTACTAAGCCTACTTACTGAATAAGCTAGGTCATGATTAGTGGACTTCAAAAAGTAAATTAAAGTACTTCCAATTACTTGGAAATATTCAAGTTGAGATATTGCCTTGCTATTATTTTTCTCTAACTTGAATCCATCATCAAAGGGAGTCGCAGCAGGTATGTAGTCAAATTGACCTAACCTCCTTACTAATTTTTCTTCATAATGAGACTAGGTAAGGACATAAGCTTCACTATTTCTCTTAATTTGAATTCCTAGAATGATATTGGCTTTACCTAAGTCTTTTAGGTCAAAACTTGTATTCAACATTTTCTTTGTTTTATTTAAGACGTCTCATGCCATTGCTTTGGTGCTTGTTTAAGTCGATATAATGACTTAACTAAGTTTGATCAAACTTCTCATGCCATTGCTTTGGTGCTTGTTTAAGTCGATATAATGACTTAACTAATTTGCACACTTGCTTTCTTGTCCGTTAAGCACAAACCCTTCAGGTTGCTCAATGTATATTTCTTCATCTTTTTCTCCATTCAAAAATATTGTTTTTACATAAATTTGATGTATATCAAAATTGTACACAACTGCAATTGCTATTAACGTCATAATAGACATTAGTGAGAAACTGGGGAATACGTGTCAAAATATCCAACCCTTCCTTTTGGCAATAACCCTTGACTACTAAACGTGTCTTAAACTTGTGGCAGTAACCCTTGGCTACTCAACTTGTCTTGAGCTTGTCAACCAAATATTATATATATATATATATATATATATATATATAATTATCACACCCAAAAACCCAAACCCAAGGTTGAACTCAATGTTTGTTCTCTACCGTCCATCTTTCCAATCACTTTTAAGAGGGACTAGATGTTATAAAATGTGAGAGACTTTTAATGGTGATCAGTGTGTTCTACTAAAAAAACTCCAACATGATCTTCTTTCTATGTGAATTAATTTTGCAGGTCAAGAAGATTACAACAGATTGAGGCCTCTTAGTTACAGAGGAGCTGATGTGTTCCTTCTTGCCTTTTCTCTCATAAGTAGGCCTAGCTATGAGAACATATCAAAGAAAGTGAGTTTCTTTTTTCTCTACTTTAGCTATTAAATTCTTCTTAAGATTCACTTTTTCTAATTGCATGTACCAAATGTATATACTAATCAGATTCAGTGTTTTCTATCTCTCCTTTTCCTTTTCCTTTTCTCCTCTTGTTATGTTGGAGAAGTGGATCCCTGAGCTAAGACATTATGCCTCATCAGTGCCTATCATTCTTGTGGGGACAAAACTAGGTAACCATTCTTTCCACTAGGAATTGCTACCTCTGCAAATTTGAGTGATTTAGCTATGTTTTTTTTTCCCATTTATAAATTTCTCTATGCTCTAAATAATGGAGAATGTTTGGTTAGGAAAGCTAAAAATTATATGTAACAAAAGAAAAAGCAACTGTCTTTAAACTTCAATCTAATATTTTTCCTTAAAGATTACTTTAGTCATGAAGCATAATAGACCAAGGGGTTGGAGAAGGTACATTAAATGTTACACTTAATTAGTATAGGCCCCTAACAATTGTTTTTTTTTTTTGAACAAATGATATAATCTACACTAAAAGGGAGTCGGGGCCCCTAAAAATTGTTAATATTAGTAAAAAAAACACTTCAAGAATAATACTATAGGAAAAATAAAGCTATCAACTAAAAATGTTGAGTGCAGCTGAGTTCAGGATTATTTTTCTCGAAACAGTGTGTTAAGTAGTTTTTGCTATGAAATAAAGTTTTGAGAGGTTTATTTGTTGAAGAGCCCTGAAGATTAAAATTAGAACGCAGTGGCTCATTTTCTTTTAATTTTTCTGTGTTTTTGTCTCTGCTGTTTTCCTACAACTTATGGTTTCTTTGCTATGGCAGATCTGAGAGAAGACAGACAATTCCTAATGGATTATCCCGGGGCAAGTACCATCTCTACACAACAGGTAGATTTCCACTTCAGCTACTTTGGTCCTTATTACTGCTGTTTTGTGACATTGGTAAAGCTGAATTATTTTAATATGATAGAAAATTCAATTCTGGGGAACTTTTTAATTTTATTTTATTATAATTTAATTATTCTTCTGCATTTTTAAAAATGTTGTAGGGTGAAGATTTGAAGAAGCGAATAGGTGCTGTGGCATATATAGAGTGCAGCTCAAAGAAACAGCATGTAGGTATATAGATATACGTGCGCTCATGAAATTCACAAAAGATAAACATGAAAAGAAAAATGGGGTTCTTTTATGTTTAATTCAATATATGGTCTTCTTGAGGAACTTCTCCAGGAACCTAAAAATGTGTTTTTTTTTTTAAATGTTAAAATATGTGAATATTTGGTGCAATTTGCAATCACATTAGGGTTAATTTCAGTATATATTAATTACCCAGAAATTTCATGTCTGCACTCATGGTTATAATTTGGATGCATTGTTGAAATTTCGCTGAGTAAGGGTAACTGAAGTGTCCAAAATAAAACCGTGTGTATAAACGGTGCTCTTTGGTGCAAAACTTATGGTACCATGTTGAAATCGACCCTATTAATTTTTCACTAGGTCTTGTGGCTTGTGCTGATGAGTTGAAAAATTATTGTTAAAATTGCAGAATGTGAAGGCTGTTTTTGACGCAGCTATCAAGTTGGCTCTCCATCCTCCAAAGTCCGAGAAGCAAAAGAGAAAATTGAGCATCTGCAGCGTTCAATAACCTATCTCTCACTGAGAGCTTATTTTATACTATCCATTCTTTCCATCCCTCTTTTTCTTTCTGGGTGCTTCCTTCTCTTTTCTGAGAGAATATTTGTTGTTTTGTTTTCCTAGTTATAAGGTTATTGGTTTTGGGTACTCATGACAGACCATATTAAAAATAGTATGTGCCAAAATCATGTATATTAGACCTTCTCTTTTTTTTTTTTTTTTTTTTTTTTTTTTTTTTTTGGTTGTTAAGGCAACGGCCCCGTCAACATTAATTTTTAGATGGCCTGCATGGGGTGTTCCCACTTACAGATCTCCAAGCCTCCTACGCTAGCAAATTACCTGTGGAAGGAAAATTTCATGTAGTCCTGCCACCAGCTAACTGCTCGAGAGATAGAGATATCCGGTCGCACCATCTTAGCTTTCCATAGGACGTCATTCTTGGAGACCGAAACTGCCCACCAAACCACCAGATAGGTCAAAAGTGTGCCCAACTTAGCTTCAAGACCAAGTGAAGTGCCCGTTCTTCCGTTGAGTTCAATTGCACTCCTCTGTCAGGGTACCTCAGTGGTGTCGAAAGCCATCCACAAATAGCAGAGGGACAATCCCTCATAGGGTGAAGCGTTGTTTCTCCTTGAAAACGACAGAGTACACGAGCGATCCGTCCCAACATGTCTTTTCATCAAATTCTCCCTAGTAGGATGATATCTCGATAGATTCCGTTCGCACATCTTCACTTTATAGGGAACGCTTGCTGCCCATATACAGCTCTGCACAGAACTCCAAAAGGGTTTTGATTGATAGAAGAAGAAGCTACATCATGAGCCCCTCATTGTTGAGAATGAATTCCACACTCATGAGAGTAGGGACCTTGCATGTGCTTATAAGTAGTTGGGTTACTCCCCATATCGTTAATTAGTTTTATGGTGGAATCTTTCTTCATTGTTAGGATAAGGTTGAGAATTTGACAGAAAAAATGACTTTGAGGCACGTTAATACATTTTCCTTAAAGTGATATTTGCCCTCACTCTAATATGAGTTTGCTAACAGGTCTAAAGCAAATCAATTCCAGGATACAACAAAGTTTGGAATTTTAGTTTAGCAAGAATTGAAA
The DNA here is from genome assembly GCF_041283825.1 of Pyrus communis. Taxonomy (NCBI): domain Eukaryota; kingdom Viridiplantae; phylum Streptophyta; class Magnoliopsida; order Rosales; family Rosaceae; genus Pyrus; species Pyrus communis. The sequence goes on from NC_142566.1 coordinate 7,931,567, forward strand.
TTCCCTTAAAATCTTCTAAAAGGAAACTATATGATTTAGATAGAGAGAAAGAGGATAAGAAATTGTTGCTTTGAAAATGTATATACAAATATGCAGCCAACGTGGGCTATATATAGATTATATGGTACCCGTAGAACTTATTTCAAAGTGTGCACTAAAAAGTCACATCTTTTAACTGAAAGTGTGTGAAGATCAAATAGATCTTTCCAGCATTCTTTCATTTCCACCGAATGGATGCAAGTTTGCTGTCTTTTCATACATGTGCCTTTTACCAAAAAGGCATAACCTTCTAATTAAATAATCAAGGGACATATCCCTTAGTTGTGCTTCTTCAATCCAAGAGACATGGCACTGCAACCAATCTCTCATTATACACGCAACACCATATTATATATATATATATATATATATATATATTAATGAAATACACCAACAATTTTTCCCTATTTCAAGAATATATATGCTCATATATTTGGAAACATCTTCTCTATCTCAAAATATATAAAACTAGAAATATTATAATTGAAACAACCTGTTCCGAGATTTACGGAAGAAAATGGGTATTTTTGTATTTTCACTAAGTTTGGGGAATACTTTCTTTTTTTTAAAATTGTTTTTGAGCCTTAATTGGTAAGCCCAAGGGGCCCACCCCCTGTTTTGTTCCCCGGTTCCTTTCCCTTTCCCTTTTCTTTTATTTTTTTTCTGAAAAGTCTCTCTCTTCTCCCTCACTCTCTCTTCTCTACCCGTGCTCTCTCCTTTCCCCCCTCTTGGTGCTCTTTTCTCCGACAAGAACACACATACCTATGCCCACACCTATAGCTCTTTTCTAACCCCGTGGTTGTGTTTTGGATGTCAAATCACGAAGAAACCACCTCAGAGACATTTCCCAGTTTTCCGGCGAGAACCGCCCCTTTCAAGGCAATTTCCGGCCAAACCACAGTGAGTTGGCAGGCGTGCAAGGTATCAATCTCTTCGTCTCGCTGAGTACTACAACTTTCCTTTTTTGTTTCACCCAATTTCCTTGAGTATTGAAGAAGTTATACGCATTTGAATCTTACCCAGTTTCCGGCGGACACCGGTGGCTTCCAGGCTGTTTTCCGGCCAACTTCGGCCACGATGACGGGAAACAAGGGTATATTTCGATTCCTTACCTTCGAGGCTTCAATTTGGTATATTGAATGACATGTTTTGGTTGAGTTTTGAGCTCCATCGGAGCTTGGGAATTCTCCGGCCAAAATCCGGCCTTTTCCTTCCTTGGAATCCGGCGAACCACCAAACCCAAGGCCTTTGGGCCTTTCCTGCCAAGCCCAAAACCCTGGGCAGCCCAACCCAACCTTTTTATTATTTTTATTTTTGTTTTATTAATTTAAAGGCCTTTGGGCCGTTTCTTTTAGGGCCTCCAGCTCGTTAACCCTAAACCCATTAGACCCAAACCCTTTAGGCTCAAACCCGAATCCAACCCAAGTCCAAACCCTTTAAACCAATCCAGATCCAAGCCCAGACCCGTTTGACTTGTTGACCCGGACCCGGATCCGGTCTGACCGTTGACCCGGTCAACGGTCAGCGTTGACTTTGACTTTGACGGGTCAACAGTCAACGTTGACTTTGACCGTTGACTTTTTGGGTTTTGGTGCGGGACCCCTCCTAGGCTAATTTCGACGTCCTGAACCCGTTTCCGATGTCCGTTTTCCCAAATTCAGTTGTTTGAGTAGAGTTTGACTAAATGTACCATTTATGTGCTTAGGGGCAATTATCTGTGGCGTTTCCTTCTTTGCTAGATGGCGTGGTTTTTCGACGGCAAAGTACTATGAGTGGACCCCTTCTAAAAACGCATGTTTTGATAGTATAAATGCATACATGAAAAGCATGATTTGATAATTATGTTTTATGAAACGTTTTACGAGATAACATGCTTACTGAGGCTAGTTTGAATTATTACTATTTTTCCTATAACCCATGTTCTTATAGAATATCTGATGGATGACGATATGATATTTAGAACATGTTTAGAACACCTCTTTATAGTATAGATGATGCATGACTTTATACTATGAAGTTGATTTTCAATATATGTATGTTCACTGGTTTTGTACTTACCTAGTGGTCCTTTCCGCTACGGGACGTAGGGATAGATCCGGTCCGTCCCAGGCGACGGTTTGGTGTTGGCATAGGGCCTGAAGTGTATTTTCCTCTCACTGTCTCCTCAAAGACGGGGAGCCGGCATGGGGCCTGAAGAGTTATCGGACATTCACTAGTGTTTATTATTTATGCGAATTATGATTTATGACATTGCACGACATGCTAGGTTTCGGAAAACCTATGTTTATCATTATATTTGTGTTTTCATAAAACCTGGGGGTTAGTACGTTGATAACTGTTTTATTATATATATATATCAACTTGGTCCACTCATGTTTGTTTTGTGCCCCCTTCAGGACATAGAATCGAGGCATACAATTCCGACGTCCAGGCACTTCCGCATCGGCATCTTCGAGTCCTCGTGGTGTAGGACCCACTCCTTTGTTTCATTCAATTTTATATTATCTTCTTCTAATGTTCTAGATTAGAGGTGTGCTCTGAACACGGTCCTTATTTGCATATTCATTAGTCTTTTATATTTATAAGCCTTATTTATCCTTTGTTTTCAGCATTTGCACTTAATAGATGGCTTTCGTCACCCTCTGGTGTCGGCCAGCATGTTCCTATCCTGGTATTCGGGGAATATCGGGGTCGGGGCATGTCAATAATGAATCAATCTTTATGTTATTAACTTTAATCATACACATATATTCATCCATACAAAAAGGTATCTTTCAATTTTAACCTTCAATTAGTATAAGTATCTCAAGATTCTTACAAATACAATAGTGGCCTTTCCATATCTTAAACTATGTATTTATCAGTCAAAACTAGAAAATATTACACATATGATCATATTATTGCTTCCTTGGAGAAAACTTTGTATTTGGTTAGCACTATTATGGCCATGTGCGGCATCCTGGTTTCATAAACATTTAGAAGAGAAACCCAGAAAAACTCTTGGTAGAAGTGGCACCACTCCTTATGTTTATATAGGTGAGGTTACTTTTATATATTCGTACCATTCGAACATCTTATATTATTATGCCTCATTAAGAATTTAAATTTCATCCTCTCTATCATAGCACTATGCACTGACATTCTGGAATAGGCTATATAAATTATTCAGTGCTTATTCAAACCACTTATCAATAACTTGTTATTACCCATTGAACTTTGGTCTAGTGATATTCTAGGCAAAGTTGGGTTACCATTACTGGTGATTTATAGTAAAGAGTTTCAGCCCCATTCCACTAGATGTACTTTGTACCATATCTCTCGAGAGTCCCTTAGTAAAAGGATCTGCCAAATTTTTATTTGACCTTACGTAAGTTATGTTAACAACTCCTTGTGTTATTAACTGTTTGACAAATTCATCTCTAAAGCTAATATGTCTAGATTTGCCTTTATATACTTTGCTATAAGCTCTAGACAACATAGCTTTACAATCACAATACAAAGAAATAGATGGCATTGGTTGTGGCCACAACTCTATGTCGAACAATAAATCTCTCAACCATTCTGCTTCTTTGCATGCGACTGCTAATGCTATAAACTCATATTCCATAGTGGAGTGTGATATAACAGTTTGTTTCTTTGATACCTAAGAAACTGTACCTCCCCCAATAGTGAATATCCATCCTGTTGTCGATTTATTATCGCTTGCGCTAGTAATCCAACTAGCATTTGAGTACCCTTCTAGTACCACTGGAATCTTGAATAAAATAGACGCAAATTAGTAGTCTTTTTAAGATAACCAAAAACTCTACAAATTGATTTCCAATGTAAAGTACTAGGGTTGCTAGTGTATCTTGAAAGTTTACAAACAGTAAATGCTATATCTGGCCTTGTGCTATATGAAGCATACATCAATTCTCCAATTGCACTAGCATACTCAAGTTGTGTAACTGATCTCCTAGAATTTACTAGCATGTTGGTCTTAGAGTCATAAGGGGTCGGTGCTTCTTTTATTTGCAATTTGCAAATGATTTTCTGCAATATTTTTTCAATATAGTGTGACTAACACAATGCAAAACCCCTATCATGTCTCTTTACTTTAATCTCTAAGATAGTATCCACTTCATTTAAATCTTTCATTTTGAAATTTGAATTTGGATACTTTTTAGTTTCGGATATAGCTTTCATGTTGGTCCCAAATATTAGTAAATCATCTACATATAAGCATATGACAACACGGTATTCATCAGTGAATTTATCGGCATTGTTGTGTCTAAAACCATTTGACAAAATGACGAAGTCAAATTTTTCATGCCATTGTTTTGGCGCTTGTTTTAGACCATATAATGATTTCAATAATTAAGAAACCTTATTTTTATTACCAGGAAGAACAAATCCTTCTAGCTGCTCCATATATACCTCTTCATTCAAATCTCCATTTAAAAGGGTTGTTTTCACGTCTATTTGATGTACATATAGATTATATACAGATGCCAAAGCAAACAACACTCTAATGGAGGTGATTGTCGCAACTGGTGCATAGGTATCAAAGTAGTCAACTTCCATTTTCTGTTTAAAACCTTTGGCTACCAATCTGACTTTGAAGGTTTGCAGAGAACCATTAGTATTATATTTCCTTCTAAACACCCACTTACAACCAATTGGTTTAGATCCATGTGGTAAGTCAACCAAAGTCCATGTTTGGTTTGATAACAATGAGTTCATCTCATCATCTATAACTTCTTTCCAGAAAGCAGCATCTCTAGAAAGTCATTGCTTCTTTCAACGTGGGCTATATATAGATTATTTTGTACTTGTTGAACTTATTTCAAAGTGTGCATAGAAAAGCCACATCCTTCAACTGAAAGTGTGTGAAGATCAAATAGATCTTTCCAACATTTTTCATTTCCACCGAATGGATGCAAGTCTGCTGCCTTTTCATACATGTGCCTTTTACCAAAAATGCATAACCTTCTGATTAAATAATCAAGGGACATATCCCTTAGTTGTGCTTCTTCAATCCAAGAGACACAGCACTGCAACCAATCTCTCATTATACATGCAACACCATATTATATATATATATATATATATATATTTATGAAATGCACCAACATTCATGGTATCAGAGCATGTTGTCCCACATGTAAAATTCAATGGCCACACGTACTTCACATCACCCAAGGAGTTGTGTTGTCCACGTGTTAGGCTTGAAAAATTCGCCACACATGAGGGGGCATGTTGAGAATGAATCCCACATCTATGAGAGAAGAGACATTGCATATGCTTATAAGTAATTAGGTTACTCCCCATATTGCCAATTGATTTTATAGTGGAACCCTAACTTTCTTCATTCATATTCAACTAAAAGCAACATAAAAAGCACTCTTAACTGTCAAAAGTCCCTTCAAGTTGAAACGCATGATCAATCTATCCTTTGGCTTACAAATGCTCGAAGGCATAAATCGAATGTAACCCACCAAGCCTACCTCTACTAGAAAATGTGTCATATTTATGGATGGCTTAACAAACAAAACTCATATATTTGCTGACAAACTCTAAGATACAAATGAGGCACGTATAATAGTAAAACTTACCGCTATCAGAGGATGAGTGTTCTAAGAAGTCAAGAGCGTTTATCTTGCTCATCCTCTACATTTTGTTCCTTTACAAGAGTAAGAGGAAAAGTCAAACCACAAAACGTCCTATTGAAAGCTAGATGTCGACTATTGCATTGGAAATACCATTGTTCCTTCATACTAATCTCATCCCACTAGTAGAAAAATCTGTTAGCGTGATGAAAATTTATAAGTCGTTGTGCAAAGTTAAAAAATCAAATTAAAAAGAATAAAAACTTTGCGCGACAAAAAAATTATCGCCCCCAAAAGCAATTTGCGCGACTGGTTGTGCAAAGTCCTTGAAAAAGAAAAATAAAAGAAAAGCAACTTGGCGCGAGGAGCAATAGCCATTCGTTGCACAAAGTCCTTCCTCTGCTTTTTCTTTCCCAATTCCCATTCCCAATTCCTTTTGCAAATTCCACTTCCATCCATCCCCCGTCTCAACCCAAATACGCTCTCCAACACTTGTTCTTTTTAAGTCTTCCCTCTCACCCTTCTTCGATCTTCACTCTCTCTCTCTCTCTCTCAATTCTAAAAATCTCTCCTTTTGCTCTTACTGCACGACTAAGGTTCTCGTCGATCTCCCTCCTGTCGCAAGTCTTTCCCAAAGACAATCATCAGTAATAAGGTATTCATGTGGGTAATTTTCAATTTTATATTTTTTTTCTCTTACTAATGCGGGAATAAACTATAATATTCCCTAATTTCAGGTTTAATTTGATATGGGGTTGAATTTTGAGTTTAAGTTTTAGGGTTAGGAACTTCATAAATTGGGGATTTCAGGGAAATCAATTCTAGGGGTTAGGAATCTGGAATATAGGAACTGTTGCTTATCACTGTTAAGTGAATTTCTATATCAATGTTTGAACATGGTTGTATAGAATATTGAGTAATATTTACTTTAAAACTATATTTAGATAAGGGAAATAAACTTGGAATTTGGACAAATGTCAGATTTATGAATTGACATGCACTGATTCCTTTATTTGGATTCATAAACATAGAAATTTAGAATTTTCACGTGGAAAAAACTTGTAATACGGGACTTCCAATTCTCATGTTTAAATTCTATGTAAATAAATCTCACTTTCTAATTTTTATGAGTGAGAGTTTAAATATAACAAATTTTGTTTTCAAATTGCATTGTTCTTTTAGGTTAACCAAATAAGAAAATTCACAAATTCTAGAAAATAAAATTCTGTCATATCAATTTTCGTCATTTTAAAATTTCATAATAATCTTAAATTTTCTCATCTAAACAGAGTGTAAGTTTTAGGTGTAGCTTTATTTTAATTTTACAATATTTACATATTTAGCATCTGCATAGCTGGGCTGACGCATATGAAGACTATCCCAATGCCAAATTCTAAAGATGAAGCTTTTATGGACTAATGGTGATCAATTCTGTGATTCCCAATTGCCTTTTGCTGCAGCAGTAATCAAATTTTCAAGTTACAACTAGATTACATTAGCTCGTTTCGATGAATATATGGTCTTTTAATCTTAGGATGATTGAACTTATCTATTTGTAGAGTAGAAAATATAGTTTCTTTTAAAGGAATAAGAGCATATGGTTCAAAGGTGCAATGAAGGTTATCATTAATCTGCTCCAAGAAAGGGTGCTCTCATGTTACGAGAAGGAATACGAGCCAGAGATTGCTGTTACCTTTTCATGGTACATTGCTTTTGGACTGTTATGTTTGTACTTCGTATAAAATGTTAAAATTTCCCATTCTAAAGTTAAGGTTTTTTTGTTTCATTGTATTTGATTTTTCTGCATAACTTTGATCTTGGTTTGCAGTGGGCTATAACATGTTGATGTTTCTGCTTCACTCCCCACTCTCTTTGTCCACAAAAGTAAGTATGTCAAATAATTTTGGGGGTTTAATGGTTTTATGTGGTGGAAAGGATGTTTTGTGAGTTCTATTTACTGACTTTCATTTTATTGAGAAAAACTTTGATAACGATGGAGAAATTTTTTGGTGTCATAAAGAATGATTAATTAAGCAGATGAACAAGAGATTGTAAAGAAATCTTTTTCGAATTTGTATGAAATATTTTGAATTGTTTGTATACCATATCGCAATAGCCAATTCTTATGTCTTACATTGATTTCGAAAATTAGAATCTCAGGCTTCTCGTCCTTATATATCTAGGTACTTGATCTATCTTGAACTTGATATTTGAAAACAGATAACCTCTTGCTTGATATAAGGAAATGGTAGCCTATTGCTTGATTATTTTCGTCCAGGTACTTGGAGTTTTACAAATGCTACTTTAGATTATATTGTTTGTTATGGACTTTAATAAATTCTTGATTACATGCTCTTGTTTGTCAATTATTGATCTACTTCTTCCATTAATTAGCTAGCTTTTTATCAGAAAATTAGAGTGACAGAAAACGTGGTATGAGCCCTTTTTGGTAAGTCACCCTCTTTTCTCCCAAGTTCCAATCGCTTCTCATATGCGAATCCATTTCTTTCTATACATTCGCTGGATTGTTATAGTTGTTAAGGGAATTCTTATTGATATTACCTTTTCACGCTAGATGCAGAAAATATACGAATTCTCCCTACACTCAATAGTTTATTGCTTTTGGGCTGCTCTCTTTGTACAGCTCAAGGAATGCAATCGCGTTTGATTATGGAAGAGCTCAAGAAATGATGATTGAGTGAGGAATATTATGAACACATGCTACAAATCATTTTAGTGATCTTCTTTCATGTTTTATATTATTGTCAAGTGTGGGATACAATGTAAATTCATAGAATACAAGTTGGATGGATGAAGTGGAAAAGTGCATCTGGCGTGTTGTGTGACCGCCGTATGCCACTAAAGCTCAAGGAAAATTTTTATAGGACAGCAGCTGTATGGCACGAAATGTTGGACGGTGAAGCATTTAACACGTACATAAAATGAGTGTAGCAGAGATTAGGATGCTTCGTTGGATGTGTGGGCACACGAGAAATGATAAGATTAGGAATGAGAATATCCGAGGTAAAGTAGGAGTAGCCAAAATTGAAGGAAAAATGAGAGAAAATCGAGTGGTTTGGACATGTGCAAAGAAGGCCTACTGACACTCCGGTTAGAAGATGCGACTATGGGACAAAGGTCCAGGGCCGAAGGGTTAAAGGAAGACCTAGGAAAACTTTGGAAGAGACTCTAAGAAAAGACTTAGAGTACTTGGATCTAACGGAGGACATGACATAGAACCGAGCGCAATGGCGTTTTAGGATTCATATAGCTGACCCCACTTAGCAGGAAAAGACTTTGTTGTTGTTGATTGAGATGGCCTTCCTCAGTATGTTTAAAATTGCCAAATTAATTTTTTTTTTTAAATTTTGAATTACTCCAATTAAATTAAAAATATAAAAAAATAAACTGTCATATCCAGGCTTGGGGTCTACCACATCCCGGGCCCGCTCCACCATTATAGCACGATATTGTCCGCTTTGGGTCCCGACCATACCATCACGGTTTTGTTTCTGGGAACTCACACGAGAACTTCCCAATGGGTCACCCATCATGGGAGTGCTCTTGCGCGCTACTCGCTTAATTTCGGAGTTCCCATGGAATCCGAAGCCAGTGAGCTCCCAAAAAGCCTCGTGCTAGGTAGGGATGAGAATATACATATAAGGCTTATAGGATCTATTCCCTTGGGTGATGTGGGATGTCACAATTCACCCCCCTTAGGGGCCCGACATCCTCGTTGGCACTCCAAGGCCAAGGTTAGGCTCTGAAACCAAATTATCACATCCTAGGCCGGGGTCCACCATATCTCGAGCTCGCTCCACCATTGCTTAAATGGGGTGTTTGAATATGCCATAAACGAAACTAACTAATAACTTCTCATACATTGCTCAAATGTGGTGTTTGAATATGCCAACGTGATCTACTCAACACCACAAATATCCCCATATTTTTAGAAAAATTTTCCGACCACCCACGCACCAGCCAAGGCACGGTCAGACGCGCCCCCACACGCGTCTAACCCTAATGGAACAGTTAACGACAATTAGGAATATTTTGTTAAAACCTTAACAGAAGTTAACGGCGTTACTTGACACCATTAGAATATTCCGTTAACTTTGACGGAATATTCGTCTCCTTCTCCGGCGAGCCTCGCCGGTCGCCATCGTCCGTCGCCATCAGCGCCGCTGTCTAAAACTCAAATTTTCACCGGTTTTTGGAAAAACTTTAAAACTTCATATCTTTCTCATTTCTTAACCAAAATCCATGAAATTTGTACCAAAATGAAGCTTGCAATGAGTAAAACAAAACCTTACCACTTTTAGGACTTAAATCCGACAGGATCTCGTCGGAAAAACCCACGATAATCCAGCCACCACTGCAACTCTCCAAAACTAAGCTTCCCGACGTCTAAAACACTTCAACTTTCTTCCCCGAGCTTCGTGAAGATGTTCTAAAGCTTCTTAGGACCTCAAAACTCCTTGAAAATTCCACGATCACGATCACATGAACAGTGCTCAAAATATGGGATTTCTGGGTTCTCGAGTTTTCGAAGGATTCACGTTCTTAAAATAGTATGGATGTGTTCCTAAGCTCACAAGGAACATGAAGATGGCTTCCAAAACCTTGATCTGTGAATGCTCAAGTGGTTTAAGAAGTTGTTCGTACAATTGTACGAAAATAGAAAGGAATCCGAAGGGGAAGGAGAGAGAGAGGGTTAACGGGTAAGGGTATGGGTGTGTGTGAGTATGTGTGGTCCAGATGGCAGCCAACCAAAACAAAAGAAAATAAAAGCTAAGTCCTAAGTAGTTCCAAAAGTATAGGAAAGTTAGGAATTAGACCACAACCAAAACATATCACCCATGACACCAACAATCGTCCAACCGTAAAATCATCATTCCACTCTAGCAAAGATAAAATAGATTATGTTTCGAGATGGGTTGTCACATAAACACTTTGCGGGGCGAAATATTTTGTTGCGTAAATTATATAAAAATAATTAAATTAAAAAAATAAATACTTTGCGCTATGAAATATTTCATCGTGTAAAATAACCTTGCATGATGAATTATAAATTTTGTCGCGCAAAACTTTTCTGTACGAGCCTTGCACGACCAACAGTGTGCGACAAATATTTCGTTGCCCAAAACCTTGTGCGACGAGTTTTGACTTTAGGCGACGAACAATATTTCATTGCGCAAAATATTATTTGTAGTAAAGTCCTTCCTTACAAGCAAATTTACATAAACTAGAAGGCCATCAGCTATCCCATTGAATGAGACTTAAGAACATAAGTTATGGTGAAATTCTTCGACTTTTCTTAACTACTCTGTTGCACTCTTTGTTTGAATAATTTATAGAAGTATTCATCAATTTACCCCCTGAACTTGTAAGGATTCGCCAATTTCCCCCCTCAACTTTCATAATTAGTCAATTTGCACCCTACTGTTAATTTTTTTAATTTTTCATCTATTATTTCGTTAAGTAGGTATCCGCATGACTGTCTTTAAAGGGCAAAAAGTCATTTTCCTTACACCTTCGATCTTCTTCTTTTTCTTCAAACTTTCTCTTCTTTTTCCTTGTCTCCATGCTGAGCCCGTGACTACCGCCAATGCCTCCCTCCTCCGCTGTTTGCAGCCTAGTCCATTTGATATGCTACTTTTGCAGTTTACAGCTGCCCACACCCCGTCGCCTCCTCCCTCAGCCTAGTCTACCTTTGGTAAGGTGTAGGGAAACCTACTTAACGTAAAATAACAGTAGGGTGCACATTGAAAAAATGACAATAGGGTGCAAATTGACTTTTTTTGCCCTTCAAAGGCAATTATACGGATACCTACTTAATGGAAGAATAGATGGGAAATTAAAAAAAAATAACAGTAGGGTGCAAATTGACTAATTATGAGAGTTGAGGGGGGAAATTGGTCAAAATTAAAGTTAAGGGGAGAAATTGGCCAATAGTCACAAGTTCAGGGGGTAAATTGATGAATACCTCTAATTTATATGTTGTTATTCTAATAAATATTGGTTTTATGGATGAGAGGAGGGACCTTGCATATGCTTATAAGTGGTTGAGTTACTTCTATGTTGCCAATTGATTTTATGGTGGAACCCCAACTTTTGTCACTCAAATCCAGCTCAAAGCAACATAAAAAGGAGGCAGATTGTTTGCCCTCCTGTTTAGATGCCTTTCCCATCCCCTCCTATTTTGTGTGGTCACGATTAAGCCACGTCAATATTTTATATTGATTTTTTATAGAGATAATAAGACAAAAAGCAATAGGAATATAAAATGTTCACGTGACTTAACTGTGACCGCATAAATAGAAGGGGATGGGAAGGGCATCCAAACAGGAGGGCAGACGATCTGCCTCCACATAAAAAAAGCACTCTTGATAGTCAAAAGTCCCTTGAAGTTGAAACGCCTGATCAATCTATCCTTTGGCTTACGAATGCTCAAAGGCATGGAGCGAATGTGACCCACCAAGCCTACTTCTATTAGAAAATGTGTCATATTTGTTGATGGCTTGACAAACAAAACTCACATATTTGCTAACAAACTCTGAAATACAAGCGAGACACGTATAATTTGTAAAACTTAAATGAGTTATCTAAGAAATCAAGGGCGTTTATCTGCTCATCCTCTACATTTTGTTCTTTTACAGAAGTAAGAGGAAAAGTCAATCCACGAAACGTCCTACTGAAAACTAGATGTCGACTGTTGCGTTGGCAACGTCATTGTTCCTTCATATTAATCTCATCCTTCCGTACAATCAAATTTACACAAACTACAAGCCCGCCAGCCCATCCCATTAAATGAGATTTAATACATAAGTTACGGTGAAATTCTTCGAGTTTTCTTAACTGCTCTGTTGCACTTTTTGTTTGGATAATTTATATGTTGTCATTCTAATAAAGTTCTTCCCTCACTCTCCTGACTGTGATGGAAAACCATGAAAGAAATAAATAGTCATCCAATAAAAGATCTCAAGCTTTTGCGCATTCATCTGACCAAAACAAAATGAAAACCATGAAGACATGAAAACCCTTATCTAGAAAAACACAAGCAACCCTTAATATTTGCATTTGTTGATGTACAGAATCGGGTTGATCTTGGACCATTGTAAATCACACGCACAAGAATACAAAGATATATCGTGGTTCACCCCAAGTTGAGGCTATGTCCACACTGGTGTCTATCCGGTTTCACTATGTAAATTAAGGGCTACAATGTACATGGAGGCTATTGAGGCTAGGGTTTGCTCTCTTTACTTTCCTCCCAAAGTAGGGGTGAAGGATCTCTTTTATAGAGCAAGAGTTTCCTTCACCTCTTACTTGCATCATGGGCTAAATAGTGAGGTCCAAATATTGAGGCTCAGTATATGGTACAACAACGTCTTCGATATGTATGATATTGACATTATATTTGTACTGTATTTGATTATCTCTCCTCTTGACGATATATCCACTAACTCACTTGTTTATGAAATATTGATTACATATCGTTAATATAAATATAAAGATGTTGATCTTGTCGAGTGTGTATGAGTAAGTTTTTGTGTTTATCTAAGGTTACTTGTTAATAGAAATGTAAGATTACTCGTAGTTTGTAGATTAGTTTTTTTAGTTGGTGTTTAAACATTACTTGTATACCCTATGATATGGTACATTATCCCCGTGTCAATTAAAATCACATATTCATGCACAAATTCCTCCAATTAAGATTAGTGTTTTTTTTTTTTTTTTGTAGATTAGGTGATTAGTGTTGTAAAATTAGCATGAGTAGCCCAACTCCTTGTAAAGACATGCAATCAATGTCCCTTAACTAGCTTTTTTAGGATAAACTCTCAACATGCCCTCTCAAATGCACCTACTTTTCAAATCTAACACGTGGACTACATACAATAGATGATGTGAGGCATGTGTGAGTATTGAACTTCCACACGTGGCCCAACATGCTTTACCATAAGGAAGTTGAAATTAAGTCATAAATCCAATTGGCCTTAAAGCATAATAACACAATTTCTTATAAGCATATGTAAGGTCTCTTAATTCTCGAATTTGACATTCATTCTCAAGACAAACTGTCTTGTTGTGGGCTTAGATCCTAAACCATTTTGTTTATTGGGAAAAAGAAGATTTTATAGTTGACCCAACATAGGATTAACAAACTTTTACTATCTGAATATACTAATTGGAACTATTCATTCTCTTTATCATCATCTACAGATCATATATGCAAAAAAATCATTCAATTTGGAGAGTTTTCGATGATGATAAAGAGAATGAACGGTTCCTATTATAGTGTTCGGAGAGTAAAAGTTCGTTAATTGCAGTGGCGGAGCCAGAACTTTATTGCAATAGGGGCAAAATTAAGAAATATTCAAATCTTGAGTACAAATAATTTCATCCACAAAATATTGTCAGATTATCATACTTGTGCATATATGTTTTCTATATTCACTTTTCCTATATACAATGTGAGGCTAATGGATTCTAAGTAGATGTTGTTAGTGCGGTAGCAAATTTCCGCCATCTTTAGTCTTAACGAAAAAGTACCTACAAAACAATCAAAACTTTTGATCAAAGGCCAAAGCCTCACGCACCCACGAGGAGTGGGGGGGTTGTGTGGTTTGGCCAATGGATCTCCAATGCCTAAGTTAGTTTCTCTGAAAAGAGTGAGTTTTTAGGGTTTGCATGTGTAATAAAAGCTTATCAAATTTTGTTGGAGATGGAGGTATTCATAGGAGGGTGGGGCCAGCCTAGGTGTTAGGGTTTTGCACCTACACATTGCAGCATCCTATTAGCCAAGGTATGTAATCCGTTGGGTGAATGACGAAAGAATAATCCCAAGATATTAATTAGGAGATAATATGTTGGGATAATGGTGGAAGTATCCCTAATTGATTGAAATACGTATTACTTACTTGATAGAGTTGATCTTCAATTGAGAATGTATTAAACATATGATTTAGTAATTAATTCTATCTTTAATGCCTTTGACTTTTTCATGCCCTGAGCAGGGGAGCTTTGGGCAACCATAGTCCGCTGTCTGCACTTCTAGGCTGATAAGCTGCACGTGGGAATATAAGTGTGCCCTATCCATTTAATGAGAGCAATCTTGTATTTCTTAAGCAAAAGTCCACATGTCGCCTCCAAGATTTTTGAGATTATTTTTGGCTCCACAATTAGTACTTCACCTATCTAAGCAAATTATGTACCTCATATATTATTGGATAATACTTGCATTCCCTCTTTGTGGAGTAAGCTAATTTTTCCCTTGCGAATAATTTATCTTGACCTAAAAATTTCATAATCGGAACCGTTCAACTTCTTATTCTTTCATTTTGAAGATCACCCCTACAAAAAATCATTTCAATTAGAGATCATTTAGTCATTCAAGTGTATTAAACAAATCGAGGTATAGGTACCAAGTAGCATATCCATGACGAACCATCCATTTATTTGATTCATTTGAATGATTAAATGATCTTTAATTTTAATGATTTTTTGTAGAAGTAAGCTTCAAATGAAGATTAATAAATTGAATGATTATGTTCGTTGATTTTATCCGGTCAAGATACGTTAAATGAGGGATATACATGCATCCACATGGAGGTTGCAAGTATTATCTTATATTATTTTGACCCTAAATACACATATTCCATATCTAATACATATCTCAGGTACGTACATTTTAACGGAAATAAAGAACATATCGTTAATTACCTGCAAAAGCGCATAATTGGGGTCAAATACTAATATTGAGGGGAAGAAAATTGACCTTATGCATCCAACGGCTTGCGGCCCCCTCTCCGCTTCGCCGCTAGTTATGGTAAGGGGAGGAACAAATAAGTCTTCCCATGAAGAGACACAAGCATTATCAATGGAGAAATGTACCATGAAAGCAATAACTATAAATAATCCATTTCTCAAATATTCACCCCCGCTGTTTGAAACATCAAAGTTTGCACCACATGGAGCGCACTCCCAACAAGATCCAATATTTCTGCTTCTTGGTGGAGCAACAAAGCGATCAACAAGTAAATGTCCATCATAAAAGGAAGACCAATTCCAAATGCTAAAATACTTAAACTATACAAATTCATATAAATTCCTTTACCAAGAAAAGTTCAATATAGGTTGTTCGTTGAACCATAATTCTTTGATGACCGACCACCAACTACTACTCGGGCAAATTTGACTTTTAATTCTGAAATTTAAGCCATCAGAGTCTCCTATGTATATGGTCTGGATAAATTAAAAATAATACTTGGATATATACTAAAAAACAAGTAAGATTTCTTACACAAAAAACTTTTTTGGCCACTTCGTGCTTATGATCAGAATCGGTTATATTATAAATTATTTTGTAAAGATCTATCTCTGAAAAAAATTAATTAAAATTGAGTATATTTAATCAGTTAATGTCACATCCCGGCCCGAGGCGGACCACTTCCCGGGCCCGCTCCACCACCGTAGCACGATATTGTCCGTTTTGGGCCCCGACCACGCCCTCACAGTTTTGTTTCTGGGAACTCACACGAGAACTTCCCGATGGGTCACCCATCCTGGGAATGCTCTCGCACGCTACTCGCTTAACTTCAGAGTTCCTACGGAACCCGAAGCCAGTGAGCTCCCAAAAGGCCTCGTGCTAGGTAGGGATGTGAATATACATTTAAGGATCACTCCCCTGGGCGATGTGGGATGTCACAATCCACCCCCCTTAGGGGCCCGACGTCCTCGTCGGCACATCACGGCCAGGGTTAGGCTCTGATACCAAATTGTCACATCCCGGCCCGAGACGGACCACTTCCCGGTCCTGCGTCACCACCGTAGCACGATATTGTCCGCTTTAGGCCCCGACCACGCCCTCACGGTTTTGTTTCTAGGAACTCGCACGAGAACTTCCCGATGGGTCACCCATCCTGGGAATGCTCTCGCGCGCTACTCGCTTAACTTCAGAGTTCCTACGGAACCCGAAACCAGTGAGCTCCCAAAAGGCCTCGTGCTAGGTAGGGATGGGAATATACATTTAAGGATCACTCCCCTGGGCGATGTGGGATGTCACAGTTAACTGTAGTAAATAGATAAATGTTTCGTAATGTTGTAGTTAATTGACTAAACAAACCCTCCATTTGCTACATATGATTGATTACGCAATCTTAATTTTAAGTAGTTTTTTTGTAGAAATAATTTTTATAGATGGATTTATTATATGACTGGTTCCCCATAAGCACCATGTTATATGAATCGGCCATGAAGATTCTTTTTGTAGGGATTCCTACTATTTTTTAGTAGCTAAATATTATTCGCAAATTAATTGTTTTAGCAATATTTCTCCTAAGTTGATTAATTGAGGTTAATATTTTTTCTGCTAAAATTTATAATTTTTTATGGGAATCTTGGAGTACGCTGAGGAAACTGCCTACCTGATATTCTCTTCCTTTTTTTGTTTTTTTTTTTGGAAAATGGGAAGTTTTATAACGAAGGCAACAACCACCAAATACAAAGAAAGTCAAGAGGAACCTAACTAACAAACACAGATTAGCGAGAGAAGGGAGTACAAAAGAGACGCTGCCAACAGAGTCTAATACGCCTTCCCCATCCCACTTCAGCGCCAACTAAGAAGGACATGGCAAGGCATCTTTGTTCAAGATTCTCACTAACAAAGATGGGGTCTCACGACCAAACGGAATCACTCATCTCTGCTCCATTGTACCCAGCGACAAAGTTCGCCGCTATATTCTCTAACATATATAAAAGATTAAGCTTTCGATTAATTATTTTATGGGTCTTTGAATTATTGCTCATCATTAGTTAGAAAGTTTTACTCCGAAGTGCTATAGATTTAACAAAAGAATAAGAAAAGGACAAAGGTACATCATCTCAGAAGTATGATTAAAGGGGCCCTTAATTTTGTTAATTTTCTGCTACGAGAATTGGGTTATAGATACCATTAGGTGTAGTAGTAATAAAAAAATGGTTTAGTGGTTAGGTTTACTGGGTTTTCTTTGCATTCTAGAGATTGTAATATTGAGCAATCAAATAATATCCATGATAATTTTCACAAAAATAAATAAATAAATAATTGGTTTATCTGTATATATAAAGCTAGAAGGCAAAAATGGTAATTAATGTACTGGTGCGATCAATACGTTCTTTGATGCATGTTTCACTTTTGGGTCTAACGATACAATAGTTTTCTCACAAAGAATGATTATATGAAGTTTGACAAAAGAAAAGAAAAGGGCAACAATTAGGCAAGTAAATCAAGATTTCAAGTTACGACAACATAATAGGTCGTCCACAATTATCAAACTCACTACATATATGTTATGCTCACATTATATAACGTCAAAGAAACCTGAAAATTCTTCCAAATAAAGTTTTAGGTTAGATTGACAAAGTTGTTAGAACTAGCTCACCAGTATTCCTTTCAAAAAAGTATAAGTACCTTATAAAAATAGATATACCTACAAATTAGTAAATGAATGATTAAGCTTAAAAACTCTTTATTATGTATGAACACTTTTAGGCGAGATGTCTAACCTAAACAAATAGGAATCGTCAACTCATTAAAATTGTCTCGCAAAAAAAAAAAAAAAAAAAAAAAAAAAAAAAAAAAACCTCATTAAAATTGTCTCATAAAAGAAAAACTCATTAAAATTGATATATATAATGGTGGATTAACTACAATAAACTCGCAAGTGGCTCTTTACTATAGTAGTGAGGAGTGCTGTCATTGTAGCATGACGTGGATTCCAACCCCCGTTAAAACTCCCCTAAAAAAGTATTAAAAAAAAGTCAAATGCGAGTAATGTTAAAAGAACTAAAGGGAAGGCGAAGAAGGGATATCACACACATGTAGAAGCATTTACATCGCCGTCCTGGTCAGTGGTGAGTAATAAATCCCCATAAATTGTAGTTTCAATTTAGACGCATGTACTGTTTCTGAATGGATATCGGTTTCGGTAGACTTATGATATGAAAAATCACTGTTTGTTTATACGTAGGAGTTTGAGTTTGAGTTTGTTTCTAATCAACAATTTGAAGAGGACGTTGAAGGTCACCGTCAAAGTCGCGGATCGCTACAATGGTAAAGCTTCGCCATGCTACCATGGCTATTCCAATGGGCAATCAGACCCAGGTTTCTCTTCTTGGGGTCGAGAGCAGCCGACTAAGGGTGGTGGAGAGAGCCAGAGAGAACTTGGAAAATGAGATACCTGAAGATAGTAGATGAACAACATGTCGTTTAAGAACAAAAATAAAAGGAAAAGTGAAAAATGGAGATGCAACTTATCGATCGAACCCCGTACTTGCTTATGTTCTAATGGGTGTCAAACATGCACATATTTGTTTTATTAATGCCAAAAAAAATAGTCCAATTGGACTCCAAATAGAAAAATTGAGTAGTGTGAGCATACACAACCAAGACCTCAAATTTAAAATTCAGTTAGAAGTTAGGACCACATCCACAAATCAATTTAAATTGCTCCCCTCCAACAGTGACGCCTGATTTTTCCTAAAGTTAGAATTTCAGCATGAAAACTGTTATCCACATAGTTCCCCTCCCTGTTGGATACTACCATCTTAACAGCAACTGTATCCCGTCGTTAAGACTGCTTTGTACACGGTCCCACGAGCTCCTCTTCCAATTGCAAAGCTCTCATCAATATTTTCAGCCACCACCTTACCATCACCATCTCCACTACGTCTACTGCCTTGGTTAGTTCAACACCCGGTTGTTGCGGTCATTAGAACAACCAATTTCTCAAAAAGTATTCTCATATTTGTAGGGCTCCTAAATCTAACAAATTTATCATTTGACCAAAAAAAAAAAACTGCAATAGACTTAATTAGTATGATATCAACCCAAAATAAAACATAAAATACTCATATATATTTTTTCCACACAAAAGGGGACAATACTTAGATACTCGACACGTAAAGTGGCCCAATAAAAATAGTCCACATTTCATATCTAAAATCTCTCAAACACTTGCTATGTTTTAATCAAACACTCATCATTTTCCTCATCCCAATCCTTCTATTTTGCATCGACTCCATCCCCTCTTCCCAGCGTCCGCAACCCCAATCTTATCCAGCGAAACCATCTTCTTCCTCCCCTCTGCTATGGCTCTTCATCATCACACACCTAAATAAAACAAATAACAATATCCTTTCTTTGCCATGAATTCCACTACCAAAATAACTCCCTCGAACCTTTCACTCACCGAGGGTTATGTGTTTGGAGATTTACAAGGACAGGTGACATTCCTTAATTGTGCCTCATAATAAGTTCAGTATACTGTGTCCCGACTGGTCAGGACCTAATAAGTACAGTCCCACAAAAATGTATGGACTTTAGACCACCAACACAAAGACCCAAAGCCAAAGAAATTACCACAAAAAAAAAAAAAAAAAAAAAAAAAAAAAAAACCGCTGTCTATATAAGCCTTGAAAATATTGATGGCACCGAAGGTCTCAGGCGCATTGCATGACCTATCTACCTAACCTACTCATCCACCTGCCACGTTCTTCTCTGCTTGATCAGAGGCTTAGAGTTCATCCATATGACCGAATACCCAACACTCTAGTTTTGGAACCCCAAAACCAAAAACCACCATCGGATATACACAAAACACAACACACACACACTCCAATGGATCACCCAAAACACTCCTCTCTCGGATTACATCTTACCTTCCTCTCTTTACTCTTGGCTTGCGTTGTTTATCTTTGCATATGGTTGTCTTCGTCCTCTCTCATAAACCCTCTCTTTCCCTTTCAGAAACATGACATCGACTGCACTGCACAAACCCCGGTAAGTAATGAATTCAATGCTTTTAATCATCTGTGCCACAAGCGAGATTGCCGATCACCAGTATGTTCAATTTTCTTAATTGTCTTTTTCTGTTAATTTTTTCGCAGATCGCAGCCGTGACCACCACTACGGAATTTAATGTGGTGGAAGACGAGCTTGAGACCGTCTTAGCCAAGGCCTCTATGGATAACAAGAGCGTGATCATTGCTGTTATCAACAAGGCATATGCAGTCCAAGATGTGAAGGCAGACACCACCATGCTTGACCTTTTCATTGAGAGTTTCTGGCAAGGGGAGGGGACAAGGACGTTGGTCGACCACCTTGTCCTTGTGGCGGTTGATCAAATCGCCTACGACCGCTGCATGTTTCTGCGGCTCAATTGCTACCGGTTAGAGACGGACGGTGTGGATTTTGGGGGAGAGAAGCTTTACATGTCTGAAGACTTTATCAAGATGATGTGGAGAAGAACTTGGTTGCTGTTGGAGGTTCTCAAGCGTGGCTACAGCTTCGTGTTCACGGTAACTTCTAATCTTTGTTTTATTATTTCTTTAGTCAATAGTTTAAACCACCACGCAGCAACGCTAATGGTGTCGGTTATGGCATATACATAAATGGAAGGGAAACAGCACTGAATAAGATGTATACGGTTTAGGGGTGCAGCGGGTTGGACATGATGGATGGTCAATCAAACCCTAATTCAACTTTTATAATTTGGGTTTGGGTTAGGTTAGAGTTTAAACCCAACCCAAGTTGCACTCTTAGTTTTAGATGGATCTTGCCCTAAGATGTTTGCCTCTCTTTCTTTTTCTCCATCTTTTATTTAGAGAGCTACTAGACTCACCTCATTATCCTATTTATCTATTCACGTTATAATCTCACCCACCATAAAAAATTGAAAAAAATTAAAATTCGATTTTCCCACCCACTTTTATTCCTAAAATATCTTCATTAGCGCTCTCACTCCACTCTGAACTTGTCTCTAGAATTATTGCACCAGTGGAGAAATAATTTCAATTAAAACATCCAACCAAAACAAAAACATTAAAATTGAACCGGAGAGTGGCCGGAGAAAGCAGTGAAGCAAACTTTGGTTGCCTGCTGGTTATTGTGTTTGTCTTTGTCTTCAAGATTTTTATGAGAAAGTATTTATCAAATATTGTCAAAAATTAACTCTTAATTTCAAAAATGTCACTTTTTATAAAAACTTTCAAATATATACAAAATTTTACTTAAATAGACACAAATACCCTCAAATTTAACAATTAAATAAATTAAAGGGTTTTTAGCTACTGTCGCCTTAAGCTCCGATCCAACTTCACCTTCGCTTCTACACTCCACCACCACAACCCTATCCCCTTCAACCCCCTCATCACCAACATTGGGTGTCGTCGCGGTTACCGCAAGTGGGAGCAACAAACTTTTCAATCATGCATTCAACGCCTTTTTTCTTACTAATATCATTTTTAGTTTTAAATATAAAATAGGTTTTAAAGTTAATTTTGAAAAAATTTTCACAAAAAAACTAAAATGATCACGATGGACAAATTCACAGAAAGACTAAAATGATTCACGATAGACAAATTCAAGAACACTACTATTGATTATCATTAATTGTTAAGGACCAGATTAAGGAGTTATGTGTCACATCCCGGCTCAAGCCCCCATGACATCTCGGGCTCGAATCCACCGTAGTATGATATTGTCCGCTTTTGGCCCCGACCACGCCCTCACGGTTTTGTTTCTGGGAACTCACACAAGAACTTCCTAATAGGTCAGCCATCTTGGGATTGCTCTCGTGCGAACTCGCTTAACTTTGAAGTTCTAATGGAATCCGAAGCTAGTGAACTCCTAAAAGACCTCGTGTTAGGTAGAGATGAGAATATACATATAAAGCTGTTGACCCTAATAATTACAAAACCTACGTGGCGCGCAGGCCGAGTAACTAGTAAGCTAACTACGTCCTTCGGTTGAATGCGGGGCGTGCCAACTCGTCGGCCGAGCTCGGCCGAGGAGTAAAATTTGTTGATGTCGCTTGGAGCGCGTCGTTGACTTCTGTATCTTGCGATTGCGACCGAGGAATGAACGCTCTCGGTCTCTGAGTTCTACAGCCTGAAGACAAGGCTGCCAATTCTGCGGAGTTCAATAATCGTCGGAGCCCGATTCGGTCACCGTGATTATATTCGTGAGAGTATAAGCACGTCGAATCGAGACCAAGGTGTATGGGCACAGGTACTCGAACGTGATGTATGTCTTGATGGTAAACGTAGTTCGGCCGTCGGAATGCCGAACCCTGAAACCTACTTGCGAGTATCCAATCATAAAACCACTCGGCGTCCTGTACGCCGAGCAATGTGATTCGTAACACCTAACTATGCCGAGAAAGCTTAGCAAGGTGACCTCTGCCAAAAAAGGTTCGAAAACCTTTCTCGACCGAGACTTGGATAGATAATCGGTCGACCTCGACGCAGTGCTGTTTATCCAAACTGAAGGTGCTTCTCGGTCGGCTGATTCTGCGGCAGCAGTGCTGTTTATCCAAACTGAAGGTGCTCGCCGGGCGCTTCCACAGTGCTGTTTATCCAAACTGAAGGTGTGTCGGCAAGAAAAAGAAAAGGAAAAAATCTCAAGGTGTTTGAGAGGTTTTGCGCAGGGCAATTGTATGCTGATTGTGAAGGTCCTTTCTGTTTGCATGATTTCTTGTATTTATAGTGCCCCATTCCTTGAAACTGACTCCGATTTGGATTGGGAGTCCTTGTCCCATTTCGCTTCTTCTTCGAACAAACCTACTCCTACTGGGATTCTGAATTTTCCTTCGTTTCGGGACTTCATTCCTTGCTGGTCGAGAATCCCAGTCGCAACAGGACTCCCTCGACCCTTCTATTTATCTGGACCATTAATGATAGGATTTGGCCGACCCTGTTAGCTGGCCCGGGCCTTATTATTCGGCCCATAGTATTTATCATCTCCTTGGGTCGAGCACATCCTGCTGCTCGGCCCAGCAATAATATTTTGGGCCCAAACATTGCCCCCTCGCTTCTGAGGTCGCCGACTATTAACTCTTGGTCGGGCCTCGACCTTGAAGAAGCGAAAACGTTCATTGTTTTTTGGAACTCTACTTAATGACCGTTATTCCTGCGTATTTATGAGGCATGATTGCACTTTCCTCGTTGCCCCCAAAGCGTGGCCACGTGTCGCTTCTACGCCGTTCTCAAAACTTTCAATCGTGGGCCTCGAAACCGTGCAAACTGGAACGTCTTATCCTCATTAATGCCTTAAAACTGGCGCCGC
Organism: Pyrus communis; assembly: GCF_041283825.1. NCBI lineage: Eukaryota > Viridiplantae > Streptophyta > Magnoliopsida > Rosales > Rosaceae > Pyrus > Pyrus communis. Next base: position 7,955,300 of record NC_142566.1, read on the forward strand.
ACGCAATCGTGCATCCTGGATTTTCGACTCCTCGATCCCCTCTTCGCAGGTTCCCAAAATATTCGAAATGATTGGGAACTTTTCCGGTTAAATTTTCCCCCAATTTCGAATTCCAGTCGTTTGATATTCATTCTGAAAAACCTATAAATGCCCACATTTCTGCCATTCGCATCTTACGCTTTCAGAAACTCCAAAATCCCAATTTGCTCACACTTGTTTTAAGCCAAAAACCCTTCCAGTGTTTCCTTCTGCGATTTCTTCCCCAGTTTTCCTTTCTGCAATTCCTTCTTCTTCCAATGGCCTCCTTTATCTCAAAACTCTCCGACGAAATCAACAAGTGCAAAGACTTCATCGATCGGAGCGCAATCAAAACCCTACGCTTCGAGAATGACATGGCCACGACTCATCAGATTCTGGGCCCCCTCTTCAGAGATGCAGTGCCAATGTGCATCACCACCCTTCTCAAGGAGCAGTGCCTAGCACCCCTGCTTCAAGGGTTCGACTGGTCCAAGTGGTGCTTGGCTCGGCCTCAAGGAGCTTGGCCCTCGACCACCACAGCTTGGGCCGCCTGGGTGGATCGAATGAAATCATTCTTCGGCGAGGAGTGGAAAGCCCTCGGCATCTATGATGCCATCCTTCTCTCGACCATGGAAATTACCATGGACAGAGAGCTGCTTATGGCGGCCTTGACCCTATGGTGTTCGGCCACCAACACCATGGTCCTTCCATTCGGACCCCTCGGCCCTACGATCCTCGACATCTCGGCCATTCTTGGGACTCCACCATCCGGTCTCCCAATCGATGCCGCTCTTTCTGGATGCCCCTCCCTCCTCGACCTGAAGGCGCTTTTCGACGAGCGGGCTGTCGAAACGCTCAACCGAGGCAGTCGGGAGCCTTCAAGAGAAGAAGTTCAGAAGCTTCATAAGAACTTCTTCAACTACAATACTCTGATTCTCCATTTTGCCGGCCGAGGCGAGGAAAGTCTCAGGAAGGGAGAACATGAAGCCTTCCTCTTCTATTGGTACAACAAATTTATTTGTTGTACCAGGTCGAACAAATGCTTGGTCGAGAATATGCCAGTGGCCCAGGCCCTGGCTAGTGGTCACACTCTGGCGCTTAGCCCGGCTATTCTTGCCAACCTTTTTCGTTGCTTGGCCGAGACGACCATCAACAAGATTGACCCGCACCAGAATGGGCCCCTCTGGGTTTTCCAACTCTGGCTGCAGGTCTATTTTTCCACTCTTCGGCCTGAGGTCCCCGCCTTCCAGCGCTCGGCCGCCCTAGGCCCCCAACTTGCCTCTCGACCGGCTCCTCCTCACCGGGCTGACGAGGTCCTCAAGCACTTTTTCAATCTCAAAGTTCTTTCGGACGACGAGTTCTTGGTGTGCCGGCGCCAGGAGTACCCTGCGTCAATCAGGCTCCAGACGGCAACTTGGGCCTCGGCCGAGGACGCGGGCCTTCGTCAGTCCTGGGGGTCAATCGTACTGGCTCGCGACCTTCCCCTTGGTTGCGACGCTCGCCGAGCCGGTTGGGAGGTCTACCAGCCCCACTTTGTCGCTCGACAGCTCGGCTACCTCCAAAGTTGCCCTGTACCCCTGATCGTCTCTCGTTCCCTCCTGAGCCGGGGACGTCTTTCTGGTTCTTCCGAGAGGGAGTGCCGGACGATGGAGCAGGAGTTTCAGGATCGGTGCAAGAAGTTCCGTCTTCGGCCAACCGTTCCGGAATCCTTGGGCATCGACACGTTTGGGGACTGGTGGGACGAGTACGCTGGCGACTTCTTCGGCGTCTCGGCCGAAGACGTGGTGAGCAAAGTGTTTGGTGACCGGCCCAGACCAGTGCCCTCGACTCAACCTAAGGAGTCGGTCCAAGGTATATTGTTGATTAATTGCTTTGCCGGTTCAGAAAAACTCACTTGTCTTTGTTTATTAATTGCCTTGCTATTTCAGGGGGTCGCGGGTCGAAAACTGTCGAGGTGGTCACCGCGGTGACAAGGACGAAAAAACTGGTGCCCAAGGGGACCCTTGTCACCAAGCGGTCGGTCCCTACCAAACGCCCCCACCAAGAGACCGAGCCGGCGGAAAAGGCCCCTTGCCCTTCTAAACGCGTCAAGAAATTGGCGAAGAAGGGCGACCGGGAAATTCATGTCGTCCCCAGTGACACTACTGGGACGCCTGCTCCTGCCGGCTCTCTAACTGTGCCGGCTACCCCGGCATCTCCAACCCCGAATCCTCCAGCCGTCTCCCCGGCCGATCCGATCGTCGCGCCCGCTCCAGCTTCGGAGCCGGTCGTGGTACCTGAAGTGGGGAAGTCGGCTGCGCCTGCCGAAGCACCCTTGTCTCCAACGGTCGTTTTGGAGGTATAATTCTGCTTCCACTTGCTTCTTTAGGTTTCTAGTCGTAATGCTAACTGTTTTCTCTTTTTGTTCAGGATGTCGAGAGCGAGAGTGACGAAGTCCCGCTGCAACGCCGCCGTCGACTAGTCAACTCTCCTCCCGTCCATCCTCCTCCTGTAGTCGAGGTGACCGCTCGACCACGTCCTACTGCGGCGGAACGCGGCAAGAGACCCATGGTCGATCCTGAGGCCACGGCTGAGTCACCGATCCACCCGCAGGACGAAGACCCTCCCATTCCTCCACAGGAAGTCTCTTCGGCCTTTGTAAGTATTGTTTCTTTTGTGTTTTGAGTTTTTTGTGACATGTTTTTGAAAAGATATTAAATGTCAGGTGCCTGAACATTCATTTCACCGGCAATTTTACGCGCCGAGGGGCGTTGTCTATATTTCCTGGCCGCCGTCGTGGCCATCAAATGTAGATAACCTCCATCGGCCGCGTGAATTGCGTAGCGGTCTAAGGCACTGGGCTCGGCCATTAAGCTCCCTGGGTTCGAGCAATGACCCAGAGGGCATGGCCGAGGTCTCTTCTCAGCAGGTCTAAAACAATCCCCTTTTTTTTTTTTATGCACTATATCACGTCTTACTTTCCTTCACAGTTTTCCTATTATGTGCACAGCCATCGTGGGAAGTGGAACTTGACGCTCTGCTTCAAAGCACGACCGGTGAGGTCGGCTCCTCTGCAGCTCAGGCCGAATCGGCAGGAGCCACGCCCGCCGAAGTCTTCGTGAAGCTGCACGAAGTCCTATCTCTGACTGCTTCTCAAGCTCTCCAGTGCAAGGGCCTTGACTCTGTTGGGGAGTGTCTTAATGACCTCGCCAGCGGTGGTCACCTGAGCCCGGAGGGCATCTCTTTCCTAACCGACCTCCTGGAGCGGACTCGGCAACACTTTCTTATCTTTGAGCGTGCCCTACAGGCCGAGGACGATTTGAAGGTGGCCAAGGTTGCGCATGAGGCTGGCCGAGTAGAGATGGAGGCTTTCAAGGCAAAGAAAGCAAAGCTGACCGAGTTTGATCTCCAGATCTCTGACCTCCAGCGTCAGATTTCTGACCTTCAACGTCAAAGGTCGGCTGCTGCTTCCGAGCTTGAGAAGGATTTTGAGGCTAACAAGGCTCGGCTGACGGCCTTCGCTGCCGGCGCACGGCGTATCCAGCAACTGCAGTGCAACAAGAAAACGCGGCAGGCTGAGATAATTTTGAGCGAGGCGAAGTGGCTGGAGCTGAAAGCTGCCCTTGAGACTTACCTCCCCTCGACCCCTTAGGAGTTCATCATTGTATTTGTACTTGTAATGATTTTTTGTTATCAATACAATGGTCGTTTTGCTATACAATGGTCGTCTTGCTCTCAATACAATGGTCTTACTCTTGCATTTCCCATGTAATTGGATAGTACTTCTTTAAAAACTTTCCATTAATCGGTAATTTGTGAACTGAACCCGTCCGATCTCTTAGATGATATGCCCCCCTGCCGAGGACTTTGTGAACGATGAATGGCCCTTCCCAATTTGGCGACCACTTGCCAAATCTGGGGTCTTTAATTCCAACAGGCAACAACAGTTTGCCAAACCAGTTCTCCCTCGCCGAACGTTTTTTGTCTTACACGCTGATTATATGCTCGCTCGGCAATTTTCTTTTGTGCTATCAACAAGTTACCCGCGTCGATTCGACTTTCTTCCAAGTCTTCTAACTCTTGTCGCATCGCTTGACTATATTCAATACTGCACAAATCATTCTGCTCAATTACTCGCAACGAGCTTATACTCAATTCGACTGGTAACATAGCGTCGTGTCCATAAGTCAATGCGTAGGGAGTGGTTCCAGTGGCCGACCGGGGTGAAGTTCGGTATGCCCATAATGCTTCATTTAACTTCAAATGCCACAACCCCGGTTTCTCTTTTACCATTTTTTCAAGGATGCCGATCAACACTTTATTGCTTGCCTCGGCCTGCCCGTTTGCCTGTGGGTAATACGGCGTAGATTGCTCCAGTCGGATATTCAAACTTGTCGCGTATTCCCTAAACCTATCGGCCTTAAATATCGTACCATTATCAGTTATGATCGTTTCTGGCACGCCGAATCTGGTCACAATATTCTCCTCTACGAAGTTGCATACCTCTTTAGCAGTTAATTCGGCGTATGACCTTGCCTCGACCCACTTAGTGAAATAGTCAGTTGCTACCATTATCCACGCGTGTTTCGCTGCCCCTGATGATGGCGTGATTTTGCCAATTACGTCCATTGCCCAACCCCTGAATGGCCAAGGTTTAGTGACCGAGTGTAGTAAATCGGCCGGGGCTCTCTGTATAGGTCCATGAATTTGGCATGGTACGCACCTCCGTGCATATTCGATGCAATCTTTTAATATATTGGGCCAAAAATAACCGTGTCGTCGGAGCAACCAACGCATCTTTCGTCCGGACTGATGTGCCCCACAAATTCCTTCATGTACCTCGGCCATTACTTGGGTGGCCTCTTGTGGGCCGAGGCACAATAGTAGTAACCCGTCCTCGCCCTTGCGATATAACTCATTTTGGTACGACACGTAATTCGTGGCGTGGACCTTCGTTCTTCGGTCATGTTTCCCATTGGGGTTATCGAGGTATCGTAACATCGTCCTTCTCCAATCATCTGGTTCTACTTCGACGGCACATATTTCCACGGGATCTCCTCGTTCTAGTAGGGATGGGAGAGACATTACCCTTGTGCGTATTACGTGTGCGCGCTGGAGAGTTTGCCGATTGATCAAGGCTGGGTACGAGCGCAGACTTGTGACTGCAATTCGGCCTAGCTTGCCCCCCATGAGTTGTGCTCCGGAGGCGATCTGGGCGAGTTCGTCGGCGTCTGTGTTGTGGATGCGTGAAATGTGTTCAAAGGTGATCCGTTCGAACGACTCGGCCAGGTAGGTGGCGACCATGTGATAGGGCGCTAAAGTACAACTCATGCAACGAAACAGGCCGTTTATCTGGTTAATTACAAGTTCGGAATCACCGAGGACGAGAACGCGGGAGGCCCGTAGATCGTGTAAAACGTGGAGGCCGATAATGAGGGCTTCATATTCGGCCTGATTATTGGTGCAGCTGAAATCTAACTTGAGAGAAAAATACCATCGGCAGTGGTCAGGCGATTGAATTGCAATGCCCACACCCGCCGAGGTCGAAGTGCTGGAACCATCAAAATGCATAGTCCAATGACCATCGCGCGTGGTGATTAAACCGATATCGACGTTGTCTCCCTCAGAATCATAAGGGGAAGGGTGTTGGGCCAAGAAATCGGCGAGAGCTTGCCCCTTGACGGCTTTTTGGGGTACATACTGAAGGCTGAACTCGGATAACGCGAGCGTCCATTTCCCGATTCGGCCTTTGACAATAGGCCGAGTGAGCATGTATCGAATTACGTCTGTTTGGGCGATGACCTGCGTTACTGATGGGAGCATGTAATGCCGAAGCTTGGATGCAGCAAAAAACAAAGCTAAGCACAGTTTTTCGACAGGGGAGTAATTGAGCTCTGGTTCATTCAGATTTCGGCTAAGATAAAAGATCGCTTGTTCACGCCCTCCATTGTTGTCTTGAGCGAGGAGGCAACCAATGGATTCAGTAGCTGCCGAAATGTATAATTTAAGGGGTTTGTTGCGACATGGTGGAACGAGCACGGGTGGGGTTGAAAGGGCCACCTTGATTTGCGTAAATGCCATTTGATGCTCTTCGCGCCATTCAAATTTGTCGGTATCCTTAAGTTTTAAGAGCGTAGAGAATGCCTTCATCTTACCCGCCGAATTGGCGATGAAGCGACGGAGGAAATTTATCTGCCCGAGTAACGACTGGAGCTGCTTCTTTGTCGTCGGCGGTGGTGCGCTAATGATGGCGCGGGCTTTATTTTCGTCGACCTCGATGCCGCGATGGTGCACCAAAAATCCTAAGAAATTACCGGCCGAAACACCGAAAGCACACTTGGCCGGGTTCATCTTGAGGTTGTTTTTGCGCATGCGAAGGAACGCTTGCCTCAGGTCGTCCAGGTGTGTTTGACGACGTTTGGATTTTACGACCACATCATCGATATAAACTTCGACGATTGTACCGATTAAGTCGTGGAAGATCATATTCATGGCTCTTTGGTATGTGGCGCCAGCATTCTTGAGGCCGAAAGGCATGACTACCCATTCGTAAGTACCAAGTGCCCCCGGGCAACGGAAAGCCGTCTTGTGGACGTCAGCTTCGGCGATGAAAATCTGGTTATAACCCGTATGACCGTCCATAAAAGAGAGCAGTTCATGATTAGCCGCGGCATCAATTAATAAATCTGAGATCGGCATCGTATATTCATCCTTGGGAGTAGCCAGATTTAGATTACGGAAATCGATGCAAATGCGAAGGGCACCGTTTTTCTTTAATACGGGGACGATATTGGCCAACCATTCGACATACCGAGCGGTCCTAATAAACCCGGCTTTTAGAAGCCGAACTAATTCTTCCTTAATGCCGAGTTGTACTTCGTTTGAAAATCGGCGAGGAGGCTGTCGAAAAGGCTTACACCCCTCCTTGATGCGTAGTTCGTGCTCCACAAGGTTTCGGTCGAGGCCTGGCATTTCATGATAACTCCACGCAAAGCAATCTTTAAATTCGTGGAGTAATTTACGGAGTTCGACCTTCATGGACGATGGGAGTAACGCACTAATAAACATTGTTCGAGGATCCTCAGCCGTGCCGACGTTCACTTCCTCTAACGGGTCCTTGACTTGAGGTCGATGGTCTTCGAGTTCGGCCGGCGCAGCCTGAACTTTATCGAAAGATAGAACGGGGCCGTTATCTGATTCGGCCAGAAATTCGATTAAATTGACGCCAGAATGTGGTTGCTTGGTAATGGCGTACCAATGGACCAGCAGACGTTCCATTGTAGATGAAACCGCGGCCTGACGCCGTTCTTGTGTGGTGTGCTCAATCATCGGCATTGATAACCAAGTTCGCCAAGCCAAGTCTCGCCGAATCCTGTTGGACAGTCTCGGCGCGGACCTCAATCACTTTTTGTACTGAAATTCTCGTCGGCCGTCCATCCTCGTTAAGGCCTTGGAGGGTGATGTAGCCGACGTGATCATCATAATAGCGAGCCTGAATCATGTTGGTTTCAAATGGTTGGTTATCGGCCGGGTGAACTACGACCGATTTGCCATCCCAAAAGATGAGGACTTGGTATAATGATGAAGGAATGCAACTGGTTTGGTGGATCCAGTCGCGGCCAAGTAATGCGTTATAATCCGTCTTGGAATCAATGACAAAGAATGCCGTCATGTGTTGACGACCGGCAATGCTAACTTCCAGCGGGAGCACCCCTTTGGTCTGAGATTTGTCACCAACAAAGCTGCTCATAGTGATCCCTGACGGAATGAGTTCATTATCAGAACGGCGTAAAGCCTTCATGACGGATATTGGCATAATGTTGACCGTGGCTCCACAGTCGACAAATACTTTAGAAATGGGAAATCCTTCGATGTGTGCCGTGACGTACAACGGCTTCAGGTGTTGGAGATTAACCGAGGAGGAGCGGGGAAATAGCTCGGCCAAAGCTGCCTTAAGGTTATCTCCGCTTTGGTTTTCTCGGTCGTCGTCGTTTGCGACGAAGTCTACTTGTGTGGCTTCCTCGGCAACTACGTCCCCGTCCAAGAAACTCGACTGGTGGGTACTCGGTTGGAATTCAGCGGGTAGAACGTGTACCATACTAATCTCCATATGTTCGAGGACCGAGGGGCCCATTGGGTCATGGTCGTCGTCTTCCGGAGAACTATCCTCTGTAGCAGTCGTCGGAAAATCCTCGATCAGACTTTTGAGTTCCTCGGTAAGAGCCGGTATCCGAGACGTGGGAACCAAATCGAGTGTGGGTGGGCCATTTCCTTCGACGATGTGGACTGCCGAAGATTTATGTTGGTCCTTTGTTACACGGGCTCGTTCTTCATATGCAATACGGGCGTTCCTCGTGTCTAGATAGGTATCCAATCGTGCTATCCGTTTTTCCTCGTCGGCCGTGAGGCCGAAGAGCGATACAGCTGAGAAGACTTCGAAATGATAGCGTAAATGCTGAAGGTCTTCGAGCGAAAAGGGTAATTCGGCGGCATCGATATCTATATAAGGATCGACCTCAAAACCAAGGACCCGAGCCTCCCGTATATGTTGGAACCTAGCTTTAATGGCTGGATCAGAAGTTTTCTGGATAATCTGCTCGGCATCAGGACAAGTTAGCGCTAAGTCGAGGGCTTCCTGACATGCCTTGGGGAGTCCGTACAAATCATTTGCGGAGTATTTCTTATGAAATTCTCGCATGTATTCCATGGATGCACCGAGGAATGGAGGGTGTAAGTTGCGCCGTATTTTGATAAACGGCTCGCGCGTTGGTAACGGAGAAAGTTTCCTTTCGGCCTCTTGTGTAAAGTACTCTAGACGAGCTCTCGTTTCCCCAGGCCGGAGAAGGATCTTAATACGTTTCTCAGCCTCCTCAATAGTGGTTTCGAAATCAGCATCCGCTACTTTCTTCCCTTCGACTAACTCGGTCATGATAGTCGGGGTTGGCCGTTCGCCAATATCTTCCACGGCCTTTTTTGGTTGCCATTGGTTGGCCGGGCTAGCTTGCGCTTCTTGTCGCCGAGCCATGCAATCTATCCGTTGGCGGCGACGTTTTTGAGATTTAGATAGCGCCGTATACAAGCCAGTTGGAGAGTTGTAACTGTACCAGCGTTGATCTGATGTCCTCGGTGGTTTGAAAGTTTTGCGATCGGCTGGTAATCCTGAACTGTTGGCATTGCGCGAGTAATAATCCTCATTATAGAAAGGTGCGTCGAAATCAAGACGCCGCCTGGCCGAGGTCTGGTCTTTTGGCTGTACTTGTGGGCCGAGTCGATCAAACACTTAACGTCGTGGACCTAATCCCTTTGATGATGTAAGGGCCGTAGGTGATGTTGAAGATTTCTTCCCAGGTTCGACTGGTGTTTTACAATGGTCACATAAAACCTTCGAGCCACAAGTTCCGTCGGATTTTGACCTTGTCATCGGCTCCTCGGCGGGTCGCACCGATTGTTCCGTTGGCGGTGCATTTGAAAATATATCAAGCTTTAGTCTTGTTCGACCATTTTGTTGACGGATATGCTGCACCGGGACATATTCGGCCTTCCCTTTGTTCTTGGGAAGGTGGGCATCCACCATACCAATCGTTGTCGAAGGGAAAGGATTAACGTCGACCGCCATTTTTTCCGGAAATTTCAACTTTCCTTTTTCGATCCAGCTTTGAATTGTGTCCCGGAACACAACACAATTATTGGTTGCATGCTTATTAGAATTATGATACTTGCAGTATATCTTTCCTTTTAATTCATCGGCCTTAGGGATAGTATGCCCCGGCCGAAGCTTGATGATTTTTGCTGCCAATAACTGATCGAAAATTGCGTCAGCTTTGGTGATATCAAAAGTGTATACTTTTGATGACTTACCCGTTTTCTCGGCGGTCAAACGGGTTTTGGCGTATTTGGTATTTACTTGCGCCAAAGCCTTGCAAACATAGGGTTTGTCTATTATGATCTTGGCCGCATCCACACTCGCATACTGAGGGTCTTCACTTTCGGCCGATGCATAGCTCACCGTGGGGTTCTTATACAACATCCCCCGGGATGGTGACTTTGATATCTTTTCTTCTCGGAGCAGATACTCATATTGTTCGACGTGTTGAGCAAGTTCGTACATATCTCGAATATTTGCCCCCAGAAACTTCTTCTTGTACTCCACGTCCAATCCGTTGAGGGCGATCCTGACGAATTCCACTTCGGGGAGTGGCACTCGGCACCAATTCCTGGCCGATTTAAACCTTGTTAGGTATTCCATTGGAGATTCATCAGATGCTTGAGCCATCCTGGCCAAGGATGATACGGACATCTCCATCCCTGGCCGATAGAATTGTTCATGGAACTTTTCGACCAACTCTTCCCAACTCTGCACGGAGTTGGGTGGAAGATTAATGTACCAGGCGAAGGCTGAGCCTGTTAGTGAAAAGTTAAACAGCCGTAGTTTGTAGAAATCACTATTGACGTCCCCACACTGCGCTGTGAACCGAGCCACATGTTCTAGTGAGGATAAAGATGATTCCCCGGCGAAGAGGCTGAAATCAGGGATCTTAAATCCTCGTGGGTATTCAAACCTTTCCACATAAGCCGGGTATGGGTGAATGAATTTTGGAAACTTCGGCCCTTTCTTTAGGGCCGAATCAATCATTCTCTGGATTTCTGTCACGTTTATGGAAGCGTCTTCATCTCCCTGGCTTGGTCCCTCGGATCTATTTCCTGGTCCTCTTCTCTCTAAGGGGACTGGCTGCGGCCGAGCGGACCCTCTCTCGGCTGGTATGGGCACATTTGTCGGGAACTGCCGCGGTTGGCCGACCTGTCCATCTTCGAAAGCTTTACTGACTAGTAGTTCAAGCATTCTGGTCTGTGTATCGCTGCTACTACGTATTGCGTCTAGCAAATCATTCATCTTCTGACCAATCGACTGCTCGACCTGACGATATTGTTCATCCAGTCGTCTTCGAAGGAAAGTCCTAGTTGGTGGATCGGAACCTTCCCTGCCATCGTCATCACAATCTTCCACAATCCCTTCCATGAACATTCCAGCTGTTTGATTCGGGACTGCGGGGTTGTGAAGTTGCCCGCCGAAACAGACCTCATTCTCTCGGCGTGTTACACTTGTGGCCTCGAGCGGCGCAATTATGATCGGATTTTTTGTAGAGTGCAAATCCTGCCCAAGGCCTTGCACTGGTAAGTCAGTCGTTGACTTTCCCATGGTTGTTTTCTGCTTCGTAGACCGTGTCTCAATGGTCATGAACTCCGAAGGTTTAGCACAAATGGTCCCACTGGGCGTGCCAAAATGTTGACCCTAATAATTACAAAACCTACGTGGCGCGCAGGCCGAGTAACTAGTAAGCTAACTACGTCCTTCGGTTGAATGCGGGGCGTGCCAACTCGTCGGCCGAGCTCGGCCGAGGAGTAAAATTTGTTGATGTCGCTTGGAGCGCGTCGTTGACTTCTGTATCTTGCGATTGCGACCGAGGAAGGAACGCTCTCGGTCTCTGAGTTCTACAGCCTGAAGACAAGGCTGCCAATTCTGCGGAGTTCAATAATCGTCGGAGCCCGATTCGGTCACCGTGATTATATTCGTGAGAGTATAAGCACGTCGAATCGAGACCAAGGTGTATGGGCACAGGTACTCGAACGTGATGTATGTCTTGATGGTAAACGTAGTTCGGCCGTCGGAATGCCGAACCCTGAAACCTACTTGCGAGTATCCAATCATAAAACCAATCGGCGTCCTGTACGCCGAGCAATGTGATTCGTAACACCTAACTATGCCGAGAAAGCTTAGCAAGGTGACCTCTGCCAACAAAGGTTCGAAAACCTTTCTCGACCGAGACTTGGATAGATAATCGGTCGACCTCGACGCAGTACTGTTTATCCAAACTGAAGGTGCTTCTCGGTCGGCTGATTCTGCGGCAGCAGTGCTGTTTATCCAAACTGAAGGTGCTCGCCGGGCGCTTCCACAGTGCTGTTTATCCAAACTGAAGGTGTGTCGGCAAGAAAAAGAAAAGGAAAAAATCTCAAGGTGTTTGAGAGGTTTTGCGCAGGGCAATTGTATGCTGATTGTGAAGGTCCTTTCTGTTTGCATGATTTCTTGTATTTATAGTGCCCCATTCCTTGAAACTGACTCCGATTTGGATTGGGAGTCCTTGTCCCATTTCGCTTCTTCTTCGAACAAACCTACTCCTACTGGGATTCTGAATTTTCCTTCGTTTCGGGACTTCATTCCTTGCTGGTCGAGAATCCCAGTCGCAACAGGACTCCCTCGACCCTTCTATTTATCTGGACCATTAATGATAGGATTTGGCCGACCCTGTTAGCTGGCCCGGGCCTTATTATTCGGCCCATAGTATTTATCATCTCCTTGGGCCGAGCACATCCTGCTGCTCGGCCCAGCAATAATATTTTGGGCCCAAACAAAAGCTTAGAGGATCCACTCCCCTGAGCGATGTGGGATGTTACATTATGTCAATGTCACGAATCATTCTGGCTAAAAAGTCTTTAATTTATTTGATTGTTAAATTTGAGGGTATTTATGTCTATTTAGATGGAATTTTGGATATATTTGAAAGATTTTATAAAAAGTGACATTTTTGAAATTAAGGGTTAATTTTTTGCTATATTTGATAAATACTCGATAAGAAACTGGTAGGAATAACAACACTCTTTATTTTTTGGAATATTTAGAAGTGAAGGCGATTGACAGTGGGGCTTTTTTCCCAATGTCGGCGAATTCCATTTAGTTCATCTAAACAACAAACTGGAAAAATTTAAAACGAAAAATAAACATGAAAGCATAAGAGCGTGTTATGAGAGTATGAATACCGATTCACTGAATTAAAAGTATATATACGTTTATATGCGCCGGTAACATTTATCAACATCTGTTTAAAATGTTTTATAAGTGACAAGAAAAAAATTAGGGCGAATTTAGAGTTCAATATCCTGTAATGTAAGCAAAATAAAAGTGAGTTCAAGCACGATGAAGCTTTTGGTGATGCACGTTTAATGAATGTGATGGGTTGGTGGGTATCCAGAAGAGTACTAGCTAGATGGGGATGGTGCCCTAGATAGCGATATTTAGGGATTACTTCTATGATTGACTTTGTATACAAGAACCAAGAAAAATAAGATATTGTTGGCAAATAATGTGGAGGGGATGGATTTAGGTTTACGTAGCAATAATATGATTTAAATTCATTTTCATTGTCAAGGTATGTGGGTTTTGTCAAATTTTCACCTGTATTTAGATTATTTTGTCGATAAGAGGTGTAGAAATAATTTTACCCTCCTTTCTATATCGATGCTTCAAAATCATGACATATAACAAGTATCTAATAGATAAATAATGTAGTGTTAGAGCACATTACAATTATCTTTATCATCGAAACCACCACCACTAAATATCGGTTTCATCGGTCGTACTTTGCTGTGCGCCAAAAGTTTGGAAACTATTTTAGTTGACCATTGGCAGTCACCACTTTTAGATATGACAGTAAGTAACACTGAGGGCAAGGATGTTGAGTCCCACTCAATCACATGAAAATTAAGAAAACAAGCTTTTATTAATTGTCAGTCCGGAGTATTGGCATTTGTTTTATTGATTGGCTTATTGACTATGCACATTTTTCTCGTATAAGATATAACTATTTTCACTTGTCATTTAGTATTATACTCTAATCTAGTGATATTATTGTAAGTGAGAAGTTTTAGATTTGATTATTTTCAAAAGCGAATTTAAACCACATTATTGTTAGGATAACGTCATTTGTTAAAAAATTAATATTTACACTTAAAATTTCTTTTTTATAGGAGATGATTTTTTATTTGTTTATTTATTAAAGCTCATATTCTAATCAAACTGAAATTATAGGAAGAAAATTCGGATTTAGCGTAATGACTGCAACCTCTCTTATGAAAACATGAAAAAAAAAAAATACACTGAAAATTTTACGTACATTTTAATGTGCTTTTGCATAATTGTTCATAATCAGCACCACATGATACATTGAACAATTTAAAAACATTTTGATGCGCTTATGCATAATTGTTCATAATTAGCACCACATGATTTATAAAGATCATTCATATGTCTGTTTTTCCAAAGAATATGTATCAAGAAATTAAAACAATTTAAATTAAGTTAGTCGGTGTGGTCTGAAATGAAAAATGAAATATGTTAGTCTAAATAGGTGGAATTGATTTTGCTTTTGTGTAGCCTACCTTACCTATGTGTATATAAAATGACACCATCCAGTTTTGCATCTTTTCCACTTTGAATTATATTTTGTTTTATAACTACTCAACATTGCCATGATGATTTGATATAATTACTATATTAATTTCTTTTCTTTTTTTTCGCTTGTGTATTCTTGTTAATTGTTATAATAATTAACGAGAAATAAAAGTCCAAAATTAAAGTAATATGGAATAAAACATAATGTGAGGATAATCATCTGAAGATATTACCACGTTTGTATACAACTTTCTATTGAAAATGTGAGCATATGTACATGTTTTATTGCTGACACTCCTTGAACCAATTATCTTATGAGATCTTTTTCATCTTTCTTTCTGCTTGTATTTTACACTTTTGGGAAGAGCTGAAAAGAATAAAGCCCTCACCAGTCAGTCACCATGCATGTCATTTTCCTACGAAAAAAACGTGATCACCTGAGATTGATTATTGAGCTGGTAGTTTAACTAATCTAATAAAATTAATTAGTCAATTTTGATCATAAAAAGAGAGGCTAATCTAGTTCAACTAATCTAATAAAATTAGTCAAGTTTCAACTAATCTAGGTTTTCCCTCGAGTGATTTCCTTAATTGTTTCCTTAATTATGTCATAGGCATTATAAAATAAATATATTTTGACATATATGTGAATAGAATGATACGACCAATATGCATGTTGTAGAGAAACTTGCATGCTTTGTAGTGATGAGATAACTGATGAGTGCTATACCAGGATAAAACCCTAAACCCTAGAACGTGTGTAACTTATTACATGTAACAGCAGATCTAACGTTAATCAAATGTTCCCCCATAATAGGATAACAACTTATATGAAATAGGTTCGTGGGTGCTATCATGACGTCTAATACATTATTACGTGGAGAAAAATTACACATGATAATGCGTTATTGGAGAACGCCACATGACTGTGAACTTTTTTCATGTAAGTCTTTCTCCAATAATAGAGCTACGAGCATTGGATGGCCTATCTTGATTCTAATTGTTGTTTTTATTGTAGTCCTGTGAATCCAGCCATACAATACTCAGAGTATTTAGTGCTACATAGCATGAAAATTGAATCCAATATGATGATGACAGTTCAACTTTTTGCTTTGAAAATTAGTTGTATAGGACCCCATTTTCCTCTTTCCCTTTCTCCAATTGTTGCATATGTTTCTTGATTTCTTTGCATCTTTCTTTTGTCTGTCAGTATCTCTTGGGGTATAACTGTTATTCTTGTCATGGGATAAGACTCTTGCACCACATGCCCGAGTTGACATCCATTTCTTCTTGCCAGTTGCCAGACAAAGTTAATGGAAACTTTATGTGCTACCGCAAGAGATATTTTCTATGAGTGTGTATGGTGCTATTTTATCAGATTTTAATGTGCCATTAAATATTTAAGGGAGTAAAATTTCTGTGTGTAAGACACCGGTCGGAGAAAGGATTTTGTGTCGATAGTGTAAATACTTATAACGATAATGTTGATAGTGTATTGAAAATACGTTGACATACTGATATTATATGATCAATGTTATCGATAGCTTATTGATATGCTATCGTCAATCCGTCCGTTAATAATGAACATACGAAACAGAAGACTTTGTTTAAATCACTTAATTTTTTCCTTTGGGCTTATCATTTGTAACAGGATACTGATGTGTTGTGGCTAAGGGACCCCTTCACAAAACTAAGCAAAAACGAAACAGAAGATTTACAAATAAGTACGGATATGTTCTTTGGGGATCCATGGAACATAAGCCAGTTAATCAACACTGGCTTCTACTACATCAGATCCAATAATAAGACCATTGCACTGTTTGATAGATGGTACACCTCCAAGGACAATGCCACGGGACTAAAAGAGCAGGATGTCCTATTGAACCTAATCCGAGGGGGTATTGTTGACGAGTTGGGACTTAGGGTAAGGTTCTTAGACACCCTATATTTTAGTGGTTTTTGCCAAGATAGCAAGGATTTCGAGCAAGTGAGCACGGTCCATGCCAATTGTTGCCGCAGTATTGTCGCCAAGGTTATGGACTTGAAGGCCATCCTCGGGGATTGGAAGCGGTTCAAGAAGTTCATGTCCCACAAAAGGAGTTCTGGAACAAGTACGAGGAGTTTCCAATGGACTGGGCACTTTGGATGTTTGAATTCATGGGCTGTTCCTAATAACTCTGGTAGCAACTCATAAGACAAGAATAATGTGTTTTTTTTTTTTTTTTTAAAGAAGACTTGAGTAATGTTAAGAGAAAGGTTAATCATTAGGGAAGGAAATAGTTTTCTATTTTATTACGTTCAGGTGAAAGAAGGGAAGAATTGAACACTGTCGTTTAAAATTTGAGGATAAATGCTCTACCACTAGAGTTATAAGCCCCAGGAAGTAGTTCGATAAATTCAAATTTAGGTCTCGGTCTCTTTTTCTCCTTTTTTATTTCTTTTAAGATTATCAAAATAAGTCTGTACGCGATTCAATCATTCAAAGGTACTTCAAAAAATTAAAGTAGTGTATATAAAGAATTTAGAAGTCTTAATACAGTTCTTCTTAGCATATTGTGTCCTTTTTCTATATGGTTCGAACTCAAACTACCCACATTTATCAATCACTTTGTACAGATCATATTACTAACAAAAGTGTGATTCTTATCGAATATGTAATGGTAAATGTTGTTCTACACATGAGTACTACAACTATTGTTCATTGTTAACCATGTATTACTTCAAAACCAAAAGGTGCTCACATTTTTCTTTTTATTTTGTATTGCGTACTACATAAGTTGAAAATACCACTTCTGATAACACTAAACGAACTTTGTTTTATTTCAAGTTATATACCTTCCTTAAACTCTCTAAAGCTCTCGGTTTCTTTTTATATGGATCTTTGATTTTAAACCAATAAAAAACCCATAATAATATATCAATCATATTTTATCTTAATGAACAAGAGGTTTATGGACTTTTGTTGTACACGATGCACCAAAACTAAACAAAAATTATAGAAAAAGATACTCGCCGGATTCTTTTCCTAGGAATCCAGTGATCATGATCTTTCATCGTACATTGTGCGATCAGAAATTATTTCGATATTTAAAATTTAAAATTAAATATAAATAGTACTTAACGAAAACTGACCGCACAATGTACAATGAACGGTCGTGATCACAGGATCCCCAGGAAAAGGATCCTCACTGGATCCTTTTCCAAAAATTACAAACCAATTCCATTACATGTACATGTGGCAACCCTTTTCTCAAACTTCTGATATTTTGGAATAGGTCATCCCAACTTTAGATTTTGCTTCACAATTTCTGTTTCATTGTAGTCGAATTAATGTCATTTTATGTTAGATTTTAATATAAATATTGTGTGACAACCCGTCCCTAATTTAACGATTTTATTAATTTTAAAAGAGTGAATGGTCGAAAATGCGCCTAGAGGCGAGATTATTGACTTTTGTTGACCATCTTTTTGGAACACGTATGAGCTATTATTTTACCGTAACCTCGAAGTACTTGACGAAACGAATGCGTAGGCGCAAGCAGAATCGAATTTGGAGCTACAGTAAAGATTTTACGCAACTACGAAACTTGAGGGTGCTTTATGAAATTTGAATTTTGAGTATTTTATTATTTTAATATTTTATGAGAATATTTTAAATATTTTATAATTTTTCTGGCCTGAGGGGCCCACACCCACACAAACTCTGCACTCTCTTCTTGCCATGTTTCCTCTTTTCCACCACTCTTAGACGCCTCTATTCTCTCTACCTTCTCTCTCTGTTACTCTCACTTCTCCCTCACCTTTCTCCCATGTCTCACCCTGCAACCACAATGGCAACACCAATGTCCACCAACTCGCCATCTCTTTTGGCAAACTCCACCAAACCACCACTTGGGTTTTCTCTCTCTTCCATCTTGCTGCAAGCTTTCTCTTGTCCCCCTCAAGTTCTCTTACTTTCCCGTCTCTTTGGGATGCATCGAGCCACCACCATCATCGTTTCAACGAGTTTCAACCACAAAACAACTCACTCCATTCTCTCATTCGGATTTTTCACTTTCTGGACTCTGTGCACACTTCACAGAAACATAACGGGGAACGCCGCCATGTTTTCCGGCAAGTTTGCAAACTTTCAACAAGGTTAAGCTATGAAAACAACCTAAAAAATTCTTGGATCATGTTTTAGTACATGTTCTAGCTTTCTTAAGGGTTTTGATGAGGGTTTTGGTACAAAACCGTTATGGGGAAGACTTCTCAGATTTTTCGATGACTTTTGAGCCCATTTTCAGCCACCTCCAGCCACGGATAAGGAACCCAATGGTATATTTTGACTCCTTGTTTCTTGGGCTTCATTTTGATAGATTGGACGATTAGGTTTAGTAAAGTTTTATGCTTGATCAAAGCCAGGGACTTCTGGCTTTCTTCTTTGTTGGGTTCGGCGACTTGCGAGTCCAAACGGGTCAACCCGAGCCAGTATAGAAACAAGAAAAATTTTTTTTTTTAAATAAAATGGGGCCTAAGCCCAAACCTCTGGCCTAACCTGGCCCAATTCCGAAATGGGCTGAGAATATTCTTGTGTTGACTTTTTCGAAATTTTCTCGGAAACCCCCTTAGGCTAATTTCGACGTCCCGAGTCCGTTTGTAACATCCATTTAGTGAAATTTCAAAGTTTTAACATAGTTGACCGCTGGGTCGACTTGGTTGACTTTTTAGGGTTGACTGTTGATTTTTTGTTAACTTTTTACAAAATTTTCCCGGGACCTTTCTTAGCGTATTTATACGCGCTGATTCTGAATCCGCCGTCCATTTCTTCAAATTTAATTGTTTCAATAGAATTTTACTATTGAATCCCAATATTATGCTTAAGTGTGATTACTATCAGAGACTC
The DNA here is from genome assembly GCF_041283825.1 of Pyrus communis. Classification (NCBI taxonomy): domain Eukaryota; kingdom Viridiplantae; phylum Streptophyta; class Magnoliopsida; order Rosales; family Rosaceae; genus Pyrus; species Pyrus communis. The sequence continues at coordinate 7,974,406 of NC_142566.1, forward strand.
CGGCTTTCCTAGCTTGAACAGCTGCAACCTCACAAATATCTGTGAATGGGTCTTTGCTTTCAAATAGTATATATTTATTTAGTTTCCATTTATATATTTGAAAAAGAATTTCTTATGTATGCCTAGATTTGTCTAATGTTTATAAAAATTAGCGAAATGACTTTGTGGGATTTTAATTATGGCTATGATTAAATTTTATTGAATAGTATTATGTCAACGTAAATTATTGACTTACCGCTGTGTGATTTTATTTACGTTATCTGCTCATCGTTGTTGCACTGGTGTTAGTACTCGCCATGGCCAGGGCCAGTCTTCCACGTGTATGTTCACAACATACCATATGCTCACTTTGGATCCATTGTAGGTGCCAGTCCTATCATAGATTGCTATAGGCAATTAGGACTCGTATGTGATGAGCATAGCACCAGTCTTCACGTGATTGTAGTACTAGAGCGTAAATCATTATATCACCCAGTCATGTTCATGTCAAAATACCTCTGCATGAACTCGTGTGTCAGCATATGTCAATGAGCACTCGATGTGATATGTTCATTTCTGCGAGATATTGTGATTACTGGTAGTTATATGCCAATTTACACATTTTGTGACGTATTGAAATCTTGAGATATTGCAGACTACGGTAAGTGTTTTCATACTATATGTAGTATGTATATTTGGAAACTATACTTGTTTTACGGCGAGGGGTTATAATGTTTTCAAAACGGTTTTTATTTTGGTATAGGTGGTTTACCTTCAATGGTATGATTATCAACCTACCTAACTGTACTTTACTTATGCTTTGACATCACATGTGAAATGAGTTCATTCCCGCTCACAAGTGCACTCTCATATTTAGGCACTTTTAGGTTTAAATTTATTCATATTTTCCACATCACTACACTTTAAGGCTTCGTCACCCTTCTGGTATCGGCCAACATAGCTCAATTTAGAGTCTAGTGGACATTCCGGATCGGGGTGTGTTAGTGGGTATCAAAGCATAAGTTTGGGTTGTATTTCGTTCATCACACGCGTGATGTAAGCATTCTTGGTTCTTGAACCTAAGTGTCGAATCTTGCCACCTTGTCGAATATGAAAAACGTGTTAGCTTTTCCCTAAGTTTTGGAGATTTTAGACGACTTATCGACATTCGAGAAGAACATTTCGGGGACCACCTCTAGAATTTAAACAAAGAACCTTCCTATCAAGGAAAAGCCCGATTCAGAGATGAGTTTGTGGCCCTGAAGCAGGGCTATTGTGTCGGTAATTATGTACCACCGAAGATTTTACTCATCAATTCCACTACTATTATCTCGTCCTCTTTGTTAACTACATTGCAATGTTTGGGAATCTAAGGGAAAATCAAGAAGAAAGGACGGATGAACACAGAGATATTAGAGAGGGAAAGTTTAGAGAGAGAAATAGGATTTGTATTAACTAACTGATAACTCATATATTTCATACATTTATACCATCCATTCCTAGTCTCTTTGTGATATTTTTTAGTTATACAAGTTGCATTTTACCCTCTTTTGTGTTAGTGTGCAGCTAATCATATTTTGGAGCTTAGTTAAGGATAAATAAGGCAAAATGGTACTAAAAGTGGAGAATTGAATAAAGATGTTGATGTAGAGAAAGAATTAAAAGTAGAAACTGAATATGGTGATGAATATGGCTATTTATAAGACCAATAACAGAAAATAAAAAAAATAAAAAAAAAACGTGGGAATTAAATGCCCAATTACTAGGATATATTGGTAATTTGTAACAGCCTCTTTAACCTTATAGAACTGAGAGTTTCAGCCACTTTTACATAAGCTTCCCCTTGGGGTCGCCCAAAGCTCTCTCTTTTCTTTCTTTAGCCTTTCTTCCAAAAATAAAACCCTATTCCCTTCACCATCCGCTGCCAGTGAAGAAACCACACAGCTGCGTTGTTCTTGGAGAAGTTAAACATCAGAATTGCTTCAAGGGGCTTCTTCTACGAACTTTAATTTCACTCATGTTGTTCTTGATATTTATATAGTCTGTAATCATGTTGTTCTTCATAGCTGGGGATTTTGATGTAGCTTTGCAAAACTATTCTATGTTATTAAGTTAAAGTATTCGATTCATTAATCTGTTTTCTTGTTTCATTCACTGATTTTATAGTTCAATTTGTTTGTTTATCTTAATGTTTAATCACCATTAGGGTTTCTTACAGATTATTTGATTAAGGTTATAGTACACATCATGCTTAATCTTGGTAGACATGTGAATGAATGAAGAAACTGCTATGCATACATCCTACCATGTGATTTCTTTGGTTCTTGGAAGTTATCTTGTTCTTAATAGATTCTTATTTGGTAATCTAAGTTCAACATCACAACTAGGTTGCGGATTAGGAGTACTTGATCACAACCACACATCAAATGGATGAATGCATTTTGGAGATTGGAGAGTTGAATGCATTTTGACTTAATTTTCATGGAATTGGCTTGTAACTGAGAAATCGGTATCCCTAGTTCCATTCCCATTATTTATGAATCAACTTATCATTTATCTTTATATTTCTTGCATTTTTAAGTTATTTTAGTTTTCAATTGAAAAATCTAAATTCAGTTTGCGTTTTCATTGTTTAGTTAGGGTTTACATAAAGCTAGTAATTTGTAGGGTTCTAATTAGTCCCTGTGATTCAACACCTTTACTTGTGCCACTATACTATCCTTATTTTTGCACTTGAAAGGAACACAACACTAACCAAATGAATATTACACACTCAGTTTTTATAAGAGAAATCCTAATTACTTTAACCAAATACTAACAAATTTACTAACTGTATTTCTAACTGTATTACTTAATACTCCTCCTCAATCTCAACTGGGAAAATCCAATTTGAGATTGAAAGAACATCTGTAATCAATACTATGAAACCTAGAAAAACATAACAAACTTGAACCAACTGCAATCTTGCAATCCTTCTGTTCAGTAGAAAAAGAACCAATTTACTGGCACTGCTCAATTCTCCATGCTGCCTTTTTCCTGTCTTACTTTTCATCTTCTTAGGCAGATCCAAATAACCAAGTTTTGGTTCTGGAGGAACCCCACATGTATTTTCATTAGTTTCCAAATAGGCTTGCTTATGCAGCTTATTTTCCTTGATCCCAATCTGAGACCTGAAATAATCCCCACTTGCTTTGCTGATAATTCGGTTTCCATCAGTCACAAACAATGGTATCATACTTGGACTAGATGCACAAACTCAATATCTAGCCATCAATTACCTTCAAAGTCTCATCAGTGCCCAAAATTTTGTAAGTCCACTGCTGAAATAGAGAATCAAAACATTGAAAGTAACGGTTATGAAGCAAATGGTAGAAGAAGAATAATAGCTAGAATTAACACCCATCCTCTGCCTCTAACATAAGTTTCTCAAAGGACAACCTTCCATAAAATTGTCATAGCACACCTTCATGCCGGTATAACAACTTCTTACAGGTTTACCCTTCGTGGGATTTACCGTCAACAATCTCATTCAACTTGGCTTCAACCTTTAATATTTACAAAAACAGAAAATTAACAAACTATAGTGTGACATCGACCTTAACTATAGCATCACAAGATCGCCCTTTGTGGATTTTACCAAAAAAACTACTACTTTGAACAATGGCATCGGCCTTCACAATTTCAACAACTGAAAATCAAAATCTATGTAGGATTACCCTTCGTGGGATTTACCTACTCAAGATACAGGATTACCTTTTGTGGGATTTACCGTTGACAACTTCTTCTACCCTTCGTGGGATTTACCTATTCACATCATGGAATTACCCTTCGTAGGATTTACCGTTTACAACTTCTTCAAACTTCATCTTATAACTGGACTTATAGTAGATTCATGCTAACAATTGAGTTGATTAGACTTTGAAATTATAGGCTGAGATAAGAAAACATATTGCACAAACTCCTCAATAAACACCTGAACAATCTTTTCAAACATTACACTTCTCATTTTGGCATAAACCATAATCTGAATAACCATTTCGCAGAAAAAAAATCAAACCCATCAAAGAGAGATGTGACCAACAATGCACTGTGTGCATTTTAGAATGTGACCAACATTCTCTGTAAACCTTCAAATGCAGACTGCTTCAAGGCAAAAGAAAGATGGCTCCAAGCCAAAAGAAAGTGTGTTTGCTACTTTGTGTATAACTCTAAGCCATTCTTGAACTAGAACAACTTTGTGCCCAATACTCTGATCATAAATCTGGCGAGCTGAATGTGCAATACCTTCATCCTCATGCAGCCTTTGATTCAAGCATAGGCATGAACCCAACCTTTCTTTTAGAACTATCAGGGATAATTGGAAGTAAAGATCTTAGTTTGTCAAGAGAGAAAATAAGCAGCAAAACATCAAAGATGCAGAACCCAAAGAGAACAAAGAACTATCTTGTCTGGAGCAATTAGTCGAAACCGTTAACAACCACCAAAAAAACCCAGAAAAGTTTCATTCTAATTATTCCAGAATTCGGAGAAAATGGACTAAAAAAACATAACCTTCACATGAAAATTTTGAGTTAGGCATTTCGACAAACACCTGGACTGCACACATGTCTAATCTTTCTTCCATACCAGATAACAGAGTACATATCAAATAATTCACTGACCCATTTCTTCAAACAGTTGGAAAGCACACAAATTAGAACTTGAAGAAATCTCAAGATTTGTAATCTTGAACAAACAAACACCACCAAAGAATTCAGAAAGTGATTTCTACATGTAAGTGTGATTGATTTAATCACCATGATTAAGGTTCGACTACTATATACAAAAAACCTGGATCACGGTGTACATATACTGGCCATAATTGCTTGACAAATATCATCAACAGAAACTCTTAATGTGAAATGCCTATGTCCTTTCATTCTCTGACTTTTATAAAGTTCCCTGCTTGACTATTATATCGACAACACTTCAACCAGGACCATAGATGCCTCTGAGCCGAAATACGAAAAGGAAGAATGGAGACAACCATGTGCGTATGGTTCTTGATAGCATCAAGGATGATCACATCTAGTTCATTTGCATCAAAAAGTAAATCTCAAAGCTCATTTCTTCCTTAAGTTTCTTCTTCTTGTTAATGCTAGTGCAAATAGCAGAGACATCTCATACGTGGTTCTTGAGCTCGAGCCCCAGGCGCTAGCCGACGAAACCCATTCCAGCGATGAACATTTGGTTCTGTGATTTGAACTTTGTGTCAGTCATTCGGAAGATAGAACGTTTCGGGAGATGTGAAGGCGTCGGTGGAGAAATCTCCTAATCAAACAATTAACCCAACAATCGCAGAAAATTCAACCCAAGAACAATTATGGAAACAACGAAAATCTAATGGAAGTTTGAAGAGAAACTAAACTAGGAAAAAAAAAATGTAAACTACTACGAAAAGAAACCACCAGAATCCATGGCATGAGCCTGGTGGCTCTGATACCATGTTAACTACATTGCAATGTTTGGGAATCGAAGGGAAAGTCAAGAGGAAATGATGGATGAACACAGAGATATTAGAGAGAGAGAGTTTAGAGAGAGAAATATAATTTGTATTAACTAACCAAATGAATATTACATACTCTGTTTTTATGAGAGAAATCCTAACTACTTTAACCAAATACTAACAAACTTACTAACTGTATTACTTAATACTCTTTACCAACCCTTTCGAATTAGGAAACCAAGAATAGTTTTGATTCATTGGCAGTATCTATTAGTATACCATCTATTAGAATTCCTACAAAGTTTACTTTCGTCGAGATTCCATAAATGTCTTGAGCAACAACCTAGTGCTAAAGTGGTAGCACTTGACGGAAGAACATCTGGGTGATAGCCACTTTTGGTCCCTAATAGCACTAATCTTTTCAAACGCACAAGTGATCGTTTCGGATCTTCAGGAGGAAGATCGACTTTCATTTAAGTCCATTCTAAAGTAGATTATTAGGAAATTCCTTTTCCCGGCCTTAGGACATTTTAACCAATACTAGTTTTAGAGTTTCTTTTGGTGTTGTACTTGTCATTTTGATGAGCACAGGCACAGGTGTACGAGTTGTTATACCTACGGTCAGTAGAAATCTCTGATGTAGTAAGTATTTTCTTTAGAATTAATGAAACCACCTCACAAGAATAGTTCATTAACATTCATCTGAAATCATCTACCCAAGCGAGATCTAACCTGTAATCAGCCTATGGTGGGGCTACTAATTGAAGATATTGTCTGATATTTAGGAGCTGTCAACCATTATTCAGGCAGTATGATTTCTGATACCAGACACATGCTAGTATCTGGGAATGATACCTTTATACAAGAACAACGGGTAACAAGCAATATTAAAAATAGCATGAATGCATTAATTAGCGGCATGATGGTCAGACTAATTAATAATGATTACTTGAGCCGAAGAAATAAAATCGTGGAAATTAGGAACAAGCCTTGTAGGAGGACCGTAAACTCGCAGTTGTGTTAACCATTTTACCCAACTAGGTAAACAGAACATTCTCGATCAGTCACCTTTCTGATCACTACCACAGGAAAACATTAGAATTGTAACACGCGTCGTAGAGAAATGAAGTAGTATTGTACGTTTTGAGGACGTATAATTTTGGCGTCATTTCTCAAAATTTTACTTGGGATATCACCAAATGGTGAAATGAAGGACATCATCGATCCACTTTCTCGTACTACACAAGTTATCCTTGCGTCTTTTTGAACAAGTCCTACATTATTTCGAGAACTTTGTTACTAAAGCTTACCGATTAGGAATTTATCCAACCAAATACATTATCTAGGGAATCTCAAACCTATCCGCGAAGGTGAAAGGCCAAACCTTAGGATCGTACCTAGATTTTAACAACATAATCGGATGACAATTAAAAATCGTTAACCCCTACTTCAAGTTGATGGTTTCTCTAACCAACTTTTGGAACCCGAGTTTTCTTCCATAGCCTGACGAATTCGTTTTAGTCTTACAGACGACTTTCCCACCTACTTCAGCAACGAGATCAAATTTTCTAAACACTAATAGTCTGCTTTATAGCAAATTTCTCAAATGTCATTTTTGTTTAAATTGGTACTCTTCTTGGGATATGTGATCTTAGTAGACAATATTCTTTTTTTTCTTTTCCAAAAAGGTTTTAGTGGAAGAAGGTTGAAATCCTCACAAAGTGTTGTGAAATACGTGATATCCTTTGTTTTGTCGGTTTTATCGGTCGTTCGTTAGCGATTTTTTGGCTATGGCATTTTTCTTCACATGTCAACCGAGGAAAGTTAGTTTAGTTGTGATGCTAATTATGAATAAAGTTTCTGATAAGCGAATTGTTGTCTCACCTCACCTTTGTTTTACACCTTTCAATGACATTGATCAATTCGAAATCCACGGCGACTTTTTCTTTGGATGTTTTGGCTATGTAGATCCAGCATGAGGGAGTATCACTTATCTTTCCCAATGGTTAGAACCATTCAAAATGAACCATCTTATTCATGGCCTAGGGTCAATAGTTATCATCTTCATTTAAAAACCGGATGACATTTCTCTGTGGAGAAAAGTGTCCAAAATCTTTACTAACCTTAGACCTCTCAAATACATCTTCATTAGAAAGGAACTAGATTTCTGACTGTGGTGATGGAAAAACCAAATCAATGCCTATGATTGCACCATTATGTGTTATCCCAATTGTGCAAACATAATTACTAATTACCGTAGCAAAATACATATCTACCCTTGAACATTTTCAACTTGTCCTACCTCATTTCAATTGGAATTCATGAGTATTGATATGATGTTACTTACAAATCATCAAGAATCATTTGAGTGGTTATAATCACTTTTAGTATTCAAATAGAGATGGGGAAATATCAGCATAGACTTCCGGTATAAGGTGTTTTGCACATGTGGAGATTATGGTGATGTTTCAGTGATTATCGACCAACTTGACAAGCTAACTTACTTTTCATTGGTCCAGAGGGACTACATTTTAGACCACTTGGTCAAATTTCTCATTTTTGAATTTATCGGATTTTCTGGCATTTCGATCGACATCTACTTTGACCGTGATTCCATAGTCACCTCCTTGTGCTTGAAGGCATTCCAGTTAACCTTGAGTACATAGTCACCTCCTTGTGCTTGAAGGCATTCCAGTTAACCTTGAGTACATTTCTACCCTATTGGACTTTGTATTGTTTCTAAATCAGACAAATCGTTTAGGAAAATCACTCAAACATCTAATTTTTAGCTGTGACCATTCATTCTTCAATCACCCAACAAATACTCTGCTGAACGAATCTTTACCATTGGTGATTAAATATTACGGAAGCTACCATTGTAGCGAGATGTTATGCATTTGATCTAGTTATCTTATACTCTAGATTTGATGGACTTGTCTTGACCCTCAAATTCTTGAGTGTTCGTTTAGCCTTCTAGACATTGTTTTTTGCTAAACCTGAGAGAAAATTCATAATGAATCTACCTGCTGAGGCATATGTGAATTACAATGTTTGGTTGCATAGTGTGCATGACATTATTGTATCTCACTGTGGTGCTCGTATCGCTTCCAAGTCTTGGAAAATCTTCTTGAAAGTCATGGGTGCAAAGTTGTCATTCAATACCCTATTTTACCCTCAGACTAATGGCCAGTCTAAATGAACTATCTAAACCTTAGAGAACATGTTGCTTTTGCCTGTTCTGCAGTTTTAGCATGACTATTACAGATATCTATCTTTGTTTAAGTTGCATACAACTATAGTTATTTTTCTGGTTTATCTATTTAGCTATAGTATTGTTTAAGCCGTTCTATAGAGATTTTACTCATAGAACACGATTGACAGACGAGTATTGCGAACAGGTATTCGAATGATCGAGATTACGATATAGAAAATTGTATAATATTGATGATGTTGCCCAAGAGGGTCGTGCGTGAGCACGATCGAGGCTTTGATCAAACGATGTATGTGTATTTCCCAATGGGGGCATGATGGTAATATTTCACCATCAGGAATTTATTACTTGCTTATCAAGACAACAATGTGTTGTTAGTATTACGGGTTGCATACTATAATATCGGTAACTTATTTATTGGATTCATTAAGCAAGTGGACAAATAGGCCATCTACGTTAGCATTTGTATTTGTTTATTTAATTAGTTATTTATTGTTTGGGCTTGACCCAAAGATACTACACACTTATCTTCGGAGTACGTGATGCAACGAGTGCGTAGGTGAAAAATATTTTATGTCCAATTTTAATTTCTATACAATTATTGTAACTTTACGTTATTATATATATGTATTTTGATGTGATGTTATTATACATATATAAATATTTTCGATTTTATGTTTTTATAAAAGGTATTATATTATACTATTGTACTAATGGAGAATGAAAGTATGAGTTTGGAGGCATGAAAGAGGAATCATTGCAATCCGATCACGACGGAATGACATTCTCTTTTATGCAACCGCTCCAGCTTGATTTCTTCTTTATATATTTTCTTTCTATTTTGAGTATTTTCTGTATAGCATCCTATTTCACATTTCGGGGACAAAATTTTTTTAAGGTGGGTAGACTGTGACAACCTGTCCCTAATTTTACGATTTTATTAATTTTGAAAGAGTGAATGGACAAAAATGCACCTAGAGATGAGATTGTTGACTTTCGTTGACTGTCATTTGGGACACGTATGAGCTATTATTTTACTGTAGCATCAAAGTACTTGATGATACGAACATGTAGGCGCAAGCGTAATCGAATTTGGAGCTACGATAAAGATTTTACAGAACTACGAAACTTGAGAGTGTTTTATGAAATTTAAATTTTAGGTATTTTATTATTTTATTATTTTCTGAGTTGCTATTTTAAATATTTTATAATTTTTGTGGCCTGTGGGGCGCACACCCACACAAACTCTCCACTGTCTTCTTGCCATGTTTCCTCTTTTCCACCACTCTTAAATGCCTCTCTCTTCTCTCTCCCCTCTCTCTCCCTCTCTCTCTCTCTCTTTTACAAGGTCTGGCTTGGTATGGAATACCGAACCGAAACTAGTATCTCGAATCCCAAACCGAAATTTTTCAGGATGAGAATTTGAAAACCAATTCCAAACAAATTTTTGGGAATCCCAAAATATTTTCAGGATTTCGAGACAAATCGGGAATCCCCAATTGAAATATGAAATTATGAATTGTTCTTCAAATATATTCTACTATCAAACTATTTAAATTCAACATTCCACATGAATATTAAACACAATGGAAGTGAACTAAAGTAAGCAGAGCTGACCAACTTTTAATCAATTTTCATGTTTACTATGCGAATAATTAGTTCTCGTATGGGAAGTGGACGAAGAAAAATCAGGAGGCGAACATACCAGCCTTAACTCTGAAAATTCCTCCCACTGTTTCAAGGGCATCAATTGTTCTGGACACTTGGCAATCTCAGGGATCTAAGCACTCTGCTCCTTTTTAAATTTACTTCTATCAACCCTGGCTATCTTCACTTTCGGAATTTGGGCAGCTTCCCGCCTAATAAAGAGAGACAAATACCATTAGTACAATTATCACCTTCAAACTTACTCAGGATTGCCACATGACTACCTAAGCACATCCCCTTATACATTGATCTATTGGCAATGGAATCAAATAAAAAAAGAAATATTTCTGAGTCAAACAGGTTTCTCACATAAAGGACAAAATAATTAAACCAACCTATTAAATCTATTTAAAACATCTTCAAAAATTAGAACTCATAAGAAGCTGAGAGACAGAGAGCGATTCAATAGTTTCATCTTCATCAAGTCTTTCTAATGTGCCAAAATTTTAGTTATAGAGGCTTCTTTTTGGTTCAAATCTCGCTCTCAATGAATTTGATTAGTCGCTCACCATATGACATTTTGACTTCGACCTTTACACAATTCCTGACAGCCGAACTTTAGCAACTTTTGGCAAAAGCTCTCAGTGGATGCACCGCATTTCAGATGCTTTAGCCAATAGGTGATCTGGACTGTGAAGATATGGACCACCGATCTATTTTCTAACACTCTCGCTTAACCTTGGGCTCTCTAATTATGAAATTGAACATAAATACGAAGAGTGTTGCAGGGATATAAACACAGAGATCTTCCACTCTAAGACCATTCGAACCCTAAATTAAATTTCAAACCTTAAATTAATTCCAAAATTTACCTGTTTGGGATAAAATCGGTGCACAGTGCACTAGATGAAGAAGACTCTCAGACTTTGAGTGTCTAATAGAGAAAATCGCGAGAGAGAGCAGTGGTCATGGCTCTGTCCTCTGTGTGGTGAAGGAAGGCTCCACAGTGAGGGCTGAGAAGTCGAGAGAGAGAGAGAGAGAAAGAGATCAGAGAAGTCAGTCGAGAGAGAGGTGAGTCACTTGTGTGATGTGGCCGGATTCGAAGACGGCAAATAAGGAGGAGGAGAGAGATCGAGAGAAATTAGTGAGGATGAGAGAGCATGGTGATGTGAGGTTGAGAAAGAGAGTGACTAAGTCAGGTTTATTTTGGATTCAACGGTTGAGATTAAATCTCAACCAAATCCGACGGCTATTACAATTCCAAATATATATTTAAAATTAAATAATATATACATATATATATATATATATATATATATATATATTATTTCGGTTCAGTTTGGGATTACCGAACGAATGAAAATGTAAGATTGATTCCCGTACCGAAATTTCAGGATTAGGTACCGAAATTTTCTGGATTTTCAGTTTGGGATTTTTTTGGATTTGGTTTGGAATTTTCGGTATTTTTTTCCACCCTTATCTGTTACTCTCACTTCTCCTTCACCTTTCTCTCGTGTCTCACCCTGCAACCACAACGGCGACACCGGCGTCCACCAATCGCCATCTCCTCCAGCAAACTCCAGCAAACCGCCACCTGGCTTTTCTTTCTCTTCCCTCTTCCCTCAGTCTTTCTCTCGTCCCCCTTAAACTCTCTTACTCTCCTGTCTTTTTGGGATGCACTGAGATGGTGCAACGGCAAACACCGAGCACCACCATCGTCGTTTCAACCACAAAAAAACTCACTCCATTCTCTCCTTCGGATTTTGCACTCTTTGGACTCTGTGCACACTGCACATAAACGTAATGGGGAACGCCGCCATGTTTTTCGGCTAGTTTGCAAACTTTCGACAAAGGTAAGCTATGAAAACAACCTAAAAAATTCTTGGATCATGTTTTAGAATATGTTCTAGCTTTCTTAAGGGTTTTGGTATAGAACCGCTGCAGGGAAGACTTCCTAGATTTTTCAGTGACTTTCAAGCCTTTTTCCAGCCACTTCCGGCTAAGGTCTAGGAACCCAATGGTATATTTCGACTCCTTGTTTCTTGGGCTTCATTTTGATATATTCAATGATTAGGTTAAGTAAAGTTTTGTGGTTGATCAGAGCTGGGAGCTTCCAACCTTTCGTCTACATTGGATGTGGCAACCAGCGAGTCCAAACAGGTCAACCAAACCGAGTACAGAAACAGAAAAAAATAATAAAATAAAATGGGGCCTAAGCCCAAACATTTGGGCCAACTCGGCACAAACCTTTGGGCTATTGTTCCAACCCAGCCTAATTCTAAAATGGGCTCAGAATATTCTTGGAATATTCTCTGGAATATTCCTCATGTTGACTTTTTCAAAATTTTCTCGGAAACCCCCTTAGGCTAATTTCGACATTCTAAGTCAGTTTTTGACATCCATTTAGTGAATTTCAAAGTTTTAACGTGGTTGATTGTTGGGGCGGCTCGGTTGACTTTTTAGGATTGATCGTTTACTTTTTACAAAATTTGTCTGGGACCCTTCTTAGCGTATTTCGACGCGTTGATTCCAAATCCACCGTCCGTTTCTTCAAATTTAATTGTTTCAGTAGAGTTTTACTAACGGGCCTTAATATTATGGTTAGGTGCGATTATTATCGGAGATTTCGGCTTTCCTAGTTCGAACAGCTGCGACCTCGCAAATAATTGTGAGTAGGTCTTTGCTTTTAAATATATTTATTTAGTTTCTATTTATATATTTGAAAAAGAATTTCTTACGTATGCCTAGATTAGTCTAATGTTTATAAAAATTAGCAAAATGATGAAATTTACGAAATTATCCTAAATCCTACAGGATACACAAGTATGCATGCCTTTGTGGGATTTTAATTGTGGCCATGATTAAATTTTATTGAATAGTATTATGTCGACATAAATTATTGATTTGCCGCTATATGATTTTATTTATGTTACTTGCTCATTGTTGCTACACCGGTGTTAGTACTCACCTGGGCTACGGCTAGTCTTTCACGTGTATGTTCACATCGCATCGTACGCTCACTTTAGTTCCATTGTAGGTTTCAGTCCTGTTCTAGATTGTTATAGGCTACTAGGACTCGTATGTGATGCGCATAGCGCCAGTCTTCACGTAATTGTAGTATTAGAGTGTAAATCATTATTACACCAAGTCTTGTCCATGTCAGAATACCTCTGTATGAACTCGTGTGTCAGCATATGTCAATGAGTAATCGATGTGATATGTTCATTTCTGCAAGATAATTTGATTAATGGTACCTATTTACGCATTTTGTGACATATTGAATTCTTGAAATATTATAGGTTACAGTAAGTGTTTTCATACTATACATAGTATGTATATTTGGAAACTATACTTGTAACATCCCACATCGCCCAGGGGAGTGGATCTTGTAAGCCTTATATTTATATTCCCATCTCTACTTAGCACGAGGCATTTTGGGAGCTCACTGGCTTCGGGTTTCATGGGAACTCCGAAGTTAAGCGAGTAGCGCACGAGAGCACTTCCATGATGGGTGACCTACTGGGAATTTCTCGTGTGAGTTCCTAGAAACAAAACCGTGAAGGTATGGTTGGGGCCCAAAGCGGACAATATCGTGCTACGGTGGAGTCGAGCCCGGAATGTGGTGTGACCTGGGCCGGGATGTGACAATTTGGTATCAAAGACAATCCTTGGCGGGAAGTGTGCCGACAAGGACGTCAGGCCCCTAAGGGGTGGATTGTAACATTCCACATTGCCCAGGAGAGTGAATCTTGTAAGCCTTATATGTATATTCTCATCTCTACTTAGCATGAGGCCTTTTGGGAGCTCACTGTCTTCGGGTTTTATAGGAACTTCGAAGTTAAGCGAGTAACATGCGAGAGCACTCCCATGATGGGTGACCCACTGGGAAGTTCTTGTGTGAGTTCCCAGAAAAAAAAACCGTGAGAGCGTGATCGGGCCCAAAGCGAACAATATCGTGCTATGGTGATAGAGCGGGCTCGGGATGTGGTGGACCCTGGGCCGGGATGTGACAATACTTGTTTTACGGTAAGGGGTTATAATGTTTTCAAAAAGGCTTTTATAAAACTTTATTTTTAGGCCCACTCACCCTTATTTTTCACCCCTCCAGGTCTTAGTGCTAAGTTTTCGTGTCGACGAAGATTATTGGCAAATCTTGGTATAGGTGGTTACCTTCGATGGTATGATTCTCTTCCTACCTTACTGTACTTTACTTATGCTCTAACATCATGTGTGAAATGGGTTCATTCTTGCTCATAAGCACACTCTTATATTTAGGCACTTTTAGGTTTAAATTTATTCATATTTTCCACATCACTACACTTTGTGGCTTCATCACCTTTCTGGTGTTGGTCAGCACAACTCGATTTGAACTCCAGTAGACATTCCGGGTCGAGGTGTGTCATATTGGCTATTTTAATTATTTTTTCTCATTTTTTACTTGATCCTATGTTAAGTTAAACGCTTATGGCTTAGAATTTAGCTCTCAAATTGCAGGCAAATTCCAAAGCCTAAGTCATAAGCTTCACCACAACTAAAAAATGTTCATTCTAAAACCCTAAATCCTCCTCAAAAAAACTTATTTCTTAATTTTGAAAACCCCTATTTTACATTCTAAACTAACATTGTCAAACCTCAAACAACCAATACCAGAACCTAGAAGCATTAAAATAATTAATAGGGTAATTTTCATTTTACTACTCTCTAAGTATTGTGAAATTATAACTTTCATACCTCAAATTGTTTTTCATCCCACTTTCATACATAAAGTTTGAATTTTGTGACACTTTCATATTTCCGTTAACCTTCAAGTCAAAAAACTCAGTTAACCGAAGACATGGCACTTCTAAATGATGATTGTGCAAAAATGAGACACTATAAGTCCCACGTGATCATATGGAACGTTAGAAAAATTAAAATGTTTTTATAGCCCACTCCCTTCTCCAATAAGAACCACCTCCTTCTCCATCCAAAGTTGGGTTCTTCCTCCACACCCGCATCTCTAGATCCAGATCTTCCAACAGCTCGAGAAGGCAAAATCAATTGTGCCCTCGATTCCACCACAGTCAACCATGTTGTGTCTAAGCGTCCGAGGTCCCCTAAGCCAATCTAGTGAGAGAGATTAGATTGTAATCACAAAAATAAGAAAAAGGAAAAACATAAATTGTACAAATTCCAGAAATATAATCAATTGATTTTATTCATCAAACTCCGAATTAAATTTTTCATTCACTTTTATTTTCTTTTGTGTCAAAATATATACAAATGACAAAAATGGCACACTGTCTGGTGGTGGTACTGTAATACCCTGAAAAATTAAAATATAAATTAGTTATATTTATGGTTATGTGGGGGAAAATAAAAAATAAATAAAATAAATAAAATAAAAAATAGATAGATTGAGTTATGGTTACGAAACTCGAATGCGGAAAATGTGAAATCCCGCTTAGGGATTTTATTATTATTTATGTCGTATAATTTTTTGTTAAGTGGGAAATGACGAAAATGTCCCATTTTTGGTTAATGTAATTATACGAGGACGTATTTTATCCTCATATATTTTATCGTATTTCTTGATATATTTGGATAGAACTCGATTTCACGAGCGTGTAGGCGCAAACCATTCATGAAACAGAGTTATAACAAATAAGTTATGAACGAGCAATGTTAATGACATTTTGGTAATTTTAACCTTCTTTAGAAGGCTCCACATTTTCTGGAGCCATGTGATACGCCACGTGTGTGACTGGGATGAAAGGAAAAGAAAAGAAGAGAGAGATGGACGGCTGGGATGAGCAGGAGAGAAAGGAAGAATGGGACCAGCCAATTAGGACGAGAGGAAATGAGGGGAAATGAGGGAGAAGAAAAATACAGAACCCAATCTCCCTTCAACCCGATTACATTTCGACCCGACCTGACTTTTTTTTTCAATTCCGACCACCATTGACGATGGGACTGGTACTAAAATGATCCTTACCTCGAAATCAGTAGTTCTCTCTACCAATTCCACCCAAAAATATAGGAAATTGGCCTTAAATTTGGGATAAACCGCACGGTGGGTGCGGGGGTTCTTGTCGTCGATCCTCCCATTTCCGAAACAAATTCCTTCAATCACTGCCACCTATAGCATCCTCTTGAGTCCAAGTTTGGGAGCGGCGAAGCTGTTTTGGAGTCGAATCAAGACCACCCAAATCAAGGATTTTCGACGGATCGAAAGCGATTTTAGGTGTTTCCCGACCGAATTGGACTTCGACCCAAGTATGAAAGTTATTCCACTCATTGAACTCTACTTTCCTGTAAAATTTGATAATTTTTAGAGTTAGTCGGAAAATTGGGTTTCCATTCGCCACCCACGGCAACGCATGGCCAGTGGGCCGATGCTGCCATTTTGTGTAAATTTTGATATCTAATTGATGTGTTTCGATTATTAAACCTAATGTAGGTTATTTGGGTAACTTGAATGTCTTCGGAAATGGATTGAAAATGAAAGGTGAACTATGAAAGCCTTGATCCCGTATGAAATGGTACGTAGGCAGTCTAATGAGAAGCTTAATGCAGTCATTATATAATTGAGATTAATATTTTGTTGGAAATTTAAGGGAAGATACAAAATTATGGTGGATAAATTGAAAATTAAATCTTATGTTTTTAGTAAGTAAATTTTGGTTTTAGATTTTGTGAGTGATTAGGAAATTTAATAAAGAATTGTGATTAATAGTAGTTTATTAAACAAGAGTTTAATTTTGGCTTTTAAGGTAGCTTAGGATTCTTTTGACAATGAGTAGATGTTTCACAGATGGTGCATGCATAAACTGGCTAACCAAGCTCACAACATAGGTAATATCAGGTTGAGTTATTGTAAGGTATATAAGTTTTCCAACTAACCTTTTGTAGTGACTCACATCGGTGAGAACTTCTCCATCCATATCAAGCTTTAGCGTGCTATCAAGAGGGGTTGCAGCCGACTTGCAATCAAGTAATTCAGCCTCAGTAAGAAGATCCACAATGTACTTATGTTGGTTTAGGAACAAACCCTTTTGAGATGTTGCCATTTCAATGCCAAGAAAATATTTTAATCTCCCCAGGTCTTTAATGGCAAAAGTGTGATTGAGAGATTGCTTGAGAGCTTCATTTTCAATTTCATTTTCACCAGTGAAAATGAGATCGTCTACATAGATGAGAACCACCAATAGATCAGCTGATCCTTTACGAATGAGCAAAGATGAGTCTGCATTACTTCAAATAAAACCAGCAACTTCCAACACATAACTCAACTTTGCATACCATGCACGTAGAGACAGTTTCAACCTGTAAATTGCTTTGTGCGGCCTATAAACCATACCATTATTTGCTTGAGAAGAACCTGGTGGAGGTTACATATATACTTCCTCTTGTAAATCCCTATGGAGGAACGCATTTTTGACATCCATTTGATACAACGACCAATCACAATTCACAGCCACTGAAAGAAGAACTTTAACAATATTCATTTTGGCTATTGGGGCAAATGTCTCCTTGTAGTCTACTCCAAATATCTGAGTAAAACCACGTGCAACCAATCTGGCCTTCTGACATTTAATTGATTCATCAGCCTTAAACTTTGTCTATAAATCCACCTACTCCCAACAGCTTATTTTCCCAGAGGTAACTTCATAATGCTCCATGTTTAGTTGCCATCCAAGGCATGAAGTTCATCTTTCATAGCATTTCTCCATTCAGGAGTTAGTTGAGCTTCTTGAAAGGTTCGCAGTTCAATGTGTCGGGAGATTTCAGCAAGGAACATAGTCTAGGAACCTTGGTGGAGGTTGTCAAACACGAACTGGGATACACCTTATAGAAGGCAAAATAAGAACCTTCTCTTGACTTACATCTTAAGTAGACCCATCATCGTCCCCCTGATTGCTAGGTTGTGAGGGTGCATGAGTAGTATCATTCACACTTTCTTCTTGTCCATGATTGCTAGTGGCTTCATGACCCAAAACACTAAGTGATCAACGCATGCAGGCAAAGGGAATAAGTCACACATCAATTCCCCCTCTCGTGAGTGAGCAGCCTTCTTCCTAGACACAATAATTTTGTTAGGGACATGATGAAAACATTTGTAACCTTTTTGTGTTAACGAATATCCCATGAAGACACACTTTATAGCCCTAGCATCCAATTTGTCACAGTGAGATACTTGAACATGTACACAGCAAGTGCAGCCAAATACCCTCAAGTGTGATAAAGTTATAGGCCTTCCATTAAGAGTTTCATAAGGAGACAAACTCTAAAACACAACTAGGCAATCGGTTGATTAAATAAGTTCCAGCAAGTATGGGTTGTGACCAAAATCTCTTTGGAATGTTCTTGTGCAACATCAATACACGAGTCTTCTCAAGTAAGTCTTTGTTCTTCCTTTTAGAGATCCCATTTTGTTATGGGGTTCCCACACAGCTCAATTGGTGAATAATACCATGAGAGCTCAAATATTGATTCATATTGTTGGATAAGAACTCAGTGCCATTATCGGTTCTTAGGTTCTTAATAGTTAAATGGAATTGAGCTATGACAAGTTCATGAAAATCTTTAAACATAGCGAAGACCTCATTTTTGGATTCCAAGAGATATAGCCATGTAGTTCTAGTAAAGTCAACCACAAACATAACAAAATATTTATATCCATAAAAAGATTTACTAGTTGGACCTTAAACATTGGAGTATACAGGTTCAAAAGGTTTGCTAGCCTAGACATTGAGGAACCAAAAGAAAGTCTAGTAAACTTGGAGAACTGACATGTATCACACATTATAGGTGATTGGTACATTTTGGGAAAAAGTTTAAACAAAACAACCTCTGATAGATGGGCTAATCTTTGGTGCTAGATTTGTTGGTCCTTGGGAAAAATTGAATCAACCTAAAAGGCTTTGACTAGATAAGGTTCATCACCTTTCTTCGAGCTTCTTCATGTTGAACTGTAGAACACATTGTTTTGAACGCATGAAGTTCAACACTCATCAAGATGTGGCTTCTGAGATCCTCATAATTCGAGTTCAAGCTAGCAAGCAACTGATATATCTTGTCTTCTCCAACCCTTTTCATAAGAACAACAACGTCAATGGTATGAGGTATATAAACATCTAACTTATTCTACATAGTCTTGAGATTTCCCAAGTGTTGCACAAAGGATTCTCCATCTTGTTGAAGGCTGGCAATGTCCTTCTTTAGCTGGAAAACTCACGCATACTTGTTTTGATTCCCATACATGTCATTCACAGATTTCGACAAATTGTGTGAAGACTCTGAATAGCTGAAGATTTAGCAACATGTTTCTCCATTGAGTTGAGAAGCATCGATATAACCTGTTGGTCTTTGCATAACCAAGCCTTATATGTTAGAGACAAAGTAATCGATGCTTCGTTACTTCCATTGATAAACCCTAGTTTGCCTTTGCCTACCAAAGTAAGAGAGACTGCCCTGGACCAGGGTAAATAGTTGAACTCATTCAGTAAAACTGAACAAAGACCAAATTTGTTTTAACTTCAACATCAGATAAATTTGATGGGAAAATATGTGAGCTTTCACCATCCAGATGCACCGAGCATTCTTCAGCCATAGAGAAAGATTGAAGATGAACAATAACAGAATAAAATGGGCAAAGACAGGTCAAGGATAACACTGCTCTGATACCTTGTGGAAATTTAAGTTGGTTTGAATGTATTTTTCATAGAATGTATGAATGTACAAGGTAGTATAAGAAGAGAAAATAGGGGAATTAGTTACAAGCAACCTTCCCCTAAGTAAACTAAAACAAACTAGGTAAAACCTAAAGCTATCAATCTTCCTTAATTTAAGGGATTGCATTAAGCTGCTAAAACACATATCAACAAGTCAACTAGTCTTTAATTTGAGGGATCAAGCTTAATGATGAATCCTAGGGAAAAGCTGGTGTTCACAATTAGAGGATGACAGCTTAGGTAAGTCCATCAGTCACTTCATAACAACCTATATCTTCTGATACAGAGGCAGAGGGAAAGCTTGAAGCAGAATAAGGGAAGTTTGGACTCAATCAGTTGAATGTGGGTTGGAGGTAGGGCCATGCGACCTGTTTCACGAGGTGATTGTGGGTGGAGATTTTGTAGCTAGAGTTGTTGGCGAAGTTGTTGGCGGATGAGCTCCTGGTTTGGGTTCAGTTGAGGCAATGTAGCTGCGAAACATCACCGTTGTGGGCTGGGAAGCTGAAGCTGTGAAGGCGTTGAAGATGCTTGGTCACTAATCAAGGTAGGGTTGGTGGTGGTGGAGAGGAGGCTAAGCTTAATCACTGAGGTAGGATTAGGATTGGTGGTCACTCAAAGCCCGTCGCTTGAATGTCTTCGCCTCTTCTCTCTTTGTCTCGGCCATAATTTTCACCATCTTCGATCCCAATATCACACATTTTATCCCCTAACTATCCACCCCCTCCGCAATTACCCAATATTCCCTTCCGGTTCTTTTAATTTTTTTTTTTTTTTTTTTCCTTCTGTGCTTGGTTGAACCTTCAAAGAATTAGGGTTTCTGGAGAGGGTGGCAGGGTGAAGAAGAGTTTTCTAGTTTAGTTTTTTAATTTCTTATGTTTTAAAATTTTTGTTCAATGTCCACGTAGGGCCAGATTAACACGTGACGCCTAGTCATTGTCCACGTGGGCCACCTTAACATAGATTATGACGTAATGCTTAACAAAAGATGAAAGTGTCCCACAATCCTCAATCTAGTATGAGACTAAGATAAAAAACACTTGATATATGAAAGTTTGAAAACCACGATGCTTCAAGATAGTAAAGTGATAATTACCCTAATTAATATTCAAAATCATGATCAATGACAACTGATATTGTTGTCTAATGTTATTAATTTTCACTTGTAAGTAAAAGGTCTCGAGTGCAATTACACGGATGGCGATGATGTATTGTATTTGTGTTGAGTTTAATAACTAATTAGTGCTCAACCCATTGTGCGATCTACCCCAATTCTCCCTTCTACAATCATGCAGGCTTCAACATAACTTATGTTATATTTTGGCCAAAATAATTTTTAGACAAAAATACAGGGCTCAATTTTTCCATCTCCAGTCATGTAAGGCTATGATTTAACCCTCTTAAAGCAAGTCCACCCTACTAAGGCATGCAATTACTGCCCATGCAATTGAGCAAAGGCAATTATGCCTTAGTGAATAGTAATTACCCAAGTGCGTTTCTATCCTGTAAAATGATTTGCTCAGACAATTGGTATTAAAATATGTTTTTTAATAGAAAAAGATAATTTTATGTTTAATTTCAGATAGGATTTTTTTAACTAATCTTGTCACGTCACGTGTCATTATTTGAAACTGCTTCAATGCAATCTTCATTCCACGTTATACTTCAATGCAATCTTCATACATTCACAAAACTCGGCAAAATGACTTAATTGAGCACTTGTGGGGACTGAAACAAGCTTATGGTGGGAGGAAATGACGTTAGTTTATTTGGTGTGTTGCTTTTAAGGTGAAGTGCCGATTTAGTCCCTAAACTATCACCTCAGTAAAAATTAAATCCCCAAATTATTTTTTCGGTAAAATAAGTCCCGAAATTTATTAAAAATTGCTAATTTCATCCTTACTATTATAATCAAAGCTATTTTATCATATTTTTCGTCAACTTAAGTCACTTGACATATATTAAAGTGTAATACTGTCATTTTCTCACATACGGCTTAACATTTCATATAGGTTTTGAATCTAACGTCTAATTTACCCTCCAAAGTTAACTTACACTATTTCTCAAAAAAAAAAAAAAAACCCTTACACTATTTCTTATGAAAAATTACCAATTACTCTCCAAAGTTAACTCCATACACTATTTTTTTATGAAAAACTACCAATCTACCATCCAACGTATATCACATGCAATTAACGTAACAAGAATTGACAAAAAGTTGAATATAGTAGCTTTGAATATAATACTAGGGATGTAATTGGTAAATTTTTATAATTCAATGATTGATTTTTGTTTTAAAAAAAAATAGTTTAGGGACCTAATTTTTACTAAGGTGATAATTCAGAGATAAATTGGCAGTTCACCCTTGTTTTTATGTCATTTGATGTGTTGTTTTTATGTTGTTTCGCGTGTTCCTTGGTCTAATGAACAATTTCACTTCGAATAAAGATTGGTTGGAAGTATTTGAAAATATTAAAATGTGGTGTAGGGTGGAAAAGGATAGCTAGGAGCTTGGGTATTTATAGGATAAATTTTAATCTCATTTTTGTATTTTTCTAAATTTTGTATAACTTTTAATAATTTTTATGTAACCTAATTAATATGGGCAGTTGGATTACATTTTTTTTTGCAATCCAACAGCCCAGATTGTGACACGTTGTGCCCAACGGTAATAAGAGATTTTTTACTAATTTTTTTTTTTTTTTAAGTCGAAAAAATCTGAACTGTTGATGATAAATCTAATGGCTCAGAGTGTGAAGTGCAGGCCCATACATATTTTTTGGTCTGCTCACACATCATTCTCCGCGCGTGTAAACCACGTGCCTGGCGCAAAAAAAAAATATGAAAAAAAAAAAAAAAAAAAACAAGAAGAATAAGGTGGATGGCGTCATCTTAACGTCAAATCCACTAAGTTACAGACTAGGCTATTATTACCCTTGTGATGAGTCCAACGATGCTGGAGAGCCCAATAACTCGACTGATTGGGGTGTGGTAGAGTGCCCTTTTAAATTTTGGGAAATTGAATTTGCTTAATTGCCCAAGCAATTTGTATGGGTTAGACTTGCTCTTAGGCCATCTCCAAGGGCCAAACATAGTCCAAGGCTAAGTTTTAACCCCCTGAAATAGTATTTTTCTCATATATAGTCTGAGCTATATATGCATCTTTCAACCATACAAGCCTATGCACAAATATTTTATTAAGAAATTGTTATTAGCATACTAAAATTTGTGCACTTCGATCTTTTTATATTTAGAAAGAAAAATACACATGTGAGTTAGTGCACGATGAAATTTTTAGAGTAAATAATAGTTCATTTTATTAATTTTAACATATTATAAATTAAAGCAAAAACAAAAATAAATAAAAAACATAAAAACACGCATGTAGCCCTCCACCACCAAGCCCACCGAACTGCCTAGCCACACCCATCCACCAACCCAAACTCCCCACCCCCACCTAACGCCACCACCAGATTTCACCCAAGAAGAGATCGCCACCACCAGATTTCACCATCCCCAGATGAGAGAGAGATCCAAACTCCTCATCCCCTCCCCACCCACCACCATATTAACCCTAAAAGAGATCATCGCACCAGATGACACTCTCCCTAGACGCAAGGAGGGGAGCTTGAGAAGCCACGAGGACAGACGAGAAAGAAAAAGGAGAGAGAGAGAATCAAGAAGAGAGAGATGGGCAAAAAGAAAGTGGCCGGAGCCCACAAAAAATTTAGCCGTAGGCTACTGGATTTGCTATGTTTGGCAAGCTTGGTATCCATGTAGCCAACTGACAAGGATTTAGCCCTGTGCTGACCATGATGTAGCCCTCTTGTTGGAGAAGAATTTGTATTTTTTTTTTGGCTAAATAAGGCCTTTTGTGTTGAATTTTCGGGCATATAATCAGATTAATTTCATTCTAGTAATTAAATACATATCAGAGAACGTTAAATAACATTGATATGTAATCCCAATTACGTATCCAATTGGTTGTAAATCGATAATGCAACAAAAAAAGATGATAAAGAAAATTACTTGTAAGATTCCTTAACTTTACGTGTGCCACTTTGTAGAATCACCATTATGCTTGTGTTATTCCTCTTCATGATTGATCACGAGAAAACTTCTCAACGACGGATAATGGAGTGAAGAATTTGATAGTGCTAACAAATCACACTCACTTGGATTAAATCTATTGTGCACACTAGGGAATTTCAACTAAGGTTTTTCTTTCTTTTTCTCTGAGGGATAAATCTTTGCATTAGGTATATGAGAGAAAAACACATGGGGTATATATAATAACCCCTAGCCGTACCCTATAATGGGCTTAATGCCAAAGAGACTTTCTCCAACGGTGGACGACCAGCAAAATTCTTATACCTCACAGACTAGACGAACCGGATTGCTTATATTTATATATATTAGCATATGGGCACATACAAAGTGTGTGAGAATATTTTTTTTATTTTTGTTTTTGAAATAGAAGGAGAGAGGAAGGGAGTGATAGAGAATGTGGGAGTGGAATTTTTTTTTTTTTTTAATTAAAGATATGTTAGAATTGCATGCAGGTGAGGCTTTAAAAAAAAACACAGCAAAATTTGGTTGTGTGAAATTACATTTCTGCCCCACATTTCTTATTCATGTTCCTTTTTAATTAAAGGGTTAAACTGGTAATTTCATAGGGTTTTGGTTGACAATGAGTGTTTTATTAATTAGTAGTGATATATGTTAGGGTAAATTACACTTCATACCTCAGGTTTGGACTCTATTTCAATTCCTTACAATATCTTCAAAACATTTCACTTTCATACCTTAAGTACTATTTTATTTCAAAATAATACATTCGTTACATTTTCCGTTAAATGCTGATGTGGCTGCCACATGTGACAGCCCGTCCCGGACTTTTCGTACTGTAGGGGTGAAATGATGGTTTTGCCCCTAGTATGTTTGTTTCGTTGTGTGGTCATTTTTGGGTTTTGTTTGGTTGATTTTGGACTACACACACACCACACTCATTTCCCTCTCTCTCTGCCCTGTCTCAAGCCCCTCTCTCTCTCTCCCTTTCCTATCTTTTTGTACGGACAACACCACAAACCCTTGAAACCTTCACAGATCGAGGAAACAAGTGACACAGTTGTGCTCGTGAGGTCCTTAGGAGTTCAACCATACCCATTTCAGGTAAGGATACCTTCGTTTTCACGTCGAACTCGGGATCCCCCGATTTGGTCACTGTTCATGCACACGTTAATTCTTGTATTTTTTGAAATTTCAAGCTTGTAGGAAGCTTGGTGAGGTCCTTAGGAGGCTCGGGGTGGTTCGTTTGAAGGTTTTGGACGTCAGGATCGTCAGTTGCAGGCTTGGCTGGAGTTGGTGATGTTTTCCCGGCGAGATTCCATGGGTTTTAGTGCTTGAAAGTGGTATGAATTTGTTCCTCTTGTTGTAAGCTTCATTTTGGTGCCAATTTTGTGAAATTTGGTTGAAAAACGAGTGAGATACGAAGTTTTGAATTTTTCCCGGTTTTCCGGCGCCGACGACGGTGCCGGAGTTTGGCCGGAGAAGACGACGGAATATTCCGTCAGTTTGAACGGAATATTCCTAACGGTGTTAACGGAATCCGTCAGAGTTAACGGAATATTCCTGACGGCGTTAACTGACGTCGTCAGTGTGCCAAGCACGTGCCTGCGCGTGCGGTGTCGAAAAATTATTTTAAAAATATGGGGATGTTCCTGAGGTTGAGTAGATCACGTTGGTGTATTCATACACCCCATTTGAGCATTGTATGAGAAGTTATTTCGTATGGTTGGTTATGTGCTTTAAAATTAACGTTTTTATAGTTGTTTCGCATATAGGTGAGACCTACATGTCACGTTAGGTGACTCCGGCTGACAGATTACATGGCATTGTTTGGCATTACCTGAGTACTGGCATTTTATTTCAAGGCTTTTGGCATGACATATTTTTGAGCATGATTTATATATATATATATGTATATATATTCTATTTTTCTGGGAAGTATACAGGTTTTACGGCGAGGGGTTACAACTTTGTTTATGAAATGGTTTTCGAAAAGCTTTGTTTTTGCCCACTCACGCTTTCTGTTTTGTGCCCCTCTAGGTTCTAGTGTGGCTAGCGCTTTTGGTGGCTCCCCAGAGGATTTTCCCGGCTTATCTGACAGATTATCACCAGTGTAGGACCACCTTTGAGTGTGTTTATTTAGTGTTGTTTCTCCTGGACTGCAGTAGGTCTTCCGTGCTCTGAACTTTGTTTCTCACACTTACGCTTGCACATGTATGTTATTACTTTGTGTATAGCTGATTTTTATTTATTCGTACTTTTATTATTATTTATTAGCTTCCGCATTATGCACATGGTTACGTCACTTCCACGTGACGGCCAACATGCCCTGATCTTGGTCGGGGTGTGTCACGCATATATACCATGTGGCTGCCAAATATTTGCCATGTGGCAAGTAAAATAATTTTTTAATTTTTTTTCCTTCTTCTTCTTCCTCCTCCTTCTCCTCCTTCTTCTTCTTCTTCTGGGTTGCAGGGGGTTCCCTTTTTCTTTTCTTTTTTTCTTTTTTTTTTTCTTCTTCTTCTGGGTTGCAAGGGGTTCGGGTTCCCTTTCTTCTTCTTCTTCTTCTTCTTCTTCTTCTGGGTTGCAGGGGGTTCGGGTTCCCCGTTTTTTTTCTTCTTCTTCTTCTTCTTCTTCCTCCTCCTCATTTTTCTTCCTCTTCTTCTTCTGGGTTGTAGGGAGTTTGGGTCCCCTTTTTATTTTTTCTTCTTCTTCTTCTTCTTCTTACAAGTTTTTGGGTTCTTCAGGGATGTGGGTCGCTGGGGGAAGAAGGAGGAAGAAGAAGAAAAGAAGAAGAAGGAGGAAGGAAAATAAAAATAAAAAAAAAAAAAAAAAAAAAAAAAGGAACCCCTGCAACTCAGAAGAAGAAAGCAAAAAAAAAAAAAAAAGGGAACCCGAACCCCCTGCAACCCAGAAAAAGAAGAACAAGAACAACAAAAAAAAAAAAAAAAAAAAAAGGAAAAGTGAACCCCCTACAACCCAAAAGAAGAAGAAGAATAAAATAAAAAATAAAAAAAAAATCAGGTTTTAAAAAAAATATTTTACTTGCCACGTGGCAGACATTTGGCAGCCACATGGTATATATGTGGCAGCCACATCAGCATTTAACAGATTCATAGATGGAAAATGTAGCGGATGTATTATTTTGAAATAAAATAGTACTTAAGGTATGAAAGTGAAATGTTTTGAAGATGTTGTAAGCAATTGAAATAAGCCCCAAACCTGAGGTATGAAAATGTAATTTACCCTATATGTTATTAAGGTTTTATAATAAAACAAAAATCACTAAGGCCCTTAGGCACTAGACCTCTTCATGCCGACCGACAATCGCCTAGCATCTTTTAAAACCTAGATTGAACATAAAACAGCGCATCACACTGTAGTCTTTCAAAGAATAGGTTGCACATGGATGAGCCCTTCAATTTTTTTATCCGCTAGCTATTTCTAGCATGCCTAGGCCCATTGTGGCATGATTCCTATCACCTCTTGCTGCCATCACCTCCACTCTCACCATTGATATCACTCCATCCACCATGGCAACTAGCACTTCCCCCTCAACCACCATCACTCATACCCCCTCCCAATAGGTCAAGTGCTTCCATGACCCCTCACTATCAATACTACCATCACCACCCTTCACCATCGTTGTTGGCGCCACCACCACTTTGATACAGTTACCACTCACTCCATCCCTCCCACCACCATTGTCACTCTTCCTCCAACATTGTCATCGCTCTTACCCTACCACCATCAGCATTGCCATTGTCATCAGTACTGTCACTATCACCATCATCACATGCACCCAAACCAATGTTGCCACCAAACACTGCCCCTTAAGCAACCACAATTCCATCTTCACCGCCGTCACCATCTTAAAATTTACATTACAACACATTATTGCCAAAAGCAAAATTATTATTATTACATCTTAAAATAAAATAATTATTATTAGGAGGGTGTATTCAATTGAGATTTTGAGAAATTTTGATGGATTACATGTAAAATTTTGATTAAACTCCTCTAAAATCTCAAGGGAAGATGTGTGATATATGAATACTTAAAATACACTACAAAATCTCTCTAATTCTCTCAAATTCTTCAACTTTTTAAATTCCTTAAAGCAAATTGTTAATTGAATACGCCTAAAATATTATGAACATGTTTAAAATCCTAATTGAATAAGAATTTTTAAGAATTTTGATAAACCATCTCAAAATCCTGATTGAATACAGATTGAATTTTAAAGTCTCATTTAAAATCCTAAATTCATCAAACAAATAAAATCCAACACTTCTAAATTTTAATTGAATACACCCCATTAAACTTAAACTATCATGCTAATTTTCAAGCAAAATTCTTTTGTCGTTTTAGTTTTGTTAAACAATTACAATTCATGAAAAATCGTATTGCCAAAAAAAAAAAAAATCCTCAATCGCTTCATCCCATGCCAAGTGTCCCATGTCCCACAGTATCTCATGTCCCACATTGTCCGACCAATATCTAATTCCCATGTGTCAAGTAATTGTTCACACTAACAGCCCCCACCCAAGTGTTGGAAAGATTTTTCAATGTGATCGTCACACGGATGGGATAACACGTGTCACTATATAAATGATGAGATATCAAAAAATTAATAACTTAAATAAAAAATTCCACTACTTACATAAAACATGTAGTATACCACCGTGTTCTATTAACAATAAAAATTTCTCCTAAGTGTTTTCACCTAAATCACTCTCTTTTCTTTCGCATATATATATGCACACAGATTCCTCGACCTTAACCCGCAAGGTTCCAAATCTATCTCCACCTTTCTTTAATTAGGGTTTTGTTTTGGTCTTCGTCGTCTCACTCTGTGTTTCTAGGGTTTTGTTCGAATCGCAACTGCAAATTAGGGGTTTCGTTGCAATTATTCTCTCTATAAATAGTACGCATTGATAATTTTCATCTTTCAGTTCGTGTCCTAATAGAATTCTGATTTCTTCTATTCCGCAATTTTGATCGTGAAGTTACGGTTTTCTGAAACGTTCCCTGTTCAATTCGTGAAAAGGGGTTTTTTTTGTTTGGGTTTGTTTTGGGGAATTTGTGGAGTTTTGAGCAATTCGACTGCGAAAACCATGCCTCCGAGGACGGTGAAGAGAGGTGCGGCGGCGGGAGCCAAGAGGACGACCAGAGTCACAAGGGGGACGAACAAGGCCCAGAACCAGGTCCAGCATGAGGCTGCTGACCAGTCGGCGAGGGCCGAAGTCGAGGATGCGGTGCCGATGATGGAAAGTAAAGAGGATCTCAATGTTGAAGAGATTAAGGAGAAGCCAATTGAGGCGTACAATCCGGTGGTTGTCGTGGAGAAATCAGTTTTTGATGAAAAAGCTTCCGTTATTGATCAGCCAGGGCCTTCAGAGATGGAAGTCCAAGCGAAAGCAGAGCAGAACGGATTAAAAAGTAAGTTTTTTGTTTTCCGGATTATTGAATTTGGTTGGAACTTGATTGGATTAAGTAATTTGCTTTCGATTTTCCCGTGCTCTATGTTTTTGCATGATTTTATGTATGTTTATAAAATGTGGTTTTCGATTTGAGATTTTGTTTTCCGGATTATTGAATTTGGTGAGAACTTGATTGGAACAAGCTTAATTTTTTTGTTCGGAAAATGGTAGAGAATGACTAAATCAACTAAGGGCAATGATTTAGAAAGATTCCAAAGGAAATTTTTGTTTGAATTTGAAGATTTTAATTACACATTCGTAAATGTCTACACAGACATTGAGGAATTTATTTTTATGAATCTGGTAATGCTTGCTTTTCCATGTACTTAGATGGCTTTTATTAGAAGTAGTCAACTTGTTCTTTCAAGAGTAATTAGTTCTTGGGTGGAGCTTAGAATTCAGTGTGAGCGTAGTGGATGGTTGACTTAGTTCTTGTTCGGATATGTGTCAAAAAGGTTTATATATGGATCAAGGTTGACAGTGTAAGCAGTGTAAACATGGTCATACACTTTCCTCTTTGTTTTTAGCTCGGCTGTCTAATAAGCAAAGGTTTATGCGATGAGCATAGACTGGACGTTTAAGCCTTTTTAAGTGTGAATCGTGACTGTTTTGGATCATTTTTGCTTTTATACATTTTTAATCGATCATCAGAAGAAGAATTAGGCCAAAAATTAGGATACATTCTGGGAAAATAAAACTTCATATGGAAGCAATAAGCATAGAATGACACTTCAGGCATTGTAAACTAAAATGTAGATCATGCTTCTTTTATGGGATCTGTTATGTGTTAATATAAACATGATATTTTTCACACTGTGTTTATCTGAGATGGACAAGGACCTTATTAAATTCTGAACTCTGCTTGATCATAATATAGAATTTTATCGCAGAACAAGATAAGGTTAGGGAGTCTGTAGATGATTATGAAAAAGATGAACGATTAGAGCTGGAGGATAATGAAGCTGAGTATGAACCTGAAGAAGATGGTGGGGTTGATTATGATGAGAAGGAAATGGAGCAAGGGGATGTCCAGGAGGTAGGGGATGAAGGAGATGAAGAACCTGAGGAGATTGTAGGTGAAGAAGAAGGTGACATGGCCGAGGAGGAGTTGGAAGATGTTCATGAAGAACTCGAGGGTGAAGAGTATGAGGAGCATGAGCATGCAGAGATGGTTGACGAGGAAGAGGAGCACCATGAACTTGTAAAGGAGACACAGAAGCGCAAGGAGTTTGAAGTATTTGTGGGTGGTCTAGACAAGGATGCAAGTGTGGCTGATCTTAGGAAAGCTTTTGCTGGTGTTGGTGAAGTTACTGAGGTCAGGCTGATGATGAACCCTCAGACTAAGAAGAACAAGGGATTTGCATTCTTGCATTTTGCAACTGTGGAACAAGCAAGACGAGCAGTTACAGAGCTTAAACATCCAGTGGTAATTTTCAATCCCTTCGTAGTTTGAGTGGAAAGTGGTTTCTTTGCTTTTTGAAATTCTTTGAATTATTGCAATTCCAGATTAATGGAAAACAGTGTGGTGTTACTCCAAGTCAAGACAGTGATACTCTTTTTCTGGGTAACATATGCAAGACATGGACAAAGAATGCTGTAAGTATATTGGCTTGCGTCATTTCAAAATTCTCTGACTTATGAGGAGTTGCTTAAAAGTTACTAACTTCTTTTGATGGCTGTGGTTCC
This sequence comes from Pyrus communis, assembly GCF_041283825.1. Lineage (NCBI taxonomy): Eukaryota > Viridiplantae > Streptophyta > Magnoliopsida > Rosales > Rosaceae > Pyrus > Pyrus communis. The sequence goes on from NC_142566.1 coordinate 8,005,675, forward strand.
AGTTGAGAGAGAAGTTGAAACATTATGGAGTACATAATGTTGAGGATTTGACAGTGGTCGAAGATATTAACAATGAGGGAATGAATCGGGGCTTTGCTTTTTTGGAGTTTTCATCTCGTTCAGATGCCATGGATGCTTTTAAGCGACTTCAGAAAAGAGATATCGTGTTTGGAGTTGATAGGCCTGCAAAAGTTTCTTTTGCAGATTCCTTCATTGATCCTGGTGATGAAATCACGGCACAGGTAACGTAAACTTTCTGCTGTATTATACGAGCGATAGGATTTCTGGATGGTTTATCTTTCTCGTGATCATTTCTTTTGTGTTGGTGTATGAACTCGTAACATCTATTTTTTCCAAGAGTTTATGTCATCCTGGATAAATTGTCTGTGTGATCATTTTTTATGTTATGGGAGATGATAGAGTTACAATATGCCCATTGATATTTTTTGTACAAGTAATTTTTCTATTTTTGTTCGACAAATTACCATAGCCTCTATAAAACGTTAGATTAGATTCTTTGGAGTTGGTTTTTCATGTAACATTATCTTATTTCTGTGTTACTTGTTTTCTAGCAATCTTGTTAGTCTTTATCCTCAATTGACAATAATAAAGTTAATCATGTATGGGAAAGCAGTTGTGAGATTGTTTCTTTGATATAGTGTTATTTAGAGGAGTATAGGTGATTGTTGCAGCTGCTGATCAAATATCTTGACATGCAGGTGAAAACTGTGTTTGTGGATGGCCTACCTGCTTCATGGGTTGAGGATCATGTCCGAGATCTTGTTAAGGAATATGGGGATGTTGAAAAGATTGAGCTTGCGCGTAACATGCCCTCTGCTAAGAGGAAAGATTTTGGTTTTGTTACATTTGACACTCATGAGGCTGCAGTTACATGTGCTAAAAGCATTAACAATGCAGAGCTAGGTGAAGGAGACAGCAAGGTGTGTTGGCTGATGACAGTTAATTCAATTAGACATTACTGATGGAAGCCTTTATGTATTGGCATTTGTTGGACATGAATTTATGGATAATTATGGTCATTCTTAGGCGAAAGTCAGGGCAAGGTTATCAAGACCGCTTCAGAGGGGTAAAGGAAGACATGTTGGACGCGGAGATTATCGATCTTCAAGGGGGGTTGGACGTTCATGGGATCACCCAGCATCGCGCGGGTTAAGGGGAGTTGGAAGTCGAATTCCACCAGCCAGTGTAAAGAGGCCTGTTGAGCTAAGAGATAGACGCCCTATGATGTCATCTTATCCACCAAGAGGCAGGCCTTTGCCTCCTCCAGTTAGGTCCTATGACAGGAGACCACCTGGTATGCAATATTTTAATTTATAATGGCTAATTGTTTGTGTTGCAACTTTTATCACATGAATAATTATATATTTTCTATACATTTTTTAAACAGTTCCAGCTTACCCAAAGAGTAGCTTCAAGAGGGAATATAGTAGGCGCGAGGACCTTCCTCCAAGGAGTAGAGCAGCCTCTGATTATGGATCAAGGGCTGTTCAAGAAAGACCCCAATCGTACAGAGATGACTACACTCCACATGGTCCTGTCTACTCTGATCCACCGAGAAGTACCTCTCGTACAGCAGGAAGGAGAGCTTATGTTGATGAAGGTTATGGACAGCGATATGAAAGGCATCCTCCCCCTCCTCCAAGTTACCGTGAAGGGCGTGCACGTGAATATGACTCTATTTCTGGTTCAAAACGTCCCTACGCTGCACTGGTTAGTGTTGAGGACGACATTTATGCAATTCACTTGGTCTTCTCTGCTAGGATATGAAATATGCTTAAAGTCTTCTTCCACATGTTTTGTGTTCTAGGATGATGTTCCTCCCCGTTATGCTGATGTGCCCATCTGCCAATCCAGGGCACGGTTAGACTATGAGTATGGAAGTGGTTCATCTCAATATGGGGATGGCTATAGTGACAGGTTTGTTCTTTAAATTGTAACATTTTTAACTTTTTGTTATCTCATGTGTGGATGCATTAACGTACCTTTGTTGTGTATGATAGACTTGGGAGATCTAGTATGGGATATGGAAGCAGCAGAACAAGTCAGGATTCTCATGGACTATACAGCAGTCGTCAGGGCATGGACTATGGAGGAGGTGCTTTGCAATCTCCAGTTATCTGATAGCTATAGTGTTATTGTTGATATCATAGAATTAAAGGTCGAAGTTTTTTACTTTCTTTTTCAGATTCTTATGTTAGCAATGATGGTGGTGGAATGTACTCTTCAAGCGATGGTGGTGATTATATACCTCATGGCAGTGATGTATGCACCTAATCTGATTTGGTTCAAGGACAAGAATAGTTGTGTTTAGCTGTCTTATGTACCATTATTTTTTGATTCTCTATTGTAGGTTGGAGGTAGCTCGTACTCATCAATGTACTCTGGCCGTGGTGTGGGTGGAAGCAGTTATATGGGTTCAGGCGGTTCTGGCTCATACTACTGAGGTAATTCGGATTTATTTATTTATTTATTTTTATTTTTATGTTTTATAAAGTGTGATGTGTGCATAATTATGAAAGCGATGCGCATGAGTCATTATTACTATTTTCCCGCTGGAGATATATTTTCTTCCGAAGGCACATCATCTCTTCTTTTGCTCTAAGAGTTCATTGGTGAAAACAGAGCAATATATGGTTACAAGTGAATTTGTCTATGGAACAGATCTGACATGACGAAGAGGATGCTGTAGAATGTGGACTGTATGAAGCTTTTCCATTGCGTTGCTTAGAGTTATGGACAGAGAGAATTTCCCTAAGAACCTTATGCGTGTGAGAGGATCCTTCATTGCATACAATAAGGTTGTTGTGGTTCAAACCCTCTTAGATTTCCAGAGATTGGTTAAGTGTGCCAGGCTGTAGATATTTTGCTGCAAGGAAACTCAAGTTATTCAAAGATGAGACATTCAAGTGCTTAGTTTATGACGTGCCTTCCACTTTATCTTCTAGAAGAACCGCACCTGACGGAAAATTTGGAGTCCTGGTGCATCCTTCCTTTGTTCTTATGAATAGATAAGATTATAACGAGAGAATGAGGATTTTCTTAATGTGATTATAAGGTATTTTGGGTATTTTTTATGCTGAATCATATGGAAAGGTTTGAATAATAAAAGCATTATGGCCATTTAGATCACTTAACATTTCAGTTCCATATCATTCAAAACGCCTCAGTGGGTTAACTCGGAACTGAAGGCTATAAGGAAAGATTTAACTTGCTTGGAATTGTTCGAGATTGGGGTCCAAGAAGCTTGACCTGGAATCTCTGGCCAGGTGTGTAAGTTGTAGTTACCATGTGAGTTAAACTTGCAATGTCGACATATTTGTTGATATTTAAGGAAAAATATTGGGAAATTAGGAAGGAGGATGAGTAGAAGACAGGTTCATATTCTTTTTCACTTCCCAAGGAGTATTCGCTTTAGTGGTAAAATAATTTTACATCGGTTGCTACTATCTCTGTTAATAGTATCATTCTTTAGTTCCTTGCAAACTTCTACCAAGGACTGTTTCCGTTGCCTACTTTTCGTGAACAGAAAGAACACTGTTGCTGCTCTATTATCTCGATTGCAGAAAGTCGATATTGTAAAAATGAGATGCAGCTGGTAAGTATTCCATTTTGTAGAAGCACCCCATTATGTGTGGGGGAATCACTTGGGCATGTCTAAGGGAGTATAAAGTTTTGGTTAAAAACTCCGTTACAAGCAGTTCTTGCGGATTAAAAGCTACTGAATCTTGGAGGTCTTCTTGTCCTTGTATTGCTCATTAGGACTTATTTAAGGACAGGACAGGTTAGTTCTTTTCAAATCACTCTCGATCAACTCGTTTTGATTGCTCAAGCGTATCCAAGGACTACTTGCTGGTTGGAAGCTGTTTCAATTGAAGGGTTTCGTTTTGATATGCTTTCAATATAGATGCCAGTGTTGTGTTGGGATTCGGATGCAACTGAATGCTGGATTGGATTTTAGGTGCATATATACTTTTTGGCATATATACTTAGAATTGTTTCTTTCACTTGTGAAATACGACAACCTTATTGTTAGTTTGGTGAAGTCTGGACAGAGTCCTCGTTTTTCATTGGCATTGTATTGTACTTGGTATATAATTTGCAGGACACAACTTAATAAAAGTTTGAGTTCAACTCTCTCTCTCTCTCTCGGAAGAATGGTTGGATGTGTGTTTTTTTTTTTTCAAACGAGTATTAAGTATTTTAGTTATATGCATCATCGGCTGTGAAAACTATAAATTTGTTTCAAATTAAATACAAAACAATAAAACTGAATTGGAAGAATAAAAACTATAGATAATGACGGGAAACAATTCGGAACTCAGTTGAAACCATTTACTCTAAAGCCGAAATGCCCATGCTATTTTTCCATCGGCCGCAAGAAGAATCGTGCAAATCATTTTCCAAAGTGTACGTTTCCAAAACCCCATGTCGCATCCGTCGGAGTATCCGGGATTCCATTCGAGTCTGACGGAACACCGAAAGCAATCTCTCGAAAACCGGAATGATGTAACTGCGGTCTGGACAAGACTCGTGTACAATCCGTTCAAGTATGCCTGTCTATCGTTCCAAGAGACGGTACGTTTCACCGGGAGGACCTGCACTAATCCTTTTCTAAGAATCCAACCTGAGGATGTAAACCTCGGCACAAATCCAAACACTAAGCATATGTTCACCACACTAAGAATACCAGGATTTGCAAACACATCGGAACTTCAATAGAGTGTAAACATGAAATGCCTACGACAAATGAAACAAGAACACTTGTACAAAATAATGATTTGTATTAAATGAGAAATTAGGGTTACAATCTTTGATTACAAAATTGATCATCTGATTCGATCTCTGGGATGCAAAGTGTGCGTAGGGTGGTTGATCCAAGGGTCGTAGTGACTTGTTATCGAATCAACGAACGCTGCAAGAGTTTGGCTTGAGCCGATGGAGGAACCAACATGTATAGTGGTGCTTGATGGTTCTTTTACGAGTGTGGTGAAGAATGCATAGAACTTGCTAAGTCTTCTGAGTGTGTAAAGGGTTAGGGAGTTTGAGTGTCTTGAATGTGAGTATGTATGTGTGAGGACTTGCTTTGTTTTTGTCTCAAGTCGTAGAATTCAATTCAAGGGCGACGGACTTTTGTTCTTGAATCAGGCTAGAAGTTTCTTCAAGGGCAGTCGAAGCCTGAACTTAAATGAAACGGGACCACGAGGAGTTTCATGTGGTGAGTCATCTTCAACTTCAGTGGGAATGAGTCGGCATTTGCTTGTTGTATTTGTTGATTCTCCATGAGCTTGATAAAGGACACGAGTGTCTGGGTATTTAGATTTGGCTTTAGTTGTGATTGTGGCTGCATCTAGAATTTGCTAGACTGCCAATGTACACTTTGTGGGATCAAACCAGCGTAGTTCAAAGTTGCAAACTTGGGTGCAGCTTTGTGCTAGTTGGAATTTCTTCGCGGCTTTGTGACATTTTGATTAATTTAGTAATTAACGGGAATTTGACCCATTAACTTGACGTGGTTCGAAACCACGAAATTTGGAAGGAGGTTGACCTGGAATCTCTTGCCTGTTGTGTAAGTTGGCAAGAAAATCCAGTTCTTTAGTTGTTGGTCCTTGCTAGGTAGATTTGTTGCCTATTAACTGCGTAGATAAACAAAGATTACCCAGAAATTGATCCAATAAATTTAAGCATAACAGTTCTGTCGGAATTATGCATCTAGGAAAATTTGCAATTAAGGGCCCACCTCAGGCCGAACAACATTTTTTCAGGTAAGCGTGTTCGCTATTCTATAGTGTCTTCGCCAGTCCTCATTTGAGCCTGTTCGATATCCTTCTTGGATCTCATTTTGTTAGTGCTAAGCAATTTAGTTAGCGCATTTGAACGGGAAAAATCAAACGCAAACCACCAATGATTGGTAAGTTTATCTCCGGCAAACCACCAAATGATAGACCAAGCGATAACAGAATGCTGATGATTTTCTGTCGGTCTTACATCGTTTCCTCTGCATCATCCACTAAAATGGACAAAGAGAGAAAGTAGATGGTGATACTGCGTTGTGTTGGTTTATCAATCAGTCTCATTCAAGTAATCGTTTAAATCGAGCAGCTGAGGCTTAACTAAAAGACACCGTACAAGTGATTGATATTTGATAGCCTAAACATGGAGATTGATACCAACACTCCGATACTCTGCCAAGCAAACAACAATGCAGACAGAGTCACATATATATAAGCATCTTATGTTACCATACCAAGTAAGAACGCTACACAGTTTCCAGATCCACTCCGGCGCACCATAAGCAGCAAGTCCGTCGTCAATCATACAATGCCTGTGTCGCCCCATTCAGAACCCGCCAGACCGCCTGGCGAGAAAACATTTTTCCGTCAAAAAACTCACCCTTGTCCAACTTAAAGCTCGATTCGAAAACCTGCATCAAACACCAAAACAAACCCGAATACACACAACAACAATAATCCTCTTCCAAATCCATTGTCGAAAAAGTAAGAATTGTTACCATTTACTGCAAAACAAGAAACATATAGCTAAAGTTGCTATGCAATCAACCGAAAGAGAGAGACATAAAGTTAGAGAGCGCGTGAGAACAATCAATCTACATAGTTTCCACTACACGACATTACAAGCTACAAAGATTAAGCTACAATCGTCTCAAAGGACTCGAACCAAGCTAACGTGATCAAGTTCCACATTCCCTCAACACTTTAAGAACAAAAGGAAATTGTAAAAAGTGGCTCGAAAAGTTAAACATGAACTTACGACCAATTAAACTGACATAACTTAGTGCCTCTAAGATCCAAAAGCACCGGCAGCTATCATCCAATGCAACCCCACCATCTACGCCTCAGGGGATGGCATTCTCTTGGCCTTCTTCTTCTTCTCCGAAACCGCCTTCGCAAAAGCCTCCACAATTCTTTGCTGGGACTCCAAAATCATCTCCGTCCGCTTCACCTCCATGTCCATCCGCATCGTCTCAATCTCCCTCGCCATCTCCATCTTCATCTGCTCCATTCTCACAAACCCATCTCCCAAAAGCTTAATCGCCGACACCATCTCCGCCACGGGGTCTCTCTCCCTCTCCCTCCCATCTCTCTCTCTCTTCCCCAATCCGGGCCTCCCCGAATTCCCACTCTCTCTCATCACCTTTGCGCTACCATAACCCGACCCAGGATTCGAATTCATCCCGAATTTCTGATCCATCTTTGGATAAACCTTGGTCCCAGGCTGAGCTATGCTAACCCCAGTTGGAATCCTAATCCTAAACCCACTTCCGGGACCGCCAACGCCACCACTTCCTCCACTTCCACCCCCAACCCCAGCTCCATTCCTATACAACTTACTCATACTCTTCATATTCGACCCGTATCTCAGCTCCTCATAGAGCTCCTGATCCGGATCCTCCTCCTCTTCGTTCTCCTCGTTATCTTCCTCTTCGCCGAGACTTTCCGAGTTTTCCCTCTTCCCAGCTGCCGGCCCCTTCTCCATGGCGTCCATCCGCTTGAAGTGGACCCACGACGACGTGAATCTGGACAACGGCATCGACCTGGCTCGCTGGATCTCAGTCCGGTACCGCTTCCGGAGCTTCTCCATCTTGTGACGGCACTGAACGGCGGTCTTCGCCGGAGAAGCAGCCGGGCATATCCTAGCGATGGCGTCGGCCACGTCTTGCCAGTGGGTGGCCTTGAGGTTTCCGCGGCGGAGGGAGTACCACTTTTCGCGGTAGGAGTCGATGAGGGCGACGGTCTCATCGTGGGACCAGCAGGGAGGAGGGAGGCGGCGGGAGGAAGGCGGGGTTGGGTTCGGCTGGGTTTGCTGAGATTGGGATAGCGGTGGGGCCGGGAGAGCGAGAGGCACGCCCTGCGGTGGTTCCGATTGGAGAGGGAGGATGGAGTCGTCTTGGGGGGAGGACGGTGGAGAAGCCATGTTGGGTTGCAGGGTATGCGGTGGAGGAGGATGGGTTTTCTAGGGAGGGAGGAGGGGAAGGAGGAAAAGGGAATGGGGAGGAGGAGGAGGAGAAAGTGGTGTATGATAGCATGATTGTGGTTGTGGGTAGGGTGTTAAAGAGGGTGGGTAGGGGGTGGGTGGAGGGGTGTGCGGCTGATTTTGAGATCTAAAGGTGGGCGTGTGAGATGAGCGGTGGATGAGGCCACCGCTTAGGTGTGGGGTGAGGTGGCTAACGTGCGCCGGGGGGGGGCTAGGGTGGGGGTTGGGTTAAGTTAACCTACGCGCACCACCCAATAGAGAGAGAGGTGGGGAGGTGGGGGCAGGTCCACCTCCTGTCTGTCTGACTTTGCCCATTATCTTGTCCATTCTTCGATCATCGTCATCATTTGATATTTGTAAATGGGAAAATAGTGGTGTTTGTGTGACGGTGGGTGGGGTGGGGGAGGTGGGTGGGTGGGTGGTGATTGGGTGGACATTTTTTTATAGTGGGCTTTTGGGTTGCGGCCTTTATGGGTTTTTGGGGCGGTGGGGGAGCGTGAGGGGGAGGGAAGTGGGGGGACAAGAGGTGGTGGTAAATAGCATTAGGATTAGGGCATGAGAGGGGGAAGACTAATGGGGGACGTGAGAGAGCATTTTGTGGGGACTTTGGTTGGTGCTTCAACAAATTGGAACGGAGGGGGAGTTGTTTAATAACTCATGTGGTCCAAAAATAAAGGGGGCAAACTTGTGATTAATCATGAAAAAAGAATCACATTGAAAGTGGAAATACTATTGTTGCCCCAAAAAAGTGAAATTACTTTTGACATCCAACAATTTAATCACTTTTAGAAAAAACCTTTATCGTCACTTAATATTAATGTAGTAGTATTTCTCTTCACTTATAAGTAAGAGATATTAGGTTCGATTCTCAACAAATACAAATTTGAACCACATTATTACTAACTCATTGTGAAGCTTAATTCATCCCCTTCCTTAAATAATATCATTTTCTATAATAAAATTTAAAAAAAAAAAATTAAAAAAAACACCCCTCTCATTTTCAAAAGAAATGGTTGATTGTTCTACCCTCTAAAGCAGTAGGGATGAGCAATGAAGCCAAGTGGATAGGGGGCTTAAGGAGCCATTGATCAAGGAGAGAGCAAGTTGGGTCGTTTTGGATCCAATCTTCAAAATCCGGGTTGAGGTGTGTTGGTTTCGTTTCTGGCATCATCGGAGAGAAACGTGAGGTGGACAGGGAGAATAACCATCAACAAAAGACACGAGTTTCAGACTCTTTAAGCACGGGAACATTTTAGACCAACTTAAACAGGGTAATTGTTTGACGTTGATGCCGTGAGAGACGTCAATAAGAACACAAGAGTCGACAGAAACAGTTGTGGAAGTAGTGTCCATCGGAAAAATAAGTAGAAAAATTTCAGTGAGAACAGAAATTAAAGGGATCAAAAGACTTTAGTCAAAAGGCTTTGGTTATGCATAGAGAAAATCTTCAGTACGTGGTGAAAGATGGAAGAATAATGTTTGAACCTCAACTCAATGAAACTGAGTGAGTCGTGCATCTCGTGTATGCGCGTGCGCGCGCACACACACACATATAGGCTTATTATATTAACACCTCACAAATTGTTGAATAAACCTCACATACTTAGGGCTAGTTTGGTATTGCTGTGCTTTGAAAAAAAAAACTGTTTCTGCTATGCTGTGAGAATAAGCAGCTGTGAAATAAAGCAGCAGAGTATTTAGTAAACTTTTTTGTAAAAGTGCTTTTGAAAGAAAAAAAAACAGTATTATAGTGTTTGATAAACTTTTATGTAAAATAGATGTGAAAAAAAACTGGTTTTTCAAAGTTGGGTTTTGCAGCTTTGTGTTTTTGGCTTTTTTCACCCAAAATTGTGAAAAAAAAAAACTGAAGCTGAATATTTACCAAACTAGGACTTAATACACCTCACATTTGCTTTTTCACTTAAAAATTATCTTAATACACCCCACATACTTTTCCATAATACCCCCACATCCCACATTCTCAATATACATCTTATGTTTTGTACATACACCCCATATTTTCTATACACCTCATATTTCTCAAATCTTATAACACTCATTTTTAATTTTTAGGGACTGAATCTAACCATTTGAACGTTTAGTTTGCCGAAAGATTTCAAATCATCTAAACGTTTAGTTTGCCGAATGATTTCAAAATGATGATTTGCTAGGTAGGGTAACATCAGTAATGGCTTCATTGTTAGGTTTAACTTTGTGGTACACAATTTTTGTTTTGACTTTCACAAACTTCATTTCTGCAGTGCGGAGCACTTGGAAAACATTGGTATCCATTACTTCCAAACACTGAGAAATTGGAGAAAAAATTTCTTGGATGGACAAAGGTAAGGAGATTTCATGTAAACTCACATTGTGATCCCTAAAAGATGAATATGAATATAAAAGTTTAAATAACACAGCAAACGCAAGATTAAATAATTATCGATGTCATCGAAATCACTAAAACAATGAAAAATATGAAGTCTTACCTCATGTGAAGCTTCCGAAACATCGATTTCATGTTCCATTCGTCAAAAACATTTTTTCTCAATCAACATGTTTGTAGTTTCATTGGTTAGAGTTTTATTCAACAATGGAGGGTATGAGAGTTTTGATAGTTGATAAGATAAATAATCCGCTAAAAGTGATTTGGGGTGTATTTAGAAATTTTTATTTTTTTTTAAAACCTAATAAGGTCAAAATTGTCATTGCATAGTGAGGTAAATAAGTTATTAATATTAATTTTTAATGTGGGGTGCTAATATAAAAAGTCAATTCCTTATTAGACTAAGAACAATTCTAGGCTCGGGCCAAAGTGTTATTTTGGGCCCACACAGGAATGTTTTTTGAAACTCGTATTTATTTATAGTGAATTTTAAGAGGAATAACTATGTAAAACATGTGGCCTAAAAATTTAAAATAACCGGACTGAATAATGAGTTTGGCGCACACAGTGCAATACCAGCGATAATAGTCTTCATTCAAGCATTTTATTGAACAGTTTCCGTGCAAGTTTAGATAGGTGAATTCTTGATTCTGACGACTGGAGGGGGCGACCTCCCCTTTTTGCTGTATGGGGATTCTCTCCCATCCCTTTTTCCCTCCCCTCTATCCCTTCCTCTCACAGTTTTTTTCCTTCTTGCTCTCTCTACTTTTTTCTTCTATCTCTCTCTACAGGATGAAATCTTGAGCATTCGAACTGGAGGAGAGAGAAGGGGAGAGAAAAAAAAGATGAGAGAGAATCCTTAAGATGAGAGAGAATCCTTGTCCCTCTTTGCTAGGGGTGGGCACTTGAAACCAAAAACTGAAACCTAAACAAGATTCAAGTCAAACCACACGGAATGGTTCGATTTTGCAGTTTTGAAACAATTTTAGTTTGAAATCGAACCGCAATGTGGAAAAATGGTTTGATTTCGGTTTTGAACATTTGAAACCGCACCGAAACCAAACCGCACAAAAATTATATATTTAATTTAATATCAATATTAGGTTTAGGTTCTAATTAGTTATTTTGTTCTTATTTTTAATTTAATACCAATATTTGGTGTTGGTTCTGATTAGTTAGTTGGTCCTATTTGTTTGAAGGACTGAAATCTTAGAAGTCTTGCACTTGCAGCATATAAACATAGGAAAATTGAACCGTGTATGTCTTGAAAAGTTTGGAGAAAAAAAATTCAAAGACAATGTGAGTGGTGTTAAGAAGAAACGTGAGACAAGGGAGAAGAGAACTAATGTGTAATTGAAAATGGGATATATACAGTTGTCAGGAAGGGCCATTGCAAAGTGGACAATATTGTGATATATAAGGTCATTTTCAACCGAATGAGGGTCAGAGGGTTCTCTTTAGCCTTATAGCCCTCCAAGAAATTAATATTTTAATGAACAGTAAGCCATGTTTCTTACCATCTCCAACCGAGGGGACCAAAGGGCTATAAGCCAAACATAGCCCTATGACAAAAAACCATCTCCAACCGAGGGGGCCAAATAGTCATAGGCCAAACATAATTTATTATTTTAATTGAATTACTATGGTTACTTAAATTAAACTACCTCGATAATTTTTCAAGATGAAATCTCAATAATTTTTCAGATAGGATTTCGAGTGACACGTGTTGCTAAAGTGAGTAACTCTCTAGATTTCTTGTCAATATGTATTCTCAATAATTTTTCAGATTGGATTTCGAGTTGTTTAATATTGTTTAATATTGTTTAATGTTGTTTAATATTGTTTAATGGCATAGGTAGTTATAGAAAAAAAAATATTAGAATTTTTTATTTTATTTTTAAAAAAAATTGTCCCAAAAAAAAAAATCAAATCCAAGGCTTCCTGGCATCATGCTGACGCCAGGTAGTCGTTGCAATTTAAACTTGGGCCAGCCTGAGGCTGGCTAACTGGCTCATTTGGGCTAGCTGGTGGGCCTGATTTGGAATCGGGATTACTTTTAAGCCCACAAATATTTGATTAGTAATTTAGACTTGTGCACAAAATATAAATATTTTAGTATGGTGATTATGAGTTTTTTTTTTAAACATTTAGTTAGCAAATTGTTTATAATCGAAACCAAAACTGTTTGAAATCAAACTGAATCGCAACCAAGTGGTTTGGTTCCATTTGGTTTGAGCTTCAAAACCACACCAAATCACACTACCAAAAAAAAAAAAAAAAAAAAAAAAAAAAAAAAAAGGTAGTTTCGATTTTATCTAAAACTGCACCGAACCAAACCGTGTCCACATCTACTCTTTGCTTTAGTGTAGCTTCGTCCATGCCCACAATAGGAAATAAATCAGTCATAATCGAAGGGCAAACCTCTACCTTGATGTTTTACTAAATCTTAAACCCATTACAAAAAAAACAAAAAAAAAAAAAATATATATATATATATATATATATATAATGAAGAAAGAAAAATATAAAACCTCTTATGCGTGGAATATTTCAAAAGTATTTGGCTTCTCTAACCAAAAAAATAATTTAATGACTTTATTTAATAAAAAGTATTTGAATTTTAGTGAAAAGACAAAAAATTAATATAATAAAAAAATTAAAAAGAACCTGAAAAGCTCCACCGTCCTCTCTCCCACACTTCCTCACTAGAGAGATTTTTCAATGTGAACACAAGTTGATACATACAAGTGAAAAAATACTTGTGTTAAAAAATTAACAATTTAAGCCACCCAATATTACAGTATAGTGAGATTCCTCTTCACTTGTACGTAAGCGAGCATAGGTTCGAATATAGTAAATGACGAATTCGATATCAAATTAGGTTATCCATTATGTAGCTTAACCGAACTCATCCTTCCTTTAGTGTAAATTATTATATAATAACACGTGTCGTACCATCCGTGTTCTAAGAACAATGAAAAATTTATCCCTCTCACTGTTGCCCCTCTCTCTTCACCAATCACTATTATCTGTCTCTCTCCTCTTTCACCCTTTACCATCATGTCTCTCTCCTCTTTCACCCATCATCATCATCATCATCATCATCTCTCTCTCTCTCTCTCTCTCTCTCTCTCTCTCATATGTCACTCCTTCCTCCCTCTTTCATTTTTTTTTTTTGTGATATTTAAAAATTAGTCATATTTTTTAAGACATAATAATATGATTAATTCATCATAGACCAAAATTCAACAACCTTATTATTAACAAATTTTTCACACACTTCATAAAATTTTATCAATAATAAATATTATTTGTTATCAAATAATAAATTTCTAGGAACAGTGACATTATTTTTAGTGGTCACCATTTTAGAAAGTGACACTAGTTCTAAAAACCGTGGTCACTAGTTTTAGAAACAGTGACAAAATGATACCTGTAAGATCCCACATCGTCCAGGGGAGTGATCCTTAAATGTATATTCTCATCCCTACCTAGCACGAAGCCTTTTGGGAGCTCACTGTCTTCGGGTTCCATGGGAACTCCGAAGTTAAGTGAGTAGTGCGCGAGAGCATTCCCATGATGGATGACCTATTGGAAAGTTCTCGTATGAGTTTCCAGAAACAAAACCGTGAGGGTGTAGTCGGGGCCCAAAGAGGACAATATCGTTCTACGGTGGTGGAGCGGGGCCAGGATGTGGTGGGGGCCCGGGTCGGGAACTGACACACCTTGACCGGAATCAGGGCGTAACCTTGACCGTGGTGTGCCGACGAGGATGTTGGGCACATCACCCAGGGTGACTTGTAAGATCCCACATCACCCAGGGGAGTGATCCTTAAATGTATATTCTCATCCCTACCTATCACGAGGCCTTTTGGGAGCTCACTGGCTTCGGGTTCCATGGGAACTCCGAAGTTAAGCGAGTAGCGCGCGAGAGCACTCCCATGATGGGTGACCCACTGGGAAGTTCTCGTATGAGTTCCTAGAAACAAAACCGTGAAGGCATAGTTGAGGCCCAAAGCGTACAATATCGTGCTACGGTGGTGGAGCGGGCTCGGGAAGTGATCCCGGGCTGGGATATGACAGTACCTTTTAAAAAAAAAATTAACAAACAATTAAGTGTTTTTATGAATAAAAGTTCATGAAAATATCCAAATGAATACAACAAATTGGGAAGAATTTGAATCACAAAAATAAGGTAGAGAATGATACGTATACCATATGTGTTTATACTCACACATATATCTATATCTATATCTAATATATAAAGTGAGAATGATAAAAAAGTGAAACATTCAAAATACAAAAAATTGTCCTTCAAGATTTTCAAAAATTACATTGAACCAAAAGGATTTAAGGTAATTCACCACATTTTAATTTTGAATGAATTTTAAATTCAAAACTTACAACAAAAAAAAAAAAAACAAAAAAAAAACAAAACAAAACTCCCATGTCATTTTTAATAGTTTTTTTTTTTTAAAAAAAAAAATAAAATAGTTATTTAAAAGATATAATCTAATATAAAAAGAAGAGAAATAGTATTGCTCCTAATCTAACAACATTTGACTGGATTTTCATTCGAAATTAAGACTATAGAAAAATGTTAATTAAGTCATTTTTGAAAAATATATTCAATCTACAACTCTTTTTGTTTTTGGTGAAAGGGTAAATATATTACCAATAAATAAACATTACAAACAAAGAGGCCCAAAACTATGCACAAAAGACATTGTTGACCCCACTCACAATAAAGGCAATACACACCTAACAAAGCCCAAAGTAAACAAAGTAGCACAGTAGACACAAATCACAAAACAGAAAAACCTAAGCAACTGTAGCTACTCCACTCACCGTCGAAATTCCACAGAACGAACTATAGCCATCACCTAGCACTAGCGCCTGCCATCTCACCATCATGAATCCCAAGCTTGAGCCACACCATCCTCCATAGACCACCAAAACGACGATCGCCATGGAACAAAGGAAGCTCGCGGGAAGAAAGATCCCACGAGCGACAGCGCCAACAAGGGCAAACATCAGAAAAAACCAACAAGTGTGAACACCTGAGCCAAAGCTCTACAACCCTCCCGTAGAAATGCCACTAGTCGTAGTAAAAGGAGGCCGAATTGAAGTGAGGATTTGTGGAAAAATAACGGAGCCTATTGTTGAAGATGTTAGAGAGGAAATGATCGAATGAGATGGAAGAAGTAGGTGATAAGGATGTAGGGGTCAAGATGGTGAAACTAGAGGCAAAAAAGGTAGCAGGACGATGAGAGCTTGAAGGCTAGGATGGTATGGGGACAAGAATGGGGTTGGGCTTCTGGCCAAAAACAGTAAGAAAAATGGAAAAAGGAAAACATAACGAAAACCAAGGATTGCCACTGACCTTGGCCATAGCTAAGGCCAGCGGTAAAATAGAGAATCGAAAACGAAAATCACTCACACTAAGGTGAGAAAAGGGGACTCACGTTATAGCCACGAGGAATTCATATATGCTAACACTTGCCGCTAGATTCTAACCAAATTTATGTCTGGCCGGGCAATCTCACTTAACCACTTTTTTTTTACTAATGTAGTGCAAATGCGCCAATAATATTTTGTGTGCTATTCCTATGCCTGGTGCATTTATTTATAGTAATAAAGAGGAGAGAATAACTTACTCTCCAAGTAATACAAGTATAATAGGAAACATCTTCTAGATCTCAAAGGGTTCCTAATCTATCTTGAGTTAGAATTTACATAATCACACATATGCTAATAATGTTCACAACAATTTCGTATTTTTTAGGTGGATGGTCAATAATTGTCGATTAAAAACTATGAGATATGCATGTCGTGATCTTTTTGTGTTTTTATTTTTTAGAGTATGTGCAATTTGTGTAGTGCTAGTAGGGGGGAAGTGTTTAAAAACTTAGGTATTCTGGTTGCATATCACTTCTCTTCATGTCTCTCATATCACGTGACTTGTCTTCGTCTCTCTACTCATATATATAAGTTATGTAAAAAAAGAAACAAAAGGAAAGTTGAATGATATGGAAAATGAATAGCTAAAATTGAGAACAGAAGATTTAATAGTTCTGGAAATCGAATATGATGGTTAAAAAACTCGTAACTTCAAATGCTATATAGCATTAAAGCCGGAGCAAAGAACGTAATAGGAAACTGTTTTAGGAAAGTTTTTCCCATAGTACAGTGATCCATAAGTAACGAATGAGGTTGGAATTACAAATTACAATACATCTCAGCTCAGAATTTGTTGTGTTTTACATAACAAATTCAAGATAACTTTCTTGTGATTATACAACTAGCTGGCCAAAGGCCGAGCACCGTTCGTGTCTCAATTTATAGACAAATAACTAAGATGACAAGACATGCCTGTTTCTATCGTCTTTCTCTGCACATGCCAACAAGTTGTCGTTTAGACAAAGGACATAGTTTTGTAGTCATAATGCATAACTTAGACTATCAATTTGTTCTCTTGATAAATGAATGCATATTGTTGCTTAAATTAACAGTCTAACAACATAAAATAGTAAATTAATTAATGTAAAAAAAATTATTTCGACAACAAACTTACATTCTCTTAAGTTAACTCGTCAAACGTTTACAACTGAATTGAATGTTTATCGTTTAGATTAATAGTCTTACAAAATAACATAATGTTTGATGACAAATTGTACAGTTCAGTACCAATTTTGTTGTTTTGGTTAGTGGGATCTCTCTCTCTCTCTCTCTCTCTCTCTCTCTCTCTCTCCCCCCCCCTCTCTTCCAACAGTGGCCCAGGGGTTGCACATGTTCATTGTTCCTATCTCAAGATCAATAGAACTGTCCAACAATTACAACTGTCAACACTAAATATAACTACAATAAAATTAAAACAGCACTCTTTTGTACACTATTATTCTATTATTTTTATGGTGAGCCGGACCTACCCATGTCACCAAATTAGGTTTAAAATTCACCACTCATATCCCTTCCAAATCGTGACCAAGTAAATATCAGCAAATTGCCTTGCATTGCATGGCCAGCTATGGATCTTCTGGTGGCAAACCCTAAGTTAAAACAAGAATCCTAAACATTCATGGATAAGAACGAAACGAGTATATATGATATATCAACCATTAAGGCCAATTTAGAGGCATTGCTTTCCGGACTGTAAATTCAAAGATTCATCTCAACATTCTAAAAAATCTCAACTACAAAACTAAAAAACATATGACAGCCTCTTTACATATTTAAAGGAAAATATATGGTTATTTTAGCGTACATATGTTGTAATCAGATTCGTTCATTCTCCTTGTGAATATCTTAAGAACATTTTTTTAAAAATTCATTTGATTTGGAGATGAATTAATCATCCATATGAATCAAACAATTTGACGATTCATCGTAAGGATACCACAATTATCGATTTGTTTGATACAAATAAAAGACTAAATGGTTTCTAAATTAAATTAAATCTTATAACAAATTATCTTTGGATGATGAGGATGATGATGATTAGAGAAAAAGTAGTTGCGATTATGATGTTTGTACGGTAAATAATTAAGGTGGTGCTATTCACTCACCTCTTTTTACCTTCCATACACTGTTGTTAATTTTTGTTTTTTGATATTCTTCAATTCGTTCTATCCGACAATTGAAAATTAAGAGGATGTATAAAAGTTAAAGACAAGTGTGTGGATAGCACCCTTCAGTACATATTGTTACGTCATCATGTAAAAAGTAAAAGGCATTGTCTTACAGCCAAGTATGGTCTAAAAAATCATAAAGGAAAGAGAAGAGAAAAGAAGTACACAAAAAACTAATGTTCATTTTGCCAGGCCAACAGTATAAGAAAATTACAAAAATCACTAACTCAACAACTACTTTTTGGACACCCTTTTAAGGGTTTAATGTCAAACAGCTAGCTGCTGCTGTTGTTGTTGCTGATGGGAGGTTTCATCCTCATCAAAGCACAAGTGGAGATTTGGTGATTTGCCTAAAGTAAGAGAAGAATCTGCAGAATCTAGAGGTGGTTGCAACAGAAGCATCTCTCTCTGGAGATATGAACAGTAGATGGTGAAGGTTGAGGGAGTCACATTTAAGTTGAAGCTCAAACCAAACAGGAAATCCACTTCAAGAAAATTCATCTCTATTGTGCTTATTCCTCCAACTTTTGCATAATATGCATTGTTGTAGTACCTGAAATTTCACACCAGATAAATACAATAGATATTAGTTAATTCTTCAACATAAAAAAAAATATTATCATTACAAAAACATTAGAGAAATTTTGGCTACGAGGCTTATGATACGCATATAAAGAAGACATTATTTCCTAATTACCGAGGATATATCTCCATGTGAAGTATCTCAATCATCACGTGATCACACTCATGAACATAATTGGCCAGGGATGCCCCATTTTTTTTCCCCATATTATGTTATTGACTTCATATAATCGACCAAAACTTATCAGATTAGGTCACCATGTGCACCTAGGTGGACACTCCATTTTTATAGGAAAAGCCAGGGTATCACATGGCTGGACTTAGGTGGATTTTAGAACATTGTTGGAAACTTTACAACCCAAACCAAAAGGTTATACATTTTTGTTCTGAAAATTTTCCATTTAATTAAAATGAGGGGTTAAATTCTGTCTAGGAGGTAACTGCCTCTAATTTTTTTTTTTTTTTCGAAGTAATTAAACGGTTTTTTTTTTTTTTTGAAATTATGAAGATTACTAAAGCCGGAAAGTAAGCAAAAATCCGGATCAGAAAACAGTAGTGAGAATTCTATACCACAGACACAGAACGCTTAACAAGGTAAAACCCATCAAAGAAAAACAGTGAAATTCATTTTCTTTTTTCATCTACATTCATGCATGAAGCATTCATAATATCTAAAAGTTGCATAATTTGATGGACAGGATGCAAGTGAACGTATGGCCACCAAAACAATTGCAAAATCTTTTTGAATGCCCTTATAACAGATTTATTATTTTTTTTATTTTTTTTGTCAAATAATTGTGCTCATGAGCTAGTAAAATTCAACTTCAGGACTTACATGTCATCCATGAACTTTGCAGCCACCATAACACTCGTAATCAGCAACCGATGAACGTTGAATGAGTTGATAGGCAACGAGGGTTGCCTCTGCGAAAACCGATCCAGATAAACGTACGCAACAATTAAGCAAGACGGGCTGCAATTGGCATACTTGAAAATCCTCTCTAGGTAGTTCTGTATTGAAATGGTGGGTCTAGTTAGACCATGGAAGACTGAGATTTTCTGGGGTTGGAAATGGCTGTTGAGGTCATTCGATTCCGCCACTCTTTGAACCAGAGAAGAGAGAAAAGTTATGATCTTTGTCATCACTCTTGGGTTCTCTAGCTCTGCCATTGAGATGATGACCAAACTTTTTTCCTTTTTGAAAGAGATGATGAGCAAGTTTTGGTTCTCAAGTGTTTGAATTTTTATTGGTGCTTGCTTGTGTTGGCGTATATATATATATATAAGGGTAGTTGGGAATCAGTGTTTTACTTTTGTTTTTTGTTTTAGTTTTTTGGTTAAAGAAAGGAGGGAACATGAGAGATGATAGAGGTCAAAAAGAAAGGAGGGTGAATATACATGCATACAACTAAACAATAGTCAAAAGCTGTTTTTTTAGTTTTTCATGTAACTCTATTAATTTTCTTTTGTTCTCCCATTTTTCTCTTATTTGAACTAAAAAAAACAGAAAACAAAAGCATTTGGTTAAGCCTTTTTTTTTTTTCTTTTTTTTTTCTTTCTAGAGGACATAAAACAGGTATCCTTTCCTTAGATACCAAAATGGCCGCACCAATTTGAATTACGATTATAAATGGTTCCGATTATGAGGTTTATATAGTGAAGATATGTTAATCATAAACAATGAAGAAGAAATAGATTCTCCCATAAGTGGAACACAATTATTATTCATAACTTTATATGTCCTCATTTGTTTAGTAAAATTGTGACTTGTCTCATTTTTTTTTTTTAATGTATAAGGTTTAGAATTGATCTCTAAACTTTTACTGTAGTTTCATTTTGGTCCCCAAAAAGTTTAGACTCCAAACTAAAAATCCGTTTAATGAGAATGTACCCTTTTACACCAAAGTGGCCTCAAAATTTGAATTATATATGACTGAATTTTGAGTTAATGGTGCGTCTCTCTTATTTTAAAAGGGAACCAGGCAATCCATCATTTCGGGGGTTGGGAAGACTCACATAGGCATTTCAGCCTCCCCCTGGCCACCATCATGCGATTCACCAACGTCATGAATCAAATCTAGGATGTGCCGTGTGGAATATGGGTCTGGAATTCGTCCCCAACCACTGAGTCATCCCATGATGGTTGAGTTAATGGTGGTTAAACAGTGTATTTTGTTTAGTGGGATTGTGACTTGTCAAGTATTTTTCAAACCCAAAGGTACTGAATTTTGAGTTGGGTAATGATTTTTCTTCCTTTTTTATAACCTTTACATTTCAAACCATTTAGAGAGGGAAGAAAGATTGGATTAATGGTGGATTAATAGTGTCTTTTTCTACAAATAAATATGGGATTTTTCCTGCGATTTGGTGTGACAATTGTGATGGCATACCATACCCATCATGTGACTACATGTGGGGAAATTGAGATTGTAAAATGGCCCGGGGTCCCATTTTCTAAGAGATCTTGCATCTTTGCATGTGTTGTGATTCACATGCAATTGGGTGAGTAACATGGATTCGCTCTGTTGATTTACGGCATTCATAATTTGTATATATATATTGCTACATTTGTTGCAAGCAATAAGCATGCTTAGACTTCTAAATTTGATTAGGGATTGTGGGTTGGATTTAAGATTGCATCATGTGATCGGTATCTTCGGTTAAATATAAACAATATGCTAGATTCCCTAGCAAATAATGTGTATTTCATTAGAAACAAACTACAGTCGAAGTAATGTAAATCAAGGTTAGTCAGAGCTTAAGTACTCCGTCTACCTTTCTTTTGGTGTCTCTGTGGCTAGATTAGTGATGCTTCGGTGTTGCATAACTCGTGAGGGAGCCTGCTCTGTAACGAAGCATTGCTCTGTTGTTTTTTTTATTTTGCTTTTTTGGCTGTTATATTGAAAATCTCAGTTGATAAATAAATTTAAAAAAAAAAAAAAAAAAATCTACACTCAAAGTTAGTTCAAATTTGAAACGCTATTATATATTTGATGAACAAATTTGACAACCGCTCTTATAATTAAAGTTTGCCATTGCCACAAAAACGAGCCATACGGGTCAGATTCTTGAAAAATATGTTGATAGTAAAAAAAGTCACGAGATTGGCATGGGATTGTTGTCTGTTAATCAAATAGCAGCAAAGCAAAACAAAACGTCAAAATCCATAGACGGGCAAGTTTTGGACACGTTCAATCCAGCATATATAGCTTTGAGGTATGAATATATAAATGGTTATAGCGATATGGCCGAATAAAGAACATGCTTAATCATATGCAAATGTGATATATGCCTTGCCATCTTCATTCTATGTTTATATTTTCACTATAGTAACTGTTCTACTACCTATTTAAAATTTCACAAAGTCACCTAGCCTAGCCAATATGATATGTCTTTCCTACATAAATTAATCTTTACTACGGTTAAGTGCACCCCTCCCTACGAGTATAGATAATATTGTTTGTTTAAAATAAAAATAATAATAATAATAATAATCCCACAATCTTACACGGTCCTTATAAGTGGTGGATTGTTTTGGTAGATATGACATTTATTTCTCCTCAATCTAATGTGTCTCAGGTTTAAACATTTTCTCTCCCCTATATCGACTTTAAAGTAGTCGCACAAAATGAAGGAAAATATAAAAGGAAAATTAATGAAAAATGTTTGAAAACTTTGAGTTTTAACGATAAGGACAAAATAAAGGTAAAATGAATATTATCAGGATTGAATTTTTAGTGTAAAAATGTGATTTTTCGTTAAAGTGAACAGTACCAGGAGCTTTTCTTTAAAGTTTCCAAATATAAACTTATGCGGTACTGCATCAATGCTAAAATAAAAATGCTGCAGAGTTCAAATACTAAATACCAGGTAAAACGTTATGGGAAAAGAAAAGTTGTATTGTATAACATTGTCATATTATAGTGATGATGCATACAAATTTGTGTGTGTGGAACAAAATTATTAATAAAATACATGCATACATACATATATACATTCTAACATCCCACATCATCCAGGGGAATGATCCTTATATGTATATTCTCATCCCTACCTAACACGAGGCCTTTTGGGAGCTCACTAGCTTCGGGTTCTGTAGGAACTTCGAAGTTAAGCGAGAAGGGGGCTAGAGCAATCCCATGATGGGTGACCCACTGGGAAGTTGCTCGTGAGTTCCCAAAAACAAAACCGTGAGGGAATGGTAAGCCCAAAGCGGACAATATCGTGCTACGGTGGTGGAGCAGGCCCGGGAAGTGATCCGCCCCGGGCCGGGATGTGACAATTTACCCCCGTTAGGGGCCCGACGTCCTCGTCGGCACACACGCGGTCAAGTTAGGCTATGATACCAAATTGTCACATCCTATCCCGGGGCGGATCACTTCTCGGGCCCGCTCCACCACCGTAGCACGATATTGTCCACTTTGTGCTTACCATTCCCTCACGATTTTGTTTTTGTGAACTCATGAGCAACTTCCCAGTGGGTCACCCATCATGGGATTGCTTTAGCCCCCTTCTCGCTTAACTTCGGAGTTCCTACGGAACCCGAAGCTATTGAGCTCCCAAAAGGCCTCGTGCTAGGCAGGGATGAGAATATACATATAAGGATCACTCCCCTGGGTGATGTGGGATGTTACAATCCACCCCCTTTTGGGGCCCGACGTCTTCGTCGGCACACATGCGGTCAGGGTTAGCCTATGATACAAAATTGTCACATCCCCGCCCGGGGCGGATCACTTCTCGGGCCTGCTCCATCACCGTAGCACCATATTGTCCGCTTTGGGTTTACCATTCCCTCACGGTTTTGTTTTTGGGAACACACGAGCAACTTCCCAGTGGGTCACCCATCATGGGATTGCTCTAGCCCCCTTCTCGCTTAACTTCGGAGTTCCTACAGAACCCGAAGCTAGTGAGCTCCCAAAAGGCCTCGTGCTAGGTAGGGATGGGAATATACATATAAAGATCACTCCCCTGGGTGATGTGGGATGTTACAATCCACCCTCCTTAGAGGCCCGACGTCCTCGTCGGCACATACGCGGTCAGGGTTAGGCTATGATACCAAATTGTCACATCCCACATCACCCAGGGGAGTGATCCTTATATGTATATTCCTATCCCTACCTAGCATGAGGCCTTTTGGGAGCTCACTAGCTTCGGGTTCCGTAGGAACTCTGAAGTTAAGCGAGAAGGGGGCTAGAGCAATCCCATGATGGGTGACCCACTGGGAAGTTGCTCGTGAGTTCCCAAAAACAAAACTGTGAGGGAATGGTAAGCCCAAAGCGGACAATATCGTGCTACGGTGGTGGAGCGGGCCCGGGAAATGATCTGCCCCGGGTCGGGATGTGACATACGTATATATAGATATATATATATATATATATATTTTTTTTTTTCAAGGGATTAACTGTAACATTTTCAAATTTTATAGTATTACGCTAATTCAATCGGTTCATTTCCAATTCATTTTCTAACACATGTTTTACACCAACTCAATGCATGGAATGCTAGCAAAAGAATGAATGAATAAATAAGAGATGCTTTTACAGCCACTTAATACTATGGTCTAGTAATATTTTTCTTCACTTGTAAGTAAGAAGACTTAGATTCAATTCTCGCCAAAGGCGAAGTTGAACCACATTATTATGGCAAACCTATTGTAAGGTTTAGCTCACTCCCTCACCCCCTTAGTGTAGATACTATCGTTTGTTCAAAAGAAAAAAAAAGAAAGATGCCTTTACAATAGTTTATATGTTTGTAAGAATATGAAATGAGACGGGGTGTTTTGGCATTGGTATTGGAGTCCAATTGGTATAAGAAAACCTTATAAGAATTGATGAACTACTCCTTGTTAATTAAGGAGTTAGTTTCATGTTAAAACTGATATAGGAAATACAAACAGTTTCCTATATGGATTCTAATAGGGAATCCTTATTATAACATAAGAAGGGTTATACACACACACACACACACACACACATATATATATATATATGTTGATCTCTGCTCTCACAGATTATCGCTCATTATTAGAACTAAGCCTTATTCTTAGTTTGGAGCAAACAACAATCTGACAGAGAGGAGAAGAATCACAGTTTGCAAGTTTTGGTTTTCTGCATTCATGGCTTCATTTGGTGCAAGTTCTTCAGGTCAGTATGCAGCAAGTTTTTATTGGTTCGAGTTTTGTTTATTGCTTGGTTGTGATTTGAGTAGCTTAATCAAAGTAAGTGGTATAAATGTAAATTGGTCTCATGCTAAAATAAAGGCTACCTTTGTATATGTAGATAATATCCAAGGTACAGCAAAGATCTTCTGTTTTGTAGACAATCTAAGTTCTCACATTCCGGCATGTTATCCCTTCATATATATAAATATAGACAATCTAAGTTCTCACGTTCTGGCATGTTATCCCTTCACACACACACACACACACATATATATATCACCTTACGTAATACCTTTGTCCTTATAAGCAAGCACATATATCATCTACAGTACTCCACTAGTACCTTCTCCAACCTGTTAAATAATAATTCTAATTTTTTCTAGTTTTGAAATTACTCTGATAACAAATATTGGGATTGGACCATGTCTGCCGAACAATCTCAATAAAAAGGGACATGTTGTATCCGTATCGGATGGATTTAAACATACGACCAATCAATTAATAGTCAACTACTCTACCATTGAGTTATTGAGGAATAATGGATGAGCACGCACTTTTTGTACATGAATATGTGGAGCTCATGGTCATTCATGTACAAACATTTCTTAGGTTATTAGTAAAATTGCAAGTACATAATAACCATCTTACGTGCGCGCGCGTGAGCACGCACTTTTTGTACATGAATATGTGGAGCTCATGGTCATTCATGTACAAACATTTCTTAGGTTATTAGTAAAATTGCAAATACATAGTAACCATCTTATGTGCGCGCGCGTAATAATGTCTATATATATCCCCATGTTACTCGACCACTGATCATAATAATGTCATACTACACAATTATACTTGCAATCGCCAGAGTAATAGATGTTAACGAATTAGTATCTCTAAAAGTTTAAGCTGTCGGGAAATGAATCAACTATGTATTTCAAGTTTATGTACGAAAGTAAAGTAGGAGTGAGAAGGCAAAGATTTCCAAATGCCAAGCTGGAATCGTGTACTTATAGAGTTATGTTGGAGTTTAACCTGAGCAAAACATGTTTCACTGAAAGTAGTATCTCAGCATTTGTATTGGGATCATTACTCGGTAGCCTTGTCTATTGCATCCCAAACCCATGTGCTGTTCATGTTATCCGTCCCTCCAAAAAAACAAAAAATAAAAACCCAATTTACATTGACGTCGTTGCCAGCATAATTTGGCATAAAAAAAATGAATAATCGTTTTGCAATTGGAAAATAAAATGGAAAATTTAGATCAACCCTACTAAAGTGTATTTAAACTAACCTAAATAATAAATTAATTTAAATCAAATTAAACTCGCAAGCGCACAAATCAATTGTAGTAATATATGCAAGTATGAGGTCGATCCCATATGGATTGCTCTAACATCAATTTAACCAATTAATCACGCTAGACTTAATTAAACAAACAAAGGATAGATTGAATTGAATAATTGATTAAGACTAAAATTAACAAGAAAACAAAAGACAATTAATTAAAACAAACACACGACACAAGAAGAAATTAAGAAACAATGGAAGTCTAAGGTTATGAATCCACCAACAACAATCCTATTTACTTTTCCTAGAGCCAACTACTATCCAATTACCATGCCAATGTTAAGGGTTATTCTTTCTAAGGTAAGAATTAATCCGTAGCTAGGCATCAACTCTTATATCTCTACATAATAATTATATCCTATTGGTTAGGCATACAATTAAACACATAAAAACCCATTAAGCATAGAAGAATCATGTCAACCAAGTAGGACTAGCTTGATATCGGTCATCCTCACTAGTTTGTCTACTCTTCTTAATCTTAGTTCCAATAAACCTAATTGATTGGTCATCCTCATAGATTTATCTAAATATCTAGATGCAAAATTCCTAAAGGTGATCAGTCATTAGAAACCCGAATTTAGAATAAAATACCCAAAAAGAATAAGAATATAACATGGCATATAATGATATAATTGGATAATAATTAACAAAGTAATAATTAACCAAGTACTTCGCAAATATTCATGTCATGGTTTCATCATAAACCTTAGAAAATAATTCTGTTACGCATAGAAATAAAAATAAAAGAAAGATAGAACCTGGAATCTATAGCAAAGCACGTCCCTAAGCTCTTCTTCACTTATTGCGGAGATGGTGAATGGTAGTATGGTGTGGGTGATATGGGTATGAGGGGGATGATTGATATGTTCGAGAGAGCTTAGGGCACTTGTTTATACTAGAAAAACCCAAAAAGTTCTAGGAGAAACTCTCCTAAATAAAACAAACTCCTAAACAATTAATGACACAAACTAGGAAAGGGAAAACAACTTATGCGGGATTGATTTATAAAACTGGAACGTTTGGCTTCATGGAAAATTATGAAATTCAGACACAACGATCTTCAGCCTCTTAGCTTCCTTCTCCAACTGGCCTTGCATCAGAACTTCTTCAGAAAGTCGAATTATCACCAAAAACGTTCTAAGTGCGCAGATTGGCTGAAACTGAGACAAGGAAAGTAATAAGGTTCTTTTAAGACCAATTCCTTAACAAAACTTAGGGTTAGATGATATGAAAATATGATAAATAATGCACCAATCACCTACTACCACATTTTCTCCATTGTGTGTGCATGGTAGTGGACCTCATGTAACTTTAAAATATGAATTTTTTTTTCATTTAATAATAGAGTTTAGTGAAATTCATTTTCATTTGTAAGTGAAATTGTTTTGACCAAATATCGTAAATGAAGAGTTTGATACCAATTTATTTCCACCTTTAATGTAAATATATTATTGTATATAAAAAGAATTAATAACTTCTTTGAAACCCTTGGTATATGCCTAGATCTTGATCTTCCCTTAAACTAAGTTATACTAAAAATCAATATTATTGGCATATACAAAACGAAGGGAGAGCCGGTGGGTGGGAACCATGTATCTAATGATAAGCATGTCTAAAAAAAGGTATTTCTTTAGACATTTATTTATGAAAAGCGAGCCAAACGAAAACAAGATTCAGATTTGAAAAATAAGATATGTCCATGCTTCTTTTTCGAGTTAATTTTGAAGAAAGAAACATTTTGGGGGTTTAAATTTGATGAACATAAGGTAGTCATTACTTACAAAGACACAATCTTTAGCATGGAAAACATGCATAAGTACAAGTTATATCATCGACTTCAACTACGGTGTTCGCTGGAATTGACGTAACACCTAAAATTCAAAACAATATGGATGATATTTGTAATTGAGATTCAAAAATCTCCCGGCTAGCTAAAAGTTCGTTTGTTTTTTGAACCACTCTTTAGTAAAAATGCAAGTGAATTTTGAAAAAGCATTTGAGTAGCTTCTTACAAGAAGCACATAACTGGTGTTTTTGTAGAAGGTACTTTAAGTGCCTTGGAACCCATAAACATTTTATTTAAAAGCACTTTCAGTTATTTTAAAAACATTTCCAAACGAGTTCTAAAAGGTTTTCTAAAATTGAATTTGCTATTTGCTCTATCCATTAAACTTTGACTTCAACCTACTTTTGTTCTCCATTTTCTTTCACAAGGCCATGGTGGCCTTGTTCTTTGGTGTCTAGGTTTGTAGCCTACCGCAAACTATTCAATAGCCCAATGAACTCTAAGGTAAATTATATTTTTGGTCCATAGGCATATAGTCCAAGAAAAAAAAATCATAATTTTGGAGTGAATAAATAAAAAAGATAAAGAAACCTAGATAAACATGTTGTGTAGAAGCAAAAAGGGATTCACATAAGTCATGTCTCAGTCAATTTATGTTGTATGATAGCATATGGGAGGGACTTGAGTGAAATTCGTGCCAAACTACAAAGACAATATAATACTAATTATGAAAGATGCAAATGTGTTTTTTACATCTCAGATTTTCATCGCTCCATTATAATTCATCTCAACATTTTAGAAGGATCTTCCACTTTCTGTACGTACTAGTTGGTTCGACAACGAAGCCTTTCTTGACTCCTTTGTTTAAACCCATAAAAGTTCTATAGACATCCATGAAAGCCCACATGAAATTCAACGCGACATCTCTTAACTAGCTAGATGAGATCATGAACCAAGAAGCATATTCTTCTTGTATTGTTCTTCCATTCAATTCTAGATTTCTTTGTAAAGTATATAAACAAACTTTTTTCTCCTTTCTCTAGGTTAGAATGGTTTATAGACATTGTAATTGTTAGTAAAATCTCAGCGGTATATGTGACACTTCACTGAAATGGAAAAGAAAAAGTTGCACTAAATCAGTTGGCACATAAATATTACCCCTTGTAAAATGAAAAACAAAAAATATAAGAAAAAAAATATATAAGAAAAAAAATAAGGGAGAAGGGACATATAATATGTCCTTCTCGAAACAAAAATGAATGATATAGAAAAAAAATAAGGAATGTGGAAACTGACTCCTCTAAAAAAAACTTAATATAAACGTCATAAAAACCCAACTTAGCTCAACAAGGCCTCCCAATTTCACCAGAATTGATGCCCTACTATGCACATCTAAAATGATGCACATTGACAGTCTCATTTGATCATTTTATTTAAAAGCTACGAAGACTTCTGATGATATTGGCGGATTTGTCCTTTATTTTATCTTTCTCCACTTTGGTTTTGGTTGTTTTTATCATCTTTCATTGGTTTTGGTTGCTTTATCATCTTTCTTAGCAAATTACACATACCCACTATGTCCACATTGCACAGTAGTCATTTTTACCTGCTATAAATCCAAACCCTGACCATCTTTTGTTCTTCACTCGCACTAGCTGTCTAGTTCACAAGTATGGCCAAGTCCTTTTGTAACTTAACCACATTGGTTGCTTTCCCCTGCCTTTACTTTCTCCTTCTTTCCTCCTACAGTTAGTCCTTAATCGCACTAAATAAAGGAATTACGATCTTTTATCAGATTTATGTTGTCAAATTGTGAATCCGAACATGCATTTACATAAGAAATGGCCTAATCGATGATCTAGATTCACAGTCTGCACGCATTTTATGTTTCTAACTTGATAAGAGAAAATAAATGGAGAGAGGAGTTTGGTTATGCTAATTTTAGTTGATCATTGTTATATTCATGAGCAACACTCAAGATTTTATGGTTTAGAGGCTTAACTTTAACATTTATGATTGTGTTTTCAAATTTTTAATCTCTTTGCTGAGGTACAAATGGTTAAGCAAAAGTTTGTGAAAAGCGTAGCAAAACATGGTCAGGGAAACAATGGAAGAATTGGGAGAGTGCTAAGCATGGGGCTTGCCATGCAGGCTTTCCAGGACGGGCTTGTTTTAAGCATGAAATAGCTTCACTGCCACTGCGTATTGCTGCTGTGTGATCGTGGTTCTAATCTTCTCCATCTTGAAGGTTGTGGCTTGTTGATGTCGATGTCGTGTTCAAATGAAGGTTGTGGCTTGTAGCTAGTCATAGCTATATATTGTTGTGCTAGGATAGCACCAAACCAATTAGAAATCAACTCAAGCTAATCCACAGAAAATTATCAAATGAAATGGAAGAACGAAATAGAAAAGACACCAAGATAGAGAAGAAAATATAATGATTAATTTTCTCTCTATACAAAGCTTAGAGTGAGTGCTAACAAAGAAAGAAAGATCACCTTTCTACCTCTCTTCAAAGTAGGGGGGCTACGGCACCTTTTTTCCCTTCTTTGCTGCTGCTTGAACAAAAGGGCAGCAGCTGCCCTAATTAAACCTAGCCACATCACGTGGCTTTCACATGGGTAAAATAACAAAGGCCCATCCAATGGGCTGGTGAGAAAAACTGAAGGCTCAATGAAAAGTGGCCACAAATTCCGTAAACACTACAAAACTATGAACAAGTAGAGATCAATAGATTTGCATCTATTAATTAGAAGTAAGGAAAACTAATAAAAAAATGTTTGTAAACTTTGAGTTTTAACGATAAAAACAAAATAAAGAGTAAAGTGAATAGTATCATGATTGACATTTTAATGTAAAAATGTGGTTTTTTTGTTAAAGTGAACAGTACCGGAAACATTTCGTTAAAGTTCCCTTAGAAATAGGGGCAAACATTGAGGATTTCTACACCTAATGGTTAGGAGTGGCGGATATTGGAATTGCATCTGAAAAGAACGTTGCTATTTATAAACAGGGGAAAATAAGCACTTATATCCGTCCCTAATAGCTTTGCTGCCACACAGGCAAGTCTGATGTGCAAACAATATTAAGTGCGAATATTTAAAGTATTAGGGGTGATTATTAAATCCCCTGCTTTATTATATATATATATATTTAATACATTTATATTTATTATTATTGCATTTTGGGAATTGTATTAATTGAACAAGATTTTCAATCTCCCATGAACTATTTGATTGTATTCTCATATTTTGGGGTCAATATATGTACGATTATTTTTATTTTCCACCACCAACTTAGATGAAAAAATAAATTGTTAACAGAAAAATTAATATTAAAATGATTCATACTTCAATTGATTATATACAAGTGGTACAAGTATCATGAAGAAGTTTAAATTGTAGATACAAATGGTAGTCTAAATTTTTTTTTATATGTCTAATCAATCTTTTGTATCCCAAACACCGAAATGATGCGAAGTTAAAAGCATGTGTCTTCCATGATCCATCCTGTAGATACACCACGGAAGGTAAAAGCAAATTAGAGTAAGACTATTTTTACAGACATAAGAAACAAAACAATCAAATTATGTAGAACTCACAACCATGAAAAGAAATGAACAAATTACGTAAAACAATCAAATTATGTACAAACCCTTAACAAAACATTGAGAAAACAAAACCTGCAAAATAGACAAAAAAAATGAAACCTAAACTAAGTGATAAGTCAATATTATATTATATATTTTACCCTATTCTAAGTATTAATTTAGTAATTATTTTAGTAGAATTTTGATACTTTGCTTTATATTTTCAATATAGGACATTCGACTTCCTCTGGAGCAAAACATGACCAAACGGACGAATTTTGGAGTTATTCAAATTGGAGAACGTTCGTGTGTCTCTTGGCTTGTTTGTGTCAGAATTTGAGATTTTTCTACAAAGCGGTTATTTTCTTCCGATTAAATAAAGGAGTAGTGCGCGTTTCTGGAAAGTGACGATTCTGGGCTTAAATTGCATTTTTGGAGCCCAAGATGACCTCAAATGAGTTTGTGGTCTTCTGGAGAAGTGTTTAGAATTGTCCAAACTTTAATTCAGCTATTTTGGGCCAGTTTTGGAGCTGATTTGGGTCCAACATGTGGCTGTGCAGATTTCTAGGTGAATTTACAAAGTTAATTTAGGATTGTGTTTCCTATTTTATTTCAAGTTTTTAGGTTTTCTAGTTTTATTCGAAGACCTTTTACTAGGAGGATTTTAATTAGAGTTGTATAAATAAGCCTTTTGGCAAACCTAGGGTTTTTGGGTAGAGCGTATGCAACTTTTGGGAGAAGATTTTGGCTAGAGCTTAGAGATTTCAAGACTTATACTTTCAGGTGTTTTCATTCTTTTTCTAGTTTAATACAATTATGTTGGTTTTAATTATGAATATGCGTAACTAATCATTTTTGCTAGGGTGAGGCCATGATCCTTAGCAAGAATATGTAGTCGCTTTTTAATTTTCTTATGAATTTATGCATGCAAGTTTTGGATTGTTAATCACTGTGCTTTAAACTATCTATTTGTCTTAGTGATTCGTGACCCTTAGGATATTTAGAAAAATAATTTGATGCAATTTTGGTGGAGGGTTGTCTCTAAAATTGACTAAGGCTTCTGTGGTTAACATGTGTAACTATTTAGGATGGACGACACATCTTAGGAGTTATATGATTTTTCAAAAGGTTTTCACAAAACTTAATGAGTCTTGCATGTTTACATTCGATCAAGATGCCATAGATGGGTTGTATGTTAGATATACGTTCTATATTGGGGGTTCCAAGTAGGGCATACTTTAGGAAAACATAACCTTCAAAATTTGCATGTGTAATTCGTAAGGAATTAGAAGAACTACGTAGAATTGTTAGGGTGACGGCGGAACCCTAGTGCTTTTCCAAATTTGTTTCTCAAAACCTTTTCTCTTTGTTTTGTTTTGTTTTTAATTGGTTATTAGTTGCTTTCCCTAAATTACTTTTATTAAAATTCGTTTTAATACTTTTAAATTCAAAATCAACCTTTTCCAATTTTTACTTTCAGATAATTAACTAGGATTAGGGTTTTTCATAAATTGTTTTAAATAATCCCAGCAGAAAACGACCTTACTTGAGCTGTTTATACTACAACAACCTTGTTCTCTTGCAAGTATTTCGTGTGATTTTATCCCTACTTTGGCAGATGGTAAAATCCTTATCAAGAAATTGGCACCGTCACCAGGGATTGTTTTTAAACAATTTGTGTTAATCATAATTCTTTGTTAATTAATTCTGTTAATAAAAAAATTTTAATTTTCGTTTTTTTTTATATATTGCACATCCTGGGCAAATCCAGTTCATGGTCTGCACCAGATTTCAAAATCAGCAACTATTACAATTTAACCTAGAGCCAGAACGAATTTTACGATAAAGGTGCAAGGTGAAGATTTTAGCGTGGGAACCCTCGTTGGAGGACACTTTTTTGAAAAATCTGTTTTCTGGGTTTTTAGACAGCGAGGATACAATGGCTTTCGCCATACCAGCTGCTGGGCGTCCATTGAGGGATACATTAGCAGCCTGTGCTAATGAGTTACCAAGTTGCATTGTATATCCAAACGATACAAAGGCCTTCGCCATACCAGCTGATGGGCGTCCATTGAGGGATACATTAGCAGCTCGTGCTAATGAGTTACTAAGTTGCATTGTATATCCAAACGAGGAAGGCGACACATTCGAAATTAGACATCACATGTTGGAGATTTTGCCTACTTTTCATGGATTAGCTCATGGGGATCCTAATATGCATATCATAGAGTTTTTAATGGGGTGCAGAAATATTATAGTGAAGGGGTTTACTGCAGAGTCAATCAAACTTTGTTTGTTTCCTTATTCATTGAAGGATAAGGCAAGAACATGGCTGCTTACACTACCATCTGCCAGTATCACTTCTTGGGATCAGATGAGTAATAAATTCCTTAACAAATATTATCCAGCCTCTATAACTCTTGACATGAGGACTCAAATTTTATCTTTTGCCCAAAAACCTAATGAAGCGTTTCATGAGGCATGGGAGAGTTTTAAGAAGTTATTCAGAAAGTGTCCCCATGCAGACATTTATGGAGACACACGGATTGGGATATTCTTTAGAGGATTAAATTCAAACACCAAGAATCATGTTCATGGCTCATTAGGAGGTTCATATTCACCTAAAAATGCCTAAGAAGCCTATCAATTGTTTGACAACATGGCATCTGAATCTCAACAATGGAAGGGGATCAAACACAAAATATGGGCGTTTTTGAAATATTAATGGGGCCTCCACATGTATCTACTCAAATTGAAACGATTGAGAGAAAAAATAGAGAATTTTGATGCAAAAGTTGACATGATCTTGCAGAAAATTCAGCACCAATTCAACAAGTTGGTGTCCAGCAACCTGCAACAGCATGTTGTGCAATTTGTAGCCAACCCACACATGATTTTATGGGCTATCCACAGAGAGATGCATTATCCAGAATTTGTTGCAGAACAAGTTAATGCATTCAACAATTATCCAAGGCAAAGAAATGATGTTTATTCAAATTTTTATAATCTGGGTTGTGAGTAGCAAAGTTAAACCACCATTTCCACAACCAGTCTAGCAACCTACCACACCAGCCAAAGCTTCTTGGGAAATTGTAATTGACAAGTTGGCAGAGGCTACTCGCATCAGTTTTGAACAAAGCAATCAGAACCTGCAAAAGATACAACAGACTATGAATCAAAACATGCAGAATATGCAGGCTTCCATAACTAATTTGGAGAGGCAATTTGGGCAGCTAGCAAGCAATATCACAGAAAGAGAACAAGGAAAATTTCCCAACCAAACAATTCCAAATCCAAGAGGTGTAGAAGATTGTTGTGCAATAAAGACGTTGAGATTTGGAAAGAGTTACGGACAAAGAAAAAATTGACAGTGGGGACAAAGCTACAAAAAGTGCAGAAAAAGATGCAAAACTGTTTCTAGACAGATTTCAAACAACTCATAATCTGCCCCGGCCCAGAAATCAGAGGGTGTTTATGATCCTCCTCTTCCCTATCCTGAAAGGTTACAACCAAAGCTCAAAGATCAGCAATTAAGGGATTTCATATAGACCTTGGCTAAAGTTCAAATTAATTTTCCTTTGTTGGAGGCCATTAAAAAGATTCCTTCTCATGCCAAATTTTTGAAAGATGTTTGTGGTAAGAAAAGAAAGCTTGTTGAGTCAGAAAAAATTGTGCTAACAAAACAGTGCAGTGCGGTCTTATTGCTTAAATTGCCTTCAAAGAAGAAAGATCCAGGTAGTTTTACTATCTCTTGCACCATTGAAAATTGTGATTTTAGTAGTGCTTTAATTGATTTAGGTGCTAGTGTAAACTTAATGCCTTATTCTGTTTTTAAACGTTTAGGTGAAGGTGAGTTGAAGCCAACTTCCTGCATTATTCAATTGGCTGACCATTCAATTACCTATCCTAAAAGGGTCACTGAAGATGTAATTGTAAAGGTGGACAACTTTTTTTTGCCAGCGGATTTTATGGTTCTAGACATGGATGAGGATTTGAAAACACCTATCATTTTAGGCCACCCTTTCATGGCAACAGCCCGTACTTTTATTGACGTTGAAGCTGGAACTTTAACACTAAGGGTCCAAGATCAATCAGTGGTTTGTAATTTGTTTGAAGTAGCTAAACAGCCTACAGAAAAACAAGAATGCGTGCGTGTTGATGCATTAAATGGTTTACCTCGTGACAAATTTATGACCTGATCAACTGACCATCTGTCCATAAAGCCTCCAAATTTCATTCATGATTGCACTGGTCCAAAACCAAAGCAACAAAGAGTGCTGCATGGTGTCCAACCGAAAGACATTAAGAAAAAACATAGAATGTTGTTCCCAGGCAACCAAAATTTTAAGAAACTACAACCTGGTGAAAAGGCATGGCTGTTGATTCTAGGGAAACAAGAGTCTCGGTGGAAAGACCCTTATATGGTTAAGCAAGTTTTTCAAAACAGCAACGTGGACATTGAAACAGAGGGCAAGGGTTGTGTGCTCAAGGTTAAACAGTATTTACTAAAGCCATTCTTAAGGAAGTTTAGTTCAAGCGAGTCATTGACTCTGAAGGATCCAGCAACTTAATCACTGGCTTCTGTTCCGTCTAGCTACAGACATTAAATAAAGCGCTTATTGGGAGGCAACCCAATTTTCTAACGTTTCTTTACTTTCTGTCTCTTTTATTTCATTATTTTCAGCCTAGAAGCATTTAAATTCCTAATATGTTATATCATCACAAAAAGAAAAAAACAAAAAAAAAAAAAAAAAAAAAAAAACCAAAAAAACAAAAACAAAAACAAATTTTTTTTTTTAACTTGTTATATTTTTAATTTACCGATAGTATTTTCTACATCCTATCTCTGATTTCAACATTTGGGTTTTTGTAGATAGCAAACAAGACAAACAAGAACATCAACATCAACCATATCCGTGATTCACATAGCAGGGATGGGAGATTATACCTTTCTATTTTGCTACCCGGCCAATCTTCAGTTGAGAATAGAGCCAACTAGCACAGTCAACTGAGGAACTGGAGCTTAGCAAATGACATCAGAACCGAAGTTTGGGGGTGCCTGTGTTTTACTTACAGAACGGAGGAGTCTCAGATGATCGGCATTGGATTTACGAATTTTGGGGTCGTGGTGCGTCTCTCTCGTTGTTGATATGAGTATTCTCACAGAAAACAAATGCATGCATGTGTGAGCTCTTTAATTTTTCTAGGAAAATAATCTTAATGGACCTCAATGGCAACAAGGAAAGATTTTTACCTTTGGGATTCCAGGTTTTGCTACCGAGATCCAGTGCAAATGATGATTTCCATGAACGGGACCCGAGAGCAATGGAAGAAATGGCGAAGAGTTTCACAGATGAAGGCTAGGTTGTGTGAGGATGAGAGAGTTATGGCGATATTTTTCCTATTTTCAGAGAGCACGACACCACATTGCTGTGAACTGAGATGGAGGAGCGGCTCTGGTTCTCTATTGTAGAGAAATGAGGAAAAAGAGAGAAGGATGAGAGTAATGAAGAGAAGAACCTACGGCTTCTAAATGCACTCAGACATGAAAGAAATGAGTGAGACTTACGGCGTTTCATTTAGAATCCTAAGGAGCTCAAGCACGGATGCTTGCCACGTGTACAAATCTGGGATCTCTAATATCTATTTCGAGTTGGGTTTTTGAATTAAAGAGAGGAGAGTCGTTTGGCTTTAGGCTCGAGATGTAGGGAATCCAATGCTTTTCAGAAGTAGGTGCTCGAGTTTGGTGTGCGTGTAGTATACGTGTGCTGTCTGTATGGTTTGTGGCTTTTGTGTTATTATTAGACCTTTCTTTTGCAGGTTGGGCTCCACTCCAATTGCTACATAATAGGCCCCGTGTGCCATCTCACCGAGGCCCACATTTTGTCTTGCACAATGGATTTTAATTTCAAACTAGGTGCATTCTTTTATTTTCTTTTCTTTCTTTATTATTTATTTTGTCACTTTTCATTTCGTTTTTGTTGTTTGTCATTTGTATCTTTTAATTATTGTTAGGTTTAGTTATGTTTCGTTTTAATATTTAATTTTCTTTGTAAGGTTGTTTCTTTATTTTCTTTTCTTTTCTTTTATTTTATTTTCTTTTATTTTCCACACCTTGAGGACAATGTGTGATTTAAGTTTGAGGTGGGAATTAGAATATTTAATTTTTAATTTTTAAGTCAATAAAAAATTTTCAAATTTTAAGTTAATATCCATAGATTAATTTAAACGTTAGAACAAATGAACATGGTGAAGGTTAATCCCACAGTAGAGTCTTTTCTATTTATCGTTGCTTAGACACTAATTCATGAATTAACTTTGAAAATTTGCACATTCACATCAACATAGTTTGTGGGGAGTGAGATTTGAACACTTACTTTTAGTCTAAGTGTATTTTAATTTTTGTTCTTAGTAAAGTAAAGTTTAGTATGTGTTATGAATAAAGTAATAATTGTTCCACTCGAGGCTTTGCTTAGTAACCTGGCCAGTCCTGCCTAATCAGCAATGATTCTCGTTTCAAATGGTAGAGTTTTGGCATGGGACAAGGTGGTTAGTTGGTTTCGTAGCCTTTTCAGCTCGGGTTAATAAGTCCTTAGGGGTGTTCTACACCTAGCTCGCTACATGGGTTGGATCGAAAGCTTAAGTGAACTGACATTGCACGATCACTACTATTACTAACAAAAAAGAAAAAAGAAGGAAAAAAAAAAGATAGAGAGAAAAAAAAAATGATAGTCATGTTTCAAGTCAAGTTGTGTGAAGTGTTGAATAAAAGGACGATGGTAAGGGTTTTAGTCGAGTCTCCTTAGCTACGTTGATTCACTTTACACCAAAGGAAGTTTGTGAATTCTTTTTTAATTGATTCTAAATGGCTTAGATTCTGTAGTGGGATTAGCTGAAATTTTTGAAAAGATGTTTTGATTTTTAACGTTTTCTATGGATTGCAACTTTAAAGGTGAAATTTTTTGTCATTTAGTTTTAGTTAAGCTAGTTTGTTAGTTTTTATTTTTGTTTTTGAGTTTTGTTTTGCTTGAGGACAAGCAAAAAACTAAGTTTGAGGTTACTTTGATGAGTCAATATTATATTATATATTTTACCCTATTCTTAGTATTAATTTGGTAATTATTTTGGTAGAATTTTGATATTTTGCTTTATATTTTCAATATAGGACATACGAGTTCCTCTGGAGCAAAACATGATCAAACGGATGAATTTTGGAGTGATTCAAATTGAAGGACGTTTTTATGTCTCTTGGCTTGTTCGTGTCAAAATTTGGGACTTTTTTACCAAGCAGTTATTTTCTGGCGATTAAATAAACAAGTAGTGCGCATTGCTGGAAAGTGACGATTCTAGGTTTAAAATACGTTGTTGGAGCCCAAGATGACCTCAGACGGGTTTGTGGCCTTCTGGAGAAGTGTTCAGAATAGTTCAAACTTCAAATCCAGCTATTTTGGGTCAGTTTTGGAGCTGATTTGGGTCCAAAACGTGGCTGTGCAGATTTCTAGGCGAATTTACCAAGTTAATTTAGGATTATGTTTCCTATTTTATTTCAAGTTTTTAGGTTTCATAGTTTTATTCTAAGACCTTTTACTAGGAGGATTTTAATTAGAGTTGTATAAATAAGCCTTTTGGCAAACCTAGGGTTTTTGGGTAGAGCGTATGCAACTTTTGGGCGAAGATTTTGGCTAGAGCTTAGAGATTTCAAGACTTATACTTTCATGTGTTTTCATTCTTTTTCTAGTTTAATACAATTATGTTGATTTTAATTATGAATATGCATAACTAATCATTTTTGCTAGGGTGAGGCCATGATCCTTAGCAAGAATATGTAATCTCTTTTTAATTTTCTTATGAATTTATGCATGCAAGTTTTGGATTATTAATCATTGTGCTTTAAATTATCTATTTGTCTTAGTGAATCACGACCATTAGGATATTTAGAAAAGTAATTTGACGCAATTTTGGCGGAGGGTTGTCCCTAAAATTGACTAAGGTTTCTTGTGGTTAACATGTGTAACTACTTAGGATGGACGACACGTCTTAAGAGTTACATGGTTTTTCAAAAGGTTTTCACAAAACTTAATGAGTCTTGCATGTTCACATTCGATCTGGACACCACAGATGGGTTGCATGTTAGATATACGTTCTATATTGGGGTACGGGTTGCATATTAGATATACGATTTATATTGGGGGTTCCAAGTAGGGCATACTTTTGGAAAACCTAACCTTCAAAATATGCATGTGTAATTAATAAGGAATTAGAAGAACCATGTATGATTGTTAGGATGATGGCGGAACCCTAGTGTTTTTCCAAATTTGTTTCTCAAAATCTTTTCTCTTTGTCTTGTTTCCTTTTTAATTGGTTATTAGTTGCTTTTCCTAAATTACTTTTATTAAAATTCGTTTTTAATACTTTTAAATTCAAAAACAATCCTTTACTTTAAGATAATTAACTAGGATTAGGGTTTTTCATAAATTGTTTTAAATAATCCCAACGGAAAATGACCTTGCTTGAGCCGTTTATACTACAACAACCTTGTTCTCTTACAAGTATTTTGTGTGATTTTATCCCTATTTTGGCAGGTAGTAAAATCCCTATCATTAAGCCAATCGGGGTTTATCATGTAATTCGTCATTTGGATAACACACCTAATATTATACAAAAATAAAACAGAAAACAATGTATGAAGAACAAACCTAATGAATTTCACTTCAAATTTTTCACACCCCACCATCCAATTTACTTACAAAAAAAAACAAAAAAAAAAAAAGCAGTTTGGGAGAAAAACAAAAAATTCAATCAAACTAAATAAAGCTATTTTTTTTTCTCTGCTACAAACATTTTTAAATCGCTCTTTCGCTATCTTAGACTCATCAAAGTGAATATTGAAAGGTAGAAAATTAAGAAAAATAGAGATGAAGAGAAAACAATATTAGATCCGAAAAGGAAGGATAAAAATATGAAGGACCAAGAAAAATGGAGATGAAAAGAATATGAAGGAGCAGGAAAAATGGAAAAGAAGAATATGAAGAAACAAAAAAAAAAAAAAAAAAAAAAAAAAGGAGAGGTATGAATCAACAAGAAAATGGAGATGAGGAGAAGAATATGAAGGAACAACGAAAATAGGGATGAGGAGTTTGTGCCGTAAAGAAGATCAAGAGAAAAATTTAGGGAATGTGCATGTTGGTTATCCTAGAAATAGGGTTTTGATAACTGTCTTATTTATTTTGATTAATAATTAAAATAAATAGATAAATATAAGA
The DNA here is from genome assembly GCF_041283825.1 of Pyrus communis. Classification (NCBI taxonomy): domain Eukaryota; kingdom Viridiplantae; phylum Streptophyta; class Magnoliopsida; order Rosales; family Rosaceae; genus Pyrus; species Pyrus communis. Next base: position 8,046,420 of record NC_142566.1, read on the forward strand.
AGATAAATGCTCCTAATGTAAACTATTAAATTAAAAAAAATTGAATAAGTTACTAATAACTAAATTTTGCAGATGTGGTTTTTTTGGCTCCTAAAAGTAGTAACATTAATAGCAGTAGTTATTGTTTTGCCTTTATTACAATTAATAGAGTCTATATTTATGCTCCTAATCAATATTAATAGGGACAAATTCTTATATCCACCCCTAATCCACCGCCCTTAATAATCACTATTCTTGCACCCTGGTCAAATTCCAAAAGTGCCATGATGAGTCAAACCAATATAAAACCACTCCTGAAAGTAGCAAGAGAATAACTCATGCTGAGCCAAAATGCTCCAAAACTCTTACTGCTCAACACCTTCTTTATATAGGCAAAATGTGAGTCAAAGTTCAAGCAATGAAAAAACTTGGCTACACCAACAACCTTGATGTGATATAAAATAGCACACAAACTTAAACCCTTTTTATGTAGTTGTAGTATGAATACGTAGGGATCGTTATAGGCCGGAGATTATAAAGGATGCTAATCTCTCAATTTTAAACTCTAAAACACTAAACTAGACTCAAAAATAGAAAATAAGACTCTAATGACTCAAAACAGCACAAAACAAGCAAATCGATTCAAAACAGAAACTAAGGGTGACTTTGGACAAATTCTAACTTATTTTGACTCAAAACACTAAAAGAAACAGATTTAAACATGTCATAGCTAAGTAAACACGAAATATAAAAGGGGAGATTAGTTTTGACGAATTTAAAACTTAAACAAACAAGTTACAAAAACTAAATAAAGGGTATGAATTTGGAATGAATTGATGGGTGATAGGCTAGCTAGAGGGTCCTTCTCCACACATGACACATATGCATACAAAACGATTTCCAATTATTATTCCAATAAACCATGAATGACAATGCCCCAAATTAATTGTGAACTGCACAAATTAACTCTCAGATTTTCCTAATTTCATTGAATTGGACTCAACGACGCAATCAAATTATTCTTATCAAGTTCCCTATATGAACAACATGATAGAGATACATACCAAAGATCATTAAGTTCTATGAAAATCATAAGCATTGACAAGGCATTCATAACTATGAAAAGCATGATACTCCTACCATGGATTTACTTAACACAATCATGACTAGTGACTTCCACTACTTAGAAATATAAGTTCATAACGATTAGGTGAAATTCCCTTATATTTTAGCATCAAATTCATGCATGCAAACTAAGTATCCATCCTTAATCAACATACACGAATAAGTTATCAATCAACCAGATAAGTAAATCACATTCATGTTTTACGAAACAATAAGTGGATGAAATCAATTCATATCACATATATGTTCATGGTTTTGAATTCTCCTCTAGCCAAAACGAGTTTAGCTCCTCATGTTCGCACTTAAACAAAGATAACTTAAATTAAACATTAAAAACAAAAGATAGAATACACCTAAGAACGTTCCAACAATCCAAACTTGAATGGCAGGGCACGGCTCCAAGGGTCTCCTCACCTTTCTCCTTGCAAGGCTGCGACACAAAGATGTTTGTCTCTGAAATTGGGTTATTGTGTGTGATGGATGGATGGTGCGAATTGTGGTGAGAGATGGATAAGTGGTCATTTTCTTTTGATGCGGCAAAAACATAAAAATAAAGGAAGAAAGGCACAACATTAATTAATTTTTTTGGGAAAGATTTGCACTCCAAATCCACAAGGAAAAAGGCTAATTAAAATCAGAATCCAAGAGGAAAAGGGAAAGAAAAGTGTGGCAGGATCTTAGAAGGAAAGGGAAAGAGAGTGCATGGCAAGGCATGGGTGTTCTAGAAGGAATAGGTGCGGATCCCCCTAGCAGCTGGAACTAAAGTAGTGTAGGATTAGGATTGGGCTAAGACAAAATAAGGTATTTTGGCTCATGTTCCTTCTTTCTTTGTTGAACTCCATATCTTCTTTGTCTTGAATTAATTCTTCCATCTCTTTAGCATATTCTTAGCCCTTCTTGAACTTCAAATTTGTCCATCCAACTTGCTCCATGCATGTGCTATCCATTCCAAACCCAAAACTGCTTTAAAATGCTCCGAATTGCCTTTTCTTGCCACTTTTGCCAATTGAACCTACAAACACACGAAAAATGCTTAAATCACTATAATAAATAGAAACTAACTCACTAAATGCAAGGAAATAGGCTAACAAAGTCGCATAAATATGCTCTTATCAAACCTTAGTCAACATATTAGTGAGTTGTCTTTAGTCAGAATCTTTTGGAGAATGATCTCCCATTCATCAACAACTTCACACACAAGGTGATAACACACATCTATGTGCTTAGTCCTCGCATGGTGAATCTGATACTTCTAATAAATGGCACTCTGACTATCACAATGCACCTTCACCTGCTTCTAACCAACCCCCAAATCTTTGATAAGTCCATGCATCCAAATGGCCTTTTTTTATAGCTTCAACAACTGCCATATATTCAGCCTCTGTAGTAGACAAGGCAACAGACGCCTGTAAAATGGACCTCCAACAAACTGGCCATTTAGCCATAGTAAACACATAGCATGTAGTAGACTTTTTTTTATCCAAGTCACCTGCATAATCAGAATCATCATAACCAACTTCAAAGTTACCAATACCAAGGTCGATCATCCCACTCAAAACATAAACCAACATCTCAAGTACTATAGAGATACCTCAATATCCACTTAGCTGTATGCCAATGCTCTTTACTAGGATTGAATATATTGACTCACAATAACAACTGCATAAGCAATAACTAGTCTAAAGCATACCATTACGTACATCAAACTACCAACCAAATTTGCATATGGTATACTTTTCATTTGCAGCTTCTCTTTATCAATTTTAGGACATTGTAGAGAACTTAATTTAAAATAAGAAGTCAAAAGGGTACTAACCGGTTTGGTTGAATCATGAACTCCAAATTTTCGGATTAACTTCTCAAGGTATTGCTTTTGATTAAAGCACACTAAACCTTTTTCTCTATCTCTAGTGATCTCCATGCCAATGATCTTCTTCTCTTCACCAAGATCCTTCATCTTAAACTCATTCTTCTTTTGCTTCTTCAATTTCTCAATCTCTTCGACATTCTTTGAGGCAATAACATATCATCAACATATATCAACAAATAAATGAAAGACCCATCTTGTAGCTTCTTGAAGCACACACAGTGATCATATTGACTTGTAGAATAGTTTTGGCCTCTCATAAATTTATCAAACCTAACAAACCATTGTCTTGGAGATTGCTTCAAATCATAAAGTGATTTCTTCAACTTGCAAAACAAATTCTCCTTCCCTTTCACTTTGTACCTATCTGGTTGACACATATGGATCTCTTCATTCAATTCACCATGTAGGAAAGCCGTCTTCACATAAAGTTGTAGAAGCTCAAGATCGTATTGTGCAACAAAAGCTCACATAACACATATCGAGGAGTCTTTCACAACTAGAGAAAAGATTTCATTGTGGTCAATGCCCTCCTTTTGTGCATACCCTTTGGCAACTAATCTTGCTTTGAATCTCACACTGTTTTTTTTTTCATCAACACCTTCTTTCTTGGCATATACCCGTTTGCAAATGATAGCTTTCTTACCCTTAGGCAATTTAGATAACTCCCAAGCCTTGTTCTTCAAGAGAGAATTCATCTGGTCACCCATGGCATTGCACCACTTCTCCTTTTCTTTACTCTTAGTGGCTTCCTCAAAATTGGATGGAATCTCATCAGTGATAATAGGAAGAGCAAAAGCAACATAATCACTAAGCTGATCTTGGTAATATTTCTCTTTCCTCTGTTCTTGGCAATAGACTCTTGAGGTGAAACTTTCTCTTCGTCTTGAAAAGAGTCTTTAACTTCAACTTCTTCAACATCCTCTTGGTCTTCCACTTCTTCACTTGTAGTGGCTTCGATATCAATGGAAATAGGATTTGAAGTACTAGAGGCAACTTTCTCAAGCTCCACCTGTTGGACATCTTTCACATTCTTCTCAAAGTCTCTAAACATACTTTCTAAATCAAATGTTACATCTTTGTTGATTACAAGTTTCTTCGTCTCTGGGCACCACAACTTGTAACCTTTGACACCACTACTAAAACCAAGAAAGATAACCTATTTGGCTCTAGGATCAAGTTTATTTTCAGTTACATGAAAATAAGTAGGTGAACCAAAAATACAAATATAATCATAATTAGAAGAAGGTTTTCCAGTCCATACCTCTATTGGTGTCTTACCCTCAACCGCAGCTGAGGGTAACCGGTTGATGATGTGACATGCATAAGTAACTACCTTTGCCCAAAATAACTTGCTCAAACACTATCGGGACAACATACCTCTAACCTTCTCAAGCAAGGTTTGATTCAATCTTTTTGCAACTCCATTTTGTTGTGGACTTCCTCAGACACTGATATGCCTCACAATCTCTTCCTCTTTGCAAACTTTAAAGAAAAGGTTGGATGTGTATTCTCTACCATTATCCGACCTCAAAATTTTAATCTTCCTCCCAGTCTGATTCTCAACCATTTTCTTCCAACCTAAGAAAATCCTCAACACCTCACTTTTGTGCTTTATTAAGTAGACCTAAGACCTTCTAGAATAATCATCAACAAAGGTCACAAACCTATGTTTACCACTCAAAGAGGGAGTCTTCGTAGGACTCCAAACATTTGAATGCACATAATCAAGAATGCCCTTTGTCTGATGTACTGCAGTATCAAACGTCACTCTAGTTTGCTTCCCAAAGACACAATGCTTGTAGAAATCAAGTTTACAAGTCATGGCACCTTCTAGAAGACCTTGTTTCACAAGTTTTTGTAGAGCTCTCTCACCGGTATGACCTAATCTCATATGCCATAGTCTAGTAGTATCTGAATCATACGTGCCCATATTTTCTAAAACTACCGTTGCTTCACTTGTCATAGTGCTTCCTTGCAATAAATACAAATGGCCACATCGATGAGCTTTCATCACAACAAGTGCACTATAAGTAACTTTCAGTGTGTGCCCATCTGAATGAAAGCTAAAGCCCTTGGATTCTAAAGTGCCCAAACAAATAAGATTTTTCCTCAAATTCAGTACATACCGAACATCTATCAACTCTTTAACCGTACCATCATACAACTTGGAACGAACTGTACCATTCCTTTTTGTTGTACAAGAATCATCATCTCCCATGAAAGCAGCACCACCATCAAACTCTTTCAAGCTTGAAAACCAATCCTTGTGAAGAGTCATATGATAAGTATGACTCGTATCCAACATCCACTTAGTAGTACAATCAAATGCTGAGGAAGCGGTTAAAGCAAAATTAGAAAAATCATAAGCACATTCATCCCTTTCCAAACTTTTTCTATCTTTGGAATATCTTCTAGTTTGAGACTAACTTTTTCCTACTAGAAAAAGATCTCCTATCTGATGATCTACCTTTAACAAACAAAGCCTCAAATGTATTATCACAATTGTTATCTCTATGTCTAATTTCATAATTCATCAAGGCATTTGACACATCTTCAAATTTCATAGTTTCTTTACCATGCATAATAGTGGTAACAAAATGCTCATAAGAGTCCAGCAAGGAATTCAACAATAGTAAGGCCTTAGCTTTATCCTTAGGCCATCTCCCAAAGGGCCATGTTCAGCCCAATAGCCCTGCAAGAAATTTTTTTTTTAATGAACAGTATCAGGCCATATTTTATACCATCTCTAATTGAAGGTGCCAAAAGGCCATATGCCAAAACATAACCCCCTTGACGAACAACTATCTCCAACCGAAGGTGGCTATTTTTTAGTCCCCTCAATAATTTATTATTTTAGTTGAATTAATATGGTTAGTTGAATTAAACTACCATATTAAAATAAGGTTTTCGGACATATTTTGAGTGCCACTTGTCGCTAAATGAATAAGTTTCTGGATTTTTTTATCTTTATATAATGAAAAGGATGTGAAAAATTGGTGAAGAAGATGTGTAATGAAAAGGATGTGAAAAATTGGTGAAAAAGATGTATAAAATCTCTACAAAATTATAGTTAGTATTTTAGTTCTCTATTGGTTATAACAAATTTCATGGTTTCATTTAGTACTAAAAATTTTAGGGAAGAAGGTATCTTAGTGAAAATAGCCACCCAAGGCTATTCACACTTGTTGTTTTGAGTTAAATTAAATATTCATTCACCGGAGTAAAGGATGGGAGTTGCCCTGCAATGTAGAGGGTTCGGGAGGAGGGAGGTAGGAAAACATTAGTTTAATGCAATGGTAGGTAGGTAATTAAGTGGACAAATTTGGTTATTAAATGAAAGAGTTATATTGAGAGTGGGGTAGAAACATTTCTGCCATGTGTCATCATTTGCAGGGTGCAGTTGAGCTAGCAACTGTAATTTGGGTTGGGAATCGAGTTGGCTGGCTGGCTGGCTGATTATGGCCAGCCCGCTGGCTTAGTGCATGGGGTATAGTTGGTTGGGGCCCACAAGCCATTTGGCCTAACCCTTGGTTGGAGACGGTTTTCGTGGCAAAATTGACTATTTTTTGGCCTATGGCCCTTTGGCCGGGTGGGTTGGAGATGGCCTTAATATCCTCATCTAAATTCATCAAATCAACAAACAACTTGTTAAAAGAATCAAGTGTAGCTGGGTTTCTACGCTCTTTAAGTGTAGTTGGGTCTCTATATTAGAAGCGGTAAAGCTTTTTCTTCAAGTGTAGCTGGGTCTCTACACTCTTTGTCATGTACTTGTCTTCTAGTTTCTGCCGCAACACCTTTGCCAATATCTCCCGCATCACAAAATGCTTCTGAGTTTTTGCAAGGCACATATGAATCGTAGAGCAAGCCCACAAATTTAATTTCTCTCATTCCGTCTTTGACATAGTTTCCAGCTTTTCTCCTAAAGTGGCAACTAGATCTTGTTGAGCCACCACATTCTTGATGTCACATTGCCACATTGTTTATGCCATCAAAATTTTCCATTTCAAACTTTGCATTTTGCACCGTAGTTCTTGCAAACCCTAAGTTGCTTCCAAAAGGATTCTCATCTAGCCTGTCTGACATCTTTAGCAAGACGGTACCCAAGAGCAACTAGGCTTTGATACCAATTGTTGTGATAGGATAACACCAAACCAATTGGAAATTAACTCAAGCTAACCCACAGGAAATTACCAAATGAAATGCAAGAACAAAATAGAAAAGACACGAAGATTTAACGAGGTTCCACAACAGTTAGTGTAACTAGAGTACGTCATTGGAGCAATAGGAGCTCACCTAATAATCCACTATCAAACAAATGGGAGTGTTTACACTTTAACAATCTCACAGCCTAAAATCCCAATACACCCAATCGCTATCTCTCATCAAAGAAATAAATATAGAAGGAAATATAATGATTAATTTCATATCTATGCAAAGCTTAGAGCTAATGCACAAACTATAACTTTAGAGTGAGTGCTAACAAAGAATGAAAGATCACCTTTCTTCCTCTATTCAAATTAGGGGTTGCGACACCTTTTTTCTCTTGTTTGCTGCTGCTTGAACAAAGGGGCAGTAGATGCCCTAATTAAACCTAGCCACATCACCTGGTTTTCACGTGGGCAAAATAACAAAGGCATATCCAATGGGCTGGTGAGAACAACTAAAGGCCCAATGAAACTTGATCAGAAATTCAACATATACAATATTACTCAATGAGCGTTGTTGAAGCAAAGTCGATGTCAAGGTCGTCCTTGTTTGATTTGTATTATCATTCATGTGTGTGTCTTCGTTTGTGATTATTGGTGAAATATAAGCATTTATGTAATATATTCAATTTACGTGCCATTAGTGTGAAGCTATTATCTGGCATGGGAAGGATTAGCAAAATAATTGCTAATTGAATTTTGCACAGATAATGTCTGATAGGATTTTTATTACCTGCAAAACTATGGTTAAATCACATAAAATACTTGCAAGAGAACAAGATTATTGTAGTATAATTGGCTCAAGGAAGGTTATCTTCCAAAGGAATTATTTGAAATAATTTTTGTTTAAAATCTAATACCTAAGCTCTGATACCACTAAAAGCTGTCACACTCTAATTATGCAATATGTTCAGGATTGATATGCGACATCACAAGTACCTGTTTAGTTGTCATGCCTTGCTCCCGAGACATGACTAAAAACAAACCAACGGTCTAATAGCGTAGTAAGTATTCCTTTATTTCATGGTTATGTCTAACCCTTAAGTTAGACTACCTACGTACCCTAGACACGATCAAATCATTCGTAGTTCACCTTTTTGTTAAGCTCTGGATATGTCTCAAGTAATTAACTGGCAAGAAACATAGATTTTTAGGTAACTCCCAACATGCGTGTTGCACCCATATGCTATTTCATCCCAAAACCACAGTCAACAACATATAACATTTCAATGACCCAACGATGCACAATATTAATCTTTAACAACATTGATCAACCAATCTAATCAAAATAAAAAATAAAAATAATTCATAACCCATACTTTACAAAATTATAAATAAACTAGTTGGAAAACTAGAAGGAGTCTCCCAGACATCCATCGCCATTTCTAAATCAAACAAAAAAGGCTCTCAAATCTTTCATTCATGAACATGCTGAAAACTAGGCTAGAGCATCACAGTTCGACTGAAGCATACAACTTTGATGTTTTCACATCTTAGACTACTCAAATAAACTATAACGATTCCTAGGGATCTAGTTCCAGACTAACTCAATAGAATTGAATGAAAGAGGGATCCTAGACCACTTAACGGAATCAAGACAAAACAGGGTACCAGACCACCCAATGGAACCCCAGTAGAATACTGTTCCATACCACACAACGGAATCGATATAGGAATGGATTTTAGATCACTTAATGAAATTCGAACATAAACCAATTATGGACCACTCAACGAAATTGACATGGGACGGGATTTCAGAAAACCTTGAGCATCAGAAGATTGAAGTTAAGTAGTCTAATCCTAAACAACCTTGCCGACCTCTACACGACATCACTACCGAAGTCTACCTTCTAGAAGCTTGTCCGATGAATTGGTATGCTAACTTTCTCATTTGCAATGCTTGTAGTTTTGTCTGGAAGTTTTGTCAAACTCAAGGGGAGTATCTAGAAGTATACTCACTTGACCTTAATGTACTCTTTTTCCCTACGATTATGAGCATTTTTCCCACTAGGTTTTTGCTACCTGACTAGGTTTTAACGGGCACCTACCTTGGGCTGGTCATACCTGACACACCCTGATACTGGGATGGCCACGTGTTGGCCGATAGCCAAGGGTGACGCAAGCCATTTAATTAATGAATATGCGTAGAACATGTAAAACATGCATACAATTTGCGATGAAAAGAAACAAACATAATAAAAATAATAACATTAAATATATAAAAAAATATATGAGAATGCATGACTGTGTTTAGAGCATACAACTAATTAAGATTACAACGTAAGGAATATTATAAAAAGGTACGATTACAAAAAAGGGGTCATACACCGAGAGGACTCAAACATATTGATACGGGAATGTCTTAACGCTGGGATCATTCACATGCCTCATTTCTAAGTCCTGAAAGGGGCGCAAAACAAAACATGAGTGAATGAAGTTTAATATAAATAGTACTAAAATCAATTACTCTTCAAACGTACTAACCCCCAGTTTTTTGAAAACTCATATAGCATAATAAGTAGTAGGTTTTTCGAAAACCCTAGCATGCCATAAAACCTTCATAAAACACATTATATATAGTGTGCTTAGTAGTGGTATCATAATCACCTGAATGCACATCCATTCGCCCGCCTGAAGGCACATACATTGCATGCCCGAAGGTAAATACATCGCTCACTCGAAAGCACATTCATCACCCACCTGAAGGCACATACATTGCCCGCCCGAAGGCACATTCATCACTTGCCCAAAGGCACATTGTACGAAGATCCGCTAAGTAAGCACAAAAAATCATGACATAATCTTTCCAATATACATAATCAGAGCTCAATAGCTCAAACATCATATCATAAATCCATAGGAGCATTATAGCTCAAATCATCATCATAAACCATGTTCATAAGTGTGTGTGTGTGTGTGTGTGTATGTGTATATATAGGGAAGTGTTATTGGCACTCCAAAAATCTCATTCTACACTCCTCACAAGTGTATTTTTCTTTCCTAATATAGAAAGTTTGGAGTGTAGAATGAGATTTTTGGAGTGCTAATAACAATTCCCCATATATATATATATATATATATATATATATATATATTTCAAAGAACATAAATTCGATAAAGGATATTTCATAAAGCGTAAATCCGATAACTCACAGAGCATTTCATAAAATTAAGTCATAAAATCATGTTGTTCATGTATGTATTCGTAATAATAAAATCATGCATTTTAGAAGGGGTTCACTCACAGATACTCCGTCACCGAAGAGCCGTTCAAACTAGAGAGGATGGGGTTGCCACTAACAAATGCACCTAAGCACATAAAGAACCAATTAGTAAAACCCTACTAAAACTATTGAATTTGGGAAAACAGAGTGCGGATTCGGAATTAGTGCGTCGAAATACCTTAAGAAGGGTCTCATGCAAATTTTGTAAAAAGTCAACAGTCAACGGAAAAGGCAATGGTTAACGGGTTGAGTCAATGGGTCAACCCAGTTTGTCAGAAAACCCACTGGAAACTGGGTTTAGTGGCTACAAAACTGGGCAACTTTCAAAAGGTTGTAACTCTCTCATTTCTCAACCAAATACAACCCATAATATATCAAAACGAAACTAGGGTAGTGTAGAACAAGATTGTACTTGTTTGGAGTTCAAAAAGTGGCCGGAAACTATGGAAAGTTCAAATGGTTATAACTTCTTCAATACTCAACAAAATCAAGTGATTCAAAAACAAAAATCATACTTCTCGACGAGATAAAAAGAATAGTATCTTTCTAGATGGCTAATTAGCTGTGGTTTGGCCGAAAAATGGCTCGAAAGCCGAGGCCCAACTAAGGTTCTAGGATAATTTCGAGGTTTTATCTGGTATTTTGAGCTCCTAGTGGGTCAGGGAGGATCAAGAAGGTGGTTTGATGGTGTCAAAGTTGTTGTTGTTGGTTGTGCCTTCCCAAAGAAGAAGGTTATAGATAGGGAGAGATGAGAGAGTTGTGTTAGAGAGAATACAGGGAGAGAATGAGAGAATCACAGGGAAAAGGGAAGCTGGAGGACAAGGGAACACAAATGGGTCCCAGTGGCTCACAAAACAAGACCCACTAAAGACGAAACATGAAAATATCTAAATACACTCTACATTACGAAATTTGTAAAATCTTCATTCTATTTCAAATTCGATTCCATTCACGCCCACGCATTCGTGGCAATGAGTACAATAAGAATGCGGTAAGAGAATAGGTCATACGTCTCATGACAGAAAAGTCAACATTTCTCGCCTCTAAGGGCATTTTGGTCAAAACACTATTTTCAAAATAATATACAATAAAATTATGGACGGATCCTAACAATCTACCCCCTTAAGAAAATTTCGTCCCTGGAATTTATTACCTCAAGTAAACAGGTACAGGTATTGATTTCTCATCAGTTCTTATGTTTTCCACGTCCCTTCCTCAACTGCATGGTTCCTCCACAACACCTTTACCAACATAATGACTTTGTTTCTCATCGCTCTATCCTATTAGTCGATGATTTCCACTAGCTCCTCTGCATAGTTCATATTTTGTCTCACTTCACGTATACAGCCTACTTGCCCACTTGCTTAGCAAACTCAATGAATAAGCCATTGATATTACAGTTTGCAGCCTGCAATATCGACAACTCATTGTTGTCTCGATAAACAAGTCGTAAATCCTAAGGGTGCAAAATTATAATTTTGTCCAAATGGCAAGGCAACATCATCTGAGGCACACAGTTTCCCATATTGAAATTTCACTCATTTGAATACTAGTTCGTAATACTCTTCTATCTAACAAATGTTGCCTGTAAAATCTCTCATACCATGTCTCAAATAGTGCCATACCTAAACCGGAAATAATAACTATCGTCATAAACTACTCCAATAGAGATCGATGCAAATTCTAGTCATGCTGAAACCACATAACTGATGAACACAACATGCTAAGAATAAAATGTGGTACTGGACAACAACTTAGCACCCCATGGCGTTCAAGAAGACTTCACAAGACTTGTAAGTGAAATGCACATCATGATGAGGTAAAATAGTTATGACACACCTTATAACAGAACAGTGTGATTCACAAAGCCTAAGTGAGCTGATACATTGAAAATTTCTCTCGGATTTAGCAAAAGGATATGTCGAGAAGGCTAAAAGAACACTCAAGAATTTAAGGGTCAAAACAAGTCGATTAAATCTAGGGTACAAGATAACTGTATCGAATGCGTAACTTTGATGCAAGAATACATGCAAATACCTAACTTGATTCTATGGTGGCAAGTCAAGATGGTTGAGCGCGGACTCGACTTGATTAGTAGTCTAAAGTAATCTGATAGGCGATAACTTAGACTTTTCCCCATTCCAATATTCACAACATCTCGCTACAACGATAACTTCAGGGATATTCAATCACCAGTGGTAATGATTCGCTCGATAGTGTGTTAATGGGTGATTGAAAGATTGATGGTCTAAGCTAAAACTTTCATATTTAAGTGGTTTTCCTAAACAATCTGTTTGCTTTAGAAGTAATACGAAGTGCTATACAGTAAACATGAACCCAAAGTTAACTAGAATGTCTTTTAGTACTAGAAGGTGAATTTGGGATTACGGTCGAAATCAATGTTAATCAAGACGTCAGTCCAAAAAAGTCGAGAATGAAGAATTCTACCAAGCAATCAAAAGTATAGTCTTCATGGATTGGTAAATAATATGCTAAGTGAGTTGATCAACAACTATCGAAACATCATCATAGGCTCCATGTGTACAAGGTGGTATGCACAAGAAATCTATGGTAGCATTCACCCGTTTCCATTCGCATCCCCAGCGGGTCATCAATAACCTAAATAGAACATCCATGGAATTTTTTTTCCACCTCCAAACAGGAATAGAAAGAAGTTGAGATAAGCCCGATGACTTCGATCCGCATCCATTTACTAGTAAATCAGACATTTCTTCACATATTCAGTGATATCCCATTCATACCATACTAGGAATAAAATTGATGAAAATAGTGGTACATTTTAGTACTGCCAGCATGTATGGCATACGCTAAAATGTGAGCCTCATCAAGAATTTTCCTCTCATAGCTTCAACACCCTAAGGCATAAACAATTTCTTTCTTATCAACAGAGTTCCAACTCCTCGGACTTTTAAATCCCGACTCATGCCATCCTACACTTGCTCATTCAAACACACACACTTATGATCATATCTTTGGGCTTCGTGCACGAAATCTACCGATACAAGTTTTACTTATAAGTGAATCGACAATACTCACTGTGGATCGGGAGCCAAAGTAAAGCCAATTCCTTGAAGAGAAAACAATAGTGGGACATGGAAAGCTCAGAAGGACGTAAGCTGTCTATGAGATTTCTAACTAAGAGCATCAGCTACGCCATTTGCCTAACCAAAATGATACTCAAAAGTGCAATCAAAATCATTGATGAGTTCCACCCACCTTTTATGTCTCAAACTCAACTCCTTTTGTGTGAAAACACACTACAACTTCTTTGGTCAGAAATGATGCAACACTTTTTGCTATAAAGAAAACATCACCAGATTTTATAGCAAGGGAAATTGTTACCAGCTCTAGGTCACGAATAGGATAATTCTATTGGTGAGGTCTGAGATGTCCAGGAGTATAAGCGATGGCCTTCCCATGCTACAACAAAACACAACCCCAAACGTGACAAGGATGCAAAACAAAAGGACTTAAAACTGACCACCAAAGTCAAGAAAATAGGAACGGGAGCATAAGTAAGATGCTGTCCCAAACTCCAAAAAGTTTAGTTCCCAACTTTCGGCCTACATGAATTTCTACAAAGAAATAATGTCATTAGGTTTTCAAGTAAGACAGTAACAATTGGCTCTAGGTCGTAGATATGATGGTTCATTTCATGTGGTTCCAACCATTAAGAGGCACAATGCGTTACTCGGTCACGCTGCATTAGTGTGCAGCCAACATTCAATAAAACATTACCGTAGAATTCAAAATTTATTGATGTCATCGAAAAGTGTAAGAACAATGATTAGGTAAGACAATACTTCAGTTGTTAGAAACTTTGTTCACCTTCAACATCTGACAGAAAATTGACTAGTTTCTCAACCAACAAAGAAATAGGGCTATGCTTAAAGAATTGTTAAGACCTGCTGATAAAAATTAACAAGACCAAAGATATTTCGTATTTCACAACACCTTGTGAGGATTTTCAATTTTCAATAGTAACAACCTTTTTGGAAATTGATAGGAAAAACATCTGCTAAAATAGAGTCTCCCAAGGAAAGTATCTAAGCTAAACAAAGTTACCGTTTGAGGAATTTGGTGCATAGCTGACTGTCGATGTTTAGGAAATTTGACCTCATTGTTGGAGTAGACAAGAAAGTTATCGATAAGATAATCACAAATCCGTTGGAATATGGGTGGAAAAACTAGTCGGTTAGGTTCATGAATGTCGCTGGAGCATTCATTCACTTGTTAGGAAATACAAACACCAAGAAATATTTTGAGGGTCCATACGAATACCCTCGCGGAAACACAAGTTGGAGGACATCGATTCTGTCCAACCAAACTAACAATTGCTAAACTTTGCATACAACTAGTGCTTACTCACTTTCTCCACACGAACTTCAGATGTTTCAGGCAATCCCCATATCGATAGTACTTTGCCCACCATTTCTAGGAAACGTAAGTTGTAGAGTATCATCCTTGTTTCGGATTTTCAGCTAGTCTTAACCAAACTTCCTTTCACTGAGATTTTTCTATTTCACGTCACTTCAATGTAAATCCGACTCTGCCCCCCCCCCCCCAATTCCTAGGGAATGCATGTCGCAGAGTATCGGTCCGTTTTTGAAAGTCATCCATAATTCCATTTCTTCACCGTTAAGGCACAATTTCGAAACGAATTTATGTCTTTAAATGTGATGTGACAATTCAGATAGAATAAGGTTTGTACAACTGCGCCGAAAGACACAAAATACGAAAGTCGTGACATCCAAATGATATCAAGGCTGACACACTACTAGAGTAAAAGAAGATCCTAAGTATGCTCTGAATAAGCTTTGCTTTGATACCAATTTGCCACGCCCCGATCTCGGTGTCCGAAGGACAACATGATGGCCACGTGTTGGCTGATACCCAAGGATGACGCAAACCATTTAATTAATGCATACACCGAGAATATGTAAAACAAGCATACAATATGCGACAAAAAAAAAAAAAAAAACGTAATAAAAAATAATAATGTTAAATATAAAAAAAGAAAATATATATATATATATATATATATATATATATATATATATATATATAAGAATGCACAACCGTGTTCAGAGCATACAACTAACTAAGATTATAGCGGAAGGAATATTATAAAAAGGTACAATTACAAAGAAAGGGGTCATACACTAAGATGACTAGAAGATACTGATACGGGAATGCCTCAACGTCAGGATCGATTTCACGTCTCATTTCTAAGTCATGAGGGGGCGCAAAACAAAACATAAGTGGACCAAGTTTAATATAAATAGTACTAAAATCAATTACTCTTCAAATGTACTAACCCCCAGTTTTAGAAAAATAATATAGCATAATAAGTAGTAGGCTTTCTAAAAACCCTAGCATGCCATAAAACCTTCATAAAACCACATACATCGCCTGTCCCGCCCAAAGGCACATTGTATGAATACCCGCTAAGTAAGCATAGAAAATTATGAACATAATATTTCCAAAATATATAATCAGAGCTCGATAGCTCAAACATCATATCATAAATCCATAGGAGCATTCTAGCTCAAATAATAATCAAAAACCATTTTCATAAGTGTGTATATATTCATAAATATTTCAAATAATGTAAATTTGATAAAGCATGATATTTCATACAGCATAAATTCAATAACTAAAAGAATGTTTCAAAAAGCGTAGTAATAAAATCATGCTTTTCATGTTTGCATTTGTAGTAATAAAATCATGCATTTTAGAAGGGGTCCACTCACAAATACTCTGCCACTAACAAACGTGCCTAAGCACATAAAAGGAGCAATTAGTAAAACCTTACTAAAACAATTGACATTGGATAAATAGAGTGCGGATTTGGAATCAGGGCATCAAAATACCTTAGGAAGAGTCTAAGGCAAATTTCGTAAGAAGTCAACAAAAAGTCAATGATCAATGGTGAACGGGTCAACCTGATTCGTCGGAAAACCCACCGGAAACTGGGTTTAGTGGCTGAAAAACTAGGCAACTTTTAAAAGGCTATAACTCTATGATTTCTCAACCAAATTTGACCCATAATATGCCATCCTACACTTGCTCATTCAAACTCGTAACTTATGATCATATCTTTGAGCTTCGTACACGAAATCTATTGATACAAGTTTGACTTATAAGTGAATCGACAATACTCACCATGGATCGGGAGCTAAAGTAAAGCCAATTCCTCGAAGAGAAAACAATAGTGGGACATGGAAAGCTTAGAAGGAGGTAAGCTGTCCATGGGATTTCTAACTAAGAGCATCAGCTACGACATTTGCCTAACCAAAATGATACTCAAAAGTGCAATCAAAATCACTGATGAGTTCCATCCACCTTTTATGTCTCAAACTCAACTCCTTTTGTGTGAAAACACACTACACCTTCGTTGGCCAGAAATCATGCAACAGTTCTTGCCGTAAAGAAAACGTCACCAGATTTTAGAGCAAGGGAAATTGTTCCCAGTTTTTGGTCACGAATAAGATAATTCTCTTCGTGAGGTTTGAGATGTCCAGGAGCATAAGCGATGACCTTCCCATGCTACAATAGAACACAACCCCAAATGTGACAAGGATGCAAAACAAAAGGACTTAAAACTCACCACTAAAGTCAAGAAAGCAGGGACAGGAGCATAAGTAAGATGATGTCCCAAACTCAAAAAAGTTTAGTTCTCAACTTTCGGCCTACATGAATTTCTACAAAGAAATGATGTCATTAGGTTTTCAAGTAAGACGGTAACCATTGGTTCAAGGTCGTAGATATGGTGGTTCATTTCATGCGGTTCCAACCGTTAAGAAGCACAATGCATTACTCGGTCGCGCTGCATTAGCGTGCAGCCAAACATTCAATAAAACCTCACCGTAGAATTCAAAATTTATTGATGTCATCGAAAAGTGTAAGAACAATGAGTAGGTGAGACAATACTTAAGTTGTCAGAAACTTTGTTCACCTTCAACATCTCAAAGAAAATTGACTAGTTTCTCAGCCAAAAAGGAAATAGTGTTATGCTTAAAGAATCGTTAAGACCTGCCGATAAAAATTAACAAGACCAAAGCTATTTCGTATTTCACAACACCTTGTGAGGATTTTCAATTTTCAACAGTCACAATCTTTTTGGAAATTGATAAGAAAAACGTCTGCTACAATAGAGTCACCTAAGGAAAGTATCTAATCTAAACAAAGTTACCGTTTGAGGAATTTGGTGCATAGCTGATTGTTGATGTTTAGGAAATTTGACCTCGTTGTTGGAGTAGACAAGAAGGTTATCGATAAGATAATCACAAATCCGTCTGAATATGGGTGGAAAAACTGGTCGGTTAGGTTCATGAATGTCGCTAGAGCATTTATTCACTTGTTAGGAAATACAAACACCAAGAAATCTTCTGAGGGTCGATATGAATACCCTCGTGGAAACAACAAGTTGGAGGACATCGATTCGGTCCAACCAAACTAACAATTGCTAAACTTCGCCTACAACTGGTGCTTACTCACTTTCTCCACATGAACTTCAGATGTTTCAAGCAATCCCTATATAGACACGACTTTGCCCACCATTCCTAGGAAACGTAAGTTGTATAGTATCAACCTTGTTTCACATCTTCAGTTGGTCTTAACCCGACTTCCTTTCACTGAGATTTTTCTATTTCACGTCACTTCAATGTAAATTCGACTCTGCCCGCCATTCCTAGGGAATGCATGTCGCAGAGTATCAGTCCGTTGTTGAAAGTCATCCATAATTCCATTTCATCACCGTTGATGCACAATTTGGACACGAATTTATGTACTTTAAATATGATGTGACAATTCAGATAGAATAAGGTTTGTGCAACTGCGCCGAAAGGTACCAAATACGAAAGCCATGACATCCAATCTACCACGCCCCAAATCTTTGCTAAGTATGCTCTAAATAAACTTTGCTTTGATGCCAATCTACCACGTCCCAATCTCGGTGTTCGAAGGACAACTGGATGGCCATGTGTTGGCCAATACCCGAGGGTGACAAAGGCATTTAATTAATGCATACACCGAGAACATGTGATACAAGCATACAATTTGTGACAAAAAAAAAACCAAACATAATAAAAAATAATAACGTTAAATATATATAAAAAAAAATATGAGAATGCATGACCGTGTTCAGAGCATACAACTAATCAAGATTAAAGCGGAAGGAATATTATAAAAAGGTATGATTACAAAGAAAGGGGTCTTACACCAAGATGACTAGAAGATACTGATACGGGAATGCTTCAACGTCAGGATCGATTGCATGAATACCCGCCCGTCCAAAGGCACATTCATCACCCGCCCAAAAGCACATTGTATGAATACCCGCTAAGTAAGCACATAAAATTATGAACATAATATTTCCAAAATATATAATTAGAGCTCAATAGCTCAAATATCATATCATAAATCCATAGGAGCGTACTAGCTCAAATCATAATCAAAAACCATTTTCATAAGTATATATATACACACACACACACAACACACACACACACATATAAATATTTCAAAGAACGTAAATTTGATAAAGCATGATATTTCATAAAGCGTAAATTCAATAACTAAAAGACCGTTTCAAAAAACGTAGTCATGAAATCATTCTTTTCATGTATGCATTTGTAGTAATAAAATCATGCATTTTAGAAGGGGTCCACTCACAAATACTCGGTCATTGAAGAGCCGTTCAAACTAGAGAAGACGGGGTCGCCACTAATGAACGTGCCTATGTACTTAAAAGGACCAATTAGTAAAACCCTACTAAAACAATTGACTTTGGAAAAACAGAGTGCAAATTGTGAATTAGGGCATCAAAATACCCTAAGAAGGGTCTCGGGCAAATTTCATAAGAAGTTAACGAAAAAGTCAACGGTTAACAAAAACTCAACGGCCAATGGTGAACGGGTTAACCTGATTCATCGAAAAACCCACTGGAAACTGGGTTTAGTGGCTGAAAAACTGGGCAACTTTTAATTGGCTATAACTTTATGATTTCTCAACCAAATTTGATCCATAATATATCAAAATGAAGCTAGGGAAGTGTAGAACAATCTTATAGTTGTTAGAGTTCAAAAAGTGGTCGGAGATGGCCGGGAAATGCCTGCAAAGCGTCTGAGGTCGCCAGAAACTGGGGAAAATTCAAAGGGTTATAACTTCTTCAATACTAAACGAAATCGAGTGATTCAAAAACAAAAATCTTACTTCTCGATGGGATGAAGTGAATAGTACATTTCGATGGCTAACTCGCTGTTGTTTGATTGAAAAATGGCTCAAAAGCCGCAGCCCGACTTTGGTTCTTAGATAACTTCAAGGTTTTGTTTGGTATTTCGAGCTTCCAGTGAGTCGAGGAGGATCGAGAGGGTGGTTTCATGGTGTCAAAGCTATTGTTGTTGTTGGTTGTACCTTCTCGGAGAGGAAGGTTTTGGAGAGTGAGAGATGAAAGAGTTGCGGTAGAGAGAGAGATTTGAGAGAATAAAGGGAGAGAATGAGAGAGTCACGTGGAAAAAAGGGAGTCGGAGGACAAGGGAACATAAGTGGGTCCCAGTGGCTCACAAAACAAGACCCACTAAAAACAAAACGTGAAAATACTGAAATACACTCAAAGTTATGAAATTCGTAAAATTTCGTTCTAGCTCCAAATTAAATTCCGTTGCCGCCCATGCATTCGAGGCAATGAGTACAATAAGAATACACTAAGAGAATGGGTCATACGTCACACAACACAAGAGTTAACATTTCTTGCCTCTAAGGGCATTTTGGTCAAAACACTATTTTCGAAATAAAATACAGTACACTTACGGATGGGTCCTAAAGATACCCTTGTGAGCGCTCTAATTGCGTTTAGAAGACGAATAGTTTTGACTTAATGCAACCCTCACTTTTCTCATTTGACTATGGGTTTTTATCCCACCTTGGGTTTTTTCCATAGCGAGGTTTTGTGAGTTCTACCACATATGCATTCTTCTGTTTGTTTTGAGACTTGCATTTGCTACTTGTGCCAACTGCACGAGATGACTTTATGAACTGCTTCTACATTTGCCTGAAGATTTGATGCGTCATCTACTTGAGTATTTTCACACTCAAGGGGGAGTGTTGTGATATACATTCTAATACATGTGTAATTGTGTAAATCCTAAGTAGAGATAGATTAGGAATCCTTCTAAATCTAGAAGATCTTTCCAATTAAACTTTGTATTACTTAGAGAGCAAGTTTCTCTCCTCCTTATTACTATAAATCAAGGTCTAGGGAATAACACAAACTCAAGCCTATTCTCTCACTCTTGCCGCACCCTCTATTCTCTCAATTAAATATAGGCCACACCAATCTTGGCCTATAGGTTTGTTATCTTTCATATTATTAATCAAAATTCGAGTGCTTTTCTCAATTCTCTAGTATTCCAGAATTCTATTTAAGGGTAACTGTTCGTGATCCCTTAACCTACTACTTTCGCTTTGTCAAAAAACAACATATGAGATTTTACCTATGTTCTCTTCCATGCATATTGAAACTTTTGGTTTAGTAATTTGTTCTTTGTATGAATATCAGGTGTTTGAATTCGCCGATAAGGATAGTGGGTCTTACAACGACAGTATTGGTGAAGGACCGTGTGCGATTTCAGTGGGTACATGGTATATAACTATTTGATCACGGGACCTTAATTTGTTTTCCAAATTTAATTTACATGTCCAAAAAAATATATACTTGGTGTTAAACAATTTTTTTTTTTTGGGCATAAATTTGGTGGTGACTAATAATAAATTATTGCAGGATGAATTGCTCTGGGAAGCTGCGTAGTTGTACAAGGTAACCAATTAAGGCACCGTATTATGTTGGAAATTATGTATTATAATATGAAAATTGTAATATATAATTTTAATAATTGAATGAAAAATAGTCTTAACCATATTTCTTAGAAAGGTTACGTTCTTTAGGTGCTCCTTGCTAAATGATGTATAATTATAAATGAAAAGTTAAATCTCTTTAATAAGTAGTATTTGGGTTCTATATAAACCCATGAAACCATTGGTATTATATGATAGAAAATTAGAGTTAATTTTTACTCTTGAGAAATAGGGTTCCCCACTTTGTTGTTCTAATTCTTCGTTTGTCAAATTCCGAGTAGTGTTTTGAGAGTACGGAATATATGAAGTTCAATAAAATCCAAAGATTGAAGTGCTTCAACTTTGGATTATAGATTGTTGAATCCAAGGAGATGGATGCCTACCGAACTACAAGCACAAGAGTATGAGCGAAATTCTGTCTTTAGGTCATTGCATTTATGCAAGCCTCAATCTCCAAGTTTGTTAGTGTTTTCTATCTAGTTATATTTATTAATCTCATACATAATGATGTTGTGAATTTCTTTATGATTATTGTTTTTGGAATTTTTATGTTATTTTCATATTTTCTAATATCGCTCCAACATATTATTGGGACTATGTCAAAACTAACTTACACTACTTGGAGTCCACTGTAATAAGAAACGTAAATGGCGATCCGTACTTAGCTGGTGCTGTCACTGAATTTGGAAGGGATTCGAAACATTCTGGAATTAACATACTTGTTTCTGAGTTCAGTTTTCAGTTCACAATAACACCATTTTCTTCATCTCTTCTCTTTTGATGAACCTACGTTACGTTATCAATCCAGCTGAATTTTCTTCTTTTATTTACTTTATTTGCAGTGGGAGATGACTGATCCCAACATTTCTAGTCTCTTTACCAAGGCAGACGAGTTAATATGCTCTATATTGCCTGAATCACCTGCTCCAAAATCAGTAACATATTCACCAGGCAGTTCCCTAAAACTGTCCTAGCTATATATGTAATTAGCTATCCAAAATGTGAGTCAATATCGTAAAGTATTCAAAATTTGTTAACGACAGGAAATATTAGTCACACTCTTACTTTGTCACTGTGCATTTATTTATGTGCATGTTTTAAAATAGTAAACTGCTGATTTTGAAGTGCACGATAATAAACTAAGAGTGTGAATATATATAAAGTTTTCTAACATCTACATAAAAGATCGGTGTGTATTTTCACTATCTTCATATATTTTCTATCTTATATATGGTGGGCCATTGTTCTGACCTGGAGGAAGTAACCTGCAACATTCAACATCCTTATCAGTTCTTCTTTTAGTTTATGCTGGCTACATGAAAGCTGCCAACTGAACTGTGGCAAAAATGTTGTTATCACTCCAGATATGCCGAAGAATTTCACCGAAGACAGCTAGAAAAACCAATCTGAATCTTAGGCTAAGTAAGCCAAGTAAGCCAAGTGAGAGAGGGGCTTTGGCTCAGTGCTGGCGATGGGTAAGGGAGGGGGTGGGGGTAGGTGGGGACTGGAAACTGGAAACCGAGGAGTTGTTCCGGCTAGGTTTTCTTAATTTTATTATTTTCTTTTATTTATTTATTATAAGTTAAAAAGTTAACAGAGTTAAATTGAAGTTACGTATGACTATACGTGTCTAAAAAAGAAAGAAAGAGACATGAAGGAGACACCATTTTCAGGACAATAGACCTGGAACCCATATATATATGTCTCCATGTAAAATAACATAAATAGTGTCACGTTATAATGTATTTAAGAATACTGATGTTGTCAGACTATAAATGTGAACTATTAACTACGTTCATCTTTGTCAGAATGTCCGGTCTAGACACAGCCTAACAACATATTTGTTTGTCTTAACATTACATGTATATACGAACAAACCTATTAAATTTTTAATTGTTACATTATAACTTGTGGCTGAAATTTAATTGGTAATGTTAATGCAGGTTGACTATATACTTTGAAGCAACCCATTGGGGATGTCATAAATGGAGGGATTTGGGCAAACCCTCTCTCGGAAAATACACCACCGGGGATCAGTGATACCTTCTATGGAACAAGCACCCACAACACATGCAGTGCCATGAAGGATACTTGTATTTAAAAGCTTGATCTAGCCACTCAGTACTACGGTTTAATAGTATTCTTCTTCACTTGAAAGTGAAAGGTTTTAGGTTTGAATCTCGTGGATGGTGAATTCGATACAAAATTAGGCTGCACGAATTTCCCCTTCCCTGAGTGTAAAAATATTGATATACTAAAAAAAGCACTGATCCAAACCCTAATTTATTAATAGGTGCCATTGTGGGAGGGCCTGCTGAGAATGATACATTTCGAGAGACTCGATATAACGTTCCACAATTGGAGCCAACTATACATATCAATGCACCTTTTGTAGGCGTATTGGCTTACTTCAAAGTTTGAATTTTCCTATTCTGTGTAGAACAATTTGGTGGAAGTGACTATTAGCCCTCCTAACCAATTCGTCGTTGAAAAGATCAGGAATATGAATTGATGTTGTTCCTTATCATTTGGCAAAGTTTATTGGAGCCTACATAAAGAATGTGACCCTTTAAAATTATTATTTACCTTCTAGTAAAGAAATTATTGATCCTTTCTTCTAGCTTTTCCTTATGCATTTTGTTTTAACTGTGTCTCATGAGCGTGTTTATTCTATATATATATATATATATATATGAGCTTGTAGCTAGTAAAAGCATATTAATTCCTCCGCTTGAGGTTCTGTGGTTGTTCTGTCCTTCAGACTATTGTTTGTATAAAAAATAAAAATTTAGAGTTTAAGAATTTCCTAACTTATGCAGCATATCATGATGCTTGTAACTTAATTAGTTAATAAAAAATATTATTAATTCTTGCATCCAAAGTTCCAAGTTTGATTCTTTCTGGTATCTCGCTTGTATAAGAAAAGGCTTCACTTTAAAGAAAACTAAATAAACAGAAAAGGAAAGAAAACAGATCCCTACTT
Organism: Pyrus communis; assembly: GCF_041283825.1. Taxonomy (NCBI): domain Eukaryota; kingdom Viridiplantae; phylum Streptophyta; class Magnoliopsida; order Rosales; family Rosaceae; genus Pyrus; species Pyrus communis. The sequence goes on from NC_142566.1 coordinate 8,070,684, forward strand.
AATTATACTTGGTATAAACTACCATGCAGATAATGCCATCCACCTCAGCTTTGGTATTTATGGTATGGTTCTTGCATGTGATTTTAAATCTATGATGACTTAATCCAATAAAGACATTACCAGCCAAGTTTAACGTTAATTGTATTTAATAAGCAACTGCCATAATGTGAAGAAGGCTACAGGGTCCTTGCTTGCATGTTTAGATTTACCAACCGCCACACTAACTTCATTACACATGGCAAATGGGCATGCAAAGACCAGCACTATATACATGTGAGCGTGCGTGCTAGAAATGCAATACCGTTCCAGTTTTCTCAGACTATCAATATACAGTCATGGCTAAGTTTCAGAACTTGCTTCCATGGATAGTGCTCGTCACTCTTTTGGTTCCAACCATGGGCAACAAAACCTCCATTGGCGAGAAAGCCGCAAGCAACGATTGGGAAGACGCTCACGCAACGTTTTATGGTGACATGGGTGGTTCAGAAACCATGAGTAAGTAAAGTATATTTCAATATATACATGGGTTACTTATAACCTTGCTATCTCTCACAGTAGTACTAAATCCACTCGGTGGTGTACATAATATGAGAGGAATGTATATATAAATGGCGCATACAAAATTTTTGTTTTCGATAGATTGATAATTTTAACTTGATCTATTTCTTGGACTTTAAACAGAAGGGGCATGTGGATTGATCTCTTTCGACAAGGCTATGGCTTGGAGACAACAGCCCTAAGCACAGTACTATTCAACAACGGGCTGACTTGCGGTGCGTGTTTCGAGGTAATGTGCGTCGATGATCCACAATGGTGCCTTCCTAATGTTGGGACTATCAAAATAACAGCTACCAATTTTTGTCCGCCAAACTGGGACCCAGCTGCTGACCACTGGTGCAATCCACCACAAAAACACTTTGACTTGTCCATGCCTATGTTCACAAAGATTGCACAGGCCAAAGCTGGGATAATACCCATCAAGTACAGAAGAGTCCCATGCTCCAAACAAGGAGGGGTTAAATTTGAGTTCCATGGAAACCCTAACTGGCTTGCTGTGTTGGTCTTCAATGTCGGAGGCGCCGGAGATGTGACGAGTGTCAGAATCAGAGGCTCTAACACTGATTGGCTTCAGATGTCAAGAAACTGGGGCCAAATTTGGCAGACGGGAAGCAAGATGGTAGGGCAAGGCTTGTCATTCCAGGTTACTACTAGTGATGGGAAAACACTTGAGTTTGATAATGTTGCACCCAAGAATTGGCAATTTGGCCAAACCTTTGAGGGGGGAAGTAATTTTTAGTCTCATATATTAGGAGTTTCTTTGCAGCCTTTGCCATATGTGGAAATTTTTGATGATCCATCTTGTAATGCATATGGTTTGTAATAATAATAGTAACAATTTGGATAATCCAGCCATTGGATTGTGTTCGGATTCATATCAATGTGCATGCTGTTTTCACCTTAGTTGTTTTAACCCTTCAACAACTTAATGTTGAGAGAGAGAGAGAGAGAGAGAGAGAATTGAATATATTAAGATATCATTTAGAAGTTTATACATATGTAACTGACTGCATAGCGTCTTGCTCTTTAACTACACAAAATTACATCAAGTTCATACCAACTCTCACTGCATACGAGGAGTGGAGATGGTGTCTCCAGTCGCACAAATTACTGACATATTCTTCTGCAGAGTAGTCTTCCGTTCAAAACTCACTTTGATATGAAGCCCCTGTCAAATTGGCAGCTTGTATATACCCACCTAGTTCAGTGAAAAACATTCGCTGCACCCGATAAGTTAGAGCAGATATTCCCAAACATTCAAGAAAGAAGTACCACGGGGTAGTACCCTACAATTGGTTCAGAAGAAATTCTGATCCATCATCAGCCTTCTCATCATCATCCTCATTAACGTTAGTTTTATCATTAACATCTTCATCCGCTAAGCCAAGAAGTGATACATATAACTTATTTCTAAGCTGTCCTGACTGACTCAGAAGTCCCATGAAAACCTCTTTGCTTACCGAATCAGCTTCTTGCTCACAGAGTTCAAGGAAGGCAGAAACATTTACAGGCTTTGGTCTCCAACTATTTGATCCCTCAGCAGAAAAAGCTTCTTTCCAGCAGGATAATGCCTCAGAAATTCTCTTCTCTGCAATATGCCCTTCAGCAAGGGCCTCCCATGTACTTGAATTGGGTTTTCCTCCTACATCAACCATGTGATCATAGAAACTTTGGGCATTAACAAAATCCCCTTCTTTAATATAAAATGTTATGAAAAGATTTGCAATTCTAGGGTCATATGTTGACTTAACCGTCAGCCATTCCTCATAAAGCTTTTCAGCCCCTTCAATGTCACCTAATCTGAGTAGAGAAGACATGATAGCATGGTAACCCAAATTCGGAATACTGGGAAAACTTGCTTTGTATACATTCCACACCCGATAAGCCTCCTCTTTCTTGCCAACACTGCCATAAAGACTTAAGAGATAATGATAAGGTATCCGATCCCGACCTGTGATTCTACTCTCAACCTTCCTTAGGCAAGCTTCAGCCTTGTCAAGCTGCCCCATCTTGATGTACATTGTAGCCATTGTGCTGAATGTGGTCCAGTTGGGAATAATGGTTCTGTCCACTTTCATCTTTTCAAAAACCTCTTCCATCCGTTCTGCAGATCCTTGGGATCCACGAGACGATAACCAGATATTGTAGGAGTATATATCTAGCTGAATGTTTTTCTCTAGCATTTCAGAAATAATCGAATCAACTTTATCATAGTCTTTGAGATTCATATAGAGTGTCATCATCACATTAAATGGAAGAGATTGCAATGCATGTCCTTTAGTTCTCATTTTATCCAGTAATGCTTCTGCCTTCTCTTTCATTCTTGCCCGAACATAGGCATTGAGTAGAGCGCCATATATTCTCCTGTCCTTTAATGTATCTGGCACGCTCAGGAAGTAATTTTCAGCACTAGCAACTCCCCGAACTTTAGCAACTAAATCTAGTTGAATTGCAGCATCACTAGTGGATATTCTAAACCTCTCTCCTCTGTTGCTCATCCAATCATACACCTGCAGGGTGCATGAAAAATACGGCAAATCAGGTAAATTTAGTACTTAACAACTTGTACCCTCAGACTTCTCCATTTCATTCAGCGATAAAATCTTAATCTCTCTTGTTTGGGTTCAAATGAATCAAAACCTTCCATACAGTGCTAGAGCCCTTATGATATACATAAATTTAGTATGCAAGTTATATTTTCATTTGCAGATAATGGCTTATCAGGAAAACTGAAGGTTTGCACTAGAAGGTGACGAGAGAAGTTTTAAGAGTCGGCCTGTTACATTCACTAAACAATTACAAACGAAAATTACTAAAAGTTTCAGGCCATATTCATTGTTCTAAGAGTCGGCCTGTAATGAAAACATATTTTCCAGACATTTTCCATTTCGCAACCACGATATACTTGGGGATTTGTTATCTTATAACATACATTCTAACATAAGAAATCGCCAGACATATCAACATCTAAAAATCTCAATGTTCTTTCAGCTAACAGACTCAAAATAGGCCTTTAAACCGCTAGTGGTAACTGGTTGCTTATCATTTTAGGCCAAGAGTTTCCGAATACTGATATTACATCCTAGAGAAACATATGAACTGCATTACCTATATCAATGCATGATCGTACCAAAACAAGAGAAACAAAACTTCCAGACCAATCAATTTAAACAGTAAATTTGACTTTTCACTAATCTATCAATGAAAGTACACTCAGAAACACCAAATTAAAAAAAACCCAATACAGAATTTACCCAGGAGCATAAAAACACAAGATTAAACTGAAGCATTTCCCCACAAAACCATGAAATACCCAATAACCAGAACACCCTAAAACCACAAAATAACTGCACAAGATAAGATTTTTCAGTTAAATATTTCACTTTTATTTGTACCTCAAGAGCTCGATCATAGCGCTTGTACTTCCTCAATTCCTTGATCACTCTACAAAGCTCCCACTTGGTGAGCTTCCTGCCCTCCTTCTCCCACTGGTTCAACACGTCTGCAGACCGGACTTGGGGATCCTCCGTGAGCGATATTTTCCGGTAAATGGCGTTCCATTTGACCATGGGCCTCCGCTCGTAGTCCACAGTGCCATAGTTGTGGACTTGGGATATGGAGCATGAGATGGTGGGGAGTTTTTGGAAATTTATGAAAGTGGGGAGGGTCAGAGTTGGGATTTTGTACGGGAAGGCGAGGGAGTAGGCGAGAGCGGAGGAGAGAGTGGCGTTGTGGTGGTGGTGGACGGAAGTTTGGGGAAGCATTTTGTTTAGTGGAGGAGGAGGAGGGTTTATTGGAAATGGGAAGAGAGAGATGGGTTGGTTTGCGTAACAGAGAGATGGGTTGCGTTGGAAGATAAAGTTTGTGAAATTACTTCAGGGCCCTATTAATACGTATTTTCTTCTTGGCTTTCTAGTTAAAGTGATGATTTAGATTTGCATTACTCATTTTGATCTTTGCGATTGAAATCATTAAGTTTGTCCACTGTAAATTATTTTGGTCATTCTATAAAAAATATGTCAACAACATCGTTAAATTGTCACTTAAGTGATCAGTGACCACCTTTTTCAGGATATTTTGTCAAACCATACCCTCATATTTAGCTAAATAGTTTATGAGATTGTCATAACTCTTTACTTAGTCTCTGACAATGAAAATCAATTGAAATCTTCTAAATTTTTCCATCGTATATCATTTTGATAATTCCATAAAAATAAAAAAGATGAAGAAACTCCACCAAAATTTGACCAATAAGTGCCTAAAATACTAATTAAATTAAAAAACAAATGTGTACTAATGAGATGCAATGAGCGTTTGGGCCACTGAATACTCATTCTTAAGAGGTCGAGTAGCATGTTAGTTATTATCTGTCAAAATGTGTGAAGATCGTGAAACACCACCAATGTTTGACCCAATAAGTGTCTAAAACACTCCTTAAAAAATGCGCACAACTGAGATGCAATGAGCATTTGAACTTTTGAATACTTATTTTTAGAGGTCTAGTAGCATATTAGATGTGTTTACTTGTAAAAATGTGAAGGTGGTGAAACTTCACCAAAATCTTCTCATTAAATGAAAGGGTTGGTTTGACAAAAATACTCTTTAAAAGATAGTCTTGTGGTTGCTCACGTGAAATTTTAACGAGGATATTAACAAATTTTTCACAGAATGACCACAATGATTTACGATGGACAAACTCAAGTATTACTTCTATCAATTTTCATTGTTAGGGACCAAAATGAGAAATGTCAATTTCAGATGTTATTTTGGCTAAAAGGATTTGGCTTGACAAAAATATTCTTTAAAAGGTGGTCACATGGTTGCTCACATAACAATTTAACAATAATGTTGACAGATTTGTGGCGAGAGGACCAAAATCATTTACGGTTTACAAACTCAGGGACCACTTCTGTCACATCCCAGCCCGGGCTCCAAGTGTCGGCTAGCACAACTCGATTCGGAGTCCAAATGGACTTTCCGGGTCGGGGTGTGTCAACTTCTATCAGTTTTCAATCTCATGAACCAATGAGTTATGCTAATTTTAAGGACCATTATGACTAAAAAGCCTTTCTTCTTTATGCATCTAAACAATCTTTTTATTTTTTTTATTTTTTTAGTGCAAACAATAAAGCTAGATTCACCCACATTATTAAGCACAAAATTCGTCTAAAATAATCGTTTTTTTTTTTATGAATGAAAAGAGAATTTTGAATTTTGACTATCTTTCAGTATTGAGAAGAGAGGTTTCATACATAGGTAATTAGAGCCAAGTTTGATTTTGGTAGATGACGAGATTCAAACATAAAAAATACTAGACCGTTTTATTAATTTGCATATCTAGAATAATGTTATACAAAATTGATTTCGCTTTAATAACCCAACCATTTGCCACCCCAAGAACCAAGAGCTTTTTCTATGTTAAGGACGTCATAAATTTTTCTAAAAGCTAGGTTTTTCTGTATTTTTAGGGTTTTCTATATTTTAGATTTTTCTTCGAAAATCATCACATAAAAAATTCCCAAGACAAATCGGTCATCTTAAATTTTTGAGAAACTATATTTTATTGGATAACTAAAATGAAACTATGGATAATCAAACTGTTAAGAAAAATGCGAGCAACCTTCTTATTTGGACCTTTTCATTCTATCTTTTTGCCTATCGTTATTTTGCAATGGTGCTTAATGATTAAAACCGTCTACTTTCTAGATCACTCTTTAAAGATCATCTATGCAAAATATTAACTAAACCAGAAATCTCTTAGTCATCTAATAGTTATACAATAAATAGACGAACGATGTTTCTCACTTAAACACCAAAATTTTAACAATGTTAATTAAACGGTTAAATGATATCTGATTGTTGGTTGACTTTTTTGTGGAGTTAATCTTTAAAGGGTGATATAAAAAGTAGATGATTCCGATCATCAAGTAAGATTGCAAGATGAGGAGCTGAGAACGTAGAACAAGAAAGTTCAAATGAGAAGGTTGCCAACATCTCAATAGCAAAATAATTTCTTGTTTAACCCAGTTTTTGCAAGAGTATATATGAAAAATTAAATTGAACAGTTTTGATCATTGGATTATAACGAACAAAATAGGTATTGTCTTAAATAAATATCTCTTACCATAATCTTTTGTTACAAGCGAATATTGGCGGAGGGGAATTTGAAGGAAGGACATCGGGTGTAAAGATAAACACTCTTATTAGCTATAGAGCTACAACTTTCTTGATCAAACTCAAGTACTACTATTAAAATCCTCAAAATTATCAAACTGAATCGGACAACTTGGATTCATCGGTTGTTGTGAGGGGAACGAATTCACCAAAACCACCAGCCTCCTCAACAAAAACATCATCTCTAACCCTAAAAACTGCATGAACCAAAATAACTGGTATCACACTTGCCAAAGTCACAAACAAATGTACGGCTGCATCCGTGAGTATGAGCTCAATCATCGTCCCGATGGCCAACAAGGCCAGCACCACCAGCCTCTCGACGGTCTTTTGCAGCAGTAGAGATTCAGGTACTACCCTTAACAGCACGAGGTACAGGCATCCCACGGCAGTCATTACCGTCAAGAAAATTAGGGAATCCTTGCGCTGAGGCACTAGGGTTATGGAGAGTATTGTCAATATGAAGAGTGTGTAATACAAACCGAAATAACTGAAGTTTCTGACGATTCGAACTGCAGTTGCTTCTGGGGTTGCGGGGATGTTGTAGAGGCAGAAGAGCTTGCAGTCGTTGCGCTTTTTTCCGGTTGAGTCCTTCCGCTGATTGAGATCACCAGTGGCAGTTGGTGGAGGTGGTGGTGTTGAGGTGGTGGACGGCCTTTGCACGGTGCCATAGCTAGCCATCTTCTGACCAAGAAATTTGTCGTGTCTGAATAGAATTGAAGGGATTACAAAGAAGTGATACTTGCTGATGTTTTGGATCGAGTAATATATAAGACGAAAGCTTTGAAGGGGTAAAATACATATGTTTATATATGTGTATTAGTATACACACATAGAGAAAATTTGACATTTCTTTTGTCCAATTTGACTAGAAAATTTGAGTTAAAACAAACGCTTGGCGTGACTCGTTCAACACGTTCTGGACGGCACTTTTGACATTTCTTTTGTCCAAGTTTGACTAGAAAATTTGAGTTAAAACAAATGCTTGGCGTGACTCGTTCAACACGTTCTCTTGTGTTTTTTTTCCTTTTTTTTTTTTTGTCATTTTTATTGATAAGAATGAAGAAAACAATTGGGAATGAAACACAATGATATACAATTTAGAGTCTGTTTAATGGCTATTTGATTTTCAGTTTTTAGTTTTCAATTTTTGTGTTTGAGTTGTGAATTATAAATGAGAAAGGGGAGCAGAAGAACGGTGGTGAGGAAGGGAAAATAAATAAAAACGAATAAATGAAAACACAATCTTAAAGTAAAACAAGTTACAATAAGCACTTGTACAATTTCTTATGCGCTTCTTTTAGATCTCTCAACATCCTTCCTCAACTCCCTCTTCAAGATGCTTTACCCATATGTCAACTATAAAAACTAATACAAAAAACCAAATATATAAAACGCGTTTGATAACTATTTGGTTTTCTTATACTTGCCCTAGCCCTATATTATAATTATAAGGATCCTCTTTGGATCTTCTTTGTGTTGATCCTAGGGATCCTCACATTCTAGCCGCTTATCGTACATCGTGCAACCAGTTTTCATTAGATACTATTTGTGTTTAATTTTAAATAAAAAAATTTAAATAATTTATGGTCGCACGATGTATGCTAAACAATTAGAATGTGAGAATCCTTAGATTCCCACAATTTGAATCCGGAAATCCCTCTTGACCTAGACTTCACTGTTTACTGAGAGTCAAGTAAGCAATTTCCCTCTTTGTTTATTACGTTGCTTTCTGTCAAAGTCTCATTCATTACGTAAACCAAATTTCACGCACAATTGAAACTCTCGATGGAGATTTACCAGCCATGTTGTTGGACTTTGGATTTTCCTTCAAGTAGACTTGGTCCATGGCCTTAATTTGCCCACAACATCCTTGACTAGGAGAAAAACTTTGGTGAGGTCGTCTATGTTACGTAACAATGCCGAAATGCAAAACTGGTGGTGCAGTCCATAACGGTTCGCTATGAAATGTAATCACCATCGAATAAACTTCTGGCGGTATGTAAATTAGGTTAAATTTAACACATTGCATAAGGTAAAAAAAAAAAAAAAAAAAAAAAAAAAAAATGTTCTAGTGAGATCATACAATCAAATTACATCAAATCAGTTTAAGGAGCATTCCTGACGAGTCCATTTTATATTACATATTTTCCCCCGAATCTTAGTTTATTTTGTTATTATTTGGGACAAAATTTGATACTTTGAAGTGTATTTTCGATATAGGACTTTTGATTTTCTCTGGGGCAAAACATGATCAAATGGATAAATTTTGGAGTAATTCCAATTGGAGGACATTTGTGGGTCGCTGAGCTTGATCGTGTCAAAATATCAGATTTTTCCACTAAGCGGTTGTTTTCTGGCGATGGAATAAAGGAACAATGCACGGTGCTGGAAAAGTGATGTTTTAGGCTTGACTGCGAGTTTTGGAGCCCAAGATGACCTATTTTGGATTCGGGCCTTTTTGGAGATGTGTTTAGGTTGTTCCAATCTTTAAAACAATCATGGGCCGAATTTGGAGGAGTTTTAGGGTTAAAACGTGGCTGGACCGATGCAATGCAGTTTCTCCTAGCTTAATGGGATTTTGTTTATAGTTTATTTTAGGAAAAATTAGGTTCACATCCTTCCTTTTGTTACTCCTTTGATTAAAACCTTATTCATTTTCATTTTTTGATCAAGGTCCTTGATATTAATAGCATCATTAATTATTTCAACAATTAAATACTTTTTATTTCAAAATATATTCATTTAATGTTAAAAATGTTACAATTAGTATATTTATATTTATGGTTAAATGTTTTATCATATATTTTTAGTTTTAGTTTGTACCCATTTTTAATTTGCAACCATTTTTTAATTTGTACCAATTTTCTTTTCAGTTTTAATTTGTACCAATTTTCTTTTTAGTTTTAATTTGTACCCATATATTAATTTCTTTTTGTGCCCATATTTTATAAAGTTTTATTTGTATTTGTACCCATATTTATTTATTTATTTGTACCCATTTTTAATTTTGCTAAATGTACCCATGCTAATTATATGTACCATTCATGTAATTTTTTTCAAAATTTTAATCTTAAAATGTACTCATTCTTAAATATACCAATTTGTTATATGTAAAATGTACCCATATATATATATGTGTGTGTATATATATATATATATATATGTATGTATATATATGTGACATCCCACATCACCCAGGGGTGTGATCCTTAAATGTATATTCTCATCCTTACCTAGCACGAGGCCTTTTGGGAGCTCACCGGCTTCGGGTTCCATGGGAACTCCAAAGTTAAGCGAGAAGGGGGCTAGAGCAATCCCATGATGGGTGACCCACTAGGAAGTTGCTCGTGAGTTCCCAAAAACAAAACCGTGAGGGAATGGTAAGCCCAAAGCGGACAATATCGTGCTACGATGGTGGAGCGGGCTCGGGAAGTGATCCGCCCCAGGCCCGGATGTGACAATTTGGTATCAGAGCCTAACCTTGGTCGTGGTGTGCCGACGAGGACGTCGGGCCCCTAAGGGGGGTGGATTGTGACATCCCACATCACCCAGGGGTGTGATCCTTAAATGTATATTCTCATCCTTACCTAGCACGAGGCCTTTTGGGAGCTCACCGGTTTCGGTTCCATGGGAACTCTGAAGTTAAGCGAGAAGGGGGTTAGAGCAATCCCATGATGGGTCACCCATCATGGGATTGCTATAGCACATTTTGTCGTGCAATATTTAATGAACATTTAAAAAAAAAAGGCGCCTACATTTTAATTTGGGAAATTTGAAAGACCTGTAGCGACAAAGTTATCCCATTCATCGCGCAATACGGTATTGTGCAATTATTCATCCTCATTCATCGCCCAATGTTTAATGAACATTTAAAAAAGGCGCCCATATTTTGAATATGGGAAATTTTGAAGACCTTGGGCGACGAACTGAAATTGTGCGTTGCGCAAACCACCAAGTGCGACAAATGCGTCCCTTGCGTCACACAAACCTATCTTAAGCGACAAATTTTCTTGTTTTCGTCGTGCTATTACGTTATGCGCGACAACTTTCTAGTGTTCGTCACTTTGAATTGACTTTAATTTGTTTTTTTTTAAATCCTTTATCCAATTACAAATTTAATAAATTAAAATTTATTTATATGCAAAAAATTAAATACACTTAATTGCATTGCATACAGGTCAAAAGTCTTTAATCCTCATCCTCGGTACAATAAATATCACTATCTTCACTTTGATCACTTTCAGTCTCCTATTCATCCTCACCCAGTGGTACATCAACACATCATCCACACACTTAGGTGGATTGTATCTTAGGAGACTTCCAAGATCAATTGTAATTGAGTCTATAAGAATTTCGATTCGAGGACCTCCAACTACCTGAAATGGTTCTTGGATAATATTAGTATTCCGAAGTGTTTCTGCACCAATTTGTGTCGAAGTTTCGAGGAGTTGGTCGGCAAAGTTGTCATCACATCGTTGTCATCAGGATCTCGATCCGGAGTATCATACACCCCTTTGTGATCAATCCTCTGAACAATTTTCCATCCCTTCCCGGCCTTTGGATCATCGATGTAGAAAATTTGCTTGGCCATAGTTGCCAAAATGTACGGGTCTTCACTGTACCAACATCGAGTAGTGTTCACTGATAGTAAACCATCATCTTGTTTAACACTCCCATTCCTACTAGGGTCTGTATCAAACCAACAACACTTAAAAATGATGACTTGGCAACGGTCTTTGTAAAGAAATTGGACCACACTTGTTAGTTTTCCATAGAAATCATTGTCTGCAATATCTCCCGCTTTTAGGACATGTACACCGCTGTTTTGAGTACAAAGCTTGTCATCACGCTCAGCTCCCAAGAATTTTATGTCGTTCACATGATGCCCTGAGTAAAGTTCCGTGCTTAGAGTTCCTATAACCATGTTGTATAATTCATAAGTATACACAGAAGAATTGGTTTCCTTCAGTTTTTTTCACCTATTTGTACCAAAAAATTGACATGTTGGTTTTACCAAAATTTAAGAAAACTGACATGCAATTACATTTTAGGACAAAACCAACAAAAAAAAACCTAAACAACTTACTTGTTCGCGAAACCAACGAGTAAACAAGTCACGGTGCTTCACGACATATAAATGCAAAGGATGTTCCTGCTTCATCAACTCTTCATGCTCATCTAGGTACTCAATTATCTCATCACAATTGTTAAGCACAAAAAATGAGCTACTTGCATGTCCCTTTCAATGAAAAATCACCTTGTATTGGTTCGCCAAATGGTCATGTGATTTTGGCAAACACATATAGTTTTTACCTTCACACACCACCGTCATTATTATGGTGTGGACAATTGAACGCCATCTTAATGTCTTGTAAGTACATAGTACAAAACATATTCGTCTCAAATGCCACCCAAGCCTCCACAATTGATCATTTGGGCTTCACCCTATTCCTTACTCTATTCTTTAACTCACCCAATAGTATGCAAAAATAAAATTGTGATGATTCAATTAAGTTTATAACTTTTGATTGGATACATATATTGATAGTTGACAGGTACGGCAAGTAATGCCTCATCTAGCAAGTGAATCATCACATGGATCATGCTTGTTAAGAAAGAAAGAGGAAATAGTTGTTCAAACTTGCGTAGAACTTTGACAATGTCAGTGCTTAACTATTATACATCAGACTTTCACAACGTCCTAGCAAATTATTGAGTAAAAAATCTCGCCAACAATACAATTGGCTTCACCACATCTTCTGGCAATAGGTGTCGAATACCAATCAAGAGCAAGCGTTGCAGCATAACATGACAATCGTGAGTCTTAAGCCTAGAAAATTTTCCCCAATCTACGTTTGCACATCTTCTAATATTTGAAGCATACCTATATGGAAACTTTACAGAGGATAGAAACTTTAAAAACCCTTTCTTGTTCTAGGGTTTTACTGAAAAAGAAGCTAGCCCCTTTTTGGCTATCTCACCCTTCTTCGTCATCCATAAATATGGCCTTATTCCCATTCACTCCAAATCGATGAGAGCTTTGATCATGTCTTTCGTCATTCCCTCGATGTCTAATATAGTCCTAACCAATGTATCAAACACGGCTTTCTTAACATGCATAACATCAAGGTTGTGGCGCAGCTTCAATTTGGACTAATACAGTAGCTCAAACAACATACTCTTATGTGTATAGTTTAGATGAATGTCTGGTTTGGTCTTATTTACCAATTTTCCAAACGGACCAAAATCTGAACAATTCAAGTGCGCTAAAATATTTTCTCCAGACCATTCTCTAGGTCTTGGCTGAATCTCTGTTCTGTCGAAGAATGATGTCTCGTTCTGACGCCACTCATGGTCCCACGACAACCACCTACGATGCCCTAGGTAACAAACTTTCTCGGCATGCCAAGATGTTATATCCTCCTTGCAAATTGGCATGCCAAATAACCCTTAGTACTTCACCCGAACATCATAGTAGACACAGGAAAATCGTTTATAATCCACATTACTGTTGTTCACAAGGTGAACATCTGCCCAGTTGCTTTATCGTATGTCGAAACTACGTTTTCCTATAAATCTTTTAGTTCATCAACCAATGGCTACAAATAAACATCGATAGACTTGCCCGGATCCTCAGTTATCAACATAGTCATCATCATATATTCTTTCTTCATGCATTTCCAAGATGGCAAATTGTACGAAATTGTGAAGATTGGCAAAGTGCTATGGTTTTGGTTTAATACCCTGAACGGATTAAATTCATCTATGGCTAGCCCTAATCTTACATTTCGCAACTCTTGTGCAAAATCAAGGTATAAACGATCAAACTATTTCCATGCCTCACCATTAGTTGGATGCCTCATCAAATCATCATTGACTTGTCTATCCATATGCCATGTCATGTCACTAGCAGGTTGCGTCGACATATACAAACGCTGAAGCCTGGGCTTTATTGGAAGATAATGCATAACTTTTTGTGGAATCTTCATCATTCTATTTTGAGATGTCATTTTAAACCTCGACCTTTTGCATATAGGGCATTTATCTAGCGCTTCATTCTCTTTATAGAACAATACACAATTATTTTTACACACATGAATTTTTTCATAGCCCAATCTAAAACCATTCAACACCTTTGCACTTTCGTGATATTTAGGCAAACAATTGTCCTTTGGAAGCATCCTCTGGAAAAGGCCCAAAAAATAATTAAAGCACTGATTGGACATACGAAATTTTATTTTTCTATGCATCAGCTCCACAATAGTCGTCAGTACCGAAAAATCCTTGCAACCTAAGTATAATTCTTGTTTGGCATTTTTTAACAGTTTTTCATAATTTTTAAAGGCTCCACTATCCATGCTTTGAGGGACGTCATCTCCCCTTTCATGATCAAAATTGGTCAAGGCGTCTGGAAAAGCATCATCTAGGATATCCATAATTTGTTCGTTTGGATTAACATAAGATTCAATTGCCTCAACTAATGAGGTCACATGTGAATATGAAGGATGTACTAATCATTCCCTATGATGATTCCAAGTGGTATACGTCTCCATTATACCATGTCGTACTAAATGGTATCGAACATTTTCATAATACTCAACCATTGAATTGTTATGGTTCATACATAGACACCGGATTAGATGTGAACCATAGTTGTGTGCCATTGCGAAATGAATGAACTGATTTATTCCATCCAAGTATTCGTCTACACATTTATTAGGATTCTGTATCCACTGTCTGTCCATATCATTTGCCCAAAATACAAAATCCCAATGGTTACAAACACTTCAATTATAACATGCCATCTTATACCTCAGGTAAGGGTCCTATCCCATTCAGGAATGCATGGCTACATGTCATATTTTATGGCTCTATTAGATTAAATTTCGACTTTGAAAAAATTTGGCAACATATCCCTGCAGTTCTTCAAGTGCAGCACTTATGTACTAAATACGTACGCAACACTCGAAGCACACACAGACATGCTACCAAATTTCTCCTTATCGAAATTTAATCCGTGAACTCCGAACTACGAAACATAATTGTGCATTCCTAAACCTGTCAAAAAATTGGGACAATTCAAGAATTAATTGGACCGCAATCATGCTTTTGCATCCATGTGCGAAATGTAACTAATTCTCAAACGGGAAACTAAGTTTTCATGAAAATAACGTACGAAGTTAATACTTAACTTTGTACAAAAAGGTTTGCATACAAATAAATTGCATCACATAAATGCTAAAAAACAAATAAATAATCTACATTTAATGTTGATGAAATTGTCGAATAAAATATACCTGCTAATGCATTCCTCGATAGTCGTTAAAAAAACACCTACACACAACAAATTTAATTTTGTTAGTTTCATTGTGTAATTTCAAAAAAAAAAAAAAAAAAAATATTGAAAACAAATTTGCTTACCAAATGATATATAGGTGTTGAAGAACAGGAGCACGTGATCGAGTGATCGAGCTAAGGGAAAGGAGAGACAATGAACTGAGGGATGAGAGGCAGAGCTGCAATGAATTTGCAGTTTCTACCTCTTTGCGTTTGGGAAGTTAAATTAAATTTCACACACTTGCACATATCCAACTTCTGAATTCCCATCAATTCTTCATAATTGATTCGGTACTGGCTTGTTGAGGGCATAAAGTTATACTTTTGCACCATCTTTCAATTAGGTTTTTGACTTAAAATCAGTATGCATCACAAGGTATTTTGTTGTTTGTATTGTATTTCAGGATGAAAGTAAGGGCTTCAAGAAATCATCTTATTTTGAATATTTTAAGAGCCTAAAATTGATAGTTTGAAGCCCAACTTGCCCAAGACCAGACCATAGCCCGTAAATGGCCCAAGATCCATTAGAAAAAGGCCCTAACATAACAGCCAACTTGCGAGCTTTGCCCCGAAGTGCTCAAAACGAATTAAAAAATGGCCATATATGGTTGGAAAGCCCCAGATGTCTTCTTTCTCATGGTCTTTATAGCTTGTGATTTAGAGGTTTCTACAAGAAATTATGATAGAATAAAGAGGAGCTGTTTAGGTACAAATTCTGATAACAGCTAGTTTTCATTTACTCCTACACTAAAAGCTAGTTGTAATAAGCTGTAAATAAGAGTCAATTCAAGGTGTAAATGTGTCAGATGTTAGAAAACTCCTAAGCCTTTTAATAGGAGACAAATACACAACATCATAAAGGGAGAGGAGAAAAAAACAAAAAAGACAAAATCTGGAGAGAGCAGGATTCTTCAACCTTGAGCAATTTCTAAGGTTTAGCCTTCCTAACTTTTTATGTATTTTGTTTTGTTTTTAATTTAGATTATGGATACTTAGGGCTACTTTGAAGCCTTAGACATGAATGAATTAATGTTATGATGCAATTTTAGTTTATCAATTTCATTAGAATCAGTATTCTATCTTCAATTGTTTCAAGCACATATTTTCAAGCTTAGCTACCTTGTTTATGCTTGCTTTCTATTGAGAATGATAAGGATGACTGCCATATCTTCTTTCATTCGTTAGCGACATGTGGTTAGGTTAAGAACTAGTCATGTAAACTGATTTCATAAAAATCTAGGATAAATGCCATGTTCTAGGGTTCATGTGATGTTCGTAATCCTCTTCATTCTTAATGAGTTTCTAGGTGCTAAATCTGAGTACATGCCATGCTAGGTTGCACCCACAAATATAAGTTTGATGTGCATGCCATGCATCTAACATGCGAAGAAAGTAAGGATTCATACAATTTAGTTATATGCCATGCTAAATCTGTGACCATCTAAGTTGTCCATTGAAATTGATAAGTTAAAATATCATATCATTGATTCATGACTGTTTAAGGGTAGCCTTAGCTCGTTTTAAGTCATAATTAAGTCATAAAAATGTTTCTAACCTATTTCATGTCTTAGGTTTGTTTCTAGATAGTTCCAATTTTTCCCTTTTCTTTCTGTCCTTGTTTCTTTGCTAAAACTTACTCAAACCCCCCATTCTAAGCCATATGAGTCGTTAACTAATGCTAATATGTAAGGGTCAAAGGTTTTACTCCATTGTTTATTAGTCTCTATGGTTTCGACCCTTGTTGGTCCCTATACGATCGCTTATGATTTGTGCACTTGCAAGGATAAGATTTGTGTAAATTGGAGAGCCTAGTTAAGTTGTCTAATTTATCCAACAAGTTTTTGGCACCGTTGCCGGGGATTGTGTTTAAACATTTTTGTAATTCTTTTTTAGTTTTGCTAACTAACTTAATTTATTTTGTTTGCAGTTGTATGTCTTTTAACCCATTCAAGCAGTCCATCGACTTAGTGCAGCTACAAAAGGTGGTTCAGTCAAGTTATGGTAAGAGGCGTGCACTTAAACATGTGAGGATTCTCAAAACTGAATCTTTGCCAGGCTTTCCTTGCCACTCAAAATCACATACACTTAAGTCAGCCTCATCCTGACCTAAGGCTAAATTAGAAGAAGACGAGATGGCCATGGAAAACAATAATAACAACAACAATGATGATGAGGTTAATCGTGCTTTGGAGGAGTATGCAATTCCCAAGATCAGTGAAGAGTCTTCATGCATTCATTATCCCGAAAACACCGTGGAGAACTTCGAACTCAAATCCAGTATGATCCATCTTTTACCTAAATTTAATGGTGTGGCTGGTGAGGATCCTCATTTGCATATCAAGGAGTTTGTAGAGGTGTGCAATATTATTAAGATCCAGGGCATAACCCCTCAAGAGATATGTCTTAGGATTTTTCCCTTTTCATTAAGGGAGAAGGGTAAGGCATGGCTTCACACTCTTCTATCCTTATCCATTGAAACTTGGGATGTCAAAGCTTCCAAGTTTCTACAACAATTTTTCCCAGCTCAACGCATTAACAAGCTTAGGCGCGAAATCATGTCAATTGTGCAAAATGATGGAGAGTTATTCCATGAGTATTAGGACTATTTCGAAACTCTATTGCATTATTGCCCTCATCACAACTTAGAACAATGGTTGCTCATGCAATATTTCTATGAAGGATTACTTGATTCTGATCGTATAATGATGGATGCTATTGCTGGTGGTTTGATGAACAAGACGGATGATCAAGCCAAGACCATGTTTGAGTACATTGCCTCAAATACAAAGCAATTTAGTTTCAGAAATCGACAAACCAAGAAGGTTTATGAGGTTAGTACAATTAATGATAACTTTCAAAGTTCTGAATTAACTAACCTTGTTAAGCAACTTTTATCCCAAAAGTAAGTTGTGGCTGTTTGTCAAATGTGTTCCATGCAGGGACATTCATCTCAGGCATGTCCTCAAGTGCAAAGGTTTCATGAAGAAGCAAACATGGTAAGAGGATTTCAAGGAAATCAGAGACCTAAGAATGATTTGTTTACTCCAACTTACAACCCAGGATGGAGGAATTATCCTAATTTCAGATGGGGAAATATCAACAATGTGCAAAATCTACCACCTCCCTAAGCTGCACCAAGCAAACCTCTTGAAGACATCATGAGTACATTGGCTGGACAAGTGAGTTCTTTAGCTTAAAGTACTCAAGACCTCAAGGTTTTAACCCAAGCTTTCATGAACAAGATTGATCGTTCAATTACAAACTTAGAAACTCAAGTTGGATAGATTGCAGCAGTCTTAAACCAAAGAAAATTGGGTAAGCTTCCTAATCAAGTTGTTGTAAATCCAAAAGATTTGAACAATGCACAAGTGAATGTGATCAATTTGAGGAGTGAAAATGAGCTTAAAAGTACCAATGAGCCTCAACAATTTGATGAACTTGTGGCTGTCTAAGAAAAGGAAGAAAAAGACTATCAACAACATCGTAAGGAGTCTAAATCAACTCCTCATGATGAGATCCAGCCAAGTTGAATGTTCCTAAGGTAAAATCTTAACCTAATGAGTTGAATTCTTACCCTTAAGGTGGAAGAATATACTCCACCTATGCCTTACACCTATAGATTTGTCAATTCGAAGAATGAGAGTTTCTAGAGATAATCAAGAATCTATAAATTACAATTTTCTTTTTTAAGGCAATCAAGCATATTCCAGGTTATTCAAAGTTCATAAATGAATTGTGCACAAATAAAAGGATGGTGGAACTTAATGTTGTAGTGGCATTTGGTGAGAAAGTGTCATCAGTTTTGCAAAGAAAGTTTCCACCAAAGGAGAAAGATCCCAAAAGCTTTACCATTCCATGCCAAATCAGTCTAATGAGGTTTGATAAATGTGTATGTGATTTAGGTGCTTCGATTAACTTAATGCCTTATTCTATTTATAAAGCACTTCAATTAGATGATCTCAAGCCAACTCATATGGTGATTCAACTAGTGGATCGTTCTCTTACTCATCCTCGAGAAATTATGGAAGATGTGATTGTCCAAATCGGTGACATAGTTTTATCAACAGATTTTTACATTTTGGACATGGAAGAGAGCCCTCTACCAAACCATCTTCCTCTCATCTTTGGTCAACCATTTTTAGCCACTGCTCGTGCCATCATTGATTGTTATTCCGGAAAGCTTACCATGACTGTTCTAAGAGAAACAAGAACTTTTCAAATCCTTGAAGCCATGAGGTACCCTAGTGACATTCATGAAGAGATTTCTATTGATTTATGCTTAACATTGCAAGCACCAGTTGAAACATAAGGTTGGGATAATCCACTAGAGAGAGAACTCACTTTAACTGAAAGTGAGGATGATGCATATGATGAAGCAAGAACTGAGATACTTGTTGCCTTATAAGACATGTCATTTTACACACCTTTAAGGTGGCCATGTTTTGAGCCTCTCCATAGCTTAACAGATAAGTCAATTCACTTTATGATTCAAACTCCATGGTTAGAACTCAAACCTATCCCTAAACATCTTAAATATGCTTATCTTGGTAATAAGAATACTCTTCCTGTCATTATAAATGCCCATTTAAGTGATGTTAAGACAAAAAAGATAGTAAGACTTCTAAGAAAGAATAAGAAAGTTATTGATTGGACAATAGCTGATATCAAAGGAATTAGCCCCACAAAATGCATGCACTGGATTCTTCTGGAGGATGGAGCCAAGCCAACCAGAGAAGCTCAAAGACACTTAAATCCACCTATGAAGAAGGTGGTGAAGAAGGAGATTTTGAAGCTGCTAGATGTAGGAATTATTAACCCAATTTCTGACTCAAAATGGGTAAGTTCGATACATGTGGTCCCTAAGACATCCGACATCATAGTTGTCAAGAATAAGCATAATGACATGGTGCCAACATGAGTGCAAACAGGTTGGAAGGTGTGCACTAACTATCACAAGCTTAATGCAACAGCTCATAGGTATCATTTTCCTTCAACTTTTATTGATCAAATGCTTGATCTTCTTGTAGGTCATAGCCATTATTATTTTTTGGACGGTTATTCTAGATATTACCAAATCGCGATAGCCCTTAAGGACCAAGAAAATACCACATTCACATGCCCATTTGGCACATTTGCCTATAGACGGATGTCATTTGGATTGTGCAACGTCCTTGCAACATTTCAGCGATGCATGATGAGCATATTCTTGAACATGGTTGGGGACATCATTGCGGTTTTTATGGATGATGTTTTCATTTTTGGTGACTCTTTTGATGTATGTCTTCACAATCTTTCTTTAGTGTTGCAAAGGTGCAAGGAATGCAATTTGGTGCTTTACTAGGAGAAATGTCATTTCATGGTGCAACAAGGCATTGTTTTAGGCTATGTGATCTCTATTCGTGGGATTGAAGTAGACAAAGCCAAGGTGGACATAGTGAACAGGTTGCCACCCCCTACATCAGTGAAGGAAATTCGATCCTTTTTTAGACATGCTGGATTTTACCGTAGGTTCATCAAGGACTTTTGTCAAATTTCAAGGCCTTTAAGCAACTTGTTGGCTAAAGATGCTCCATTTAAGTTCAATAGCATATGCCATGAAGCTTTTGAGAAGCTCAAAAGACTCCTTACTACTGACCTTATCATCATGCCACCAGATTGGAGCATTCCATTTGAGTTTATGTGTGATGCCTCAAAATATGCAGTAGGAGCTGTTTTAAGGCAACGTGTGAACAAGCTTCCCTATGTCATTTACTATGCTATCCATACTTTAAATGATGCACAACTTAATTATTCAACAACTGAAAAAGAGTTATTTGCTATTAATTTTGGTCTAGAAAAGTTTAGATTTTATCTAATTGGTACTAAAATGATTATCTGTTCTGATCATGCAGCTTTGAAATATCTCCTTACCAAAAAGGATGCCAATCCAAGGTTGATTCGTTGGATGCTTCTACTACAAAAGTTTGATGTGGAGATTCGAGATACAAAAGGTTTAGAAAATGTTGTGGCATATCATCTTAGCCCTTTAATGCATTCATCTAATGAAGAAAAAGATTACTTGCCATTAAAAGAAAACTTCCCAGATGAGCAGCTATTTGCCCTTGACACTGCAGATCCTTGGTTCGCAGACATTATCAATTACTTAGCCACCAAGCAGGTTTCTAGCACATTCAATCGATTCCAAAAAGACAAGCTAGTAAAACAAGCTAAGTATTACATTTGGGATGATCCATTTTTATGGAAATATTGCCGAGACCTAATCATGAGAAAGTGTGTACCTGAATCTGAATTTCATTCTATTTTAACATTCTGTCATGATTCACCTTATGGAGGTCATTTTGGAGTAAAGAAAATAGCTCTTAAAGTTCTTCAAAGTGGTTTCTATTGGCCTAGTTTGTTCAAAGATGCTTATAAGTTTGTTGCTATATGTGATCGCTGCCAACGTACAGGTAACTTAGGTTCTCGTGATCAAATGCCCTTAAACCTAATTCTAGTTGTTGAAATTTTTTATGTTTGGGGCATTAATTTCATAGGACATTTTCCTAATTCTCATGGTTGTTTATACATATTGCTTGCTGTTGAATATGTTTCGAAGTGGGTTGAGGCAATCCCACTAGGACTAATGACTCTAAATTGGTTCTTAGTTTCCTTAAAGAATACATATTTGCTAGATTTGGAACCCCCACAACTATAATCAGTGACGAAGGTACACACTTTTGCAACTGATCGTTTGAGGCTTTACTAAAACGTTATGGAGCCACGCATAAGGTTTCCACACCATACCACCCTCAAATGAGCGGACAAGCTGAAATCTTTAACCGTGAAGTCAAACAACTCCTTGAGAAGATTGTAGGCCCTACTCGAAAAGATTGGTTGCTGCACTTGCATGATGCATTATGGGCTTATAAAACGGCATAAAAGACTCTTATAGGCATGTCACCCTTCCGACTTGTCTATGGAAAACCGCCATCTTCTGTGGAGCTAAAACATAGAGCTTATTGGGCAATAAAAAAAGCTCAATTTTGATCTAAATGAGGCAAGCCATTTGAGGAAGTTTCAACTCAGTGAGCTTAACCAGTTAAAGAATGATGCATATAAGAGTTCTTGAATTTACAAAGAAAGGACCAAAGCATATCATGACAAAGCAATCCATAGGAAGTTGTTTGAGATTGGGCAGAAGGTTATTTTATTCAATTCACGCCTTAGGCTCTTCCCTGGTAAGCTTCGTTCCCATTGGTATGGTTCGTTCTTGTCACTAATGTTTATCCTCATGGTGCATTGGACATTCAAAACATCTAAATAGGAGACACTTTCAAAGTGAATGGCCATCGTCTTAAGCCATACTATGATGCTTATAACCCAATTCTTGAGGTTACTGAGACTCTCCATCCTCCACCATCATCAGCCACTTAACCTTTACATCATTTCTTGCCTAGACATAAAATAAAGTGCTTGTTGGGAGGTAACCCAACTAGGTTTTTTCTATCCTTTATTTTTATTTTTTGTTTTCTGTTAGTAGTTATACTATGCCAAACTTTGCATTGCTTTTCATTTCATTCATTTGTAATTATTAAGGATAATGATTTGTTTAGGTTTGGGGGTGTGTGGTATTGAACTTTTAGTCTGTTTGAGTCATAATTAGAGCTATTTGCAATTAAATAATGGTAATGCACATGTTTAACTTAGTCTTGCAATCATAACTTTAGCTATGCTTTGAAAGTTGTTGTATCTGCTGTATAATACCACTGCTCATAGTTTTGAGAATACTTGTGAAAAGTTACTAGTTTAAGCCTTAGAAGAAGGATAATGGAGACTACCTTTTATGCAATTTTGTGCCTATTTGCTTCTTTTAGATGGATTAAAATGTTTCTACTCATCCTTTTCTTTCAAATTCATTTCAAATGATCTCATTATTCATTTTTTATTGAATACTAAGAGTTATTCTCTTTTGTGGATACTTGTGCTTATTATCACCCATGAATGAACTCATTGAGATGATGTTAGGCTATGCATGTTTTAACTAGTAAACGGCCTAATTCCCTACCTTTGTTGTGTGAGCCATTACCCATTTTGAAGCCAAACACATCCATATCTTTCATCACCCATACTAAACTCTACCCATTTTTCCCATAATAGCCATTCCCTATAGCTTTGGGAATACCGAAGTGATGAAGACAAATATAATGCTCGAACTTTAAACTAAGAAAGTGGCGTGTACCGAGGTAACATGGGCTGGAATTGCAAAATAAAAATAATAATAATAAAAGGGACAAAGAAAACATTTTAAGAAGAAAAAAAGAAGAAGAGGAAGAATAAGATGCAATTTCTAAATCCATGTATTATCACGCATGGGTCATGGATGCTGAGAACAAGTAAAGAAGATCAATTCAAGAGGAGGGCATGCTGGTTTTGCAAGGAAGTCACTTTGGTATATCTCAAGTTCTAGTATTCCTTATCTATCCTTTCATAACCCCTACCCTAAAAACCTTACATTACAACCTTATGAAAGACCTATATGATCTTTGAGGATTTATTCATGGGTGCTAGTAAGTATGTGTGTTATCCTATTCTTAGCATTTGATTCCTTTCATGAGATCTATCTAGAAAGTTCTTTTGTTTCTAATTGAATTATATGTGAGAATATTTTGCTTTCCATTACATAACCTCACTCACATATATTTGTTGAAAGCAAGCCTTTGGAATCAAGTGAAAGAGTGAATCTTTAAGATTAGAGTTGAGACAAATCTTATCTTCCTTGCTTGAGCTTGTAACTTAGTAATAGTTTGGATTTGAGCTAGAGCACCTCACTAATATGCAGATTTGATTGCTGGAAAGGTAAAGTCAAAGTTAGGAACATAAGGCATAGTTGAGCTTTGATTCTTATCTTGTTTCAAATGTGCTCTAATCGTTGTTTTGTAGGTTGTTTAGGACGTTTATGGGTACTGTCATTGTTGAACCCTTAGTAGACACAACTCCTTCTACTAGGGATGCCTAGAGGTTTAAAGGCTTGATGCATAAGCTAAATGCATTCGTCTCACCAACGGAATTGATCTTAGATCAACTTATGTTTCTCTTTTGTGTTGTTTTTGTTTCTTTTAGTTTTGGTTTACTCAAGGACTAGCAAACTCTAAGCTTGGAGGTATTTGTTGAGTGCATAAAGGCACATTTTTACACCGTCTTTTACTTAGGCTTTGACTTAAAATCGATATGCATCACAAGGTATTTTGTTGTTTGTATTATATTTCAAGATGAAAGTAAGGGCTTGAAGAAATCATCTAATTTTAAATATTTTAAGAGCCTAGGATGGATAGTTTGAAGCCTAACTTACCGAAGACCAGACCACAGCCCACAAGTGGCCCAAGTTCCACCAGAAAAGGCCCTTGCAAAATAGCCAAATTGCAAGCTTGGGCCCAAAGTGCTCAAGATGAATTAAAAATTGGGCCATTTATGGTTGGAAAGCCCTGAATGTCTTGCTTCTCATGGTCTTTACAACTTGTGATTCAGAGGTTTCTACAAGAAATAATGATAAAATAAAGGGGAGCTGTTCAGTTACAAATTCTAATAACAACTAGTTTTCAATTACTCCCACACTAAAAGCTGGTTGGAATGATAAGGATAACTGCCATATCTTCTTTCATTCATTAGCAACATGTGGTTAGGTTAAGAACTAGTCATGTAAACTGATTTCATGAAAATCTAGGATAAATGCCATGTTTTGGGGTTCATGTGATGTTCGTAATCTTCTTCGTTCTTAATGAGTTTCTAGGTGCTAAATCTGAGTACATGGCATGGTAGGTTGCACCCACAAATATGAGTTTAATGCACATGCCATGCATCTAACATGCAAACAAAGTGAGGATTCAGACAATTTAGTTATATGTCATGCTAGATCTGTGAACATCTAAGCTATGCATTGAAATTGATAAGTTAAAATATCATATCATTGATTCATGACTGTTTAGGGGTAGGCCTTAGCTCATTTTCAGTCATAATTAATTCATAAAAACGTTTCTAATCTATTTCATGTCTTAGGTTTGTTTCTAGATAGTTCCAATTTTTCCCTTTTCTTTCTGTCCTTGTTTCTTTGCTAAAACCCCCCATTCTAAGTCATAGGAATCATTAACTAATGCTAATATGTAAGTGTCAAAGGTTTTTACTAATTGTTTATTAGTCTCTGTGGGTTCGACCCTTGCTGGTCCCTATACTATCGCTTATGATTTGTGCACTTGCAAGGATAAGATTTGTGTAAATTGGAGAGCCTAGTTAAGTTGTCTAATTTATCCATCACGCCTCCCTCTAAAACTGTATCGGAGGGTGCAACTCTTTTTTTTTCTTATCTACTAAAAAATTTATATTAAAAATAATAATGCAAAGTATAAAATGTATAGAAAACACAATTAATTTAGTAGGTATTACCTTTTCTAGAACTCTCGCCCTTCATCCTCTTCGATGAACAAGCACCTGAGTCAGCCATCGTGCTTAAATTTGCATAACAATTGGAATTGTAATCCGGAAAAAAGGTTTGAGAAATATGGAAACCGAAACTAGTTATTTATAAGAACCTTGGCCACCTTGCACGACTAAAGCTTCGTTGCGCAAAGCTTGATTCTCTGATTCAATGGCGTTGAATCCTCTAGCCCAGAAAATTGACTGTAACAACCCGTCCCCAATTATTATGATTTTTATAATTTTAAAAAGTGAATTTACGAAGATGTCCTTCGAGACAATGTGTTGACTTTTGTTGACTGTCGTGTCGTGTCACATAAGGTTCATTTTCTTGGCGTATCCTCATAGTACTCGTCGCTACGGACATATGGGCGCAAACGGATCGTGATTTGAAATTATAACAAAGGAGATATCAACGTTTAAAGTTGGGGACATTTTAGTAAATTGGTTATTTTCTAGAAAGCTCCAGATTTTTAGAGCTTAATCTGGACAGTCACGTGTGTGGCCTAGATTTAAAGATAGAAAAGTTGGGCGGTGGAGATGAAATATAAAGGAGAGAAAGGAGGGGGAACCGGCGAATGAGGAAGAGAGTGAAAAAGGAAGTGACCAATGGGGGAAACAAGAAAGGTGGGGAAAGGAAAGAGAGGGGATGCACTGGATCACCCTAATCTGGTTATACCCAGCCAACCCTCGCGACCCAGTTTTAACCCGGGGCTAATTCTGATGGTTTTCCGTCATTTTTTCTGAAATTAGTAGTAATCCATCCCTGCCACACTACTCATTGACCCTCCCTCTACCAATTCCACCCCAAAGATGCAAGAAATTGGACCCGATTCTGTGAAGAACCGAATAGGTAGGTCCGACTGTCATAAGCGGCGATCCGTCATTCCCGAAGGTGATTCCTTCAACCACCACCACCATTAGACTCCCCTTAAGCCTTTGAACAAAGCCCAATCAGTTTTAGAGGCGGTGGCGGAACATCGAGGAAGGAGAATTGAAGCTTACCCTTTCTAGGGTTCCGGCGAGTTTGAGTTAAATTGGAGCCTTTCCCGGCCAAATTAGCCTTAGTCACATGTATGAAGGTTGCTCCACATGTATGAAATTTGCATTAGTATAGATATGCATATTATTGCATGATGTTTTGGACGCCCAGGTAAGCTTCAAGTGAGTACATATTGATGATAATGATTGTAAAGTGTATAGTATTGTTTAAATGCATTTAGTGCTCATTATCCTGCACCCCAGTGTTAGTGCTCTGCCCGAGACTAGGGCCAGCCTTCATATGATCATTCACCTCCAGCACCGCACGCTCACCTTGGATCTAAGATAGGTGTTAGCCTGTCGTACAGACCATATTAGGTGGTTCCGACTCGTAGATGACTTGCGATATTTTGTACAGCCTTCATGTGATCGTAGCACTTGAGTGTACTTATTTACACCCAGCCTGTCATACAGACCATATTAGGTGATTCCGACTCGTGTGCAGGAATTGGTTAATGAGTTACAGGCTCAGCCGTATAGGTCACGTTAGGTGACTCCAGCAGGCATATCATTTTACATTGATGTGTTTCACCTGGCTTACTTATTTTATTTCTGAGATACTTGACATGGCATATACTTGGTTTTCACTACTCTCAAGCATGATTTCTATATACGTATGTATTATTATTTTCTAGAAAATTATACGGGTTTTACGGCAAGGGGTTATAGCATTTTCAAAAGGTTTTTATTAAAAACTTTATTTTCAGGCCCACTCACCCTTGTTTTGCGCCCCTCTAGGTTTTAGTTGCTGAAAGTTCGTATAGACGAGGATTTGTGGCGAATCTCAGTATAGGTGGCTACCTCTGAGGGTATGATCCTTACCCATACTACTGTACTTTACTTATGCTCTGACGCCGCGTGTGAAATGGGCTCGTTCCCGCTCACAGCGCACTCTTGTCTTTAAGCACATTTAGGTTTTTAAATTTATTCACATTTTCCACATCACTATACTTTATGGCTTCGTCACCTTCCAGGTGTCGGCCAACACAACTCAATTCGGAGTCCTAGTGGACATTCCGGGTCGTGGTGTGTCAGTTTGGTATCAGAGCATAAGTTGGGTAGTATTGTGTTCATCACACACGTGAAGTAAGCATTCTCGGTTTTTAAGCCTAATGTTTGAATCTTGCCACCTTGTCGAGTATGAAAAATGTGTCAGCTTTTCCTAAGTTTTGGGTAGTTTTGTCGACTTGTTGACATTTTATAAAAACAATTTGGCGAATGCCCTTAGACTTAAAGCGAAGAAATCCCCTGCCAAGGAAAGTTGTAGATTTGAGGCAAATTGATGGTTTAAAGCAGGGCTAAAGTTTTGGTAACTATGTATTATTGAAGACTTTACCAACCAATTCCATCCTTATCCTCTGTCCATCAATATTAAACTTTTCAAGATTGGAAATCCGAAATAGTTTTGATTCCTTGGTAGTATCCATTAGAATACCACCTATTAGAATTCCTGCGAAGTCTACTTTTGTCAAGACTCTAGAAATGTCTCATGTGACAATGGAACTAAAGTGGTAGCACTCGACAGAATAACATCTTGGGAAAATCACTTTTGGCCCCTGATAGCTCTAATACTTTTGTGATGTTACTTTTCGATCATCAAGAAACCTTGTTAGCTCATTCTTAAATTCTACCTTTCTACTCTTAGCTTGAGACAACCATATAATTGTTTCGTTTTTCAGTATAATTCATCATTTTTGAAATTGTCTGACTCTTTGATATCTTAGTCCGCATCAGCTCTGTTCGTACCCTCAGTTTCACCTCCTGGTATTAAAGGTATTTTAGTTGATTTTGATTCACTATTTATTCCCCATATCATTTCTGATGTTGATAGATTGTCGAGGAGGATCACTTAGATGTTAAAACTTTCAGTTTAGACCATCAATCCTTAAATCACCCAATCAGCATTATATCGAGCAAATTGTCACCATCGGTGCTTTATTATTCCTGGAGCTATCGTTGTAACAAACTATTGTGAATTTTGAGTCAAGAAAAAATCTAAGTTTCCATCCGTCAACCCTCCTTAAACTATTGTTCAAGTTGAGTTATCTTCCAACCCTTTCGTTGCTAGCACATGATTAAGTTAAATATTTACACGTGTTCATACATCAAAATTGTATATTCAATCCAGATATCTTGTACTTTAGATTTCATGGACTTGTTTTGACTCTCAAATTCTTGAGTATTCTTTTAGTCTTCTCGACATGCTTTCTCGCTCAATCATTAAGGAATTCACAATAGATCGACTTGGTAAATATGTGCGCCAGCTTCGTATTGATGCTAACAGGAACCATTAGAGTATAATCTTCTTGCGAGTTTACTAGATTTACTAAGAAGAATTCCAAGTGGCTTTGAGGATTGAGTAGTAATTCAGCATGATATTGGTCAAGGTATGAGCATAAGTTATGAGCTTGGTGGTCGTGACGTTAATTTTCAAGTGTGGTGCAATACTGCAACTGTCATTCAAAGAATGTTGTCAGAGATATGGTTTCTCTAATTTAAATTTGCAGATCTTACACCTTTCAATTTGGAGAGCAACTCTAGTGATTAGTCACGAAGCAATATGTGTTTTTCTCTACGTATATTTCCCTTGCTTCATTACAGGGCCTTATTTTGTGGGAACGTGGACGTCGAAACACTTCTAGCAGCTGGTTTGGTGCGCTCTAGGATAGTACAATATCGCGATCGAGGCATGAATCGGACGATCTCGGCATATCTGCACATAAGGAGCAAAACGATATTGAGACAACAATGGGTGATCGGCATTACAGGCTATAAACTATAATATCGATGGCTTAATTGTTGGGTTCACTAAGCAAGTGGGCAAGGTGGCTCATCTACGACAACATTTATTAGTTAGTTATCATTTGGACTCATCCTCGAAGTTCGTGACATGACTAATGCTTGGCTAGGTCCATTTTCATTTTGGGTTTTGATTTTCCGTGCAAATATTTTTAAATTATTTTATTTTTGCCATTACAAATTTTGGGTGAGTCACTTTCATTTTCGATCTTCAACTCCATACAAGTATTTCAATCGTACGTTTCTATATATCTATTTCTTGTTGCTATCTTATTATACATGTATCTATGTTTTTTACCTTATGTTACTACCTAATAATTGGTATTTTCAACCTTACGGGTTATACTAGTATTATACTACTATGTTATTGAGGAAGGAAGAAAGTATGAGCTTGGAGGCATGAAAGAGGAATAATTGCAATCCGATCGCAACAGAATGGCATTCTCTTTTATGCAACCGCTCTAACTTGATTTCTTTCTTATGTTTATATTAATATCTTCCTCCCTGTTTTCGAGTATCTTATTTATAACAAGTTATTTTAAATTTCGGGGACCAAATTTTCTCAAGGGGGATAGATTGTAACAACCCATCCCGAATTATTATTATTTTTATAATTTAAAAAAGTTAATTTACGAAGATGTCCTTTGAGACAAAGCGTTGACTTTGTTGATTGCCGTGTCGTGTCATGTAAGGTTCATTTTCTTGGCATATCCTTGTAGTACGCATCGCTACGGACATGTGGGTGCAAACATATCATGATTTGGAGTTATAACGAAGGAGATATTAATGTTTAAAGTCGGCGTCATTTTAGTAAATTGGTTATTTTCTAGAAAGCTTCAGATTTTTGGAGCTTAATCTGGACAACCACGTGTGTGGCCCTGATTTAAAGAAAGAAAAGTTGGGCGATGGAGATGAAATATAAAGGAGAGAAATGAGGGGGGAACCGGAAAATGAGGAAGAAAGTGAAAAGGGAAGTGACCAATGGTGGAGACAACAAAGGAGGGGAAAGGAAAGAGAGGGGATGCATTGGATCACCCTAATATGGTTATACCCAGCTAAGCCGCACGACCCGGTTTTAACCCGGTGCTAATTCCGGTGGTTTTCCATCATTTTTCTGGCAAATAGCAGTAATCCATCCCTATGACACCACTCGTTGACACTCCCTCTACCAATTCCACCCCAAAGATGGAAGAAATTGGACCCGATTCTATGAAGAACCTAGTGGGTAGGTCCAGCTGTCTTAGGCGGTGATCCATCATTCCCAAAGGTGATTCCTTCAACCACCACGACCATTAGACTCCCCTTGAGCCCTAAAACAAAGCCCAATCAGTTTTAGGGGCGGCGGAACATCGAGGAAGGAGAATTGAAGCTCACCATTTCTAGGATTCTGACGGGTTTAAGTTAAATTGGAGCCTTTCTCGGCCAAATTGGCTTTAGTCACATGTATGAAAGTTGCTCCACTCATTGAGATCTTCATTCCTGTAAAATTTGGTAATTTTTAGAAATAGTTGAATTTTCCGACGAGTCGGGGTGGCCAACCGCAACCTGCGGTGACGCGTGGCCAATGGGCCGTCGATGCTATTTTACACTAAATTGATGTCCTGATCTTAGATTTGATATCCATATGATGTGATTTGAGTATTGTGAATCTAGTTTGATTAAGGTGCGTTACTTGATAATTATATGAATCGATGATCCGACCGTTGGATCGTCACCAAACCTTGATAGGATATAGTAAGTAATATTTAAGCATATTAGAAACTTACAGATCAGGAATCCGACGTACAGCTCTTCCTGAATAGGATATGTAAGTTATGTATTCTATTGATAAGAATTCTAAGACATGATTTGATAATTGTTCTAGGTGCCAATCGTTCATGACGCCATAATGTTTATGTTAGGGAGTTGTAGTGCAGACTCCAGGTGAGTGGGCTTTTGGTTTTCTATATATACGTATATATGTTTTGTATTTTCTCAGAAATTGTTTTAAATGGATTTACGTTTTTAAATGCCATATCAATTGCATTACATTTTAGTATTTGCATTAGTATAGATATGCATATTATTGCGGGATGCTACGGATGCCCGGTAAGATTTAGATGACTGCATATTGATGATAGTGATTGCAGAGTGTATGGTTATGTTTAAATTCATTTAGTGTTCATTATCCTACACCCCGATGTTAGTGCTCCGGCCGAGGCCAGAGCCAACCTTCACGTGATCGTTCATCTCTCACACCGCATGCTCACCTTAGATCCAAGGTAGGTGCCAGCCTGTCGTATAAACCACATAAGGTGGTTCCGACTCGCAAGTCACTTGCAATATTTCGTACAGCCTTCACGTGATCGTAGTACTTGAGCGTACTTATTTACACCTAACCTGTCGTACATACAACATTAGATGGTTCCGACTCGTGTGTAGGAATTGGTTAATGAGCTATAGGTTCAGCCGTACAGGTCATGTTAGGTGACTCCGACTGCCATATCATTTTACATTGACTTATTGCACCTGGCTTACTTATTTTATTGCTGAGATACTTGACATGGCATACACTCAGTTTTCACTACTCTCGAGCATGATTTCTATATACGTATGTATTATTATTTTCTGGGAAATTATACTAGTTTTACGGTGAGGGGTTATAATATTTTCCAAAGGTTTTAATTAAAAACTTTATTTCCAGGTCCACTCACCCTTGTTTTGCGCCCCTCCAAGTTTTAGCTGCTGAAAGTTCGTATGACACACCCCGACCCAGATCAGGGCGTGCTGGCCATCACACGAAGGTGACGTAGCCATGTGCACGTGCGGAAGCTAATAAGATAGTAATATAAAGTACGAATAATTAAAAACTAACTAGCATACAAGGTACTAACAACAAGTGCTAGCGTGTGAGTCACAAATTCGGAGCAAGTCTACAGCAGTCCAAAAGAAAAGATACGATAATAGTACACCCGAAGGTGACCCTACAATGATGGGTGTCTGTCAGAAATGCCGGAAAAGCCCTCTGGGAAACCACCAGAACTGCTACTCAATTAGAACCTGGAGGGGCGCAAAACAAAAGTGTGAGTGGGCAAAAACAAAGCTTTCGAAAACCGTTTATAAAAATACTTCCTAACCCCTCGCCGTAAAACCTGTATACTTCCCAGAAAATATATATATGCATAATACATATGCCAAACATGCTCAAATATATGCCATGCCGAAATCTCATAATAATATGCAAGTGCTCAGGTATAAACATATCAATATCATGTAACCTGGCAGCCGGAGTCACCTAACGTGACCTGTACGGCTGCATCTAGAGCTCAAATCTCAATCTCAATATCTGAACCTGCCCACGAGTCGGAACCACCTAAAGTGGTCTGTACGACAGGCCTGGGTGTAATACATATGTACGCTCTAGTGTTACGATCACGTGAAGGCTGTGCGAATAATCGCGGGTCACCTACGAGTCGGAACCACCTAAAGTGGTCTGTACGACAGGACTGTGCACCTAACTTGGATCCAAGCTGAGCGTGTGGTGCGGGAGGTGAACATCACGTGAAGGACTGTGCCCTACTCTGGGCGGGAGCACTAACACCGGGGGTGCAGGTTATGAGCTCTCTAAGCATCTCAAACTGCTACTGAATATAAACATGAATACCACTTACCTGGCACTTACCTGTGCGTCCACAGCACCCAATATGCATATGTATATGTATACCACTACTAATGTATGCAATGATGCATAAATGATAATAATATGGTGCATGGCATAAAACAATTAACCCTTTTCAAGCAATTTCTGGGAAAATAAATGTATATAGGTATATACGGAAAACCAAAAGCCCACTCACTGGTATGTGGAAGGGTCGTAGCCCCCCTGCCTCGCGTGTGCACGCTCGTCCTCGGGGTACGTGTCACCTATATGCGAAATAGCTATAAAAACGTTAACTTTAAAACACATAACCAACTTCTCGTAATAACTTCTCACACATTGCTCAAAATGGACAAATGAATATACCAACGTGCTCTACAAAACCTTAGGATCACAACCATATTTTTAGAAAAATTTTCCTCCGTTGCACGCACCGGCCACGTGCAGGCACGTGCCTAGCACGCTGACGGCATCAACTGACGCCGTTAGGAATATTCCGTCAGTTTTGACAGATTCCGTTAATGGCGTCAGGAATATTCCGTCACCTTCTCCGGCGAGGCTCCGGCGCCGTCGCCGGAGCCGGAAAACTGGAAAAACTTCCAACCGTGTTTTCTCACTCGTTTTTCAACCATTTTGCATGATTCTTGAACCAAATTGAACCTTAAGA
The DNA here is from genome assembly GCF_041283825.1 of Pyrus communis. Classification (NCBI taxonomy): domain Eukaryota; kingdom Viridiplantae; phylum Streptophyta; class Magnoliopsida; order Rosales; family Rosaceae; genus Pyrus; species Pyrus communis. Next base: position 8,104,346 of record NC_142566.1, read on the forward strand.
CTAGTAGAACAACGTTAGACCACTTTTAAAGCCTAAAAACCACGCGATCATACCTGTCTCCAAACTTAAAAAACCGGCCAACTTCGAACCAGGTGATTCCAACGTCCACTTCCGTCCAACTAAATACTCCGAGGCTCCTTGGGACACCACCAAGCTATCTATGAACTTAGAAATCCCAAAAACATGCTACAATAAGTTTGCATGAATAGTACACAAATCGGAATACCTCGAATCGACGTGAAAACAATGAGAACTTTACCTGAAAATGGTACGTCTGTGCTCCTCTCAGCCTCACGAGTTTGAAGGTGAAGTTGGTTCCCTCGATCTGCTAAGGTTTGAGGGTTATTGGTGTGTGTCCGTACGTTTATGGTGGATGAGAAGGGAAAAGGGAGCTCGGGGGAGAGAGAGACAGACAGGGAAAAGAGACAGAGAGAGACAGTGAAGGTGAAAGTGTGTGTGTGGCCCAGCACCTGCCAACACCACACCAAATGACCAAAAACATGACGAAACAAACTAGGGGCAAAAATGTAATTCCACACGTACGTTTTGATATTTCCGGGACGGGACGTAACAACCTACCCACCTTAATAGAATTTCATCCCGAAATTCAAAATAACCAAGCAGCAACCCCTAGTGGTCAAAGAACAATCTAGGATACAAATCCCTCATCCGATCTTCTGTCTCCCACGTAGCTTCCTCGACTGAATGATTCATCCACAAAACTTTCACTAAGTTCACCGTCTTATTCCTCAGAACCTTCTCTTTCCAATCGATGATCGTCACCGGTTCCTCGTCATACGTCAAATCTGGATTAATCTCTAACGGTTGAGGAGGTATCACGTGAGACGGATCAGCAACATAATGTCGGAGCATAGACACGTGAAAAACGTTATGCACTCTAGCCAACTCCGGTGGCAACTTCAACCTGTAAGCTACCTCACCAACACGCTCCGTGACCACGTATGGTCCGATGTACCTGGGACTCAACTTCCCCTTCTTTCCAAACCGCACGACACCTCTCCACGGTGAAAGTTTCAGAAATACCCAATCTCCGACCTCGTACACTCTGTCCGTAGCATTCCGATCCGCTAAACTCTTATGCCTGTCCTGAGCTGCTTTCAGGTTAGACTTAATTACCTGAACATTCTGAGTAGTCTCCTCAACAATCTCCGGACCCACTAAAACTCTCTCACCAACCTCTGACCAACACAACGGAGTGCGACAAGATCTACCATACAATGCCTCAAATGGCGCCATGCCGATACTCGAATGAAAACTGTTGTTGTATGCAAATTCCATCAAATCTAACCGCTGGTGCCAAGCATCACCAAACTGCAACACCGAAGCTCGCAACATATCCTCCAAGGTCTGAATAGTCCTCTCTGACTGTCCGTCCGTCTGTGGATGATACGCTGTACTGTAAAGTAGTCTCGTGCCCAAAGCTTCCTGAAAAGCCACCCAAAACTTCGATGTAAATCGCGGATCACGATCCGAGATAATACTCACAGGGACACCATGGTACTTCACAACCTTCGAGATAAACAACTCCGCTAACCGGCCCAAAGAATACTTCTCTCTCACTGGAATAAAATGTGCCGACTTAGTGAGCCGATCAACGATCACCCAAATGCCGTCAAAGCCATTATGTGTACGCGGGAGCTTGTACACAAAATCCATGGTGATATTTTCCCATTTCCACTCTGGAACGGGAAGCGGCTGCAACAACCCAAACGGCTTCTTCCTTTCTGCTTTAACCTGCTGACAAACAGCACACCTGCTCACATACTCGGCTATCTCCCTCTTCATACCCGGCCAATAATAAAATAGTCGAATGGTATGATACATTTTAGTAGCTCCCGGATGCATGGCATAAGCCGAGATATGTGCTTCATCAAGAATTTCCTTCTTTAAATCTACATTATTAGGCACGAACATCCTACCCTCTAGCATCAACATGCCGTCCGAATCACGAACTCTGAGGTCTCGCCTCCTTCCTTGCTCTCGGGCTTGAATTAATTCTTGAGTCTCCCGATCAGCTACCTGAGCTTCGAGCACACGATCAACCAAAATTGGCCTAACTTGAAAATTAGCAAGTAACGCCACATCTCGGTCTTCTGCTTCTAACCTCACTCCTGTCGCACGCAAATCCGCCAAAAGAGGAATACGACTAGCGTACAACGCATTAATACGGCCCTGAGACTTCCTGCTAAGCGCATCAGCCACTACGTTCGCACGACCAGGGTGATAATCAATCGTGCAATCGTAATCGCTGAGCAACTCCATCCACCTCCGTTGACGAAGGTTAAGTTCCTTCTGAGTAAAAAGATACTGAAGACTCTTGTGATCTGTAAAGATCCTACACTTCTCCCCGTAAAGATAGTGTCTCCACAACTTCAACGCAAAGATGATGACAGCCAACTCCAAATCATGTGTAGGGTAATTCAACTCATGAGGTTTCAACTGCCGTGAAGCATAAGCAATCACCCTACCATGTTGCATCAATACACATCCCAAACCATTCAAGGAAGCATCGCTATAAACCTCGAAATCACCACTATCGTCCGGGAGTGCCAAAACAGGTGCATGAGTGAGACAATGCTTCAACTGCTGGAAACTCCGTTCACACTTATCATCCCACTCAAATTTAACATCTTTCCTCGTTAATCTCGTCAGTGGCAAGGCAATCACCGAAAAATCCTTAACGAATCTCCGATAATACCCAGCCAACCCAAGGAAACTTCTCACCTCAGAGACGGTTCGCGGTTGCTCCCAACTCTCCACAGCTGCAACCTTCGGAGGGTCCACCAAAATACCCTGACCAGAAATGATGTGCCCCAAAAACGCAACTTGGTCTAACCAGAACTGGCACTTGCTAAACTTAGCATACAATTGGTGTTCCCTCAACCTCTTCAACACCAAAGTAAGATGTCGAACATGCTCCGCTTTCGACTTAGAATACACCAGAATATCGTCAATGAAGACAATAACGAATCTATCCAAGTATGGCTGGAATACCCGGTTCATTAAATCCATAAAAGCAGCTGGTGCATTCGTCAACCCAAATGGCATAACCAGAAACTCGTAATGGCCGTAACGAGTCCGGAACGCCGTCTTAGGAACATCATCCCTACTAATCTTCAGCTGATAGTATCCAGACCTCAAGTCAATCTTGGAGAACACACAAGCACCTCGAAGTTGATCAAACAAATCATCAATACGAGGCAATGGATAACAGTTTTTAATCGTCACCCGATTCAATTGCCTGTAATCGATACACAGCCTCAAAGTTCCGTTTTTCTTCCTCACGAACAAAACCGGAGCGCCCCAAGGCGAAGTACTAGGCTAAATGAACCCCTTATCCACTAACTCTTGCAACTGAACTTTCAATTCCCGTAACTCAGCGGGAGCCATACGATAAGGAGTCAAAGAAATAGGATTAGTACCTGGAAGCAACTCAATAGAAAATTCCATGTCTCGATCTGGGGGTAAACCAGGTAAATCCTCGGGGAAAACATCAGGAAAGTGTCTGACCACTCTCACATCTTCAACTCTGTTAGGAACGGCCTCATCTAACACCACATGTGCGAGGTATCCCTGACAACCTTTAGACAACAGCCTTTTCGCTCGCAAAGCCGAAATAACGCCATGTCTCACCCCACTCTGCTCACCCACAAAAGTAACCACAGGCAGTCCAGGACGGTGAAACGTAACTACTTTCCCGTAACAATCAATATTGGCACGATAGAAATGCAACCAATCCGTGCCCAGAATCACATCAAAGTCAACAATATCTAACGGGATAAGATCAGCTGATAAAACAACACCCCCGACTATCACTGGACATCCTAGGTACACACAATCTACAACACATCTCTCTCCTCTAGGCATAGCGAACTCTAAATCATACCCTAGAGGTGTGGGGCGAGGTTGCGTCACTTGACCAAATGTATGAGAAATTACGGAATGTGTAGCTCCACAATCAATTAAGATTCTAGCAAAACAACCAAGAATGTTTAACGTACCCATAATCAGATCCGGGTTGTTCTGAGCATCCTGCAGAGAAATATTGTGAAGACGTCCCTGGCCCTGCTGTCGTCCGCCTCGACCTCGGCTCGCCTGAACACCGCAACCCTAAGCACCACGCCCCTGACTGGGCTGACCCGACTGTCTCGAAGACCCTGCACTGCTGGTAGCAATCTCACCCTGCTGATAGTGTCCTCCCTGATACCACTGAGAACCACCCGCTGGAGCTGGAGGATATGGCATATAGCTGCCATGATACGGAGGATAACCTCCCTGGGAATACGGGTCCTAGCGATACTGATATTGTCCTGGGGCATAGGGAACAGCATCACCCTGGTAGTGGTAGGCACCACCTCTACCTGCCTGACCGTAACTACTCGGACCCTGAATCTGCTGGAGCGATGCAGGTGGTGGCATAAAAGTCTGCTGCGGCTTCTGCTGCTGACTCTGGGGACAATTCGCAGCTCTATGTCCCATCTCCCCACACGTGAAGCAACCACTGCTGCCACGCCTGCACTCGTCGAAATGCCGGTTGTTACACCTACGGCAAATCGGAGCTCGGCCTCGGCCACCATCGCCCTGTCTCTGGCCTCGAGCACCACCAGAAAATCTACCTCCTCGTCCCTGTCCAGAGGCACTGAAACCACCGTTAGAAGAACTCGAACTAGCTCCACCCCTCTTGAAGTTCTGGGTCTGACGGGGCCCGAGCGACGCTTGACCTTTACCTTTGTCATCCTTCTTCTGATTGCTGTCTTTTTCTTCATCACTGTCGCTCAACATGTTCTCAGAATCCTCTATCCTCAACAATATCTCGTAGAAATCCTGGTAGGTCTCGCTGTGGACAGTAGTCGTCATCGAACGCCACTTCTTCTTAGTGCCTAGGCGGAAACGACGAAGCATCTCCGCCGGATTACCAGCGACCTCAGGATGGTAACGAGACAAATCAGTAAACTTGCGATAGTACTCATTAGCTGTCATCTTCCGCTGCCTCAGTTCAGTGAACTCCTGTTTCTTACGGTCAATGTACTCAGGGGGCACAAATCTCCTCTTGAACAATTCCTTGAAAACGTCTCAATCAGTCTTCTCAGCAGGAGTCAAACGACGAAGCTCCTGTTCCCACCAGGCTGCAGACTCCGTATCCAGAAACCATGAGGTCGTCTCGACCCACCTCTCTATAGGAAGGTTCCCCTGATTGTGCAACACACGGAAAGTCTTCTCAATGTGCTCTAACCATCGCTCTGCGCCCTCGTGACCCTCATTACCTTTGAACTTATCCAATTTCAGATTATACATAGTCTCTAGAGGAGTCCTCTGGGGAGGGCGCAATACTGACTGAAGGGCTGTAGCAAAAACTTCCCCCAACTGAGCAACATCAGGGAAACTAGACTTAGAAGAGCGACGTGGTTCCCGACGAGGCGGCATAATTCTGACAGAAGACACCAACACCATTAGAATACTCACATAGACACAGGACTGCCAAAACTAGGCTCTGATACCAAACTGACACACCCCGACCGAGATCAGGGCGTGCTGCCATCACACGAAGGTGACGTAGCCATGTGCACGTGCGGAAGCTAATAAGATAGTAATATAAAGTACGAATAATTAAAAACTAACTAGCATACAAGGTACTAACAACAAGTGCTAGCGTGTGAGTCACAAATTCGGAGCAAGTCTACAGCAGTCCAAAAGAAAAGATACGACAATAGTACACCCGAAGGTGACCCTACAATGATGGGTGTCTGTCAGAAATGCCGGAAAAGCCCTCTGGGAAACCACCGGAACTGCTACTCAACTAGAACCTGGAAGGGCGCAAAACAAAAGCGTGAGTGGGCAAAAACAAAGCTTTCGAAAACCGTTTATAAAAATACTTCCTAACCCCCCGCCGTAAAACCTGTATACTTCCCAGAAAATATATATACGCATAATTGTTGATGTATTATTCCTTCCTAATGCTAGAATATATTTAGTATAATGGCATAAGCAAGGGTGTCGAATCCACAGGGACTAATTGGACCTATGCAATTACTTGTTTTGCAAGAACTCTAAGAAATGAATCAAACTAAACAAACTAGGCAGATTTGGAAATGAATCAAACTAGTCTAAATAGACAGATTTGTTGTTGTAACTTGAAAGCATGAGAAAATGAAGTAAACACAAATCAAAGAATCAACAACTAATGTAATGGGATAGTATCAATGGAAATGAAGCTAGGGATTCGGTTTCACCATTGCTTAACTAAGTCCATGTTTGTCAAGTTAGTTTATACTCATTCATCTACCTATTTATTGAGTTTGTTTCACTTGGATATGATCAACCATATGATGTGTGGATTTGATCAAATGTCTCTAATCATGAACCTAATTGTGATGTGCAACTTTGGTTCATAATCAAGATTATGTAATGTACAAGAAACTTTCATAAAACCAAAGGGAATAACTCGGCAGGATGTGTGCTAAACACTCCCTTCATTCATTCACATATCTACCAAGATTATGCATGATGTGTGTTCTAATCTTGGCTATACAACTTTGTGATTAATTCAAATGATGATCAAACATTAAAATCAACACACTAAGTCACCATTAAAACAGAAAATGAAACAAGAAATAGATGGACAAACTGAGCATTCTAACTTAATTACATGGCAAGCTTTGCAAGGTTACATCGAATCCCTAGAGGAAGATTAGTTACACTTCATGTTTACAAAGGTTTAACATAAAAATAAATAACATGAGTGAACATAAGATTAAGAAGGAGAAACCCTTGAAGCAAAACTGATGTTGAAGTCCTTGAAGAGTTCCTTGGTGTTGCTTCTCCAAATATGGTGCGGATGAAGGTAGAATGGCTTGGTTGAATGGTTTCTGCCCTTGGGACAGAAAATGGACAGAGAATAGAGTGAAATGGGAGAGGTTATGGGTGTGTAAATGGACTGAAATGAAGAGGAAAACTTGCGGATGGGAAAGGGAGAGAATGTGGACAGTTTGGAATGAATCTGGTGTGTGTAATGGAATGCCTCCAGAAGAGAAGTGCGGACCCTTTCTTATGTCCAATGAGACTTGTTTTATCAAAAAGAATGTGTCCCCAACAATCAGATTGGATCTTGCATTTGTTTAACTCAGATGGCTGAGCATAAATCAGATGGAATGATGGGTTTCTGAGGTAGTGGACGCATGGCATGGACAAGGTCAGCAAGCATGTGGTTTGTTTAATCAAAGTGCATGTGCCCTTGCTGCAACAAGTGAGTGGAACCTGCAAAGGTGAATTAGAGCACCAGAAAATGTTTATACAAATCTGGAAATGGGAAGAACACACGGCATGGACAAAGGGATGGGTTGGATTTCTGAAATGATGGCTGCAAGGAGTTACTTGTTTAATCACAATGCATGTGAATTTTTGTAAAGATGAAGTGTAGAAATGTAATGGAGTGCACGGAATGGATGTTTGTGTATGTTGGTGTCAAAATGGCTGAAATGAATTACGTGATGGAAATGGGATTGTGAGGAATCTGATTTGGTGCTAGAATTGCATCAAATGATGGGATGATATGGGAACACACGGCCAAGGTTGTGACATGCATGTGAATGCATGTTTTGATGTTGGAACCACATAGGTGACATCTATGTTTTTGCTTTGTTTAGAATCACCCAATATGGCCGAATTGCATCTCTTAACACTTCACATCTTTTCTGGAATGTTTTTACTTCATTTGCCTTCCCATTGATCCAAGTTCACCCTTGGCTGCACACTAACACCAAATAATGTAAAATGCAACTAGTTTAATCCAAAACAATCACAAAGACACCAAATAAGGAAGATATAAATGCATGCAAAATGTGACTTATCAATAATACATATGCCAACCATGCTCAAATATATGCCATGCCGAAATCTCATAATAATATGCAAGTGCTCAGGTATAAACATATCAATATCATGTAATCTGGCAGCCGGAGTCACCTAACGTGACCTGTACGGCTGCATCTAGAGCTCAAATCTCAATCTCAATATCTGAACTTGCCCACGAGTCGGAACCACCTAAAGTGGTCTGTACGACAGGCCTGGGTGTAATACATATGTACGCTCTAGTGCTACGATCAGGTGAAGGCTGTGCGAATAATCGCGGGTCACCTACGAGTCGGAACCACCTAAAGTGGTCTGTACGACAGGACTGTGCACCTAACTTGGATCCAAGCTGAGCGTGTGGTGCGGGAGGTGAACATCACGTGAAGGACTGTGCCCTACTCTGGGCGGGAGCACTAACACCGGGGGTGCAGGTTATGAGCTCTCTAAGCATCTCAAACTGCTACTGAATATAAACATGAATACCACTTACCTGGCACTTACCTGTGCGTCCACAGCACCCAATATGCATATGTATATGTATACCACTACTAATGTATGCAATGATGCATAAACGATAATAATATGGTGCATGGCATAAAACAATTAACCCTTTTCAAGCAATTTCTGGGAAAATAAATGTATATAGGTATATACGGAAAACCAAAAGCCCACTCACTGGTATGTGGAAGGGTCGTAGCCCCCCTGCCTCGCGTGTGCACGCTCGTTCTCGGGGTACGTGTCACTTATATGCGAAATAGCTATAAAAACGTTAACTTTAAAACACATAACCAACTTCTCGTAATAACTTCTCACACATTGCTCAAAATGGACAAATGAATATACCAACGTGCTCTACACAACCTCAGGATCACAACCATATTTTTAGAAAAAATTTCCTCCGCCGCACGCGCCCCCACGCGCCGGCCACGCGCAGGCACGTGCCTGGCACGCTGACGGCGTCAACTGACGCCGTTAGGAATATTCCGTCAGTTTTGACAGATTCCGTTAACGGCGTCAGGAATATTCCGTCAGACTTGACGGAATATTCCGTCACCTTCTCCGGGCGAGGCTCCGGCGCCGTTGCCGGCGAGGCTCCGGCGCCGGAAAACTGGAAAAACTTCCAACCGTGTTTTCTCACTCGTTTTTCAACCATTTTGCATGATTCTTGAACCAAATTGAACCTTAAGACTAGTAGAACAACGTTAGACCACTTTTAAAGCCTAAAAACCACGCGATCATACCTGTCTCCAAACTTAAAAAACCGGCCAACTTCGAACCAGGTGATTCCGACGTTCACTTCCGTCCAACTAAATTCTCCGAGGCTCCTTGGGACACCACCAAGCTATCTATGAACTTAGAAATCCCAAAAACATGCTACAATAAGTTTGCATGAATAGTACACAAATCCGAATACCTCGAATCGACGTGAAAACAGTGAGAACCTTACCTGAAAATGGTACGTCTGTGCTCCTCTCAGCCTCACGAGTTTGAAGGTGTAGTTGGTTCCCTCGATCTGCTAAGGTTTGAGGGTTATTAGTGTGTGTCCGTACATTTATGGTGGATGAGAAGGGAAAAGGGGGCTCGGGGGAGAGAGAGACAGACAGGGAAAAGAGACAGAGAGAGACAGTGAAGGTGAAAGTGTGTGTGTGGCCCAGCACCTGCCAACACCACACCAAATGACCAAAAACATGACGAAACAAACTAAGGGCAAAAATGTAATTCCACACGTACGTTTTGATATTTCCGGGACGGGACGATCTAAAGAGGGTCATAGCTTATTCAACTACGTCACTTCGTATGGATGAGGATTCGTGGCGAATGTCAGTATAGGTGGCTACCTCTGAGGGTATGATCCTTACCCATACTATTATACTTTACTTATGCTCTGACATCGTGTGTGAAATGGGCTTGTTCCCGCTCACAGCGCACTTTTATCTTTAGGCAATTTTAGGTTTAAATTTATTCACATTTTCCACATCACTATACTTTATGGCTTCACCACCTTGCAGGTGTTGCCCAACACAACTCGATTCGGAGTCCTAGTGGACATTCTGGGTTGAGATGTGCCAGTGACCGTCTGGAGTAAAAATCTTGCGCGACGAAAGCTTTGTCGCTCAAGACTCCGGCGTCGTTGCCCTTTGATTTCACCCTTACGCAACGAACTTTTTATCGCTCAAAACATATAGATTCGAAATTTGGAGGTAAATTTTAAAGCATTTTTTCTTGCCTTTACGCATCAAACACTTCATCGCGGAAGGAAATATGCAGTTCAAATAAGTAATTCATCGCACATACTTATTGCGTCGAATATTTCGTCGCGTAAAATGTTTTGCGACGAACAGATACATAATTGTTTATAATTATGAAATTTACGTAAATATAGATCTTTATAATCTATATTTACGTAAATTTCATAATTACAAAGACGTATTCAATTATAATATTTATTCTAAAAACAATAGAAAACTTAAATTAAGAAAATTAACCAATTCAATTATTTAAACAACAAAACATGAATTAAGGGCTAATTAAGTCCAAATACATAAGTTAAAATAAAACCTTAAAATAAATATTGTCCTAAAAAATATAAATTTAAAACTACTTCACTGGTTCTCCATTCCGCTCCACATCATAACGCCACTGCTTGTAACCCCTTTTCAACACCTTCTCCATCAACTTCATCAACTCTTCGTTCATATCATCAAGAGTATAGTTACACTATTACACATATATGCAAATAATTATTTACAACATTTGTCACACTTACTAAGTGTTGATCCATCACT